>NC_071551.1:5801726-6542562 GCF_026979565.1 Vidua chalybeata
CCCTCGGACACCGGACCCCGGCCCTCGGACACCGGACCCCCGCCCAGGGACCCCGGCCCTCGGACACTGGACATCAGCCTGGGGACCCCGGCCCTCGGACACCGGACCACAGCCCTCGGACACTGGACATCAGCCCGGGGACCCCGACCCTCGGACACCGGACATCAGCCTGGGGACTCCGGCCCTCGGACACCGGACCCCGGCCCTCGGACACCGGACCCCGGCCCTCGGACACTGGCCAACTGCCCACGGCCCCCAGCGATCCCGGCCCGCACCACCCCGCGGGCGGGGGGGATCCAGCGAGGCGCGCCGGCAGCGCCGCCCCGCGCCCGCGGTGGTTCGGGGGCGGGTGGCGGCCGTGCGTGCGCGGCGCCCCCGCGCGCGGTGGTTGGCGCCGTTGCCGCGGCAGCGCGGCCGGCGCGGCGCGGCGGGCCCGGGGCCGTGAGGAGCCGGGCCGGGGCCTGAGCGCGGTGAGCCGTGAGGGGACAGCGCCGGGAGCACCGAGACTGCCCCGGGGCGTCCTGTGGGAGGGCTCGGGCCTTCTGCCGCGCTGTGCATCTCGGCCTGATTTACCCCAAACTTTGTTATTTGGGAGTTGGAGCCACACAACCTCACAACGCAGGGCTGAGGGCGTTGGGGCCGCTGCTGCATTGGCTGCTCATTTGATGTTTGTGCCACTTCTTAGTGCCACCAACATCCCTAAATCGGTAGCCCGGCGTAGGAATCCTTGGCTTTAAGGTGGTTCCTATCATTTACCCATTCCTCCATACTTCAAATCCTGGGGTGTGTTTTCTCTGCTCCTTAACTGGAGAAAATGGATGCTCTCTTCTTGTTGATTCTTGTTGAATTCTGCAGAAGGATTTACATAAATGCACTCAAAGCTTCGTTAAAATTAATCATATGTCCACCTTCGTTAAAATTAATCATATGTCCAAGTCTTTCTGTGGGTAAGATGTGAAATGCTCAACCATGTGGTAATAACTCATTCTAGATGACATGCAGAATTTACTGAGTTCTAATAAATTGTAACAACATTTGGGAACAGTTTGCTTTGCATTGGAGAACTCCACAAGACTCAAGAACAGAGAGTGTTCGTAGGAGTTGTGCCCAAATCATTTGGGGTAAAGTCGTGGTGTAAGTGGATAAAATACATTCAGAAGGTTTGTTTTATTACTGAGATGATTGTTACATTAAAAAAAAAAGGCAAAAAGGCAAATTCCTTGCTTTTCACTTAGAGTGAAATGTGTAACTAGCAGAGAGGTATATGGTTATATCTCGTTATTTCACATGCATTAAGTGTGTACTGATTGCTGTGAATTCACTTCCAGAGATAGTCACCACTATTGCAAGTTGTTGGATATTTGATGTGGAAAACATGTTCTTCTTTTTATTCAGCCTGGTCATTTGGAAAGAACTGACAGCATGGAAGATGGTGAGATCAGTTTTAGTGAGGGAGAACAGCAAATATCTCCTCTAGTGTTTCTAGAGGAGGAGGAAGAAAGACAAGAGGGAGAAGAAGAAAGAGAAGAGGAAAAAGAAGAAAGAGAAGAGGAAGAAGAAGAAAAAAGAGAAGAAGAAGAAAGACAGGAAGAGGAAGTAGGAGAAAGACAAAAAGAGGAAGAAGGAGAAGAAGAGGAGGAAAGAGAAAGAGAAGAAGAGGAAGAAGAACAAGAAGAGGAAGAAAAAGAAGATGCAGCTGGTCAGCTCCCTGTTGTGGAAGAACACTGGGAAGGTGAAGATGAATTGTTTTGATAAGTCACAAAAAACTGGCATTAATGTAAACATAATGTAAGATAAACATGTTAGATCATTGGCCAGAACCTGGCAATACATTATCCTCCCTTGTCCCCATCCCTGTTCTTGTTTGGGATTTTCCCACATAAATAGGATTCTTGGTGACACTTCCACATGAAGGCAGAGAACATTCTCCTGTTCATTTGCAGGTGTATAATAGTCCTGTTTGTTTTGCCATATGAATTTTTTAATGTACACTGCAGTAATGCTATAAAATGTCACGTCTGATTCTCCATGCTGTGACTTGACAGCAAATATAGAAAGCTTTGCATTTTAAAATTCAAAGTCTCTTTATTAAGCTGTTGTTTCAATATCTGCTAGAATATGAGCTGGAAGAAGAGCTGGATGATGGTGGCAAGATGGAAAACAAGGACACTTTTGAAGATGCTGGAGACCAGTCTGATTCTAGCACGTAAATACCTTTCTCCAATTCAAACAGAATTTCTTCAGTGGTGCTGAGTGACCAGCTGTGTTTGACATGTCTTAAACTAGTTTAAAATGTTCCTGTTAAAATTGTAAACTATTGTTCAGGAACACTAAAATTGCAAAGCTGAGGTGGGATCAAGAGGAGCCCCAGGCATTTTAAAACAAACACACATCATTAGTGCTTTGAATGAGGGTATAAATGTTCAACATTAGATATCCAATACTGAAAATCCTGGCTTAAGTCCATGCATGCAAACTTCCTGTGCTGTTTGTGTTCATGTTCTTCCTTATTTATAATGGTCTTATTTGTAACAGTTCTGCTAGAATAAAACAGAAAGCAGGGATGTGAGGATGTCAGACAAACTTCACATAACTACAGTTTCACATTGTTTCTTTGTTGGTTGTGTGTTCCAATTCAAAGGCAAAGCTCAGAACGCTCTTTGGGCAACATTGGTAACATTCAGCCTCTGAAGTCTGCAGAAAGAATTCACATACTAACCTCACAGAGAAACCTCCAATTGCTCGATGACATGGTCAGGGAAAAGGAACTGACGGTCCAAAAAACCAGGTTAGTGTTTAAGCAAACATAATCCATCAGCACAAATCCCCTGGCAAATACTGAGGTACTGTATCCATCATAAATACTAGAGTTTATAGAACTATGTATCTGACAGGAATCCTGTCTGTGAATCTTGCCCTCAAAAAGAAGACTTTCACTGGGAAGAGAAAAGAACCTACAAAACATAAATGATGTGTTTGTTTCTTGCAGTGACACGCTGAGTGCCTGTCGGCTGCGGAGCAAGATGCTGGCAAAGCAGCTGGATCATGTAGACATGGAAATAGAGAGAGAGGAGGAGGCTGGCAATGTGTAGGTAGAGAGTATTTCTGGATACCAAGGTTTACAGGCATCCACTATGTTCATCTGTGTGTAATTAATGAGATAAGAGCAGAAAGAGGTGGAAACTTGGGAATGGGTAGGAAAGAGGCATATATTTTAAAATGTAACAACAGGTACTAAATCAGCCTAGCCCACTACTGTCAGTTATGTCTGTCAGGGTCTCAATCTTCTATTCAGTCTGATGAATCAAGGTGCTGTGGCACTCCTGGAGGTCATGGCTTTGCTTCTGGTGATTACTCAGTCAGGATTTCTATATATGTGTGTGTATATATTTTTATAAATACACATGTGCCATTCCTTTCTTGTGTTGCTCTGGAATGCAGGAATGCCTTTCAGGAGTAGCTCTGCAAACAGGAGCTGCTCTGAAACACTTGTGCTATCAAGTGGGAGGCAATTTACTGTACTCTTCACATTTGGTTTAAATAGAAAGCAGTGGGTGGCTTGTGTACCAGGAGCCAGAGGCTTGTGAACAAACTTCGCAGCTGCATTCTAACCTGTGTTAATCTCCAGGTTAGAGCAGCGATGAATGAGAGAAAGGAAGGCAGGTTAACTGCCAGAATGGGAGAGCTGCTTAAAGAAAACTGATGAGCTGATGCAAATGAGTCTTCTGAGGTGGTGCAAGTGGGATCTCAGAGACAGTAACAAATCCCAGCAAAGACAGAAAAGCAGTGTAGTGTTTATCCTTATGATGGGTCACGTGGAGAGGTCTAGATATGGAAAAAATAGCAATTCTCCCAATCTCTTACATTTAGCAAGTGACTAGTGGAGTGAGAAAGGCTTGATAGATTTCTGGCTTATGAAGTTTGAAGTCTTTGTGTTTTAGCAAGAATGCAAATCCTGGCTGCCATTAGCACTACCAATGCCAATAGAGAAATGTTGAATTTAGAGGAGTAGGTGCAGGTAGAAGATCCAATTTTCATTTAGAGGATGGGAGTTTATGGTGAGTATAGTCAGGCCACTGTCTGTGGATCCTGTAGCACACTGTCTGCAAGTTTTCCTGGGGAGAGAAGGAAAATAACTGGGAATGCTGCAGTAGGCTAAGTGTATGGAATATTGTGGCACCATTTTAAAAGCAAAATCAGTCTAGGTTCTCTAGGTTCACCTATGCTTATCTTCATGAATAATACTACCTTTATCAGTTTGAGAAGTGAATCGTTTCATTAAGCTACTGGTCAGTGCTTTTGAAATTCTCATCTGTTCCTTTCAACTGGTGTATAAGAGTTTCAAGAAAGCTTTGTCTCAAGAATGGACACTTAGAAGGTTAAACAAGAGGCTGCATAAATTGCTGGGATTCTGATGAATAAATCTGAGCCTTAGAGCTGTGCTGTATTCTTGCTGATCTTGCAAGGGGGGCTATGTTCACATTTCTTTCTGCTGGGTTCTCTCTAACGTTGCCAGTGCAGCCGTGTCCCGCCTGCAGGCCGTGAGCAGCCGATTGTGCACTGAACTGGAGAGAGAGAAGGAGCTGGAGCTGAGACTTGCTCTGACACTAAAACAGAACTTGTAAGTGAGGGAATGAAGAAAGTGTGAAGGGAATCAATCTTTATTACGTTCTTCATATGCTGTTGGATGGATTCAAAAGTTAGTCAATAGAGAAATTGCTTATAAATACTGAACTACATCATTCTAGAGCAACTTCTAGCCTGCATGGTTCATTCCTTACAAATGTAACTGATGTGGCTCAGTCCCCAAGTTAGTTTTGCACATGTAAATAAAGTTTTGATTTTATTATGAGAGGTGCATAAATTGTGACCTGAACAGGTCTCATTTGAAATGTAAAATAAGATGGACTAAAGTAAATCTGTCTGTGCATGAGCATAAATACTTGTAATTTATGCCTCTTAGTGTTTTTATAGGGCATAAAGGAAAGGATAGAAAATGAGCATGATGGAGACATTGTAACAGTACTGTGTATTTTTATGCCAAGCTGATTTGCTGCTTGTAATTGATTGTTCACACATAATAAATTACTTTTTTATATCAGACAGAGTAAAACTGTCTTTTGCAGGAGGCAACAGGTGAGTGTGTTTATATTTTGGTACAGCAGGTACATCAAAGGAGGAACACAGGCACAAGCTTCTAGCTGTGATTAGCCAAGTGGTTAACCAGGATACAGTGTGTTCTGCTGCAGTGTTGTGTAATAGCTTTAAAATGCTTGACTTGTTTATTGTGTGATTAGCAATACACAGAACAGATTAATGTGCTCAGCTATATCATATCTGGTTCCTTCAGCAAAGCACAGAAGAATAAAAGCTGTGGCCTGTCCCTGAAGTTATTTATTGTTGAAGGAAAAGCTATTTTTAGAATTTTTCTTGGTTTTCATATTTTCTTCTAGGTAAATGGGAGAAACACAAACTTGAGGTTTATTTTTTTACCTTTTTTGGACCAATATTTTTGATGTGTTTGAAAGGGATATGGTATTAGATATGAGCCTTAGTCTGGAACACCTGTGTCAGTAAAAGGGTTTGATTCAAAACATGTTTTAAAATAATAAAAGAAAACATGGTTATATGTTTATTTTCCCCATAGAGTATTCCCTACTCAATCTATCACCTTAAAGTGAAAGAATATCAGTATTCCAGTGAAAACAATTCACACTTTTTTTTAAAGGGTTGAGCTGTGGCAGATAGAAACTGAACAGGGAAAATACGACATCCTCCGTGAACAACTTCAAAAAGATGAGGAGGAGCTACAGATGCAATACCAGGAGGAGAGAGAAGTGAGGATTTGGAAGGAAAAAATAACAGCCCTGCGAGCAGAAGGAACACGTCGGACTCGAGAGAAGTAAGAGCCTCAAAGTCAGAGCCTGCTGCCTTTCTTGTTTTATTTTCAGCCAATTCTCTGCTGCAGGTGCTGAGATTAGCTAGTTCAGATACTGGTGCTACTGCGTGTCTTAGCTGGGTGTGCTTCAGGAATATTTGATGAGGAAATGGAATTAAAATAAGAATTGGCCATGGCCTTGCAGTTATACAAATAAAGATTTTTGATCTATGGGAGTAAACTTACTGAAAATGAAAAAGCTACAAATGAAGGGGGTTTTATCATAGGAAATGAGGTTTATTGGGTCAGAGCAGTTGCATGCAGTCACATGCAGTTGCATGTGTCTGCAGTCCTGTTGGCTTCCAGGACCTTCTGGGCTTTATGGTGAAGTCCATTGAGATTTCCTGGAGCAGAAGCAGAAACCAAGAAGCACAAAAGTGCTCTCCAAAAGCAGAGCACAAGTGTGTCAGGCTGTGGCTTTTGTAAAGTTTATAACTTTTTCTGTAATGTGGGGGATGTGGAGAGTGGACAAACGTCCTAATTTCAGCACATATTAATAAACTCCCCAACCCCGCTCTGAGGTCTCATTGTGTTGGAATCAAATTTTCCTTAGTCCTGCTGCAACCGTTGGTTTGTCTGTGTTTTGCAGAAGAGAGGAGGAAGCCTGGAGAGAACGTGAAGAAAGAAATAAAAAACTCCTCGAGGATGCAAAAAGGAACCATGAGAAAGCAGTCTGCTTCCTGAGGCAAAGCATGGCAAGGTGGGGCTTCACTCCTTTCCTGTTGTACACACTCTGCTGGGCAAGGCTTTATCCTCCAGTCTTTAAAAAATAATGATTTTTTCTGTAAGTTGTGTCTTCTGTTGCACCTGGAAATCTCGTGCCAGATACAATGTGGTGAGGCAATGAGATCTTACAGAGCAAAAAGGATGTGGAAAGAAGAAAATCCTCTCAGTGTCCTAGCATGGCCTCCAGATTCCCTGAGTCTTTGTCATGAGGGCTCTGACCTCTTGGAGGCATTGATAATGATTTGAAGCATTTTATATATGTGTGTGTGTGTGTGTCATTAACTGAAGTAGTAGAACTAAAATCCAGGTTTGAAACCTGCCCTGTCCCATTCTATGTCCCCTCAGAAATGTGGTTAAAAAGCATCAAAGGATTGATGGGCAATTTCTTTGTGTTGCTGCTCTGGTTGATCTTAAATTACATCTTCTTTCATAGGTTAATGTTTATGTTATTATTCTGGTGTTGAATTATTTTGCTGCTGAAGAAACTGAACATTTGTTACTTATTTATATATATATATAAATATATCCTAATGCATAAATATTAGGACTTAATTGTAAAATGATTGAAATAACTGTTCTGTTTCTATGCTGTTTTATTTTTATTAGATGGTGTATACAAACTGATCATAATTAAGAAAAACAAAATCAAATAGATTTTTTTTCCTGACAACTGTATCAAACATATCAGTCTTAATTTTTTTCTTGGTTTCCCATTATATTAGCTGGAATATTCCTAGGTTTGTTTCCTGCCCACGTATTTCCAACTTGTAGAGTTTTCAGGGTTTATTTTTAGTGTGGGTACATGTGCTTGGCTTGTAAAAGTTTGCTACATAAGGTTTAGATACTACTTATATGAGCAACACCTGAATTCTTTATTTTAGCAGCCAGTCATATGTCATAACATGAAACACATTCTTCATATCCAAAATTTAAAAAAATTAAAGTTGTTGAGCAAAATATTTGAAAACCTGTTGGCACTTGGAGCTTGAGCAGTGCCATGTTTGGAGGAGCCTCCAGCTGTTCCCTTGTGCCCACAGCCAGTGCCCACCAAACAGGACTTTACAGCAGCAATTCCTGGTGGCAATTACTCCTTGTCAACTCAGACATTCTATTACCAAGAGCTTTCCAGGATGAGAGCCTGAAAGATTTTACTTTGCTTACAGAATTCATGAAAAAAATGCAAAGGAAGAAGCGAAAGCTCGGGAGCATATGGAGAGAAGGATACAAGCTGTGCTTTCCCTGAAAACCAGCATCACTTCCAACAGGGTACTGCTGCTGGGCTGGGATGGGAATGAAGTCACTGACTTGGGAGACTGCTGGGTTCTAATGCAAGTCAGCTCAGTTTTCCTTGCAGAGCTGTGCAGTGATTTTTGATCACATCACTGACCAAACCCCTTGAAACTGGGGAGAGTTTAACCATTGCAGGGATGGCATGAGAGCTGTGTGGGCAGGGTTTGACACTTCTGCTGATGCAGTTTATTCTGTCAACAGTCTAGTTGTTCTGGGATGGGAACTCTCTGGGAAATAATGCATACTAAAAAAAGTTCTCTGGAAGTTCAGCCAGAAGGATTTCCAGTTATTTGGATCCCAATGCAGAAATATTCCACATGGAGAAAACATATGGAAGAAAAACAGTTATTTGTGGATTTAAATAGTATAAATTAGGAATTTCTAAGCTATGCTGCTTTGCTTTTCTATTTATGTTCTGTAGAATATGAGGGAATGATCTTAATTTAATCCTGATTTGTTTAGAACTGTTATCTTTTCCTATTCCTTCACTGAGCAGCATTCCAGGGGCAGACTGGAAGGTAGAGAAGTAGCCTGGACCTAGTCAGAGCTTTCTGCATCTCAGCACCCCATGACTACAGAGAATATTACAGACAATACCTTCTGCTTCAGAGACATCACCATAAATGGATACTTGGATAAGGGGACCAGCATTAGATCCTCTGTTTTATATTCTTTAATATATGAATCAAATATGTAACTGGTTTGTGTGACTTCCGTAGGAAAGGCTCCAAACTCTCCAGATTTTGAACAAAGCAAAGGCCTTGGAGGCAAAGAAAGAGGAGATGAAAATGAGGGAGGCCATCCTAGCAGAAGGAGGCAATGTTATCAGGGAAATGTTTCTCCATAAAAGACAGCAAGAACATGAAAAAAGGAAAGAGTGAGTATCATACCAATATCAAACTCTGCCTGCTCCCTGGAGCTCAGTCAGATCCTGAAGGCAGAACATCTCTGATGGAGCCTGAAGGGAGTGAACTCCCTCTCCCACTCTGCGTGTGACACTTGCACAGTCTGTTCTTGGTGCCCTGAACTCCTGCCTTGGGGGTGCTCAGAGCTCCAGAGCTCCGTGGGTGTTCGGTGATCGACTGCTCCAGGAGGGGAGTTCAGTGACCCTAAACTGGAAACTTGAAGTAACTGTCCTTCTTCCTCCCCTGAACACTGTGAAAGTCTGTATCAATCTGCTAAAACACTGTAACTGAGTATATTTAGTCTGCAAAAATGTATAAACAGCCTCTGAATCACTTGGTGTCTTGGCACAAATTACCACTGAACCCAACTTAAAGACTTGCTATTTAGCTAAAAGGCTCCAAGGGAACTGGGTTGTAGTTAATATTATTGTTAAACCACCATGGTTGGGTTAATATTTCTTACAACTTTGGATTACAGAGCTTTTAGAGAACTGCAGAAGTCAAGAAAAATGGAGATTGTGTCTCGAATTTTGCAAGAAAGAGCTTCAATTCACAAGCAGAGAAAAAGTCAGTCCCCTGCTAAGGCAATTAAGGCTCGTGGTAAACTTGAGGATCCTTTACTGAAGAGTGGGGAAGCCTGGCAAAGTGAGGAGACCTGCAAACATGCAGATGGAGAAATATCACAGGTTATCAAAGACCTAGGAATTAGCTCTCTTTAGATTGTTTTGTTTTGTTTTGTTAAACGTGCAGGTCATTGAATTCTGTTTAAAAATAGCACAGACTGCAACCAAATATGAGACAGTAGAGAACAAGTGGAGAGTAATTTCCCCATCAGATCTCTTCATATCTGTTAGTTTCCTTTTTCTTGAAGGAAATATAGTGGCTTTTAATGTAAAATTTTGTCTGTATTCAGTGTTTGAAGAGGGGATTGGCCTAAGTTGGCATCTTTGGCCTCTGAGCCAAAGGCCAAGAGGCCAAAAAACCAAAGACCTGTCAATTTTGTGTTAAAAGATCTCCTCAGAAATTGATAACTGTCGTAGTAACTGTAATTTTTAGCTGTATCTTCAAAACTTGTGTTCTTTCACCAAAGCCGTGGCGCTCTCCATCAGTTTGTTCCTTGGCTGGGGAGGGAAATGCTCCCCAAGGAGAGAGTCCTGAGAACAGACCCCAGGATGTGCTCTGGGAAAGTGGTGATGAGGACACAGAGAGGGACAAGACCCTCCTGGTACCAGAGTTCCCAGGACTTTGGAGTCGGGAATATGACTTGCACAAGGTAAATGCTGTGGTATCTCTTGTTAGAAACAGAAAAGAACCTTGCTTGAAACCAATAGTTGTGTATTTTGCAGTTAAAATGCAGACATTATGTTATTACATAGATGCAGAAATTCAGATGTGAGAATATCATCAGTCATTGCTGTTTGACACTGTTCTGGAGGAGTTTGTTCTCTCAAAGAGAAAACAGTACTTTAGGTTTAGTTCAGAAATCTGTGAAGACATAAATCACATTATGTTTACTTGAGATTAAAAAAAACTTCAGAATCCATCAAAAAGAAATCATGTCAGTACATATTCCTAGACTTGCGTGGAGAAGCACTGGACCATGACTGAAACATTCCAGTGAAGACAGCTGATTTTTTTTTTTCTCAATGTTTAATAAGTTGAGAAGAAAAAAACCCCTTAAAGTTCAGAAAAGCTAATTCTGCCATGAAAAACATGATTTTCTAGTGTTGGGTGATGATAAACTGCAGAACAGACAGCTGAGAACCCATTAAATTCTTCATGTTGAGGTTGGGATGCTGAATTTGACTGGAGAGAGCCAGACAAAGGCTGGTCAGGTGCTGGAAGATTCCTTTGGCAGATTTTTCTACTGGAGCTGCAGATTTCTGTGGTCACACACAGATCTGGTGGCTTTTCTGCATGTTCCTTTTTAGGTGCCCAAAGCAGAAGATCCAACACGGTTGGCTATCAGGGAAATGAGGAAACAAATGGCTGAGAAAAAAATGGAGAAACTCCAAACTGGAATTCTTCACAAGCAAACTGTGCCTGCTCAGGAACATAAGGGCTGTGCTTTCCACAGCAAACCCAGCTGCATTCATTTCAAGGTCAGTGGCCATTCTGCATGGAATTGTGGAGAGGTATTTGCTGGAGGTATATCCCAATGTCTTGATCAAAAATCTGTTGCCGCCTTTAATAGGCCTGTAGTGAAATTTGAAACAGCTCTTGCCTTTTTCTCTAACAATCTCTTTATTAAGTGATAGATCAAATAAACTAGTTAGTTTTACTATCTAAACTATAAAATACTTCCTTTTCTTAGAGGTGTCTAAATACTGTCAGAAAGGTGAGCAGATGATGAAACCTCCTGTTGGACTGTTTTGTGTTATTTGAAGGGCAACATGACTGAAACTTGTATATGGTTTGTAAATACATTATTACTGTAAAATAATGTCCTTAAAGAAGTGATGACTCCCATGGAGGTAAATTTCAGTTACTTAACAAAACTGTTAATAACTCAGACTATGAATGTGACATCATGTCTCTGACACTCACCTGGTGTTTTTGGCATTCCAAGGATTTTGATGTTGGTCAAATCTACAAAAAGAAGATAGTTTTGACAAATGCATCCTACAGTGTTAATTACTGCAGGCTGGTGGGAATCAGTGAATGGCTCAAGGACTTCATCAGTGTTCAGTAAGTAAATTCATTGCAGACTTGTTTTACCTTTGTACCACAAGAGCTGGAACCCAGTTCTGCAGCAACTGAAATTTCTGCTTGTCGTGGGTTGACCCTGCAGGCAGAGAAACTCCACAGAGCAGCTCCTCGCTCCCTCCTCAATGGGATGGGGGAGAGAACTAGGGGGAAAAAAAGTCAAACTTCTGTCTTGAGATAAACACAGTTTATTTCAACAGAAAAGGAAGGGAAAAAACCTGATGAAATAAAGGAAATCAATCTCAGAGCAAAGAGCACTTAAATTGCAATCCTGTGGTCTTTCCCATCAATCTATTCCTGTAATCCTGCTGCCAGGTTATGTAATGAAGCACTGTGTCTAGTTGGGAGATTGCAAATTAATCTCAGTTTAACTGTATTGGTAATTTTATCTCACTGTTTATAAATAAACAAAAGGAGGTATCCACAAAATGTTTCTTTTTAAGAATTGAGATACCACCTCTCTCTGGAGCTGCACTGAGCCTTTAAATATATAAAAGACAAGCTGTAAAAGTAGTACTTCTCTAAAAATGAAGTCATGAAACGAATTTATTTACCTGGAATTCTGGTAAGCAAAAAAAAATTACTCTAGTCTAGACTAAAAGTGAAAAAATGCAAAGCTCCTGGGTGTAAGTGAAGCTTATCAACATGTAGGAGAAATAGAGGTGAATTCCTTTGGCTTAAGGAGAAAGTTCAGGTTTGAACCCTTCTGCTGACCTGGAGAAGCCACCTGTGGGACAGTTTAATGACACCCCAGTGAATAAACAAGTTGTTTCACCACTGTAAGTGATTTCATACTCCAGAGCTCCTTTCCCAGCTCACTGCCCACTGTCCTTGTGGGGATAAACCACACATGGAATTTCTGGATCATCTGATAAGGACAGGATGCTCCAAGGTGCAGCCATTCCTTGCCCACTTTGTCCCCACAAGAGTCCCCAGGAATGTGAACAGAGAGTTCTTAACTGAACAACATCCCTGGAGAGCTGTAAAGTCTGGATCCAGCTGCTGTGGTGGATTGGGAAAGGTGTGGAGCACTTCATTCCCAGCCTGAAGGAGGTGGATAAGTGAGCAGGACACAGCAGAGCCCTTCAGCTCCTAAACCTGCTCTGCTGCTTGACTCCATGTGTAGCTCGTGGTTGGTTCAAAATCATGTGTGTGGATTTCATTTTGACCCACTTACACGTGTTTAATTTCTGTGACAAAGCCTGAAGCTACTAATCCGACAAAATGAGGGTTTCCTGCTCTCAAAGATTGATTTTTTTCTCTCATTTGGTATGTTGGACAATTGCATATGGTAAATCAGCACCTCTGGTTTTTGACCAAAAATTAAACAATGCTTTTTGAAAGGCCTAAGTCTTTCATTTCTGTAATTGCCTTTCAAAGTACTCTCCAAATATCAAGAGTTGTGAGTGATTTTTCAATATCTGATAAATTAATTAACTTTTTTAAAATTAAAGTGGTTACCCATTCATTTGCCAGCTGGATAGCTAGCAAAAATAATCTAAGATTTTATTCTCCATTTTCATGTTATTAATAATTTGATCAGCAGAGCACAGACCTGTGGACACTGATCCTTCACTCTGTAAAGCTTATCTCAGGTAGAACCAGACATAAATTGTTTGTTACGAAATAGTTTTGCCAAGTATTTTGAAAATACCCAGCACATCTACACTGTCATGGTGTCACTGTCCTCGAGATCAGTGCACAGGTATTTACAGACATAACACTTGAGAGCTGTTATCAGTGACAGGCACTGGATTTGCTGATAAAAAGCTTTATTCCAGTGGTTAAAATGAGCAGTATTACACCCCATGGAGCCTCTCCTTAGCAGAGTGGTTCTGTGTGGGTTTGTGTGTTTGGCAGCTTGTGCTCTAAATCAGAACTATTTTACCAAGGTAACATTTGAAATAAAGAAGAATTCCTTAAAGTCTTTCTCAGGAGAAGCTGCCAGGGGCCACCAGGATGCAGGTGCTTATTCCCTGTCTACATTTTAAGCTCCTGAATGCTGAACTGTTTCCCTTTCTGAAAAAGTTTCATTTTGCTTTGGTTTGGGTTTAATTTTGTTTTGATAAAGCTGTGGAGGGCGAGTGTGTTCCATGTCTCACTTGGCCTAGGGGCTCCCATGGCTGACAACACTTCCTTATCTCCTCTGGCTCCTCTGCCAGGCAGAGCAGGGCTCCAGGAGTGCCTCAATAATTTCATTTACAGTGCAGCTGTGAAATGTCTTGTCTTCTGATGGGCATTTTCCCTGCCTCACACAGACCATGAAATGAGTGGCAGATTCTATTCAAGATAATTTTGATACAGCTGGCAACAAGCAGCACATTCTCTAACCATTTGCAGCTCCCTCCTTGGGTTTTTCCTCTTCATTTTGTGTTTAGACAGGGGAGATGTTACAGAGCAACATTAAAATGGATAATGGGAGAAGTTGCTTCCTAATTGACTGGGCAGTTCCACCTCTTCTTGCTGATTTTGAGCCTTAGCTTCACCTTCTTGGCTACAGTCCCTGTCTTGCCTTTTAAAAGCACTTCAAGTCTTTCTGAATAAAACCTTAATAAAGAATCAGCCTTTGTTGTTTCCCAGTTGCAGCAGGGTTCTGCAGCCTTTCATTAATCTGTCACTCATTCTGACTTTTCTGATAATTAGTCCAAGTGAGGGGGAAAAAAAGCAATGTGCCATTGTTACCAGAGCAGGAGCTGGGTGTTCCATGCACAGCTTTAATTTGGAGTTTTATGTTAATTATCTCCATAGTTTTGACCCACCTGGCAAAATGTCTTCTGGGATGTCCTGTGAATTCCTGGTAACATTTAAGCCAATGGTAAGTGCACAGTGAGGAGAATCCTAGTATAGGCCACTAGTCTGATTAAAACCATCATTAATTGAATTTCTTAACTGTTAACAAGAAAAAAAAACCACATTTTTAGAAGAGCTACTGTTGCACATGGACAGCTGTGTGCATGTTCAAGCTCTGATAAATTGTCATAAGGCAAATTCTGAGGGCATGTTTGGAAAGATGCCTCAAAATGAGAGCAAGTTTCCAAATATTTATAATCTTGCCCAGCTAAAGTTAACCAGGCTGTCACAAAAACTGTTCTAAAGTAGAAACATAGAATCAGTAAAGATACATTTTAATATTGTACTCAAAAAATGAGTGAAAATATTTTTCATCAGACTACATAGGCTAAATCTTCTGAAATTACTAGGGTTTTTTTTCTGTTTTGTTTTCTAGATAAATGAAGGGCTGGAAGGAGCAGTCATGTTTATGGCCCAGACAGGTTCTTTTTCTGTTCCACTGAAATGTACAGTCAAGACCTGCATGGTAAGGGACTTCTTTTAAGCATGTGGATAATATAATTATTATTATAAAAAGCGGATGCTCATTTAATTGACATTAGTGCTATGTAGGCCAGTGGTAATTAATGGTTTATCTTCTCACAGCTGGCTCTGGATAAAGAGCTCATTGACTTTGGCAGCCTTGTGGTGGGAGAGACAATTTCACGGACCATCAGCCTGACAAACAGCGGGGCTCTGGGAGCCAGATTCAAAGTTCAGACGTCAGCAGGTGCCACAAGTACCCTCAGAGCAACAGTAAAAGCTGCTCCTGCAAGAGTGGTGGGTTCAAAAGCACTTCCCTAAAGGAATAGAAGTGTTCTGCTTTGGGAAGTGTGATGGGGTTGTGCAGAGTCACAAAGCAGCTCAGGTCAGAAAAGACTTGAGAAGATCATCCAGCCTTTAGTACATTTGGGTTGGTATAAATATAATCTGTTAGAGCCAAATATTGGAAGGTAAAAGCAATTATTTTATGAGACGTGGGGAAACCAGCAATGATGATTGTTTTAAAGTATTTTAGTAATTTATGTCATGATTCGTATTTTCTCCACATTCATGACAATTAGGAGAAAATACTTCAGTTAAAAGAGGAGATTCTGACAGAGTCATTAAAAATCTCAACTCGTGGAAGGCAGAAACATGTGAACTGCTGCAAAACTAGCAATCAAGTGAGGGGTGTGATAAAGAGAGGGCTGGTTTCACCAGACTTAGTTGTGACATAAAACTGCCTGGGTTTCCACTAGAAAAATGTTGGTTCTGTTAATTGTAAAGTAACTGGCACTACTCTGCACTGCTTCTGTTACATTATTTACCTGTTTGGGGCAGCCAGCAAAAAATTCAATCTGCTCATTGATAAAGGTCTTGTAGAATATGCAGTTCTTAGAAAGAGCAACACATTTCTCCATTTATAACGTGGAACTGTTGCAAGAAAACACAAGTCTGATTTGCATAAAACTTTAGCAGTTTGGGTAGAACTGGAGCTGGTGCAAGGCAGAGGAACAGCCATGGGAGAAAATCCCTCTCTGTGTTTTCTAATAGGTCACTGAACATCCTAGTGCCTGTGACCCTGAAGAGAAAGGCAGCACGGGCCCTGTGGCAGCTGGGGATCCAAACAAGAGCTGTGCTGAGCCCAGGGAGGGGATGAGCCCCTGTGCAGCCCAGGAGCCCAAGAGCAGCAGTGCCACAGGTGAGGTGGTGCTTTGGAACACAGCCCTGCACTTCCCCAGGCCAAGCTTTATCCAGCTGTAGCCTCCTGTAAAGAACTGAGCAATTCAGTTTGCAAAGTTACTCAGTAAATTAAGTAGCTCATCACTCCAGGAGTAATGTTATATTTCTTTGTATGCTGCCTCACAGAAAATGACTAAAAATAATGTCTTGACACCATTATATCAAAAGCAGCAGAGAACCTCACTGCTCATTAGTGATCAACAATTCAGTCTCAGAAGAACACAGAACCCAACCAGCTTCAGAAATTGCAAAATTGTTAACATCATCCTTGTCTCAGCAACTGAATCCCCACTTCTCAGAATAGCAATCCACATGACAGGTTTATTTTTATAGTCTGTAATTCTAGGAATAAGGAAGCAGAAAGATGAACCTCCTCAGACATTTTCCATCTCATTCCTAATGTTTACTATGTGCTTAATAAAATCCAGTCTTGCAGAAGAAAGACTTTCTTAATTTGTTTCTTATCTATGTTCTTTAACATTTCTTCCCAATACTGATCATTCCAATTTCAGGAAGCTGAAAGTTCCATGGAAAGGTTGTGGGTGGTTTTTGCAGGTCCTTCTGGCTGCATTCCTTTATCCCACTGAAACTGCTCTTGAAGGCCATCCCCACTTCCAGCTGAGTCTGTATTTTTGAACCATTCATGTTGTTACTCAGTGGAAGGCTCAGGTTCAATTCCAAACTAGACTAAAACTGGATGGCCAAAAAAATATTTCCTTCCAGACATTCTGATTTTCCCATCATGGCTATACATGCCTGGATTTGCAATATTGACTCAAATTAATGTACTGGTGCTCTGTTGGATATTGTTTTTGATAGACACATCCAGCATTTATTTTGTTTTTTGTTTGTTTCTTTCCCCAGAACAACTTGGTCAAAGAGAATTAAATACCAGATCATATTTGGACACAGACAATGCAGATAATTTAGTGGAACTTTCTCCTGAAGAAATACCAATAGAAATTATGCTTGGAAAGGTAATGAATGTCCTGAGATCCAAGATTTCACTAGGCTGAGCCTACATCAAATAAATTGCTCTGGTGAGAAATGCTCGAGTACACGGTCATTCCAAGCCCACTGGACATCACTGTATCACAGTTAATTCTTAAAATTAACTCACAACACATTTTTCCCCTTTTCTTTGATCTATAGGGACAAAAGGTTTGATCCATAGAGACAAAAGGTTTAACCTTTTGCTCTAACAAATGGTTCAACCTTTTAACACACAACCATTTGTGGCAATTCACATTTCCCACAATTAATTCTTTTTTTCTGCTATGTGGTTCTGTGGTTAAACAAAGTCTGGTGACAACACACAAGGAGGGGCAGGAAGAATGTCTGGGAAATGTCAGATTTGAGCCATATTACTGTTCTGATTCTGATTTTTCCTGTGCATAGTGAATTCAGTTTAGCTACAAAGCAGGTGTAGTAGAGTGTGTGTGTACTGAGTATGTACAGCCTCTTTATTTCAGTGCAGTTTCTAGAGTTTCACTGTTGTTACTCAGGTGACTGAGGGTGAGATTGGACCCTTCAGCTCTGTGAAAATCCCAGTCCTGTTTGTCCCAGCTGTCCCTGGGGATGTGAGGGCAGAGTTTGTGATCGTGTTTGACAACCCAGACTGCAAACCAGTGAGTGACCTGCTTCAAAAACATGTGTAAAATAGTATGAAGTCTTCTCATTTGTGCTTTTCTCAAGAATTATGTGTTAATTAGTTTTATGGGAGGTAGCTTTGTAAGTCATAGCTCTTATTTCTGATGCAGGATGTTTATTAGACCTGCTAATTCTCTTAATTTCTATGCAAATAATCCTGATAGTCCCATTTTATCAGACATCCTATTGGAAAACATCTCATATCCTGGAAACAAATGTGGAAGTATTCTCCCTTATTTCCAACCCACCTAGTTTATTTTCTTTCTGATCTATCAGAATTGGAATTATTTAGCAGGCAGTAGTGAAGCTGATGTGTGAAAGCTGGAAGAGATGACAACTTTAGTTACCACTTCAGCATATTGTGATTCTAAACTTTATTGGAAGCCAAATTCTGCTTGGAACAGTTCACAGAAGGTTGCCAAAAACTAAAGACAAACTTCCCAGAAGCTCAGCAGCCAGTCTTGGCTGTCCCTCGGGCTGCAGAAGGAGCTGCAGATGCCTGCTGAGGCTCCGTGGGCACCTTCTCCTCCAGGATCAGCTTTGCAGGGCTGAGCTCTGTGGGCCCTGGTGCCAGACCCGGGGCACTGCAGGGAGCACAGCCCTGTGCTGCCTTTCCTGCATTTCTGTGCTGCCTGGATGAGCTGCAGCCCTAGGGGAGCCTGGACTGGGGCCCATTCACTTCAGCTAAAGGCAGTTTAAATACTTCTTTTCAATATCGTGGGCAGATGCTCTTCTTTCATGTTCCCTGTCAAAGAATCTGACCCAAAGTATAATTGTGTTTCTCTGCTGGGGCAGTGTAACATCTTGGGTTTACTTTGCAAATGATTTTCCTAGGTCTGCCTCATTAAAGAACCTGTTGCACTACAAATAATAAAAGATTTTACTCAGCTGAATTTATAGCAGAAATCCTTGCTGTAAGTCAGTAAGAATCTGAGACTGACAGAACTAATCCCCTGCCATTGCTGCCCTGCCAGCTGAGCTTCAGTGCCATTGGAGTTTCTGTGGGTGTGCCCATCTGGGTGCCCCAGCCCAGCGTGGACCTCAGGATCTGCCTGTACGAGCGGCTGTACCAGGACAGCGTCGAGGTGCGCAGCAGGTGAGCTGCTCTGGGGACCCCTGGCACTGCAGGTGAGCTGCCCTGGGGTGTCCCTGGCACTGAAGGTGAGCTGCTCTGGGGTGCCCCTGGCCTTGGCACTGCAGGTGAGCTGCTCTGGGGACCCCTGGCACTGCAGGTGAGCTGCCCTGGGGTGTCCCTGGCACTGAAGGTGAGCTGCTCTGGGGTGCCCCTGGCCTTGGCACTGCAGGTGAGCTGCTCTGGGGACCCCTGGCACTGCAGGTGAGCTGCCCTGGGGTGCCCCTGGCCTTGGCACTGCAGGTGAGCTGCCCTGGGGTGTCCCTGGCACTGCAGGTGAGCTGCCCTGGGGTGCCCCTGGCCTTGGCACTGCAGGTGAGCTGCCCTGGGGTGTCCCTGGCACTGCAGGTGAGCTGCTCTGGGGACCCCTGGCACTGCAGGTGAGCTGCCCTGGGGTGCCCCTGGCCTTGGCACTGCAGGTGAGCTGCTCTGGGGACCCCTGGCACTGCAGGTGAGCTGCCCTGGGGTGCCCCTGGCCTTGGCACTGCAGGTGAGCTGCACTGGGGACCCCTGGCACTGCAGGTGAGCTGCACTGGGGACCCCTGGCACTGCAGGTGAGCTGCACTGGGGACCCCTGGCACTGCAGGTGAGCTGCCCTGGGGACCCCTGGCACTGCAGGTGAGCTGCCCTGGGGACCCCTGGCACTGCAGGTGAGCTGCTCTGGGGACCCCTGGCCTTGGCACTGCAGGTGAGCTGCACTGGGGACCCCTGGCACTGCAGGTGAGCTGCACTGGGGACCCCTGGCACTGCAGGTGAGCTGCACTGGGGTGTCCCTGGCACTGCAGCTGAGCTGCCCTGGGGACCCCTGGCACTGCAGGTGAGCTGCCCTGGGGTGTCCCTGGCACTGCAGGTGAGCTGCCCTGGGGTGTCCCTGGCCTTGGCACTGGAGGTGAGCTGCCCTGGGGACCCCTGGCACTGCAGGTGAGCTGCCCTGGGGTGCCCCTGGCCTTGGCACTGCAGGTGAGCTGCCCTGGGGACCCCTGGCACTGCAGGTGAGCTGCCCTGGGGTGCCCCTGGCCTTGGCACTGCAGGGGCACATCCTGAAAGCTCTGAAAAATTTGAGCATCCTGCTAAGCCAGAGTCCCAACACCAGCCTGAGCTATGAGGTAGCCACACACCTCCCCAGATTCCCAGTGTTGTTCCTGTTCTTTGGGAGAACTGTGAAGCCCCTAGGGAATAGCAAATCCAGAGTTTCCTCACTAAACATTTAGGGAGATAAATGTGTCTAAAATTAAGTGCACATTGGGTTGATTCAGCCAGGAAATTTAATGCAAGAATATTTTGTTGTTTCTCAGCTATTTTGCATTCAATTAGAGTCCTGGGGGGACTTAGGATCTGGAAGCTGGTTTCACGAGAGTCTTTCCAGACCTGGAATTATATGCTGGATAAATCATGTCAGTCCTTTTGCATTCACTCTAAAATGGGAAAGTTGCAGCTTTTCCTGACCCATGGAGGCATTAAGGTCTCCACTGGAAGGACAGAGCCCTCTGATTACACAGACAGTGATTGACAGGATTGACAGGTGATTGATATCTGGGTATTTCAGAGTCCAAGTCAGTCACGTCTGAGGGCTGGTTCTGTTTGCACTGTGATATAAAGGGAATATTCCAGCTCCTTGGCTTCTGGAGATTTCCTGCTATTAAAAGTAGTTATGGGAACATTTAATTGTCTTCAGGTGCTGGGTGTCTTCCCTCCACCTAATGCAGTCACTATGGAATTCTTATTTTAACAATTTGCATTTCTTAGAGTCTATTTCAATAGGATTGGGGTGGGTTTGTGGGAGGGTGGGGGAGAGATTGGTTCTATGGAAGGCATCCATTCTAAACCTCTTACCAGAATTACAGACTGCAGAGATTCTTCACAGTTGGAAAGAAATGAGTAAAGCTGTTATCTCAGAAATTCAGCTTACAGATATGACAAGCACAAGTTGTTATGTAAGTGATTTTACTTGGTCTAGATAACCCAGGGATAAAACTTATAAGTATAGAAGCAGAGTAACTCTCCTAATAAAACTTATGAGTTCAAGGGGATCTCAAAGATAGAAGCTGTCAAATTGCTTAGGGCAAAACTTCTTAACTGAGGGAAAAATCCTGCTGATCCTTTGCCAAGTTTCACTAAATTAAGAGTACTTAATATGTAGTAGCCTGTCCTTAGCACCTTGGCAAGTCAAGGCTTTGGTTTATCACCCAACTTCCATAATTAGGAAAAATTGTCTGTTATACAGTCAGGTGGGCTGAAATTCAGTGTATTTCATGTGCAGGAATACCATTTGTCAACTTTTTATCTGCAAAAGTGGATTGATTTCATTCTTCTGTTGTGGCCTGAGCAGTTTCTCCCTCCAGGAGCTCCTGACACATCCCTTGGTGTGTCAGGAGGAGGATTCCTCCTGGACCCTGCCTGTATCCCACTGGCTGTGACTTTTAGGCTGTAGCACAAGGGGAAGATAAAGTTCCCAAGTGAGTCAGATACCTCTGGAACTGGAATGTCCCAGCAAGCTCTGGTGAATAGTAAAATATTGCTAATATTGGTTTTGTTCTGGGTTTTAGTTGTTTGGGGTTTTTTCTGGTCAAGAAGACCATGGTAATCAGGCAGCAAAAATAAGCAGCATAAAGGGTGAAAGTGTCTTATCAGAATTGTGTTCAATATAAATAATTCTAAAAAGTAATTTCTTCAGCAGGTTATAATCTGCACTGATTTAATGAAGTAGTATATAATTCTCTTAGATTGTCAACAGTCAGAAATCATTGCAGGCTCCCAGCCCCACTTGCTGTAGCTGTTGATTTAGAGGAGACCATCTGGCCTGACAGCTTGGAAACCAGTCCAGGGGAAGGAGAATGACAAGCTGAAATATTTGTAAATTGCTCGGCAATTTTGCACTTAGGCATAAAATTCCAAAGCAGGGGATGATCCATGGCTATTGCTGTGCTATGATAGGGCCAGAATTCAGTAGACAGGCAGAGGATTCCTGGCTTCCAACAAGCCATTCCCAGGGCAAATTGATCCCAAGGTTTAGCAGGGGAGCTGGCAGGACCAGCTCAGCCACGCTGTGACTTCCAGCCCTGCAGAATCCCTGCTGGTGGAGGACAGGTTACATCTGTTTAAAAGAAATCACCAAGATTCAGTCATCCTCTTGATCCAGTGTATGTTAGGAGCAAATAATCAGCTGATATTTCACAATAGCTTGGTTTTGACTGCCCCTGACCTGACTTAGCACTGTGCTGAGCTCTGACAGTTCTCTTTGGATCAGTTTGTGCACTGTTTGCTACAGCTGGGTTTGTTACAGAACTTCCAAGTCTTGTTTTCTGTACTTAAAAGAGAACACAACTGTGTGAGCTCGCTGTAGCAGTTTTCCTTGCCCATCATTTTCAAAGGAAGCTTGGGATTGTTCTGATTACAATGCAGGGGTGGGGGCAGGAGGGCTCAGACTCCCGAGTCACTGAAGTGGCCTCAAAGCCACTTGAGCACGTCTGATGTGTTTGCAGAGCAACAACCACGCTGCGTTTGAAGTTTGAGGTGTGCAGAGAATTGAGCAAGCACATGGAGCTGCTTCCAAAAACAGGCTACATCCAGCCTCAGTCATCCTTCAGTGCACAGCTCAAGTTCCTGCCCAGGTAACCAACATTAATCCAACTCTCATCTTTCAGGATTTCAGACAGTGTCAGTGGCAAAGCTGAGCAGGGTTGTTGTTCCCTCCTGCTGTCTAGGCTGGACCTCACAGTGCTGCTGCAGTGCAGGTCTGCTCTCGCCCCGTCCCCCTGGAAGCTGCCAGATGCTCCAGGAGGAAATGAGCTTGGCTGCCAGGGCTGTGAGGCAATGTCCCCCCTGTGGTGACAGCAGCGCTGTGACAGCCCGAGCTCTGGTAAGCTGCTCCCGTTCTGTGGGAAGCTATTCCTGTCCAGGAGGGAGGTTATTGAGGCAGGTGGCTGCTTCATGGATCACTGATTGAATAATTTCTGGACAAGAACTCCTGTGCTTGCTAATTAAGGTGAGAGTGGTTGGGCTTCCTGTCCATATCTCTCCTCCCCAGGTACATTTTTCTCCAAATGATGAAGGTATTGAATGAATTTCACGTGGTGTTTTATGTAACATCTCCTGATGCTAAAAGCTTTATCCCAGCAAGTTTTGCTTCTCCATTTTACGAAACATCTACAAATACAAACATAGCTCAGTGATAGGAAACAATTCCAGTTTCTAAAAATGCAAACATCAGAGCTCCCATCAGTTCATTCTATTTACTTCATCATTGCCATCCTAAAGAATTTAGCAGGACATTCCTTTTCAAAAAATAATTAATGACATACGGAATTCAGTGTCTATGGCTTTGGCTTTGGCTGCAAACCTGCTGCTTCTTTGATGTGGGTTCTTAGTCCCGTGGATGTGTGTTTGGATTCTCACAGATGTGCTCAGCACCTCTGGATTCTATCCTGACTGCAAAATTTTCACCAGGTTGGTATTCAAAGAACTAAAACTATTTACAGTTCTTGCAGCATCTCAAATCCCATCAGATTACAACAACAGTAACATGATGACATATTCCAGTTCCTGAATTTCAGCTGCTGCGAGGCACCGTTACCCTCTCCGAGGGGATGGAGGCAGAGCATGGATTTAGAACTTTAATCTTCCTTTAAAAATGGGGAAGCTTCAGAAAGGGGATTTGATGAGATTAAGGCATTTCTGACACACAAAATAAGTATCTGGCTGTTTGAGGGTACAGATCAGTTTTAAAGACCTGATGCAGGGGGAGTGCTGGGAGCTGAGGGGAAGCACTGAGCCAGTGACACATTTCCATGAGGGCCTCTCAGTGAGCTGGCATTAGGAGCTCTATTAATAGAGCAACTGTGTTACAAGTGACACCAGAGGGAAAAGAACCCCCCACTCAGCAGTGCTGAGGGAGCAGGGAGCTGCCTGAAGGCTTGGGAAGTTCTCCTGAGTGTTCTGGGCACGTGGACATGCTCAGGCAGGTGTTCCCAAACCCAGCTCCTGGGAGTTTGAAGCCAACATTTCCTGTTTGGTTGAAGGCAAGTTCTCTACCCTTCTATCTTTCAGAATTCCCAAACACCACATCCTGTAGTTCCCTGCATTTGGAACTAGTCCTGCAGGTACTGGCAGTCTAAATCTGATTTGTCTTTTGTGCTTCTCTTTAATTGTACCATTTTCATAGGACTTTCTGAAGGATTCCAGGACCTTTTCCCCAAGGTACAGCAGCTAATTTAGAGTCCATCCCTGTGTCCATACAGTTATAAGTATTTTCTTCCCCCTCTGGATTATTATGAAATAGATTGATTTCTTCTGCTATTCAGATGTCCTGTGACAAAGGAAAGCTGATGTTCTACTCCTCCCTTGCACTTAACCTCAGCTCTGTGTGTAAAGAATTTCCCAACATCTTTGAACATCACCCTTATTGCAAAATAACAGCAAGATTTTGGATCACCATGGTGACTGAGTGGGTGTTATTTTTATTCTTTAACAATACATTAAAGAGTTGCATGCAATTCCATGAGTAGTAGTAGAACATGAGCACTGTGGAGACCCAAGAAGAGGAAGCAACTCACTCTGGTGCTCTGAGATATAAATAGAGCAAGCAGAGCTAAAAATGTTCCAGGTTTGTATTGTCTTGGCGTGAAGCTCTGAAATGGAGTTTGTGACAGCAAGATGCTTCACCTACAGAAAACCTGCATATTCCTTATAAATTCTTAGGCTGGTTGGTAATTAGGCACTGCTGGGCTCCAGGTTTGTTCACTTTATGTCTCTGCTTTGGGATACAAAGTGGTTCTGCCTCGGGCTGATCATCATCCTCAGGGGCCAGAGGGAGCCACTGCCTGGGCTGGCTTTTTGACATGCTGGGGCTGCAGCAAAGATGCACAGGGTTTATATTCTGATTAGAGAGTAAGCTTTTAATTTTTCAGAATTTTAAATGACTGGATGGCATTTAAAAAAAAAAAAAAAGGATAAATGGATGCTGACCTCTGTGATCGTCCTTAAAATCCTGTGTGTGTCCAAAATCCTGTCTTTAAAAACAGAAAATAAAAAATCCCATATAACTGTACAAGGCCAGTCATTCTGATATCACTGCCTTGCAGCCCATGCCCTCCTGCTCAGAGCATTGCCTGGGGGTGCCAGGCTGAAGGAAATCTGGGACAAGTCCAGAATATTCTTGACCTGACTGCATCTTCTTTCCCTTGGTCAGGCGGTGGGACTTCACAGGTCACTAATTTTTGATTGGCATTTTCTTCCACCATTCTTTTTCCATTTTCTCTACTATTTGATTTCATCTTGCAAGCAGAATTTTAATGAGAATTCCCTTCAGTGAAGAACTGGAGTTGATACTTAACCAGGTGAATCCTCCAATTTGAGGACAATTAAATGAAGATTAAAAACTGTGAATAATAAAACGTTCAACCTTAAATAACAGGATTCCGTTTGGTTTTTTTTTCTGTTCATAAATAATCCATCAAAACTTCATATTTCCCCTTAGTGAGAAAATAGTCAGAGTGTTTTAATGGCACTGACTGGATTTGTACTTTTGGGTTTTCAGGCAGTCCCTTCCTGAAGATGCAGGGAGCTATTTCAATGCAGAGACAGGAATCCTGGAGGTCCCAGTGACAATCCTGATCGTGGACAAGGTCAGGGATTTTTGTGATGCTGATTATCAGACTGACAGTTCATGTAAATTATTTTTAGTGAATGTTCACTTAATGGTACCTAATTTTAGATTAGTTCTTTGCTAATTGAGGCTCTGTGATAATAGTAAAAGATTCTTAAAGTGCTAATACAGGTTTGATTGTTTTTTCTTGTCTCATGTTTGCAATTTAAGAAGTTTAATCCTTTCTTCTCAGTGCTGATCTCATGTTACTGTCAAGGAACAGTAACTTTTCCTTTTGGATGACATTTCATTTACATCCTGTCCTTACAACCCACAGAGGGAGTTTTTATCCTGTGCTCTTGCATTTGTTTCAGGCTAAAAAAGTTAATTTTACTGTCCATGCCATTGTTACTACTTCTGATTTGGAAATCAGCCCAGCACAGATCAATTTTGGATACTGCACGATCTATGAAGCTGTGCAGGCAAATGTCACCCTAACAAACAAATCCATCTTGCCACAGGAGTTTGGATTTGTGGGACTGCCAGAGGTATGGACTTATCCCACACACACCCCCTCTGCTGTCAAAATAGATTTCAGTGTCATGGGAACGTGTTCAGTGTGAGTGTAAATAAATCATGACTGGTTCTTGCAGCCCCGTGGGAATCCTGCTCCCTGTGGAGTTCTGTCCTGGAGTGTGTGAATCTCCCTGGGTGACACCCTCTGCATTTGCCATGCAGTGCAAACCTCTGGGAGGAGATTTTCCTGTTCCTCACCTTTTCCTATCAGAATTCCTGGGGTTTTTACACCAAGAGATCTCCTAAGAGAACACCTGGGACTCTTTTACCCCTAAATAAAACTGGCTTGGGGTTGTGGCTGTGGCCTCAGGCTGAGGAATGTGCTCACTTTGCACCAAATGCCCAAGGGCTTTGCTTTTGAAGTGCTGCTTGAGAACCATCCCAAGCCATGCCTAGGCACTTTCTAAGTGATTAGAAGTTGATGTGGAAGCACAAATTTAATCACAGGAGCTGCTGGGTTCATGTGGGCTGGTTCTCCTGAATAATATTTTGGAGAAAGTTTGTTTTTCAAGCTCCATAGTAGCAAGGTGATCACAGTGTGAAATGGTTGGACATGTTGGCATCAGAGCTGGAGGAACCTGGCAGTTCATTGGGCATGGTCCTGTTCTCAGCTGGCTTAGGGATTAAAATCAAGGAGTAGCTAAAAGAAATTGTTAACTTCAGCTTCATGAATGCTTTACTTCCCAGGATGTGTTTCCTGAGGAGCTTGAAGTGTGCTGGGGAGACTTTCTAGAATCATTTTCAGCTCAAGCACAAAGCACTGCACAGCTGTGGGTGTGGAGCTGCTCCTGTCCCAGCCTCAGACTCAAATCAGCTCTCAAAGGCATGGGGCAATGCTGAGATTTTTACCATATTTCATTCTGTTTTCTATGAAGAGTAAATAAACATTAGAGCAAGGTGATTTCCACAGATGGGAAGAAGCTGGGGAAGGGATTCTCCTGAAATCTGAGTTAATGGATTTAATGCCTTTTGAGTTACTTTGAGATGAGAAATCTGCCCCTCAGACTCTGGGCTCTGTCTCAGACAAAAACTTCTCCCTGGAAGGTTTCTCTTTTCCTGACAGTTCCACATTTAATAACATTTTTTTTTAATCTTGCCAGTAATGTCTTATTTTAATTTATTAATTAACCGATAATTTAACTAATAATTTCTTATCCTGCCATTTTGAAGTTTGTTGAAGTTCAACCCAATGATGGATTTGGAATCATTCTTCCCCTGGAAAGCCTGACACTGGACATAATCTTTAAAGCCACCAAGGCAAAAGAGTACAGCTTTGAGCTCACCTGCAGGACAGAGATCAACAGGTGTGTTAAGGGATGGACAGCAGGGAACTAAAATCTGAATGTCACTGGGCTCCCACTGTTAACCCAGCTCAGAAATTGAATCCCTGCCTGCCCCGGGGAGGTGAGGCTGGGATAAGCACCTGAGGCAGGTGGGAATTCTCCAGTTGCAAAAGTTGCTCAGTGCCTGTTGGTTTCATCCTTGGTTTTCACCTCTGTCTTCACTGAGATGACTTTTCCCAGCACTCCTCAAGTTTATCCTTGTCCCACACCAAAGCTCCAGCCCCTCAACCTGCAGTGCTCTGCTGCTTTTTCAGCACAATTACTGAAGGAATTCTTTTTTGTAAAAATGCTCTATGCTTTAGGCCATTGCTACTGCAATAATGATGGCATAAACTTTGATTTGACTGGATGTATTTCCAGAAGTTCACAGAGGAAGAATTCAAGCAGGGACTCTGGCCAATTGTGCATTAAAAATAGATAGTATTATTGTTCATCTTTAGGCAAAATTCCCATTGCAAGCTTGAAATTCTGCTTAAATAGGGACTACAGGATTAGCTCCCTATTTTCCGGGCTGATTAAGACACTATTTTATGCTGAGACAATTTATCATGTGTTTATTTTTAGACAATTCAAGCTGTCATGCAAAGCAGTTGGAGTCCACCCACCTCTTGAATTGTCTCATTCCTTGGTTCAGTTTGCTGCTACAGCCTTGAACTCTGTGTCTTCAGCCACTCTGGATGTGCTCAATTCCCACGTGGATGGGAACCCCCTCACTCACCCTGTCCCACGGATTGGCAGTGGGAACCCTGTCCCAGTTGGACCCACTTCCTTTGAATTCCACGTGCCCCAAGACTGTCCTGTGACCATTACACCTTCTGTGGGAACTGTGCTGCCTGGGCAGGTAAATTCACTTTAAATGTTGGGTGTTCTGCCAAATCTTTGATCATCTACATCCTTACAAAGGCTGTCACTTGTAAACAAAGCTCAAAACATCAGCTGTTGTTAGAATAGCTGGAATATTTTGTATTGTTTGAAAGAATGTTTTAAATCAGACAGGAGGGTTAAGCACCAAATCTAGCTAATGCCTTATGGGAGTGTTCTGTCCCCAGTGTTGTCACTGTGATTTATGTGAAGAATGTTTAAATATCAAAAGTATTGCCCATGTAAACCCTGTAACATCGTGGACATCCAAAAAAGCTGCAAGTGCCCTTACCCTGAGGATGCTGTGATTCCCTCCGAGCAGAAGTGCACTTGTGTGAATTGTGTGTGCTCCTGTTGAGCTCTGTAGGTGTCACACGTGTCTGAGGGCTGAGCTCTGCCCTCACTCCTGTGTGTGCTCTCACATTCCCAGAAAAGCTCCATCCGAGTGTCCTTCAGCCCGGCGCTGTCGGATCAGCAAATCAGGGAGGAGGCAGCACGGAGGCTCAGCACAGCAGCTGTGCCAGAGGCAGGAGCACAAGTAAGGAATGCTAAGAACAGCACATGCTGCTGGTCTGTCACTTCCAGATATTTGTTTCTCTGGATGGTATTTTTATCATAAAATTATTTGCATATTAATAAAGCCCAAGCTTGTGGTCCATGAGGGACCTGCCTATGAAGGACAAGAATGTGACTGTGCACTCAGTGTGTGGCCTGCTCACTGAGCAATAATTTAATTTTATGTTCACCATTTCCAAAGTATTCCTAGAGGGTTTTATTGCAAATGCTAACTGAAATACTCCTAAAAAAAAAAAAAAAGAAAAAGAAAAAGCTTCTAAACTTCTTGAAGATTTACAGCATCCATGGACTTTATATGCAACCCTTAGGTGAGCTAATTTATGTGAGCACCTGTGGTTGTCTTTGATTATGAGATAAACAGGTAAATTTCCCATGAGATAGAGACTTTGACTCACCTGCTCCAAGAGGAGACCTCTTATTCTAAGAGGGAGTAAAATATGTCCATTTCAACCTAATTTTTAAACTTTACACTATTGGAAATTTGTCTATAGTAGCTACTGTGTCTGTGGGCTGTCACCATCATCCTGCTGTCCCTTGTCCCCTACTCTGTGTCACCTCCTTGCTCTGTGTTCTTTGCTCACTCCTGTCTTGGTCAGATTTCCAGTGGTCCCCCTCAGTCTCCAATGGGCAAAAAGAAGAAAGATCCAAAGAAAGAGCAAAAGAAATCGAGCGTTTCCATTCTCAGAGGAAAGACTGGAAGCAGGAAAAGCCTGGCTTCTGTAAATAGCCCTAAAGAGCCAAAACCCGAAGAGTTAAAGCCTGAGTAAGTCAACAGAAGCATCTTGTACTACACAGACAGCATTCTCTTTAGAAGTAGTTTAATAAATCTACTAAAGCTGTAGGTAGACAAGAAAGCAAACTGGAGAGGGAACAGCTTCAGCTGTGTTGCAGAGGCTGTTTCCAAAATTAGTGCTGCTTGTGAGCCACACAGCTGTACCCTCTCATGTGAGGCAAAGAATCCCTTTATGCATCAGAAGGATTGAAGACTTCAAAGAATCTGTCAGGGAGCAGGAGCTGGGGCTGTGCGGGGGATGGGGCTGAGCCAACGCGGGGTTTATGGAAAGGGCAACTGCAAAGCTCAACTTGGGGACCAACAGAAACTACTCAAAGAAACCTCTTGTGAACAGATCTACCAGAACCAGCTGATGGCCCAAATCCATGGCACAGAGTAATTTCTATTTTTAATTTGAGAGCTTACCCAGTCCAGCACATTAGTCACGGTCAGCATCAGTGCTGGGAAATGTGCATTTGAGGCAGTCCCTGTGCAGTGTGAGCACCTCAGGGAGAACAGCACCTTGCTGCCTGGAGCTTGGGAGACTCACATGCAAAATCTGATACTTGAGGGCCCTTGTACAGCAGGTAATTCAACTTCTCAGAGCCACACTTCTGCCCAGTCTCAGGAATTTGGAAGTATTTGGAAGTAAACACATACTGAAGCAACAGGCATTTGGCTGTGCTGGATATTTTGATATCTTTTACTAAAATCCCATGTTCATTGCAATCCATTAATTATAATTTTTAAACACTTTCAGTAAAGATCATTTTAAAAAATCCTTATTTGAGAAGTATTGCCTACATACTGCATTGGAGGAATGTGATTCTGTGTGTTTACATGTCATTAAAATGATGTAGAAGTACTGGAAGACACTGAAATTATGTTGGTTGATGTATTCAACCAAAGGAAATTGTATTGAGGTTTTTGCAATCTTTAGTGTAACATCTCTTACCAGGGTTCTTCATTTTTATTCTCTTTTGACAACAAAAGCCAACCACTTTGCAGGGTGGGTCCATTACTGTCATTTAGTTTCACTCTTACATTCCATTTTGAATGTGTGACTAAGAAACAATAATCACAAATAGCACAGCCGATATTTATTTGATGTTTTTTTGCTCTCTCACTCACTGAGATAATTCCTATTCCTAGATTCTCTAGTTCTGATGCTTATAGGGCAGCCCAGGCTTCCCTGACGAGGAGTTTCAGAGGGAGTTTTAACAAATACATCATCCCATGCTCTGTTGCAAGTGGCCGTGCCAGTGGAGAGGAGAGCTCTGGGAACTTAATCTGCAGGTGGGTGCAGTTGGATAACCCAGAGATGTGAGGGGGACATGGTGGGCTTGCTGATTTATTCCTTTGGGGGAGAAATTTGTTTTCTGCTCTTAATTACTTCATAGCTCAGTGGTAGAAACTCATGCTCCCAGCCCACCAGTTGGATAAGAATCAAACACATGAATATCAAAGCAGCTGAAGGAATAATTGTGTGAAAACTTTGAGGCAGCTGTAGCTCATCTCTGCTCGGGCACAGTCGGTCACCGAGCCCTGTGCTGTGCTGTCACACCCTGTGACAGGAGCAAATCCCTGGCAATTGTTGTTGTGTTTGTATGATCCCAGAGCTCTGCCCTTTTATTTTCAGATCCCTTTGCTCTCTCTGCAGCCCTCACAACACCTTGTACCTGGAGCTGCACTGCCCTGCTGTGGCCCCGCCTGTTCTCATCACTTCTGACTCTGGGATCAACAGGGCCGATTTTGGGGATGTTTCTGTGGGTATGGAGTTTGAATTCTGGTTTGGAGGTGTTTCTCTCTGACAGTGAGTTCTTCTCAGCAGTTTTGCATTTTCAAAAGTCAGGATAGAAATTAGCCCTTAGTGGGTATTTAGGTGGAAAACAAGGAGCCTCTGGCTGAGGCCCATGGAAGAGCAGATCTGATCCCCAGACAAGGACCTGGAATCTCCAGAAGTGACTGCCCCAATCTGAAAGCATTTTGGTGAGCTTTGAGTGGTGCCTTAGCCATAGGCCTGGGATGAGTCTGGCTCAGGCAGGAGCACAAGTAAGGGGGAGGAATGGGAGGGCAGGAATGAGCATCCTCACTTTGGGAAGTGGTTTCATTCCTTGCAGGCCACAGAATGATGAAGAGAATTACAATAGAAAACATCTCCCCAGGGAAGCTGGAAGTATCCTTGTCTGGAGCATGTGAGCTCAGCCTTCGGCCTCTGCTTAATCAGACTCTGCAGGAAGAACTGCTGGACACTAAAGCACCAGCTCATCTTCTCTCTTGAGTTATTGCTCTCTCAAAAGCTTATAGATGCTTAGTTCAGACCAAAGACATGTAAACAATATGTAGAATCTATTCTCATATCTTTTTTTCTCAATCTTTATGAATTTTTTTCCTTGAGTTGCAATGTTTTAGCTGGGATTCTCAGTTCTGAATCCCAATGGCCCCTTCCTGTTGGTCAGAGCAGTTGGAACGCTTGAGCCAGGTGAAAATAAACCCCTCATCATCTCTTTTTGTCCAAGTGAGGATAAATGGGTGAGTAAAAGATACAGGAGCAGAGGGAGAAAGGAGGAGAGATGTGAGGGGTGTGTGACACACACGTTACTAACAGAAAACAACCTTGTTCCCTGTCCCAATATTTGGATCTTGTCTCAGTTCTGGAATGGTCCTTTGGGAGGGGTCAGCTGGAGGGGTGGGGAGTTCCCTCAGCAGATGGACTAACCCAGGCACCCTCTGGGCAGTTCTTGGAAACTCTGGACATCCAGGTGGCAAAGACCAGCCTCAGCCTCCGCCTCTCCGGGCACGGGGTGGTGCCAAGCACTGAGTGCTCCGTGGGAGAGGTGCTGGACATGGGATACGTCATGGCCAGGGACACAGTGACTGCCACAGTCCAGGTAAGGCCTCTGTGCTGAGCTGCAAAGCTCAGCAGCAGTTCCTGTGAGGGGGAAGACAACACAAACTGTCTCCTCCCAGATTTTGTCCAAGTGTGTCAATAACCAAAGTCCAGTATTCGATGGACTGGAGCGAGGGTTGGTGTGGCACGTTATGGGCAGCACTGATTGTGCCTCTGGTGGCATCTGGGGACACAGAGCTGCACTAATGCAGCAAAATAAATTCAGCCACTTTGCAAACTATGGATCTTACAGGCCTGAGAATCAATTTCCTTAATGCAAATGCTGTCCTGTGAATGAATGTCCCCAGATAAAGAACACTTCCAGCCTGACCCTGCCGTTCTCTGTACAACTGGAGTCGCTCTCACCAACACGGGACAGAGACCGGCAGCAAATTCCATCCTTTCTTACATCCTCTCTGCAGAGAACAGAGATTGTTGGTAAACTTCCTCTCATTCTTTCCTCTTTTTCCTCTGCTAAAGACTCAGGAGGTGTAAAGCAGCATTGCTGTGTCCTCTTAGATGCACACAACTGTCAGACCTGGGGCATTGCAGCCCTGAAATTAAAGACTTCATTTTGCTCCCCAGTAGGAGCTGTAGTAATTCTTTCAATATGAAGAGCTGTAAATTTATGCAGCCTGAGCAAATACCCACAAATATGGAGATATTAGTGTTTAAATCTAAATAAATCCACACAATAATTCCATATTAAAGATTACATTTAAAGATGTCCAGATCTGTAAAAACACGTCAGAATATAGGAAGGGTTGGTGATGCTGCTTCAGTTCCTCTGGAGATGAATGCATCAAACTGATGGATGGATTTATCTGGTGTTCCTAACATCCTGTTTTGCTGCAAAGCCATGTATCAGCTCTTATTTATTTGCTGTTCCAACAAAAATTAAATGGGTTTAAAATTTATGAAGAAGTAAATCTGAGCTGTCCTCCTTTCTGATCTGTATCCTCATTTCTATTTACCAGGAACACAGAACTATAATGGCTTCAGTGTGTTCAGTGTCTCTCCAACAGAAGGAAAAATTGAGGCTGGGATGAGCCAGGATTTTGTGGTTACTTTCAGTCCTGATCATGAAAGTCTCTACTACTCTGACCGTCTCAAGGTTCTGCTCTTTGGCAAGGTGAGACAATCAGGATTATGAGAACAGTCTAAATATTGGATGAACTGATGTAGGGAGGAAAGGGCACGTTTGGGGCTCTCTGACATTCTTCAGGTTTAGATATTCAGTTATTAATTGATAAAAACAGTGACGTGGGGTCCGTCCCTGTCCTCTCCCACGTCAGGAGGGGACGGGAGCTGAGCACAGCTCCAAGGGGCTCCTGCAGGGAGCATTTAATGGCAGAGCGGAGGGGAGAGGGGAGCTCCACCTGCCCAGCACGGCCCGGCAGGAGCAGGAGCACCAGGGAGCTGCTCTTGCAGCCGCTCGGTGCCAGGTTCCATCTGCGGAGCTGCCCTGGGATGCTCCGGCCGGATGCGCAGGTGGCCGCGCCGCGGGCAGCCCTGGGCCCCTGCCAGGACACCAAAAGTTGGTGCAGAGTGACCACTAATGCCCAGCAGCAGCACTGCAAACGGGCTGGGGCTGAGCGAGAGCTGCTGCTGTCCTTGCAAGCTTTGGGATTGCAGTTAGGAATGCAGGGGGGGATAAGCTCAGGATGAACGGACACTTGACCCACGTTTGGCAACAGAAAAGTTTTGCCTCTTTCAGTGCTTGTGTATAAATTGTCCAGTGCCCTCCTGAGGCACGTTTCCCAGGTTGTTTAAAACAGAAGTGCCAGAGTGGGCAAGCCCAGGGCAGGTGCAGAACTCCTGCATTAGAGCTCAGGATCATTGGGATCATTCACGTGGGAGGTGATGCCACGATTTCCTGGTGCTGTGGGTCAGGTGCCAGCGTCACTCAGCTCATGACCTGAGCTGTCACCTGCATCCAGGACTTCCTGTCTCACCCAGCAAACAGCCCACGAGATCCAGCTGAAGGGTGCAGCCCGGGATCACCCCATGTTTGTGCAGGGGGGAGTGCCCCTGGATGTGCCCGTGGAGTCCTTGGCTGTGACCTCACCTGTGGCACCACGGAAAGCACTGGAAAGAGGTAAAGTGCCACCACTGTTTATTATGGAACAGGGAGGGATCAGGCATGGAAATGTTCCTCTTCCTTAAAGAAAAAATGAAATTAAAGACAATTTTTCCAGAATCAGAAAAAATAAGCATTATCTTACAGCATATGTTCATAATACACAAAAAAACCCCCATAAAACTTTCTCTTAAGGAAAGTTTTAATCTTCATTTGAATGCAGTTTTGTCTTAATGATGATCTTCTACCTCTGCAGCTACTTTGAAAAAATTATTATAATGTAATACTACTATGAAGAATTAAGATGCTTTTGCTTTCTGCCACTTCTCTGAAGTGTATGAAATGTTTGAGAAATTATTTCATGTATAATCACATATCCTGGATCCTCCTGTTTGTCCTGTTGTGAAACTTCCAGGGGTTTGAAGTTACTCTTCCTTAATTTCTTGGGACAGGATCTGTGTTCAGACAGGATGCAAACAGCTCCTGAGCTGTAAATAAGTCCAAGCACACACACACACATAAGTAGGAATAAAATACACAGAGGTGTGTGCCATGGGCTAGAAAAGAGCCTGGAACTTGATAAACAAGTAACAATTGCACTTTGCAATTGCAAATTATCCAAACCCCCCTTTTCCTTAATTCTTCACTAACTCTGTGAAAGGATCTCTTTGTCTGTGCCAACTCCTGATACCACATCCCTTTGTTTTGAACCATCCTGCTGCAATTTCTGCTGGTTCCAAACCCCCAAAGGCTCTGTTTTGTCTGTCTCAAAGTTGACCTGGTTGCTGTTTGTTTAGGGCCACAGGGAGCAGTGAGGTCCCTTCTCCTTCTCCTGGAGTTTGTGGAGGGCTCAGCAGAGCCAGCCAGGGCAGAGATCACCGTGGGGGCCATTCAAACTCCTCAGCTGGCAGCCAAGAAGGTGAGAGAAATAAAACCTGCAGGTTTGTGCCAGGTGCTGTATGGGATCCTGACAGTGTGCAACGGGCTGCTCGTTCCTTCTGTCCAAAATTCACAAATTCATAATTTTTTAAAAAAGCAGCTCTCAGAGTTTCTGATGAATTTGACATTATAAAAGCACAGTGTTTTAAAATAAGCTTAGTTTTCAGGGGCTAATACAAGGAATTAGCGTTATCATACTAAGTCAGCAACAAACTTAATTTAGCAGTTTGCTTCCTCAGTTCTGGAATACAGAATTTTGAGCCCAGAACTGAATTACAGTTCTGATCCTGTTATTTTAATGGCGTATTTAGTGACAAGGTGACACAATGAACGTCACAGTGGAGGACAGCTGGAGTTTCAAGGGGCAGTTCGGGCAGGGGCAGTGCAGCCTCTGCGGCCCAGCTGTGACAGTGCCGTGTGCCCGTGCCAGGCCGTGGAGTTCAGCCTGGACAGCGGCCCGGAGCTGCGGCGGGCGGGCTTCCAGCTGGACGGCCCCAAGGGAGCCCTGGAGCGCGGGCAGCTCAAGCGCATCGGCGTCTCGTGGGTGCCACCTGCCGACCTGCAGGTGAGGCTGCGGCACGGCCGGCACGCCGGGCTCCCGGGGGTGTCACACAAAGGTCCTGGAGGGTGTCACACCGGGCTCCCGGGGGTGTCACACAAAGGTCCTGGGGGGTGTCACACCGGGCTCTCGGGGGTGTCACACAAAGGTCCTGGAGGGTGTCACACCGGGCTCCTGGGGGTGTCACACAAAGGTCCTGGAGGGTGTCACACCGGGCTCCTGGGGGTGTCACACAAAGGTCCTGGAGGGTGTCACACAAAGGTCCTGGAGGGTGTCACACCGGGCTCCCGGGGGTGTCACACAGGACCCGTGATGGGGTGTCACGCCGGGCTCCTGGGGGTGTCACACAAAGGTCCTGGAGGGTGTCATGCCGGGCTCCTGGGGGTGTCACACAAAGGTCCTGGAGGGTGTCACACAAAGGTCCTGGAGGGGTGTCACACAAAGGTCCTGGAGGGTGTCACACCGGGCTCCTGGAGGGTGTCACACAAAGGTCCTGGAGGGTGTCACACCGGGCTCCTGGAGGGTGTCACACAAAGGTCCTGGAGGGTGTCACACCGGGCTCCTGATGGGGTGTGTCCCACAGCTCCTTTTGGGGTGTCATCCGAAGCTCCTGTCAGGGTGTGACACCAAGGTCCTGTTGCAGTATCACACAGGGCTCCTCCTGTCAGGGTGTGGCCCAAAGGTCCTGCTGGGGATGTGGCACAAAGCTCCTATTGGGGTGTCACCCACAGTTGGGATGTCACCCAGAGCTCCTGTTGGATTGTCACACAAAGTTCCTGTGACCCACAGCTCCTGTTGGGATGTGACCCCTCAGCTCCTCTTGGGGTGTCACCACAGTTCCTGTTGGGGTGTGACCCTCAGCTTCTCTTGGGTGTGGGCAGCAGAGGTGGCTCAGACACAGCCAGGTGACAGCTCCTGCGTGGTCCCTGAAGGAGCAGGGGTGGTACAAACCCCACTTTGGGAACAGATGCTGGGAACAATGGGATGATCTGGAGCCTTCCTGCCTCCCCAAGGGCTGTGTGGTGACAAGGACAGGGGTGAGCCACTTGTACTGCAAAGGAATTCCTTCCTGCAGGTCACTGTTCCAGAGCCCAAAGGCCAAAGTGCAGCTGCTGTTAACAGGCTCTGGTGCCCTGAGTGAGCTCTGTAGGGCACTGGGACAGAACTGCTGCAGCCCTGCCAGCCCAGAAATGACTTTACATGGATCACTCTGCAACACATTTCTTTGCCATGGGCTGCCTTTCCTTTGGCACATTCCTGGAAGTCAATGGGGCCTTTGGATTTTCCACTTTAAGTGCCCCATTTCCTTGGCTACTTCATCCTTGTATCATAGAGGTTGGATATGATGTCCCAACAACTCCATGAGGTTGTGATTGTCCTTCCTGATTCACCTCCTTGGCCATTCATGGAGACTGGAGGCATTGACTCCCCATGTGTGGGATGGCAGAATGAGTAGCTGGTTCCAAAATTAAAAGATTTCTGCCATCACAGCAGAAAGAGGCGGCAGAGTTCCTGTCAGGATGTATCCAGTGTGCATCGTGCCTCTTGGTAACCCCTGCTCTTGCACAACACTGAGCACTCACTGGGGGCTGACAGGATCCGTTTCCTTCCAGCCCTCCCTGGGAGCTCTGAGGTTGCTGCTGTGCCCAGCTGCCATGGCTGTGACGTGGGGACAGTCTCTGTGGCACTCTGGGGACAGAATGCTGAGTCACTGTCATACCTCACTGGCTGCAGCATGAGCATCACTTGGGGACAGAGAGGAGCCAGCACAGTGGCTGTAACCTGTCACCTGTAGCTAAAATTGGTGCCTTGAGCACTGAGATGTGAAACAGAGTTTAGAAGGTGATCAACTCGTGTCTCCTATGTCCAAAAGACCAGGTTGGTTTCTGTGTGGTTCTCTCTGCAGACCAGTGACCCCCCGCTCGTGTCAGCCCTCCTGACTGTCAAAGGTGACATCACAGAATCCTACCGAGTCCTGCTCATGGCAAGAGTTGTGTCTGCAGCTGCTCCCACTGGCTGAGGGATCCAGGCCAAATGGAAAGAAGATGGAGATTACTTTTCTGGGAGATACCTGGATCTCTGGTGGAACATGGGGAGATTTTGAGATTGTTGCAAATAAGTGAGGGCAGCAGGGATGTGGGAAGGAAGGGCCATGTAACATTTCTGCTCTGTTTCACCCAAAGTTCTCTGTAAACTCTGGTGCCAGTGGCTTGACTTGCCAGCTGACTCTGTGACAATAATCTTGTGTTAGAGGAAAGAATTACTGAGGGCCCCAAGCAGCTACACCTGCTGTTAATCCCATGTCTCCCAAAGGTGGGCATTCCACCAGGGGTATCTGGTTTACATCCACATAAGTGAGTTTCTATCTTTTTCCAATTTCAGATGCTTTTTGTAGGATTTGGAAAAACCTTGACTTTTTCTAAGACCAAATAAAGTTTCTTATTCAAACTTCCTCCAAATTATTTGGGGAGTCACCTTTACAATGTACAGTCAAATCTGCCTGGTAACACATGGTCAAGGGGAAATATTCCTGTGCTGTTCCTTGGATATGGTCACACACTTGCCAGAGATCCTGGCTGTCCAGGAACTTTGTATTTCTGTATTTGCCTTCTGCTGAATTCTGGGTGAGAGCAGAATCCTGCTGTTCTGGGGAAGCCAGAATGCCCTGCGGGTGGAACTTCTGTCAGGAAGCAGCAGCTGGCTCAGGGCAAGTGCAGAGCTGGAGAATGGAGGGAGCAGGAAGGCAGCAGCCGTCAGACACAGGATAATCCTGTACATCTCTTATCACACTCTTTCCTGAGTCACAGGCAGTCTGTGGCAAAGTTCCCTCCCCACCACTCCGAGGGCGTGTCGCCCTTTGGCCCCTGTAGCTCTTAAATCCCTGACTCAGATGATGCAATCAGAAAATAGAGACGTTATTTGTAAATATCTCTGTGGTAACGAGCTGGGAACTGCAGGAACAAGCAGGGTAGCAATTGTCCCACGGAACATTTTAACCAGGCTCCCCCTTTGACAGAGGAGTTTGTAGGAGTGAAGAGGGGTTCCTTGTTTTTCCAGCCAGTGTTTGATCCATTGAGATGTGTTCTCATTTAATAATGGATCGAGTGCCTGCGGAGTCACTTAACTCTTCAGTCTAAAGAAGACAGATGCTGAAGCAATCCCAGTGTTCTGGGGTGGGATTAGCTGGGGGTGGCAGTGCCAGCCAGGGACAGCTCTGCCTTCCTTGGAGGCCCTGGGTGTTGCTGCTGGCACAGCTGGGCCTGGAGCTGGGCACAATGGGCTTTGTGTGCTGGTTCCCCTGCAGCCCCAAAAGGGTGAGTAAATACCACTACACCCACTAAAAGCACTGCACACAGCACTGCTCACTCAACAGTGACCTCATGGCAGGGGAGTTGTCAGTAACCAAGGAAGGGCACAGCGTGTGGGAGTGGAGGAGCTACTTCAGGCACTGCATTTGTGGGCATCCATTGTGTGAGGATCCTTCAGATTTCACTCCTGGAAAGCAAAAAGTGATGGCCGACAACAAATCAGTCTCCAGACTCTGGTTATGACAACCATACAGAATGCTGAAAACAAGTGTAGCGTTATCTACCAGGAAACAACACCCCTGTCTTAGGAATCTTCCACTTCACAGAGGTCAGGTACTGAGAAAAAGCATCCAGAGGATGAAAAGAAGTAAAAAATTAAAGAATGATGTAAAGACAGTGACATTGGTGCCCTCACAGGGTTAGGTTGGGTAAGGAGCAGCTGCCACCGACACTGGTACCCAGCAGCTCAAGGTGAGCAGAGGTGTCACCCACTGTACTTGCATTCCTGGGACTGGAGAACTTGGATCAATATTTCCACAGGATTGAAGTGAACATAAGGTTCTGGGTTTCTCTGGTCAAAGTCTCCACGTTTAAAATTCAGTATGTAATTGTTCTCTCAGGGGAGGGTTGGACCAGGATAACAGGAACAGGTGGTTATTTCTGGAGGACTGAAAATAAAGTCAACTCTCCCTGTAAAACTCCAGCTGACGTTCTGTAAAGCACTTATGGAAATCTGAACAGGTTTTAGTCCCCTTCATAAGAGAAAAGCCTGGTATTTTAGCTTGGCCTCAAAAGTGATTGTATTTGACTTCTTGGGGGCACAATGGCTGCTCAGGCAGGATTTGGTTTCCCTCTCTTGGATTGCTTTTTGGGGACACAGAGTGTGAAGTGCACATGGGGCAGCACTTGGGCAATGAGAGACACAGGCTGATGTGGAAGGGAAAACAAATTGATGTGGAAAAGCAGAGCCATTGGGAATGTGCGCAGACTGTGCTGCTTCTCCTGGGACACTACTACGGTTTCAAAAGTAAAAACACAGTTACTGTGTCTGCAAAATGTAACCCTGGATGTTTCACTGCCATTCCATTGAGAGCTGCCACAATTAGAATCATCATGATGCAAACCTGCCATGATCAGAGATGCACACCTTCAGTTTACTGGAAATGTAGGAATTCTGTGAGGATGCTCCTACCCACACAGTTCTCATGTACAATGTGTGTTATGTGCAACAGCTTCTTGATATTTCTCCAGTGAACAGAAAATTGATTGGGACAACTGAAGATGGAAACAATTCCCTGGTAACTCAGACACATGGAGCCGATCCAGAAGTAGTGAGTTTGTAGGCAATTCCTTGAGCACAGAGAGCTGAGAGTGCTGGTGTGTTCTCCTGGCATGGATCAGTGCCAAGTCCCAGTGCCCAGCAGAAGCTCAGCACAGCTCCTGCAGGTTCATCTCTTGGAAAGGCACCAACCCTGTTCAATTCTGTGCTTCCAGCGTGGGTTATGCACAGTCGTGGCACACTGGGCATTAGAACTGCCAGGCGACTCTCAACATGAACCTGGTGTTTCTGTTTCCATATCACAGGACTCCACTAGGAATGGAGCTGTTATTGTGAGGACAATATGGAAAATGTAACCTCAGAAATATTTCTTTGTTTCCTGGAAGTTGAAGTTTTCTTGTCCTCTAACTGCTCTTGTGACCATTCTGCTTTCAAACTGAGTTTTGCAGCTGTGACCACTCTTGGGTCCCTGGATACAAACTCGTGCTTTCAGATTTGGATCTAAAAGCAAACATGAACTTCATGGCACTGAAACAGTTCTGGTTTAATGAGCATTTCACACCCCCATGTATGATCTTAATAATCCTTAAAAGCAAACCCAGCTCATTTGTAAAGCAAAAAGTGAAAGAGTAAGCACTAGTGTCATACACATTTATTAATTCATATTAATTCATGTTCTGCTTCTCCAGAAGTGACTCCAGCGATTGCTTCACATGTATGAGCACAGGTTTCCCTACATGAGCAATGGCCCCATGACCCTGAGCAGTGCTGGAGGAAAACACTGCAGTCACTTTGTCACATGCCATTGCTGAGCCTGGAAACACTGGGCTTCAGTTCTAGGAATCAAAAGTAGGGAACATCACCTGCTGCTTCCCAGGCATTGGTGCTCCCCATGCAGTGGCTGCCCCGGGATTGTGCTGGGCTGGCTCTGGCAGGACACCAGATGCCACCAAAGCCACTCCATCGCTGCCCTCTGCAGCTGGACAGGGAGGAGAACACAACAAAGGCTCATGGGTGGAGATAAGGAATTTCTACATTTGAAATGTTCGACACAGTTAAATAGCCTGGAGCACACCGATCCCAAAGAGCCGTCAATACCTTTTCAGTCGTGTTTCATGTGTTTTAACAAGGCAGTTTTTAGAAGGGGAAATTATCTGCTCTTCTAAACATTTGTTTCTGACTGATACATATTTCATACCAGGTTTCCCATTCCTTTATTTCTCCTTCAAGTCCCTCTGACACAGCAGAGGCTCAGGGGGTGTGTCCAGCTGCTGCACACCTGATGGGCTCTGTTCTGGTCAGAGCATCGCGCGCAGTCCCGAATCCGGGGAAATCTCTGCAGGCGGAGCTCTCTCCCCTGTATCCCCTCCCTGGCGTCCCGGTCTGGGCAGGCAGGGACAGGGACAGGGACAGGGACAGGGACAGGGGCAGGAACAGGGGCAGGGCAGGGGCACTCCGGGGGCAGCCGGGCAGCTCTGCCCCGCCCGGCCCCGGCCCCGGTCCCTCCCGCGGGCGGGCGGGCGGAGGAGCCGGGGCCGCGGGGCCCGGGCGGGGCGGTCCTGCCCGGTTCTGCCCGGTCCTGCCCCGCCGCGGCTCTGCCCCCCCGGGGATGATGCCGGTTATTTATTGCGCTGCCCAGCACGGGCTGTCCCCAGGGCTCGGTGTCCCCTTTCAGCGTCGGCCGCGTGTCCTTGAAGCGGCGGCGGTGGCGGCGGCTCCCCGGGGGCTCCGGCAGCCGCGGCGCTCACGGACACTCGCCCGCAGCCTGGAGCCTCCCGAGCACATGCAGCAGGGAGACGAGGCACCTCTCCTCTGGCCACCTGCTGATCCAATCCAGGGTTCCCCCCTTTCCTAGGCACCGCTCTGTTCTGGGAACAACTGTGAGAACTCTGCCCGGTGAGTAACCACTGCCTGTTCCCAAACCTTTCCCACTGTGACCAAGTGACATTCCCACAGCAGAACGGTGACTTGCTCATGGCCATCCCTTACGATTTCTTTTTTGATCTCTAAGACAGTCAGCAATTTTTAAATTTCACTTGGCTGCCCTTGCTCTGTGGACTGAGGAACGGTTCTCTCCCAAGACAAATCTCAAGTGTCACTTCCGAACAGTTTGCAGGTGCTGTCCTGTGGTCAGAGCCATGGTTCTGGTACAGGAAATCCATTGCAGGAGGTTCAGTACACACAACCCTGCTGAAATGGCACAGGAGCTGTTCTCCTCCTTTTGTACTGCACTAAAGCAAAAAAAAAGCAATTTCTGGCTTCATTGGAGCTATGGAAAAAATAACTTTAAAATATCTGGGGGACACAGGCAGTTGTCCAGACCAGCATTTTCAGACAGGCCTCTGGTATGAGGCACCTCATCTCAGTTACCTTTAAATAACACTGCTTTGGCTTTTTGGGAATCCTACACGAGTTATTCTCTCTCCCAAGCAAGAGGAAAGCACCACTCAATAAAAACATTTATTGATTCAGAAGCAACCTTTCCAATGGGATTATTTGTATGTTCTCATCTGGAGTAATGGTACAACCATGAAGAACAATCTAAAGTGGTTTTGCTCCACACTTACTGAGTGCTTTCCCTTTTCCACCCCAGGGAAGTGCATTCCCTGTCATATATGCACTATTCAAATCAGTGAATCATCTGCCTTCCTTCACAGATGCCCTCAGAACATGTCTGATTGGACAAGTCTGTGGTATGTCTGGTAAGTTGGCTTTTAATCTTCCTAACCCAGAACCATTTGGAAGTTTTTATGAGCAGTACTTGGAGCAAGGCAGTGGAAACGCTTGTCTCAGGCAGGATCAGGGAAGGGTTTCTCTGTTTTCAGAGGATTGGACTGGACGAGGCCAGGGGAGATTGGGTGTCAGGTGGGGACCAGCATTCACTGAGGGCTGTGTCATCTTTCCCTTCTGAGTGCACTGGAGTTGAACTCCAGGGCTTGTTTGTTCTTCCTAAATAGCCAGAGCCTTGCTGGCCATTGGCTCTTCGCACAGGGCAGCTTCCAGCAGGGATTTGCTGGGACCTGACCCTGCCCCATCCTGGGCTCATTCCCTTCTATGGGACAGGGACTGTCACCCTCTGCTGAGCTTCCCCTCGGAGCTCCAGCACGGCCTGCTGGGAGGGGGAGACTGGGACAAGAGGGAGAGGATTCCCAACAGGAGTCATCTCCTACCTCACACGTGCTATAGGTGCCCTGACATTGTTTTCACAGTTTGCATTCTGTCCATACATTGGCTTTGGTGGCAGCACACAGAGGGAGTTGATTACTTCACCTCCTTCAGTCTGGAGCAATTTTGGTTGATATACAGAGCTGTTTAAAAAGACACAGTTACCAAAAATAGATTGAGAAGGCTTCTAAAAGCCTCCACGAGAAGAGGGAGTTGGATTGAGAAACTGAGAGGTGGGAAGGTGGAGTTTCAGTGGAGAGGGGAACCTGAAACACAGGTATATCAGTCTAGGTACATTGTAAATTGTTAAATTATAGACTTCCTTAAGCAATAGCTAGAGATAGAACTGTGTTTTCAAGGCATAAATATAATTTAATATAATATGATTTCCATGCTCATTTATAAAGAGAGGCCCGAGACTTGTGGAAGTTCATGCTTGTATTTCCCTCCAAGTACAAACCCTCTCTTGCTGTGGAAAGCAGAGCCATCCTCCCTGCACAGAAGTTGAAAATAACCCAAAATAGTGAAATGTTACAGCACCTCTGAGCCAGAACGGGTTGTACTTATGGGCAGTAGTTCTTCAACTTGTGATTGAGTGTTTGTGATCCAACTTCCTAATCCAGGATCCAGCACCCATTCAGAACTAAATCAAGGAGGCTTGGCCTGTCTTCCAACCATTTTGAGTGAAATTATATTCTGGTTTAGAAGTAGTAAAACATAAGCAGTGGAATGATGGTGTTTCCCCCCTCTTTCAGGTTGATCTTGCTGATGGTGTTCCTGCTCCTGCTCTGTGGGGTCTCAGCGAGCTGTGTCAAATTCTGCTGCCGGAAGAAAAGGCTTCCAGTGGAGACCTTCCCTCGGCACCCTTGTGACCTGACAGTGATTGGCATTGACAGTGACAGCACTGCCCACAGCACAGTGACCTGTGAGTATCCTGGGAGCCACCTGCTCCTCGGAGCACTGCTCCTGACCCTGTGCCTGGAGTGCTGTGTCCAGCCCCTGCAGGAACAGGAATTCTCAGAGAGCTCCCAGAACAACTTCCAGCCCCACGGGGTGGGCACAAGAGGTGAAGGGAGGGACCAGGGTGACAGTGAGAGACACTGAAGACCAGAACTGATTCTATATGGACAGCTTTAGTATACAGTGCCTTCGTTCTGAAAACACAAAAGTCTGTATTTTCCTGGAAAAAAGCAGGATTAGCCCTTTATATATCAGTGTCCCATGCAGGTGTTTAATTTTTATTTTTAATTTTTTTCTTCACAGCATACAGCTCATGGCAGTACCCTCCAAGTGTCCAGATTCCCTTGGTATTTGTGGATATGGATAAGAACACTGTGTCCCCTCCTGCTTACAGCCTCTATGCCATGGACCTGCCACCTTCCTATGATGAAGCTGTTCAAATGGGAAAGCAAGTGGCACGGACAAACCAGAAACTTGATGAAATCCCTGAACAGGTGACACCATGTGGGCTGAATCCCAGCCAGTCCCCATCTGACACAATCAACAGAGATCCAGCAACACAGGCAAATTCAGAAGATTCAGAAGATGCCACGAAAGAACAGCCACAGGTCTGACTCAGTTCAGATGGGGAGAAAAGTAAGGGAAGGACTGTAAGAGTTAAAGAAGACATGAAGAGTTTGGGTTTATAAGTAGGTTATGATGGAAAGATATTTCTTCTCATGCCCTTGTAATGATCTGTCAGAAGAAATGTTTTCTGTGACTGCTGTAATCCCCTGGTAAAGCTTCTTCAAGGATATGAAATGAGGTAAAAGGGCAGCAGTTTAAAAATGCCTGTAAAAGTGGGACGTGAATGCGTGTTCATCTTCTGATAAAAAAAAATTGTTCCTTGTGTCCAGCAATAAAAAAGGTTAGGAGAATTTTGCCGCCTTGGGAATACACACTCAGAACAGCACAAACAGGAAGCTGTTGTACTAGAACAGAAGTTTCCCAAGCTGGAGTTGAAGGGGGAATCCCAGCAAGTGACACTGAACAGCCTCTGTAGTTTCTCTTCTTTTGAGAACACCAACTGCCCAGGAAACTGCTGAGGACAAAGTGCTGCACGTGGCTCATGTTCCTCAAGGAGCAGGAAGATGCCAGGACAGGAGAGCGTGGAGGGAAATGCTTTGTGTTGTTTCACACCTGCACAAAGGGAATGAGGCAGATGAGACACGACACTTCGGTGGTGGTGGTGGTCATGAGACTCCAAGGGATTGTTTTTGAGGTTCTATAAATCTCTCAATTTCTATTTTCAAGATGTGTTGCCTTGTGGGTGGGTTCCCTTTGCTATTTATTTTTTCCAGACAAAGTACACATTAATTCCAAAGAGACACTTGCACACATGGTTCAGTATTATTGATGTGTTTCAAATATTCATCAAATATTTCAAAGGTGCCTTTGTATTTTGTTATCTGCTCATGTGTCAGGGTCTCAGGCAGCACAGGAAAGAAAAGTCACAGGTTCCTGGCAGCTTTTACCAGTTCAGAACATGGACAAGCTCAGGAATGAGCAAGGTGACACAAAACATGCTTGTGCTGAACCATCCAGAATAAGTTAGAGATACAAATACTACAGTATAGGCTGGGCAAAAGTTCAAAGAAAATACTCTTAGGGATGGTTCTTCATGAGGAACTGATAGAGGGATAACTGCTGAGCATCATTTTAGAACTGGGAGCTTGGAGCTGATTGCAGCAGTAGCAGCCCAGACAAAAATATGGGCTCCAGAGGCAGGGTTTTTAATGCCAGCTCTTTCCCTTGCCCTTCCATATTCCAAATGGTCCAAATTTTGTCCACTTCTGAGCAGTAATTTTCTTTGAATCCACTTTAGCAAGGTGCTAATCTGGCTGCTTTAAGAACATGAGCAATTGCCAGGGTGGCTCATTGCTCTGGGTAAGAGCAGCAAGCAAAGCCTGAGCACTCGGTGCTATTAGTGAATGTAGCATAAATTTAGGTGTCTGTCATTAACAGGCAGTAGAAGTGGTGGGCACAAAAGCCTGCACAGCTTTTAGAAGACTGTTATTCTCTGACAACCATTACTGCAAGAACTGCCCTGGAAATGAGCACTAATGATTTAAAAATGAAGATCTCTGCCAGCCACAGGCCCGAGATGCTGCTGCAGTCATGAGTGTGAGCTGTCCATGAGTCTGGCTCCCCAGGGAAGGGTCGCTTCTATATTTAACTTGCATGTAACTTACTATGAGAGTTGACTGGTGCAACAAATCTGCTTCTCTTGTGTCTCCTCTCTGTCATCCTTCATTATATTTCTCCTGTTTTATTCTTTCCTCTGCTTTCCTTATCTGTGTCAAGATGGAGGCTGGGCATAAGCCAGGGTAAATATTGGATGTCTCTGGCTCGAAGGGCAATATATGCCCAGTTCTGGATGTCTCCAAGTCATAAATACAGCAGATGTATTTTTATTTATTGAACTTTTCCGCAGCATTCAGAACGAAGCCGGAAGGAGGAAGAAGGAGTTAGAGTTGGAGGGAAACGGCTGAGCGCTCACTCACAAATAGAGCCGGGAATTCAAAGCCAGGCGAGTGAAGGAATCGTGACTGACACAAGAGGGCAGTCCCTCCCTTCTCGCTGCGCGCAGAGGATCGCCACGGCAGCGGCTGGGGAAGGGGCCGGGCTGGCTGCAGGAGCACGGGCAGCGATCGCCACGCTTCCAATTCCCTGCCCTGCCCTCGTGCCGCGGCAGCGCCGGCACGGGACCGGCCAGGTCTGTTCTGTTTGGTCACAGGAGATGCAAAACCCCAAGAAAACCCCAAATGCCTGTGACTTCCTAGGAACAAGAGCACAATCTGGTGTTTCCTTTCTAGCACCTAAGGAAAAATCTTGTGGTTTGCCCAGGTCGTCTTGTAACGTAGTTCATTAATGCAGAAATTGTTAAGAGCAATTACTACCCCAATCAGCCCTCAGGAACACAGACTTCCCTCTGCACACCAAAAGCAACTCAGTTTGCTGTGTAACCTTCAAAGTTAGGAAAATATTAAGGTCTTTCTTGTGACTGGAATCCTTCTTGCAATGGAGGGTTGACGAGATCCCTCATCTCTACACAGATTGTGTTTCATGGAACATTTAGAACTTCACAGTTTTGAAACCTACAGTTCTCTATCACTTTGCTTGGAGTTGGTCAGTGGATTCAGAAGTTATTGCTGTGAATTCAGAAGTTATCAGTGAATTCAGAAGTTATTAGTTGGGTGTGCGGAGTGGAAGGGGGGGAAGCAGGACACGGATTTGAAATTAGTGATTCCAAAACCTTGCTTCCAGAAGAAACCAGGTTTAGAAAGAACACCAGGGGGGAGGTTGGTCCCATTATGGGCTTGGCCTGATGCAGGATCTAAGAATTCTGATTTGTCAGGCTGGTGGTTTTCACCATCACTAAATCTATTCAAGTCTGATTATATCCACACAAGCTTTGTGACATCTCTGAGGGAAAAGCCCCTCTCTGTAATTACCCAAAGTGCATTTTTAATTGATTTCTATTTCGCCCTCGGTTTGGCACTGTTCAGCATGCAATTTTTCTTCTCTCGTTTGTTCAAAATGATCATTTTGTCAGTTATTTTCTGCTGTTCTTTGCTGGCTGTGTGAAAGAGCCTGTGCTGGGGAGATGGACTGCCGAGGCTGGAGCCTCCATCACTGCCTCTCCTCTCACACACATGCACTCAGCACGAGCACTTGTGCTCAGAAAGAAAATGCAGCCATGGAAATAAATTTTCTCAATAATTCATGGGCTTTATAGCCCAGAGCAAATTATACCTTGGCTCTGTCATGAAGCTCAGGCTGCAAATCCCTTTATAGCCAAGCTCGTTAACAATACAAGTAAAGTGGTACCTCTAGAATGGCTTTGATAATTGATGCATTATAATCTTTGGAGAGTATTTAGTGGTAAACCTGCAGCATCCAGACTGAGGCATCAGTGGGGTCTGGATAGAGGAAAAGTCAGAGAAAAAACCATTTCTTTGTTTGCCTCGCAGTTGCCTTTGTCTGCCTCAAACAGCTCAGGTTCAGCTGCTTTGTTTTCTAACTCATTTTGTCTTTACCAGCTGCAGTTTTTCAGGGAAAAGGATCACTGCTGCTGCCAGTATGGATGAGTGGGACACTGGGACACGTGCAAAACCTGCTCATTTATGGAACAAAATATCTCTGCCACAACCACTCTTCATACTCTTGGCTGTCTCCTGGTTCTGGTCCTAATCCTCTTTACCTGTTAGAACTCTTTTTGCTTAGGGAGACACTGACTAATTTTGCTGCAAGTAGCAGAGGTTCTTTCCTTCACCCACAATTAAAATTCAAACTGCGAGAGAAGCCTTGAAATCCTTTTCAGCACAGATGATGAAAACAAAGTATCACAGGGGAGTTGTGCTCTAAAAGCTGGAGAAGACAATAAATGTTTTATGAAATTCTACATCCTAAGGTCAAACTCAATGCACAGAAAAGGCTTAGGTGCAAACCCACATTGCTGAGAAAACATTTTGTTCTGGTCAGTCAAAATTTAGAATATAAAATGCCAGAGCTGCTCTCTTTTTATCTTACTGGAAGGAAAAAGGGGACTGTAGAAAAGAACACAAACTTTCAAAGATATTTCAATTTTTTTTAAATAACTAAGCTCACCTTGAGCACTCAGTGAAAGGAGAAAATCAATTTCTATTTCAAACCTAGAAAAGAATCTGCAAACCTGAATCTGTATTAAAGTGCTTAATTTTTACTCATTTTTTTACCCTGTAGATCAAAAATGAAACACAAGAGAAAAGCTTGATGTCGAACTCTTATTTGTGCATTGTTTTTTCTTTCCATGCTAGGAGTTTATGGCATAACTACTTCCCTCCACAAGTGAGGAAGTGCAGTCTCGAGGTCCAAGTACTGGCCTGGGAAACCCACTTTGGTGACTTTTCTGCCACAGATTTCCCACATGACACTGGTCTGTAGAACAGGGACTGTGGCACTGCCTTTTCTTGCACAGAATTTGGAGGATGAATACATTGAGCGTGGGCTGCGCTGTCACATTGAAATACAGGTACAGTCAGAGCATGATGAACTTTGTGTGGGACATGAAGTGCAGGAAAAAAACCTCCCCACTCCCTCCCCCTCTTAAGGGGCAAATCTGGAGAAGAAACTTGGGCAAGGTGTGAGATTTAGAAACAGCCCCTGGACTTCAGGTGCCTCATCACAACATTCCTAACTAGGGGAAGATGCTGGGGCAGAGAAGCAAGGTTTGCTCAGCTCCACGGGGCTGGGAAGGTTTCTTTCCCCAAAACCCCTGCCAGGCAGCTGTCAGAGAGCCCGGGCCGCTGTGCTGAAGGTGAGAGAAGCTGCTCTACCCCACACATAAGGTCACTCCAGCTGGGTTTGAAGGCAATCGAGCTGTGATTAGCCAGCAAAGCAGACGGCCATAAAAATAAACACCCCGTGTGTGTTTGGAGAACGTTTCCTCCGCCCTTGGCTGAGCTGCCTGCTCCCAGCAGATGGGGGAAGTGAGCCGGAGTGGCCCCGGTGAAGGTCGCCTGGGCAGACTGCAAGGCCAACACACACAGCAGCAATTACATTCAGTGCGATTATTTGGAAGAAAAAAACGTCGTATGCTTTTATTCCTTACTTATTTCGCATATAGACTTTCCCCTCTTGATAAAAGGCCCACAGTACCTGCTGTAAAATTCTGAAATTCAAATGGCTCAGGCCATCTGGGAAATAAAAAAGCGTATGTTCGGTTATTTTCCACTGTAATAATGAGGAAAAAATCGGTGATAATTAGTAGGGTTATCTCTCAATCAAGAAACATCCTGGAGTGTGACAGACTCCAGCTCTACCACAGATATCCTGAGCATCTAGATAGATTTCAATGTCTCTTCCTCTATTTTCCATTGGTAAACAATTCTAGGATCCAGAGATTGGAAGGGACCTTTGGACATCCCCTAGTCCAGCCCCCACTACACACTGGGGCCAGCCAGAGCAGCTTGCCCTGCCCTCTCTGGCTCTGAATTCTCCAAGGATGCAGATCTCACTGCCCCTCTGGGCAACCTGTTTTACTGTCTGACCTCCCTTACAGTGAAAATAGGAAATTTTGGACTGTTGGAGTGGAATTTCCTGTATTTGGGTTTGTTCCTACTGCTTCTTACCATGCAAGCCGGTGCCCAGTGAGAAAAGTCTGCCTCTGTCTTCTTTATCCTTTCCCCCCAGGTATTTATACACATTTATAGATCCCTCCTGTACCACCTCATCCTGAGGCCAAAGACTCCCAGCTTGCTCATCCTTCCCTCATACGTCAGACGCTTCGATGCCTTAATCATCCAAATATTTAACTCCATCTTTTCTCCAACTTGTCTAAATCATCCAGGAATTTCCCCTGAATTCCAGTGTGCTGTTTAATGGATTTCTCCTGCCTGTGCAATAAAGAGCTGCAGAAAGCAGAGCGTGAAGTCCCCCGTGGATGCCTGTCCCTGTGCCTCTCCCCTGGCTGGCGGCGGTGCCACCTGGGCACAGGGTGATTGCAGGGCTGGCACTGCCATTGCATCACCTCACACAGCCTGGGAGTCTGGGACACCACGAGCGTGTGACAGCGGCCACCTCAGCGTGGCCACCTCGGCGTGCCCCCACGGGAAGGGGAGTGCCAAGGTGAAATCAGAGGAAGATGAATCTCCCCTCTCTCCTCTGCTCTACACCAACTGTTTAATCAGAAGTGGATGAGCTGCTGGAACAGGAAAAATAAATGTAACCTTCCTCCTGCTTTGCACGGGGCTTTGGGGTGGAAGGTGCCACAGAAATACCCCTCCTTTGGGAGACCACGCTTTAGAAGCACAGGAAATTGCCTGGATTTAAAAAAGGAACACAAGGAATAATGCTTTTCCAGGCCAGAGAAGGAAGAGAGATTTCCCTTCCTTTCTCTAGTTTATCACTTTGTCACCAACAAGAAAACCATATTTCATCAGAGCTTGGCCTTGCTTCCCCAGGTTTCAATCAAAATGGTTATTGATGAAAAATCTTAAGAGAATTGTAGCTGGAGATACTGCAAACCCACTGCTCAATGCTATGCCAGAATAATTGTAATGAAAATTCAAAGTTTCTTATTGATTCCTTCCTCTTGATTTCATAACATATCCCACTACTTTAGGTATAAAACCCACATTCCAAAATCTCCAAGATTTAATCAATGTTCAAGATACCAGGTAACACACGTTAACATAATTAGACAGCACAACAAAATCAGGATAATTAGAGCATCTATGGAATTAGTTTGGTGACTTCTTCATCCATTTATAATTATAAATCATGAAAGTGCAAGTGTGTACACGTGTCTAATCAACTGATGGCTGTCACACACAGCCCTTCTTCCTGTCCCCTCCCATTTCTGTGATCAGGCCTGCTCCCTTCAGGCTCCTTGGTGCTTCTTCCCTTTTGTAACTCTGTGCAGTCATCTACCCATGGACCTGTGGTTAATCCTGATACCCAAATTGGCTCCTCTGAGCCTGAAACAACATTCAGAGAAATGAAACTAAAATAAAGGGAGCTTCTCATCCATCTGGAGATGGGGTGGGGGATAGAAGAGGCAACTGCTAGGCTCAAAAATCAGTCAGATTGTTCTTTATGACATGAGCCCCAAACCACAGGTGTGGATGTAGAAGAGTCTTTCTTCAAATCCACATGTCTGAGTTTAGTGATTCACATCTAAAGCTGTGGCTGCATATTCTTGAATTCAGGGAAGGCTCCAGTATAAAATCTCTGGCACAGGCAGTTCAGCTTCCTCTCCAGATTTCCTTCCTCCACCTCCTTATATGCAGAACAGCAGGGAACTCTCTTTGGCCTTGCCAGTGCAAGTGCAAACTCTCAGGACTGCAGAGCAGTTTGAGTTCATGGCCAACACCTTCAGCTCAAAGGTTCAAGGGAGGCAGCACAGACCAGTGGTTCTTGGTGACAACACTTAGTCCCAAAATATCCTCAACTGCTGAGCTCTGTTTGGTACCTGCACATGAAGCTGCACCCAGTCCAACATGACCAGCAAGGGTGACACTCTCAGTGACATTCAAACCATTTCCACAACCAAACTCTTACTGATAACACTGAGCATCAATCAAAGGCAGAAATTCAGCCATCATGTGATTTTGCTACAATTACAAAGTAAGAAAAACTGTGGAAAAGCAGGTTTGGATCCAGTCAATGCATAAACTATCACTAATTATACCAGGCTAATTTCACTTTCTAGATTTTTATCTAGGCTTTCATGTCCTTTAAAAACAGCCTGCTAGACTTCAGGCCAAGGGTCTGGGCAGTTCAATTGCCCAGTTTGAGCCTCAAACTAAAACAGGAAAAATGTGAACAGCATTACAACTAGAAGTTGATGTGAAGTTTGCTGGAAGAATGGCAACACCTGAGCATGGCACAACATTGGAGACCTCTGAGCTACGTCTGTAGGAACAGCACCTGTGGATCTGTGTGCAGAGATCCTCACCAGCATCCCAGAAGCAAAATGCCATGGAGTGGGCCACTCACCAGGGCTAAACTGAAGTATGGCAAGGCACTGATGCAGCTCATGATGCTTCCAGTTCTGGAATCTGCCTGTGGGGCTCTCTCTGGGATGTGTGGCTCTGCTGCCAGTGCACAGTGCACATATTCCCTACAGGAATTCCCTCCAGGTGTACCAAAGCCAGCAGGCTGTGCTTGCAGAGCATGACTAAGCTCCACCAGGCAGAGGTTACTCCATCCCCAGCCCCTCTCCTGAACAGAACGAGCCATAGTGGGGAAGGAACAGAGGCAGCCCCTGCCTCAGTACCCTTCACAGCACAGCTGGAGCAGGCACCCACAGAGTGCAGTGAGAGGGGAGAGCACCTGCACAGCCCAGCCCCTCCAGGACAGCCCCACACAGACTGCTCTGGGCAGTGGGACTGGGAGCAGGACAGGGAGCTCTGCTACCCCCTGGATGGAGTCTCTGTTCCCAAGACCCCCCTCACCTCTGACTGCCAGACAGAAATACACACCTGGCTTTAGCATGTGCAGAAATAACCTCGGGCAGCCCATGCAGACAGAGCAGAACACTGCCCTTGGCTCCTCTCTGCCAGCTCTCCCAGGAGACACGTGCTGCCAACGTCCAGCTGGGCTGGAAAAATGCCACCATCTGAAAGCACAGACAGGGGAGTCACCTGAGTGCCATCTCACCAACAGGGGAGTCACCTCAGTGCCATCACACAGACAGGGGAGTCACCTCAGTGCCATCTCACCGACAGGGGAGTCACCTCAGTGCCATCACACAGACAGGGGAGTCACCTGAGTGCCATCTCACCAACAGGGGAGTCACCTCAGTGCCATCACACAGACAGGGGAGTCACCTGAGTGCCATCTCACCAACAGGGGAGTCACCTCAGTGCCATCACACAGACAGGGGAGTCACCTCAGTGCCATCGCACAGACAGGGGAGTCACCTCAGTGCCATCACAATGGGCTGGGCTGGGCAGCAGGAAGGGGTTAAAACCCACGAGTCACCTGCTACTTCATACAAGAAAATGGAAAAGAGTCCTTGAGTTTCAGTCACATCCAGATGCTCAAAGTGAGAGATTAATAAATAATAAATAGGAGTAGCATCAATTACAAATGCCAAAGGGGGATGATGTCTCTGGATGCATTTCTGCTGACTGGAGCATATTAGGAAACCACAGAGTGCTTTTAGCTTTGACTCCAACATTAATTTTGGCAACGGAAAGAGGTTTTATTAAAAGTACTGAAAATGTCATTCATCTTTATTCGTATTACATTTGTTACAAGGATTTAAACCCCGGTATGGAACTGTGGGGAGAAGAAAAAATTGAAATTGACTCATCTGATCATAAAAATAAATGAAACTCTAAACATGTTTTAAATAGTAAGAAGTACATTTGGGTATTATATTTCTAATACTGGAAGGTGGTACTGATATGAACTGTTTTTCATGGTTTGTTTTTTCTCTAAGGTGTTCTTTTTGAATCCCTTACAAATGAAATTATTTATAGGTATGCTATGATGGTAGCCCATAATCCATAAGGGAAAAATAAATAAAAGGTGAAAATGTGAAGAATTGAAACCATTCAATTATTTTTAAATATTAAATTCAAAGGAAATGAAACTATTCTTTGAAGTACTACCCAGCAATCTAAGAGGTTCGAAATCCTGCTGTAAGTCCATTTACTCAAAATTGTCTTTTTGTCTATTTTAGTTAAGTGCTGAATTGATAATGCTGGATCTTTTCTAGGATGTTCCCAAGCTGACGTTAGTGGGGAATTTAAGTTATTTGCAGTCTAACCTGAAATCCAGATTTTTCCATTGCAAATGTAAAATTTGCAAAATGAAAAAAAAAAAAAAAATTCTGATGCAAATCCCTACTGGTACCTACTGTGGCAGAAATCACAAAAGCCCAAGGGCCTTTCTGTTTTATGGGGTTGGCACAACACCACCAGAAATGGAAGAGCACAACTCCACCCCAACACACGTTGGCAACACTGGGGCTTGGTGCTGAGCTTTTGGAGGTGAGAAATGGGCATTTCATGTTGCTCCTAGGGAAATATGAAAGCTGATTTCCAGCTGTGACAGTTCTTGAGTAAAATGTCTTTAATCAAGCATCACATCTCAACACACAATAATCACCAACAAGTAGGTTTTATTCTCAAGTCTGAAACTGGATTGTTCAGTGAGTTAAAAGTTAAAGATTTTTAGAGAACAATGGGTTTTTATGAGTTTTCTTCCTAGTTTTGTGATTGTTCATGATAATGTTATCATTAGGGAAAGGGGTGGTTTATGTTACTTTGAGTATCTATTTTTAATGTATTTCTTGACTTTTTGCAACTTCTTAGTCCAGACTTGTTTGTGTTTTAAGTTTTATAAAAATATTTCCCATCAAAATTATTTCTTCAATAAATATTTTGGCTTGACTAAGCAAAACTATACATGTAGAGGGGCTTATTTTTTTTCCACTATATGTAATTGTCTTTGTATAAAAACTAAATTTCATGTGCTGTTTATTTACTAAAACATTCATTCATTCAGCCTCTGAAAATCCAACTGTGTTGGCTGTTTGTACTTTGTCATTTCTCTTGAGCAGTGGCTAGAGAGATGTCACATTTTATACAAGTTTTGTTTTGCTGCTTGGAAACATGGATTTTATAAGCATGTTCTCTGTAACAGATCCTCCCAAGGAAGGGCTTCACAGAATTGCTGACAAATGGTTTGAGATTTGGGATATTTACTGTAACAGAACCAAGAGGTCAAAGGAAAATTCTCTTTTTTTGTAAATTTAGAATCCAGCCCAGCCCCTTGCTTGAAGGACATGAGTAGAACTTGGCTGTAAGTTCTTTCATCCTGAACAGCAACTGAACTGTGTTTTGCTTGGTCCCAGCACATTTTCCCAAATAAATACTTATTTTTGGAGTATGGGATGCAACTATCACTGAACCTACTCATTTTATTACCTACTGCAATTCAATTAATGCCTACTGAACTTTCCAACCTTCTCCACGGCAATTAGGCTTTGACTTCACAGGGATTCTCCAAGGACAGTGGTACAAGTCCCCTGACCATGAATATTTTTGGTTTATAACTGCATTTTTGTTTTCTGGATTCTGGAATCTTGCAGCAGCACTGAAGTTCTCCTTCAGCTGCAGGTCAGGCTCTTTGAGAGAACAGAAATGGTTGGTAGCAGCTTCCTTAGGACACACACCTGTGCCCACTTTCCCACACTGTTCTGTCAAGGATGGAAGAACGGGATGGAAGCTCCATGGGAATCTGACACACAGCAAGGTGAGCAAATTCTTTCTTGTCTTTAAAGGTGTTTCAAACTTCACCACAGGTCTGGTGTGTCTGACATCATGGAAAGTTTAGTAGCTAGGCTAAATTCTCAACGTGGATTCTAAACTCCCAGCATCTCCTGGGTCCCAGTTGTTTTTCTGTTTGTTGCTCAACAAACCCCTCGAGGAAAGTCCCTTTAAATGGGGAAATATGAGGCTTTAAATGGGGAAATATGAGATTTTAAGCTTTTACTCAAACTGCTTGTTCAGCCTTCATGCAACTCAAATGCTACCTACTTAAAGGAAGACCTGCATGTGTGCAATTGCTTGGGTATGTTTATAGATGTGTGTAAACACACAATGCAGAATCTGATTTCTAAGATGATTATAACAATTCCCTTTGTTGCTATTATATTATTTTCCAAGAGCAACAAAGGACTTTTAAAAGCCAAGCTACAGCTGGCAAGTTTAAAGGTACAGCAAAAATGTCAACTCATAATAAATACCCGAGTACAAAGGAAAACCAGAATAATCCCCAGCACACGAAAAAGAGCTCTGGTACAATTCTGATTCTAGGAAAAAAAAAAACCCTGAAAGCTTTGGAAAATGCTACAAGTTCTGCCAAACACAGGAACTAGGAATAAATTGGTACTATTGTTGAAGTGAGAGATACCTGTGGCATTGATTTTTTTAAATGGGTCACAAGGGAATAGGAGCAAGGTTTTTCCCTGGAAATGAAAGCACCTCCAGCCATAATTTGTGAGAAAACAAGATTAGAATTTGTGAGAAAACAGGACTAGAGATAATGCCTTTTTAAGGACATGGAGCCCAGTGTGTCCTGCTCCATTTCTGCCTCTGTTGAGGACAAAATATTCCAAGACAATCACATAAGAGACATGATTATAACATTCCCAGGAACACATCCAGGAAAGCTCTGGGCCTTTACAACTCTGCTACTTCACTTACACAGCAATGGATTTTTCCAAAGGATTTTGAATTGACTTCCAAATTCTCTCAACAATTCTGAATTAACTGTCCTTGAACCCATTTCACACAGAACCCATCCTGACCCTCACCATAAGAATGGAATTCAGGAATTCCATGACTCTATCAGTTATAAACTCAGCTGTATGGACTTTGCTATTTGACACGAAGACTCTCAGAACCAGTTCTCCTTACCTTAAAACCTTGTCAATTATATTCTCTGCAGACTAACACAGTTTTGCTAATTTTATGCCATGTTCTCAGAAGTGTTTAAAATAACTCTTTTGTTCCATAATAATAGGGAAACTGAAAGAAACTGTGAGAATGCAGAATGTAACTAAGGAGACTGAGCTACTCCTACTTTTTGCTCTGCCTGGCCCCACTGAGGATTTCTATTCAGTTTGCTTTTACTTATTTATTTTCTCTAATGAATGATCTTGATATTCTGCTACCTGGGTCCTTCCTCAGAAGGCAGCAGTGGTGATTGTCATCCAGTTGTTAAAGAAGTGGCAAATAACAGCAGGTTGGAACAGCTCTGAGTAAGGTTTTAAAAAATAAAACAATGGTAAAAAAAAAAAAAAAAGAGTTCTGAATAGACTCAGGATTGAAGCACAGCTGAAGTTTAGACATTGTATAAGCTTCCTTTAATTTTGGTGCAATGTCAGGAGAAATGAGAGTTCTGCTTTTCTTTAGGGACCAAATGGAGAACTTCAAACTAATTCAAAATCACGTGAGTGTCTCCTTGGCTCTCTCCAGAGTTCATAGAATGCACTCTGCAGCCATCAAAGGATACAAAGGCAGACAAAATGTTACGGGATGGGAAACGGAATTTCTGGAATTCTGGAATATGAGGTGGAGTTTTGAGTCAGTCTATTAAAAACACTCATCTGAGCTAACAAAGAAAGGAGGCAAAACATAATTATTTATTACTTCAGCAATATTCTTATACTGTCTGAGGAGCTTTGCCATTTTGAGAAATGCTGATTTTTTAACCTTTTGTAGAAAGCATAATTTATACCTGTTTGGTGACAGTTATTCAGGAATATCTTGATTTACCATAAGAATCATGCAATATTTTCAGTCAGGTAACACCATGTAAATTTTGATTATAACAATGGTATTTGTATGCAAAAATTAATTACTTGAAGAAGTGAAACTGCCCAAAGCTTCACCTAACTCAGGATGCTCCCTACAAAGGGGTTAATGTCAGCTGATTGAGAAAAAGGTGCAAGAAATTTTGCAATGGAGAACTATGGAGCAACCTTTCTACAGAGAGGTTTTCTGTAGCTCTAACTCAGGACCAAAACTGTAGCCTCAAAGTGGACTAATAAAAAACCCATTAAAATTGGTTTTATTAATTATCTATACCAGATCTTCAAGTATTCACAGGTATTTTCAGCTAAACTTTTAGTTATAAACAATATTTTTGCAGTGTGTAGAAACAGATAAACATGTCTGTAAAGTCCACTTAAATCTGGTGATCTGCACATTCATCCACTGAACAGTGCAAACTATGGCAGTTCAGGGATCTGTGTGAAAAAATAGGATTAAAAATGAAGAAGAAATTAAAAAAAAATAAAGAAAATGCCTGTGCAGCAGCTTCCAGCACAGGACTATATGAGGACAGAAGAACAAACCACCTTGTTGCACACAGCAATGTGGGATTCTTTCTGCCAGGTTTTAAAATGCAGCAAAACTGATTTGTCCAGTGAGATTTCCAAACCAAACCAAAGCCCACCCAGCCCACCTGGAACAACCTCCCCTCTGTAAAGAACCATTTCCAAGCCTCAGGATCCCTCCCCACGATAGCAGTGTAACTGTGCATCAATCAAACTTCTCACTGGAGAATAAGATGCAATTAAGTCACTGGATGAGGAACAGGAACTATTGCAACAGTTGTATTTTTACAAAAGAATAGGTGTGGTGAAAGCATTGGCTGTGTGTAAATGTGTTATAAACACTTCTGACTGATCCAGTTTCCTTACCCAAATTCCACAGATTTGAAGACATGGCACAGCACAGACCTGTGGACAGAAATTCCCTTTAGCTCTCATGAAACAGAGAATGCATAAAAATTAGAATGCAAGAAAAAAAAATAGAGATTCCTAGGAGAGGATAAGATCTGAATGTGTATTTTATTTAAAAAAAAATCATGTTTAGTTATTAGAATTGCACCACTGGTAAAAAGCATGTAAGAGAAATCTAAGGAGGAAAAGCAGTATCTGTATGATAAGAATGTGCAATGGGAATGAATAAAAGCATGCATTAGTTTAAAATGATATCATTTATAATTATGTAATTTATGATATAATCCACACTGCAACTGTTCTAGTCCAATAACAAAATCTCAATGCAGCTATTTTCTCAAAGAAGCAAAATGTGATTTACTATTTGCTATCAATCTCAGAATGTTATTTTTGTTCACTACACAGATTTTTTTTTTTTGTATGATCCAGTGCTAGCTGAAAATTTTCCACAAAATCTCATAAGATTGAGAATTTTTCCTTTGTAAAACAAGCACTTTTTAAAAAAAATCTTTTATGTATAGTATCTTTTCTGCCTAATGTATTAAGTGGTCATTCTTTTCCACATAAATGGGGTATTCCCATAAGGGTATTTTAATCTCTGCTAAGCCTAAAAGCAATCTCTAACTAATTTTTTTTTTTTTTTTTAAAAACCAACATGCAACTTGCCTACTATAAATCTCACTTAGATTTAATGACTAAAATATTGTGTGTAACTGCTTTTGAAATCTGTAAGCAACTTTGCAAATATCTAATAAACTTGTGGTGTTTCTTAAGCACTTAGATTTAATCAGTATTTTCCAGATGGGGATGCTGGATGAATCTCTAGCCTCAAGAACACTGACATCCCCATCTGCATACAATGTGGTTCCACAGATTTTAACAGGATAATTCCTGTCCACATTTCAGGGGTGGAACAGAAATTTCCCCATGGTTACTGGAAAGAATATTAGCAATTTGGGACAGTAATTCAAGAATAATTTATTTTAATTTCACTAAATTTCTTATTTTGTTATTCGTAAATCTCAAGGTGATGAATTAAAGCTTTAGTGCATCATAAAAGTTATTTTAAAACAAACATTTGATCATCATAAATCAAAGGCTTAACCACACCAGGATCTAATAGTTTTTCATAACAGACAACCTGAAGAATGGCCAATCCACTTTCCTACAGTTTAAATGGCAAACCTGCTCTTTCTTTTACTAATTAAAGGTAACCACACCTCCCTTCAGAAGGCATGACAGAAGGAGCACTGGTTTAAATTCTAGGGAAGCAAGAATCTACTAGGGGAAGAGTTTGCAGAAGAAGTATTGGCCTCATTAACCTTTTTTTGGTTGTTTTTTGTTGTGTTTGTGAGGTTTTTGTGTGTTGTGGGGTCTTTTGTTTATTACAGTGTATTGGTGCTGGATAGGTTTTAATTGAAAATTGGCTATAATGCTGTGGGTTGTTTTACTATAAACCTATTTTGGTTGCTAAGTAATCTCACATTTTAGCAAGGTATAAACAAATATTGGGAAAAAAACCCCAGATTTAGATCTGTGATAGGAGGAAAAGTGACGCAATACTGTATCTCTACTTACTTTTCAATATTAGTTAAGGTTTCAGTATGAGTTCTGGTGGGAAATTATTCCATTTTGATAACATCTCTCCTGCCTGATTTACGTGAGGTCCCATCTGCAACACAGAAACTGCAAATGTAATGCTTCCTTATTATTTTTTCCTACTTTCTCTTTCATGCAAACCCTTCCAGAACAGTGATAGAGGCTGTGAGGAGAATATTAAAGGAATGCTCTGGAAACCTTGGCTGTGTGAGTACCTTTATAAGCAAAGCTGGAAAAAAAAAGAAGTTCTAAGCTACAGAATTGCTATTTGTCAAGTTCCTGAGGGAAAGATCACAGAATCACAGATTTGTGAGGGTTGGAAGGGCTCTCTGGAGATCACCCTGGCCAAGGCACAGTCAGCTGGAGCAGATGAAATAGGAATAGTGTCGAGGTGGGTTTGGGATGGCTCCAGAATGGGAGACTCCATGCCCAGCTGCTCCCGGCCACCCTCATGGAAAGAAGCTCTTCCTCATGCTGAGGAGGAACTTCTGCTTTAGTTTACAGTCATTGCTCCTCGTCCCGTCGCTGGGCACCGCTGAGGAGTCTGGCACCATCCCTTGACACCCCTTGGAGATATTTTTATTCATTAACGAGCTCCCTCCTCAGTCTTCCCTTCCCAGACTAACCAGGCCCAGCTCCCGCAGTCCCTCCTCACACGAGGGTATGAAAATATTTATTGCTTGCCAGGCTCTTGTGAGCAGCATTTAAGGCCTGTGGCCTTTCCCGCTCGGCAGCCCGGAGCACTCCCATTTAACGTGGTGTGGAGGCTCTGCCTCCCCCAGCCCTTAACTTAAACACCATTTGCGGGTTCAGTTTCGTGTCTTTTTGTTCCCATCCGGCTCTTGCAGACTTGTTTTTGGCCTGCAGGGCCGGCGGGGCGGCCACGATCCCCCCGCCCTCGCCCTTTGTTCGCTGAGGGGAGGGAGCGCGCGGGAGCGCGGGCGGGAGGCGGGAAGCGCGCGGCCGCCGCCAGCGTAAGGGGCCGAAGGGCGTTGCCCGCGCGGGAGCGCGCACCGCGAGGCTCCCGGGAGCGCGCACCGCCCGCCCTCCCTCCCGGCCGCGCTGGGCGGGTGCCCGGTGGAGGCGGCGGAGCCTCCGGTGAGGCTCGCGGCGGCCGGGGCGGCGGAGCCTCCGGTGAGGCTCGGCGGGGAGCGGCGGGGCTGCGCGGGGCGGCGGGCCGGGGCGGGGTGGGAGCCGAGCCGGGGTTTCCCGGGCGGGCAGCACGGGCGGGGCGGAGGTAGGAGGGGAAGGAGGGAGGTTCGCCGCGCCCAGGCTGCCGCTGCCCGATGGCTGCGGGGAGCTGAGCGGGCTGAGGAGGAGTCGAGACCCAGCGACACCCCCTCCCCCGCGGATCCCTCCTTCCCCGCTCGGCTCTGCCGCCTTCCCCGGGACCCGCCGGGCGCATCGCGGGCGGCTCCCCCGCTCCTCCTCCGCCGCCTCCTCCTCCTCCTCCGCCCCCCTTCCCTCCCCAGGCCGGCGGGACGCGGGCAGGACCGCGGGCGGCGGACGGACCGGCCCGGTTCATGAGCAGCGGCCGGGAGGGCAGGTAACCGTGTGAGGGGTGCGGGGAGGGCGGGGGTCCCTCAGAACGCGTTTCCCGCCCGCCGAGCCCCGGCCGGCCCCACCCCGGGGCCATCTTCCCTCAGCTCCCCCTCAGCCCCGCTCCTTCCCCTCCCCCGCGCTTCCTCCTCCCTGCCGCACTTCTCCTTTCCCTCTCCTTTCCTCCCTCGTCCTCCCCTTCCGCCGCCGCACCGGGGGCCCCCCGGGCCGCCGCCTCCTCATTGCCCCCGTTCTCGGCGACCCTCGGTATGGCGGGGTTGGAAATAGCCCCCCTCCCCCGCGCTTCCCACCTCCTCGGGGCTCCAGCTTCCCCTAAAAAAGAAGTGTGTTTGTAGCTGGAGGAGGAGGGGAAAAAGGTGGGGGTGGGACTGATTCCCTCTCGAAGGCTTCCAGGCGAAAAGGGAGGAGACCTCGGATCTTGCGGGGTTCCATTTTTAATTATAATTACGCTGTAGTGGTCTCTGCTAGACGCTCTTGGGGTCTTGTCTTAAGCCACAAAAGGCGAGTTCCCGAGCGATCCAGCCGGCAGAGGGAATATTTGGAGAGAGATTCGAAGGGGAAAAAAAAAAAAAAAAAAGCAATGGTGTGGCTGCTGTAATGGTGGAAAACTGATTAAGAGGAGCCGGGGGTGAGACAAACAGGGTAAGGCTGCTTCCAGCACCCCCGGCCAGCCGAGGGCTCGCAGATGGGGCTCATGCTGGGTGTGCTGGGCGAGGGAGGGGTAGGGAAGGTTTTGTTCTCGTTAGAACCGGAACCGAGGATGGATTCAAACCGCATATTTGTTCCCCCATGTATTACGGTGCTGCATATTTTTGTGTGCCCGTAGCAGCGATAACGAAGATCATGGAGGGTGTTTGCTACAATAGAAAGATGGAGTTTTCTCCTTGGAAATGTTTAAAATATTGCTTAAATTCTGAGCTTTTTATCGAAAGGATTTCAGTATTATTTTTTTTTTATCCGTGCAAGGCATATTGAACGTGTAGGGTTTTTAATCCTACAGCTTTGTAGGGAACGAGGATGTGTAAAGCCTTGCATGTAAATATGAAAGAGATGAGGCGTTTTATTAACAAAAAAATCTTGTCTAGAAGAAAATCAGAATGATGTAGAGGTTGTTGTAAGATGTCAATTTATCATTCCTGAAGATGATCTGAAATTTTAACGAATGTGATATTTCATTATTCTCTAACAAAGTCATGGCTGGGACTCGTTTTAAACCAGGCATCCTTTCTAGGATGTGCCGACTGCCACGTTATTATGTATTGTCTCCACAGGAGGAAATAGGAGGAAAGCACTGTAAATGTAAGGCTTAAGTGATTATTGAAACAGCTTTTGAGAATAGTTGGCTCAACTTGGGGAGGCGATTTAAGACTGAAAAATTAAACGTTTTGCTGCTGTAGGATATCTGCACCTAATCGTGAGACATTTATCCCATATTTTAAGCTGATCTGGACACGAGGATGTGAATCAAGACAAAATGCTGCCGATGTGTATGTGAAATACGTGTGGGGAAACGAAGATGATATGTTAATACCTAAATCCGTTCCTAAATGTGATAGATCAGAGTTTATTTCTCTCCCTTGTGCTTGAGGAGAGGAGAAGGAGAAGGGGTGATAATAGTGTAGTTGTTTTGGTGGCTGCAGATTAGCCAGGGTGTCTGTTTGATTTTCTTTTTGCTGTGAATGAATGGATCTCTCTGTGCCTGGGCCCAGTAGCTGCAACAAGATGGCGTTTGCAGCAAGGCAGCTCTCATTTTTCAACTCCTCCTCACCCCAGCTTTGCCAAACTAGATCTTATTTCGTAATTGTGTTTTAGATTTACTTTCTCATTCTCTTTGCTTTCTTCTGTTCTGGGGTGGGGGTAGGAGGAGCGTTTGGAAGATTGCTGTGAGAAATCTGTGGGTTTTCTTTTTTTTTCTTAATTTTTGTGAGCTCTTCCAGATAGGAACCAGGTGGGAGGAGTAAATAGTTTTATTGAAATGTTCACATAGGCTCTTAACTGAATAAGGGGGTGACACAATTTTGGTTTTTACCTTGCAGTGCCTGCTTAACACCACCAAAATGTCCCTGGCTTTTATTAAGCCTGTTGCTAAAACCCAGTTTTTGAACCTAGAGCACAGGTACACAAAGGCTGCTGGGCCGTGGGTCTCTGCTGGCCAGGTAATCCTCAGATCAGAGCATGTGCAGACAGGTGTCTTTCTGTGACACAAGAGTCTCCTGTCTGCTTCGGAACACTCACAATTTGTGGAGGGTTTAAGGCTGCTGCTGACCCAGAATTACTGCCATCCTCCGGATAACTGTTCTTTTAATGGGCAAGAATAAGAAAGGCTTGGGGGGGTGTTAAAACAGCTCTGTGTCTGAGTAGTCTGTTTCAGAACAACACTGCAAATTTCTAAAGCCTTTTACGTGTGGTTTTTAGTATATTTTGAAAAAAATGGACTTTAGATTTGTAACTCCTGTGATATTTCACTGTACTGCCAAACACCTTAACTTTGGTAGCCTAAATAAAATAGCTTGGTTAATATTTGATATACTGGACTCAGGCTTAAAACAATACACTTCCCAGCAAGAAAAATAAGAAATGCTTGTTATGTCTCCTGTATTCAAGTGACCTCCAAACCTTTGATATTATCAAACATTTTACTACTGTTTATCTATTACTCAATGTATAATCAGTTGTTTGTTAGTTTATTGTAGTAACCCAGCTGTAGCTCATGCAGAAGGAAGCTGGGAACAGCAGAGCTCATTTTCAGTTGAGGCTTGCATTGCTGGTGTTTTTCTTAATTAAAAAAAAAAAAAAAAAGCTGAAATTAGCAGAGTGCATTTTACTCCTGGTGTTTCAAGAACATTTTTTTTTAATTAAGAATACTGCCCAATAAACTGTTAGTTCCATTGACGTTGATGTCCTGTTAAACCTTAAATTACTTGTGCAATTTTTTTGTTACTACTACTTTGGCCCTTTAGTACAGGATCAGAAAGGAGCAGAGTGAAGTGAGATTCTGTTTTGGGTAAGATAAATTACATTTATCCTTGTTGAGTCCTTGCAGCTGCTAAGTCAGTACGTAGCAGGCATCCTAGCATGAAATCTTTGACAACATGGTAAATTAAAATTCCACAGGAAATCTTAGCAGTACAGTTTTTTAAATCACCTCCGTGCCTCATGGAAGTGTGGAGATGCTGTATTTGGACTTAATGAGAATTCTTGTGTAAGTAATCAATGAAGTTCTGTATTATCAGGGAGTGGATAGAATTTTGTGTAGCATTATTCTTAATACCATCCCAGAAGAAACCCTCCACAGCTATTAAAAATTTTAAAGCTTGAACCATTAAACTAGTTTACTTAGAATAAGAAAACCCTTCAACTAATGCAATTCCAAGGCCCTTTAATTCTAGTAGAAATATATATTGTGTTTGTAGGATGCCTTTTCCTGAAATGAAGCAAGATGTTGGCTGCACTGTGTAACTTCCTGGTGCTTTGGAGGCTTCGATTTGGTCATGTGGAAAAACAACTAAACTGCTTCTTCTTAAATAGTAACTTAGTTATGATTTCTCAATCCCTGTGAAACCAGATGCCAATTCATCTGAAACCCCTGTTGTTTTTGTAGATTCCTACCAGGCCTGGAGCTGTGGTTGGGGATGTTAAGCAAGTTTTGGGTTCAGCTGCTTTTGTAGTTACTGCAATAAAAAAATTGGAGTTGTTTGCGCTCTGTGAAACCAGCAGTAGATTTGTCTCCTCTACGCCGGGCTCAGCTCATGTTCTAGGCACTGAATTGGATTAAATTCTTACTGTCCATGGATTTTGGCTCTCAGCATTAGTGGATTGGTAATTGATATTCTCAATTTTAATATCCAGTTTTAGCCATATGGCACACCGTATTGTCTCAGCAATTGCATTTAGCGCTGCTTTGTTATGAGCAAGTTGAAATGGGAAATTGGGCATTCCAGTTGTTGAATTGCCCTTAGGTGAGTTGTCCTTGGAGTCTCTAATGCCTGTGGTCATGGCAGAATTTTAGATGTGGTCTTTTTTTTTTAACATGATTTGACTGGTTATGTGGCCAAAAAAAAAAAAAAAAAAAAAAGATAACCTTGAAAGCAGCTTGCTTGCATTAATGAAATGTTGCTTAAGCATGTGACTGAAGATAAAGTGGACATTTTTTGAAGGGAGTCTCTTGGTTGCTTCAAGTGCAGACTGAAAATGAAAAGAATACATACTCCATTCAAAATGTTTTCTTTCTCCCCACTGATGAAGTTGGAACCAGTATTAGCCAAGGTCATGATAAAAAACAAAAATACCCCCAAGCCCCTATGTCTCTATTTAACATAGTGTCTCAATTTATTGTTTCTTCACAGGGTGTCCAGTGTGCTGGGGATTTTGTGAGTGTGGATTTGTTTTTCACCAAACAGAAATATATGCAGAATCCATAGATACTTGAGCCAACTGGTAGTTGAGCAGAACATTAAGAGGTTTTTAAAAGCCTTGAGCTGGCTATGAGCAGTACCTTTACTTGAGATGCCAAAATAATCAACGTAAATTACTGTGCAAGGCTTCCTAGTACAGAAATTTGGACACTCCAAGATAGGTTTTTAGGCAGAATACTGCATTTTTATTAAAATAGTAGAGGATTTCTGAGTAGAGAGAAAGGAGATGGTTAGTCTTGGAATAGAAATACACACTTAAAAATAATTTTGTGAACATAAAAATTAGATCTTTTTGGCCTCTTTTTTTTAACAGCTGACCTTCTAAAATGAGTTGTTTGCAATTAATATCTTGTAAGAGTATTCAGTTGTATTAAACACAAATGAATTAACGTATGAATGTGTTAATACTTGTCCACTGCATTTATTGGAGAGGTGTAGAATATGTTATGATTTGTTATTCTCTTGAAATATAATGGAATATTTCTGTCTGTCTGGAGGGTTTGAGTGTACTGGTTACAGGGGGTGATGTTTCCCTTGCCCGGTATATTCTTAGAAATGCAGGAATTTTCTGTCTTGAACCCAGCTAGGGAGTACTGACAATATTCATGGGTGCCATCTGGAAGCAGCCAAGATGTGGTGTCTCTTGCTATGTATATCTTACTCTGAGTTTTAGTGGGGGTGCTGGAATTAGATGCCTACATGGGAATTTTTTTTATGTGTTAGCCAAAAAAAAAATACTTTTTTGGGGACATTATGGAAGTGTAATTTGTAAGGAGCCGTGGAAATAATAACTTGTAAATTCTCTGCAGGATTTTCAGCGCTGGCCTAAAGTGGCAGAAAATAGGGATGTGTCCAGGTGTCCCACATTGACCTGGTTATTGGTGTTTGGGGGTGGACACAGCAATAAGGCCTTGAGAAAGCAGTTAAAAAGCAAATGTTGAGATACTGCTGGATTTAAGTCTTGTTAAAATCCAATAAAGTAACTCCAGCAGGTTTAAAATTGGAATTCTTTGGAAGGCATTGCAGACATTTGGAAGACCTGGATTAATGAATATATTTCCTCTGTCAGATATTCCGTGGTAATTAAGAATTGTTGAAAACAAAGTATTTTTGTCATGAAGGGAAGACCTACAGGTATTTCTGCATTTGATGGGACTGAAGGGTTAAAATTTGATCTTCCTATGCTGTGTCTGTTTTGGAATCCTAATAATGGATAAATGAAAATGAGGCTGAAGACTTGAGGGAGGTGATCTGAGGGAGCCTAAAGGAAACAAGCTATAAGGTAGCTCTGTAATTGAAGGTGGTAAAGATAGGCTAAATCTTGGAGTTATTTTCATAGATCATATTTAGAACTTGATGAGGGAAAAATTAGTAGCATATAATACAGTGAAGGGAAGAAAGAGGCTGATTAAAAACCTAGCTGCCATTTTCATGGGGAATGTAATTCATTTCTGTAAGTAGTTTGCCTGAAAATGCTTCATTAAAAATAAGTATATTAATTTGAGGAGGTAGAATATCAGCTTGTCAAATCACTGCAATTTCTAAAGGTTCTCTCTTTAGATGAGAAATACATACTAGATGTTATAAGGATTAATTGAATTGTATATACTTAAATATTTTTTCTGTGTGTTCCTACCTTGATCTGAAGAAGGTTTGCCTACAATTCCATGCCAGTTATGTTTATCATGTTTTTTTCAGATGAGAATATTTTTGATGTCTTCTTGAAAACTGCAGTAATGCCTGCCAGCACTCCCCAAAAAAAGAAAATATTAATTATCTGTAATTAGATAGATTAGATAATTTTTTGTAGCTTTATGTAACGTGGTCCTATATTCAAAGCTATGTATAGATTTTTGTCACTATTTTAAGCTTGTTCCTTTTTTTCCCCTCAGCAAAGGGGAAAAAAAAAAGTAAAACCAAAATACTTCTCTCTGGAAACTCAGAGCTCCATCCAAACTCCTGCATGCTGTGTATGAAAGTAGGTTTAAGGAATATTTTATCAGTTCAGATATCAGTGCTGATTTGGCTCATCCTCATGACAAAATCAAGCTGTTCTGGGGATGAGGGAATAAAGAAGAAATTTCAAGGCTTTCTGTATGACTTTGAGACAGGCAGCTGTGGGTGTTGGCCTTCACTGACAGGAAAGGGATGCCTTGTCTTCTGTTACAGTAACCTTAATTACAGCAGCTGATGCCAGTTATTTCCTTTCTTAAAGAAAAAGAGTTTCTGCTGAACTGTTACAGGTGAGCTGTTCACTCTGTACATCTCGATTTTCTTACTGCATTTCTGACTTTTTTTGCTTGGCTTGGGTTAGGTGGAAGGAACCATCTTAAAAGTCTTCTCGGGCACATGAGCTTTGTGTTTATCCTGCCATTTCAGGATTTACTAAAATCTGTCAATAAATAGTGGTTATCTAAAATTACTTGTAAAACCACGAAGTAATTTGACAAGCTGAGTGGGTTTTGTTTTATTTTTGTGAAACATTAAAATTTCCAACACTGATCTGACAGAAGAATCTTTAATTGTGAGCCTCAAAACTGGAGTTTAACTTGCATGGATACAGAAATACACATGCCCAGTATTAGTGGGGGGTTCCTTACTGTAAGGACTTTCTCACTGGCACATCTGTGCTAACATGGGATATTTTCCCAGATTTCTTTTCCTGGGGGTGACTGGGCAGGATGTTGAGCTTACAGATGTTGTTGGAGATCACATGTCCTGTCCAGATGTGCCTTGCAAGCTTGGGGTGTTGCTGCTCTTCTGTAGTCTATAGGAAACATGGCTTTATTCTGGAACTGGAGAAATTAAGTCTCTTAAATCACACAAAACACTTCATAATCAGTCTAACTGTTTGGAGTTTTGTAGGTATTTGAGGGATTTACCAAAAAAAAATGAGGGATACAAGGTGGGTCAAAGCTCCAAGGTAAAACCATACAGAAGATGGTAGAGATGTGTCTTTTTTGGTGATGCAGAGATCTTGGAAGTCAATGCTTGGTTATCCTCAGTAGTAACATTTGTAAGGCCAGGCAGAAACATTCACTGTGTCGACAGCACTGATCACAAGTCCTGTCCCTGAACTTACTTCTTAGTTTGAAATATGTGCAATACTGATATTTTCTAGTAAGATCTTCGTGGTGAAACCCAGTGCAGAAAGTCTGGTTTAGTCATATGTGTGAAGTTCTGTCGTGTTTAACTTTATTTAAATTATATTTGAGCTGATACATGTTGGTTAACACCAAGTGGTTCAAGGTATGTGTTGAACATAGCAATGTTTGAATCTCAAAATAAAAAAGTAAACTTAGGTTTCAATATCTAAAATCTAAAAAAATAGTTACAACTGCATGATACAAAACTTGCTACATTTTACATTTACAGTAAATGACATTACAGAGCTAAACAGAGCAGGCCTATGCCTGCCTCAAGATGCTGAGAAGAAATCTGTTTATGGTCCTCTTGCATTTTATCATTCTGGTTCCCAAAACTCTGGTGGGTTTTGTTGTTTTTCACAAAGCCTAACAAATGTGTTGGGAGGTTGGTGTGGTAATTTTCTCTGTTTGTCTAGAAAAACAAAGTAGATGTGATAGTCTGCTGAAATCTTTGGTGCTTGAAATAAGCTGATACTGTACTAATTGAGGAGCTGTCTTTGTTGGAACATATGTTTGATATTCCTGTTGCACGTTCTCTGTGAAGTGGCAGGACTCTGAAGACAGGCTGCTGTCTGTGTAACAAAGGTGGTGGCTGTACAAAGATCAGAACAGGCTGCTTGATGCTCATGGCAGTTTACTTGTGCTGCAGGTTACCAAGTCCTGCATTTCACTGCAGCTGTCAGATATTATCTGGCCAGTGCCTGAAGACTCACTGTGCAAGTTCCTCGCTGAAAATGCTGGGTAGTACTCACAGAAAATAGGACTGAACAAGAACCATTTATTAATGTGTTTAAATCTTGACAAAGTAGTGGGGTCTTCAAAAGGTGCCTGAGATGTTGGGGAAGTAGGTTTCTGTATGTGGAAACTGCAATATCATAGACACTTTGGACAATGAGGTCAAATTGGTTGGTTTGACATAAATTCTTCCTTTCTAGCTCTGGGCAGTAGATGAAGTTTCAGGAAGTACTGAAGTTCAGCATTTCAGGAAGTGCTGTGGTTTATCCTCCTGAGTCGCTCTCTGCTGCTCTAGGGTGGGGGAGCTTGTGCAGAGCTTGCTCTGGGGCTGGAAGCTCTGGGCACAGCAGTCATGGGTGGGAGCACTCATGGGGAGTTCCAAACAAGCACCCAGTGCTCATCCAGTGGGGCTGTGCTGAGGCTCCAGGGTCAGGGCAGAACTTCAGGAGCTCCAGGGCTCAACCAACCTACCTGGCTGCTGGTTTGGCACCACTTTGCAGGTGGTTTTTTTTTCATGAAATAGGTGGAATTGTCTTCTGATGTTTTCAGTTTTGTTTTTCTCAGTTAATTCCCTGGTGTTACTTTTTTTTTTTCTATTTATCATGTTTTCCTCTATATTTTGATCACCTAACAAGACAGATACCATCTCTGGGAATGCAAGTGATACTTAAAGATTAACAGCAGAAGTTTTCAGAGAGTTAATGCAGATCCCTTGGGAAGAGGAATGTCCAAGGGTGAAAGCAAGTATTTCCTGCTGTACCTTTGTGCTTTCTGCTGTGATACTGGCCCTGGGCTGTGCTCTCCTATCAGCACTGAGCATTGTTGCCTTGTGTGTTCCCAAACACCACTTCTCAGTCTAATGGATTCAAGGTCTCCTGTGTTACTCGACTTCTCAGACTCAGCCTTGCTTTTCTTGTTCTTCTGTACCTTATTTTGTACAAACAGTACGTATCAAAATACAGCAATTGGGAGAAATCAATGAGCTACTCAGGACATAAATCATTGCTCTCAAAACTAATGGGGCTGCTTGCACACTGATTAAAGATGGGCATGTTGATTTTGGGGTGATTTTGGGGCTAGAGAATGAAGTGTTGCTCAGTCTATTTTGGGTGAAAAGATTTGAGAAATGCCATATTTTAATCTCTGCTGAATATCTTTTATCTGCTGTATGCATATATTTATTTCATTGATGTTTAAGGTCCACTGAAATGCTTCTTATCTTCAGACTGGTGCTGGAAAGCAGCTGTTTTTCATGGTATAGCTAAACCTATTCTAACAGGGCTCTGTTAATCTCTTACTGAAGATCACTGTGCTGTTTGAACACTAAATTCTTATTTCAGTGAGTTGAATGTATTCTGTTTTTTAGCTGGGGCTTGGATAAAGATCTTTTACATGGTTGTAAAGAACGAATATTTTGCTTTTAGCTGATCTCTGAGGCTTTGTACAGTCTGTGTAGCAGAGGCACAAAGGAGCAGATGGTTTGTTCCAATGTCTTAACTCCCCTATTTTTGTTGGGGCAGATGTGACAGCAGCTGTGGTGAGAAGGTAGTTATCAACTCACGTCCAGCCTGCCTTGAAGATGGAGTTACTTTTGTTGCTTCTGTTGGATTTTTCTTCTTATTATTTTTACTTCATGAAAGCTTAATACAGTAAAAGCTTGCTTGCTCTTTCAGTGGTTCTAAGGCAGAGCAGGAAGAAGAATCCCTGGTTTCTGAAGTGCTCTCTCAGGATTTTGCTGGCAGCAAAAGGCATTTTGGGTGCAACTCTTGATCCGTATGGAGAAGCACAATTGAGGTTTGATGGAATATGGATTGTCTTGCTGCTCCTGGAAACACAATGTGTTTCTCATTAGTGTTTCTCATTAGTGTTCTGAGGGCCTTGGTGCAGTGAGACATGGCAGCATGTGAGCTGCTCAGATCAGGGAAATGCTTCTCAGAAGCAAAGTTGGCCGTAAAAGATCGCTTTAGATCTGTAAAGGCCTCCTTTAGATCGAGTAGAGATATGCCAATATGATTGGCTCTTCATCCGTGTTTTTTAATGGATTTACTTTTAAGGATGTAAAAAGTAGGGTAGCTAAGTGTAGCTTTCTGGAAGTTGGTTGTATTTTTTAAAAGGGTGTAGACAGGAAGCAGTTGATTCTCCTTTGACTCAGTTGACTCTTTATTAGCTGGCATATGTAGAACAAAATGGATGATTCAGCTCCTGTTGATAAAATAGCAGAGCTAAAATGTATGGAAATACAAAACACAATAATGGGGATTTCTGCTGATTTTCTGTGCTTATGCAGGCATAGAGTCTTCCTGATTTATTTTTTGTGTTAGTATTTTTCACGTCTATTCTGCAATTTTTGTTTCTGGGAGCTTTTTTTGGTGTTGTAAATAAGTGATCACATAACCCATTTCCTCCTCTAATGTAATAAATATTGTAGTGAAGATCTTAATGTACCTGCTGATGTCACTGTGATGGTAATATCTGAACCAGTACATGATTTTTAACAAGGTGAAGATCATTCCAAGACAGATGTGTTGGCAAGCAGAGCTGAGAGAAATCCCATCCAGGCTTTTGGAACCCACTTGTTCTTTTACACTTTAATCCCTGACAGTGCAGCTGATCCACTTGATGGATTTCATTGTAATCTTTAGGATTTTGGTAACAGGAGGTGCCTCTGGCAGGTTTTGCATCTCCCCATTCATTAATTTGCCTGGGAGTTCAGTGCAGTGTGATCCGGTCACATGCTGGGCTCTCCTCAGCACCTACTGGGAAATATTTGGGGAGAGCTTGAGCAGAACATCATCCTGATGGAGAAATCCATCAATCTTCGTGAGGACTTCTGAGCATTTTTAAATCACAGAAAATGAACTGAAGACTGCTTGAAAATTGGCTTACCCAGAAGTGACTTTTAAAAGACAATATTTGGATACTTAATGGGAATTCTCAATAATTATGTTTCTTTAAAATGATTGCAATTTACTATAAGCATGTTCTTAAAGTGTGGATTAAAAACTTGGTTTGATACATGAATAAACATGGTTTTAATATCGACTTCCATTAAAAAGAAACAACTATATGAATTTAGGCATGTAAAGTGTTTTCATTTGTTGTGTAATGATTCTGTCACCCTGGGACACTGTGAACTTCTCCTACAGCTGTGTGCTTCCATTTCTGGCTTCTAGGAGAAAATGTTCTCTGTATAGCTTGGATTGTGAACTACCCCAAACCTATAGATTCAGCTGACAGACATGAGAGATCACACATTATATCAAAAGATAATATCCTGATACCATGGCATTACTTGGTAATATCACAGGGATATTGCAGTCTTACTTTAGTTATTAATTATTAAAGCAAGACTGCAATATTCCTGTGCTGCATGTGCTCTGCCCTGCTTAGGTAAACACAGATTCTGGTGGCTTTGCAAATGAAGTGAAAATAGCAGTAAAAAGTGGAGGTTCATGATAAAAGAGTAGAAGGAAGCAATGAAAAATGACAGTTGAAGTAAGAAACAACTGTTCAGTTACTGTAAGGCTCTGCAGATAGAAGCATCTAGTAATAAATGCTTAGTCATTTCTCTGTTGGTTAATTAATAGTAATATATTCTCCTTCAGTGCTGCATGTGTTTTGTTTGTCAGGCTGAAGGGAGATGTCTGGTAGTATGTGACAGCAAAATTGCTTGGGTTTGGATAAGGGGATGCTTCAGCAAGTGACAATTTTCAGTGACATTTTTGATAAATGTAGCTAGAAATTGATGCATAAGCAGATTCTAAGTTTTTACTCTGGTTTTGGGGTTTTTACATTCTGTTTAAATGGTAAGATCAGGGAGGAAACAGTAAAAACCATCACTGACTAGTTGGATAAAATTGAGGTTATCTATAAATGTGTTGCTCTTCAGAAGGACTCACTGCATAGAGATACATTTGAATAAAATCTAGAATACTGGCTTATTGTGATTTAACAACTTTGTTGAAAACTTACACTAAATACCAGTAATTTTTGTTCTTAAAATAAGTTAACTTTCCATGCCTGCTTCTTATCAGGAAGTGTAAAAATGCTCTTAAATGGGAATTTCTTTGAGAGGAAGACAGAAGATATATAGTTAGGAAATGTTTGGGCTTGGGTCACTAAAGTACCAAGAGTTATTAATATTCGTGAACTACTTCAAAGATCTCTTAAGACCCTTCTTTTTAAAAAGTGTTATTTTAAGCATTTGGCTTTAGGCATCTGTTAAACTTGTAATATCAGTTCTTTTAGTTTTTTACAGAAATTCTCTGCTGTACCTAGAATATTAAAAGTATTTTTTTTTTATAATGCACATGGCTTCCAGATGCATTTAGAAAGGATTAATGAAGTGACCTGTTACAGTCCAGATTTTTATGCTTAAATATTACATCAGTATGATTCTTTTTTTAAATGTAGGTCATGGGATTAACATCAGGAAATGTGAGTATTTTGGCAACATGGGATTGTGTCTGCCATGAAGACAGCTGGAGTTTGTGCAGTGGTGGTGGCAGGAGGAGACATGGAACACTTCACATCAGAGCTGTTTATTGCAGTCGTGTGTCCTGCCATGATCTTAGCATTGTTGTCTGCTTGTTAGGCTGCTATTTTGAGAAAGTGGTAAACTATCCAAAAGGTTGATTTTCAAGTACTTGTTAAACAGAGGGAGGGATGACTCCTTGAAAAATCGAGGCATGCAAGCAAGAGCTGCTGGATTATGGATGATTAGCATTTTGGTGGCTTTCAGTAGGTGTTGTGTTGTGTTACTGTGTGGTAACAACCTCTGGCATATTGGGGAATTGGAACACTGAAGTTTAACTTTTATGGTGAATTATTCATATTCTGTAGCAGTTTTGGAGGAGACAAAAATGCTCTGTTCCTCTGAGACAGTGGTTCCAATTTGGGACTTTGAATGTGAAAGTGCCTTGCTGAATTTGGGTTTTGCAAGGTCTTTCAAGGTTTCCAGATTTGTTAATATTTTGTTTCTTCCCTCAATTTTTTGAAATAAAAGCTTATTTTTTTTTCTGAATAGTAACAGCTATTTCTGGTGGATGGGTTTGTTCTGGGATTTTTGTTATTTTTGTGGGGATTTGGATTCTGAAGTGCCAAATTGAAGTGGTGAGGCACTTGTGAATTGCCTCAGTGCCTCACTGAAGGCAGTTTGGTGGATTGGAGGCTGTTCCACCTAGGTTTGTTCTGCCTGCTTTTTCCTGTTGGATGTGCTGTTTTGTGTGAATGAGGTTAAAGGATGAAGGAATGTGGCCAGAACTTTGCAAGGACCCTAGAACTGACCTTTATTCTTTAGCCAACAATTTTCCTGTGTTCTGTGCAGTGAGGAAAATTTCTTTTATTCATAATGGGATCTTAGATCCCTTGAGCTGAGTAGAAAAAGCTCACACATTTCTTCAGGAGGAAAGCATTTCTGGAGTTCTTCTACTTCAAACAAAACGCACAAAAGCTCTAAAACTCTCAGCATCAGTGACTTTAGAAATGGAACCTATCATTCCATACTGAGCTATAGGTAATAGTGAAGCACTGATGAAATCAGGTTGTTGAGTTGCAGCTATTTTTAGCTTGTGTAATTATCATTTTAGTCACACACTACATTGAAAATGGAAATTTGTGAGCTCTCCAGCCAGCCAACGTGGCTGCTGCAAGATGAGCATTAACACTGATCGACCTGATGCTTGTTTTGTGTGTACTTCCCACTAATATATGGAAAAATGTCTACTGAGCACAGCAACTGCTTCAGCTGGGAACTTGGCAATTCTTCAGCACAAGAAGCAGCCAATACCTCCCACAGAAACATTCAGCTGTGCTGGCCTTGCACGACACAAGTGCTTTCAGGAAGTTTTTGAAGGAGTTGTACAATCTCCTGTTGTCCCTACCAGGGTGAGCTCTTTGGCAAACCTGTTAGGAAGGTACTGCTTGCTTTTCAGACTTTGTGTGCTGGGAAATTACAGACGTGGCAGATGGTTCCCAGAAAGGAGACTTCAAATAAAGGAGGAGTTGTATCCTCTTGCTCCAGCGTATTTAGATTTATGAATTTGTAATTATTATTTTATACTTCTCTAGGTTGTACTTCAAAGCTGCCCTTGGAGGAGGGGACAGCAAAGACTTGGATTTCTGGACTTCAGCTCTGCACTCCCCAAGGAAATTCTGAGCTGGAATTAACTAACTCTTGGAGGGACACATGCAGATCCTGAAACATCCTTTGAGTTTCCAGCTGTCTGCTAGAGCACTTAATGCTGATGGTTAGGACCAAGTCATTAAACTGAGGATGGGATTTTTTGGAGAGTTTTTTGTATCCAGAACAATCTTGAAAGTTTAAATTTGAGACTTAATTACTGTTGCCTGGTGGCACATTGGAATTTCACGATGCTGGCAGTGATTTGGCAAGGTGGTGTAATCTCTTGGGCATCTAGCTACTGTTCTGTGATAATAATCAGCTATGTAGACTGTAAGAAATGATTTTAATAAACTGACTTGCAGTTGCTGTTGCACAGCCATTATCTCTGCCTCGTAGGTGATACATTACAGTGGTGATGATGTTGGGTAAGAGCAGGAATTAGGAACTGCCTGGCTCCATCCAGCCATCCCTGCTGGCTCAGGGGTGCTCTTCACAGGGGCACAGAGCAGCAGAGAAACTTCACTTGAAATTGCTGGTTTATCTTCACAGTGATACTGAGGTTTGCTAGTAGATTTTTGGATAGTTTGAGGGTTTTTTTTTTGGTTTTTTTTCTTCCCCTCCAGTAAAGTTATTTTTGTTTGAGTGCCTTGAATAAAACAACCCTGTGTGCCACTCTTACAGGAGGATGTGTTATGCAAGATATTTTTAAGATTCGTGTGGTATAATGGTTTTGAAAATCAGTTTTTACTGGTGTTGGTTGAGATCCATGTTAAACTGTGCTGATAAAGCCACTCAAATACCCATGTATACATTGATTACTGAACACATCTCCCAGCTTCTCCATGTTCTTACAGCAAGGACAACTGCTGGGAGTCCTGGGCAAACCTCACCCCAGGGTTTGAGCCAGATCCTCAGTATCTTCTCTGATGCCTGGCCCCACATCATTGTGCATGAATTGCTGGTGTGTTTTAAATACAAGAATGCCTTTGCAGCAATTCAGATATTTAGCCTTGGCATCTAGTCAATGTGTGTGTAAAGCAGTCTTGAGAAGGTTGGAATTACATCCAGAATATTTGGGTTTTAAGTCTCTTATTGAATCCACAGGTCAAGAGAAAAACATGTTTATCTGGTTAATGGCTTTGGAGAGAGTACAGTGAGTGTGTTTAATCTGCTTAGGAAGTTGCTTCATTTTGGAGGGTTATTCAGATTTCCTAGGATGTGAAAATATTTCAAAATGCTTTCCATACTCTTCCAAGTTCTTTTCCTTCCTTTTCTTCCCTGCTTTCCCCAGCCTCATGAGAAAAGTTGGTGTCTTCTGCAGAAATCTCCTTCATATGTAGACTTGTACCTTGACTATGCTGGAGTTGAGATAAATTTTAGGCTGGGTTGTCAGCTCAGAGTAACTGATAAAAAGGATAAAGAAGAAGAAAAAAGAATATTGGGCTAGCAGCAGTCAGTGAGGGAAGCTTTACCCAGAAATGATGAAGCTTTTGACTTGTGAGTTACTTTATTCTTTTTTAGCCCAAATGACTGCGCTGGTTCTTCACTTGGAGCAGGAGGCTGTGGGCATGTGGGGACACTGGGAACACCAGCCCTGTGTGGGGCCGGCTCTCCTCCAGGTGCTTTGGTGTGATGGTTTAACCACTTGAACCATGCTCCGAGTGTTCTGTGGAACTTTTTGTTCTCTGCTGTTTTTGAAACTCCAGTTTTTGGTGTCAAGGACCTGCAGCTCTGGGCTCAGCAGGGCTGTCAGGGCAGCCTGTGGAGCTCCTTACAAGAACTCTTTACTGAGCCAGTGCTGCGGTGCAGGGAATGAACTGGCCTCTAATTTTCATGTTGCTTTTACCAGGCTACATTTTAACTAAAAATGGAAGCTTGTGGCAGTGCAGATCTTTTTTTTTCATGAGTAGCTTGTCTGCTTTTGTCCTTAAATGAGCTCCATCTTTAAGGTAGAATTGAAAATATCTCCGTTGCCAGGACTGCGTTCTGCGAGCATCGCAGGGTGCTTTCAGCATCCTCAAGTAGAAACTTAACCCTTTGAAAAATAAACTCAACTTCTGTGGAAAAGTTTGCTGTTATGCTTACTTCCTCTTCTTTCAGGCTGGTTAAAGTGGCTTTTTTTTTGTTTTGTTTTTGTTTTTCTTTTTTGCAGAAGGCATATGAAATCTGCAACACCTCTCCTGCATTAATGAGGGTGCAGCACAGGACAATAATGGTGTGTGTTTTGGCCTTTGCTGTTGTGTATTCTGTGTGCTGTTAGTGCGCCAGCATAAATTTACTTGTTTACATTTCAGGTAATTCTTTCAGAATTTCATTAGATTTCATTATCTCTGTAGTGGGGGCAGTTTTTTTTCCTATCAAGACTTCTGAAAGTTGACTGGAGTTGCTCTGTTTTCAGAACTTAAAATGGTCATGTCATGTTTTTGTGTCTGGGGAGTGGAGTTTGGCCTCTAAGTGTGAGTTACTGTTTATGTCCCAAAGTGTTTTGTTCTGGCAGTACCAAACAAACTGCTTACACTGTGACAGTTTCATAATCATAGTATTAAAATGTTTATCTATAAATGAGCTTGGGTGAGGATGATCCATATCCTAAGTAGCTTAACCTCCATACCAGACACTGAAGTGGTTTGTAAATTCTCTTGCTAGTAGTGAACTGTAAAATCAGAAACACACATTTTATGTGAGATTTTGGTTGGAAGTGTGTGGAGTTTTAGGCTGGCTTTCTGATTTAAGGTCATTTTGCTTCAGTACCTTCTTGCTTTGTGCTCAGAATAATCTCAGCTGTCCTGATGCAGCGGCTTTGAACACTGAGGGGTCCCCTGGCATCACCCCCAGCCCTTGTCTTGGTGTATGACAGAGCCAGATCCAGGTGTTTGGGATGTAGAAGTGGTTGTCAGTGTTCCACATCTCGGGGTGAACTGAAATACTGCTTTGTGCTGCCAGGGGAAAAAAATGTTCCAAAATTTCTTACATTTTTCCCCTTGCTTCAAAGCCAGTTTGTAAAACCAGTGCAGTCCAGACTGTGAGCGTGTGAGTTACTGAATGTGTCAATTCTTTTGTACTTTCTGATATCATTAGTGATTTAAAGTTGTAACTCTTCCAGAAGAGTGATGTGCTCTCACTTGAGCTCATTAGTAGGAGGTTTATGTAACTTCTTCTAATAAAATAGATATAATGATATTTAACTGTGCTTAGAAGGCAAATGTAGCTCAGGGGCAGGTTTGAGCAGAAATAATTCCAGTGTGTTGAAAATGCTGATTTGGGGAGGGGGGGCACTTTGTAGTACAGTGAAAATGGTGTGAGTGAGACTGTATTTTCTTCTAATCCTAAATTCTCTAATAGTGTGGACTTCTCTGTCAGTAGGGCAGGAGAATGATCTCAGGATTGCAAGATTTTTTTGGGAAAAGAAGGTCAAAATGAGCTTTTGACACAAACTCGTCTTTCGGTTGTGTTACCGTAAATAAAACTGTGCCCATTTGCTAACAGAAATAGTCTGCACTTTGATAGTAGTTTAATTTCTGTTAGATCTGTTGAGAAATCCATGCTCTTTTGTGGTAATTACATTAATTGTGGTTTTGGTGTCCTTTTTTTTCCAGAATTTACATGTTTGACAGCAGAAGTTGGCTTTCTACTGTAGTGAGAGAAAATGTAAGTAGAGGGAAAAAAAAGATTTTTTTTTTTCCTAGTCCTTGAGAAACATCCTATTTTTAAAACGTGGCTAATTCAGATTTTTGGCTGTTAATCTGTGCAAGCCTAAAGTACGTGTTTTCTCCTTCAGCATGTGTATTCTTGTGTCAACAGGAAGGATTTTAAAATGGCCAGGAAACCTGCTAAATAATAGATGTTAGTGCCTGCCTTCTGTCAGAGAGGGAACTGGCAAAGCAGAGGGAGACCACAGATGAAACTGTTTCATCTCAGTGGGGCAGGGAACTGTAATAAATAAAATGATGAGAATAGTCATTCTCTCATGAATGAAAAATTACTTCTCCACCATGTTTGACAAAAGAAGGCCAAATTTCTTTTGAGCAAAGTGGCTCTTGTCAGAATGTTCTTTTCAACATGTCAGTGTTATTTAAACAGAACCTAAAAGTTTCAAAGTTTATATTCTGTGTAATTGTAATTATTACTATTGTTCTTGGAGCAGTAAAATCTTCATTACCTTCCAGACCTTAACTTGAATGTCTGTGAGGAACATTGCTAATTGCTGTGTTAAATCTGATCTTTTCAATTACTGGATATTTACCTGTTTTTCAAAAGGCAGGCAGCAGGCTTTATTCCTGTGCCCCTGTCTCCCTCTGGATCTAAGGGAATCCTGAATTTTTTCTTCAGTTTTAGTTCCTATAAATGAGAGAAAGAACACCTCAAATTTGTTCCACAAGCAATACTGATCTCACTGGATTTCCCACAGAATAAAAGAGAAACAAGAAATCCATCTCTGCTCCTGAAAACAAAAAGAACCCTCAGCTTTTCAAAGCCAGTGTGACGTCAGCTCACTGTAACTAACAGAGAGTTGTGGATAATTCCTTTGTCATTGTGAAAATGTCCAAGCTGCTGTGCATGTTGCTAATAGGATTTGTGGTATCTGCTAGATTAGCACAGCTTCATTTAATCAGATGACCTGCTCTGGGACTGTCTGCTGGCCATGCTGGGAGCTCCTTGTTTAGGCTGGAGAGTTTGGGCTCTGGTTTTGCAAATATTTTTTGCTTTTCATCCACGTTGGAGTGATGGGTATTGGCAGGAAAGAGGTTGAGGGAACAAATGCCAGCCTGTTCGTGGGAGAAGAGGGATTTGCTAAACCTCCTTAGAAAGTTACTGTGCTTGAGTAAAACATGAACAATTTAGCTTTAAACCCTCTGTGTTACCAGGCTTTGCATCCACAGTGGCTTGGTGGGATTATCTTAGGCTGTGGTAGTAGTCATGTCTGCTAAAAATACCTTGTGGCAAGCAAAGTTTGACCAGCAAGGGATAGAAATTCGAAATATTTGACTTAATGATAGCTGTGATTTCAAACGTGGAGTTTTTTCTTTTAATCTGTAAGAGGTTATTCTCAGGACAAAGAGAGAGTGGAAGACTCCATCCTTTTTTTTTTTTTAATAGGAATGGTGTAAGAAAATTAAATAAAGAAATTTTTTGTAAGCATTGCTTCATTGCTGTTACCAGCAGAGGAATTTCAGAGAGGAATAATACTTAACAGTGGAATGTATGCATCAGGCTACAAATAAATGTGAGGGTGTTAATGATACTTTGGTTTCAGTAACTGGGTTTAATTGGATACACAGTTTGAGCTGTGGAAAGGACACTGGAGTTGTTACAATGAAATGAGTGAATTTGAGTTCTTCCTCAGCCTTTGAATTTTTCTGTCACCATTTTCTGAGCAGTGAGCGAATAATTCTTTACATCTTTAAATAAGAATTAGTCCACTGGGATCATGAGTATATCTCCATTTACAGGAAGCACATGGAGGTTCTGTAAGGCTTCCTGCAGTTGAAAGATTTAGTGCAGAGCTGTTGGACACACAACTGACTGGACATACATAACTCTCCTTTTACACAGGAACACAGCTCGTGTTAGGGAGGGTCAGGGAAAAGCAAACCCTGAGCTGTTCCTTTGACATAAATGATAAATCCTTTTGACACAGCTGAATTGTGAAGTTTTGTGGGATGTGGAAAGTAACAAATCAGGCAAAGTCAGTTGATGATCCTGTGTGGGAAACAGAGGAACAAAGTGACTCTTCCATGGGTACCTTGTCAGAAATGAGAGACTTGGGTCATCAGGAGGAGTGGGGAATAGGGAATGCCCTAAATGCACAGATTGTTATCCAGCAAGGGGAGAATTACCCACAAGGTGGACTGGTCAACAGGATTAGGGGAAATAAGCTTAGACCAGAGACACTTAAGCACTTCAGCCCCTGGAAAGGTCTTGAGGGGGTTGAAGAAAGTGAATGTGTTATTCCTGAGGAGCTGCCTTCAGGGACACACATAGTCCAGAGAAAGGGAGGTAAGCAGGAGTTTGGCTCTTTCCTATTTCTGCACAACTCTGGGGGAATTTGGGAAAAAGGAGTGTGGAACTTGAGGAGTGACTTTTTTTCTTGAGGTTTGCTTGATCTGGAAATGCACTAACTTCTTCCAAAGTCCAGAAATAGTACCATCATCCACATCAAGCTTACAGATTCTTCTAGAAACCTTCTTGTAAAACAGGGTTAAATGTCTTTTAGAACATGCCAGGAAATAAAAACCTATTTCATGATACTCAACGGGGCTTGTTTGTGATGAGCAGAGACTGTTCAATATATGATCCATGTCTGTAATATAAATAAATCTGTATAAAATTTCCCATGTCTCAAGAGTGAGACTGGATTAAAGCATTTCCCCCCACACATTCTTTTGACCTTACCTGATGTCCTTAATCTTTTAAAGACACTTTTTTTAATATGAGACTAGTAAGCTCTGATTTACAGTAGAGCTAAAAATGACATGGGAGGTTGGAACCCTTTTTTCCTCCCACAGATCTTATTTCTGCCATAAATTCAATTGTCTAAAACTTAGTATAAAAGAAATAGTGGAACAGCCAGGCTGGTTTGCTGTTTGTCCCATAAATTTTACAGTTTGCTTCAGAGAACTCCTATATTTTAAAGCCCTTGGCTGCTGTAGGGTTGTCATTTCCTGAGTGAGTTCAGTCCTGTTGGCAGGAATTAGCACTTCCTGTTGATGTTGAAACAACAAAGACTACAAAGAGAATGTGGAAATGTGCTTTAAACAATTCCTATGGATGCTGACAGAAAGGCAGTTCAGAGTTTGGAGTTGCTTGGAATGCATAGGGGCTAAGTTGGAATTCTCAAAGTGGATCTATCTTCAGGATGGGAACTTAGATGATAGAAGATGGGAAAATGAACTTTCTTAATGTGACTTTCTTCCTAGGATAAGGCTTCATCTCCTTAGGCCTCTCCCTGTTCCAAGCACAGAAGCATTGTTTCATTTAAATGCAAGAGAATTCTCTCTCATAGTGCACAAATTCTGCAGAAATAAATGGGTGCTATTTTAAGGAGAGCATATCTGCTCTCACTGACGTGAGATTATTCCTCCTATTGTATTTTTAAATAAAGCTGCATGTAAAAGCTTCAGTGTAGTTCCTTGTACCTGCAGCTGGAATTCTTGGTGTCCTGAGTCTTTATTGCAGTCTCATCAGTGAGTTGCTGTGACCTTGGGCAGAACATGAAAGTTTTGGAATTTCTTGCTCTGAAATAGGAATGATACCATCTCTAAATTCTTTGTCTGTGTGGTCAGTATTTGCTTAGTAGGAAATGGTCCTATATATTAACTCAGAGAATGGCAGAACTGGAAATGAAGAACCTGAAAGATCACAGTTCATTCTTAAATTAACTCCTTTCTGACAGAAGCAGTGGATTAGTGTTTCACCAGGTGTATGAACTGCCCAGGAGCTGCAGACATGCTCAAAATCCTAACAGATATCCAGCCCAGAGTGTTTGTCTGAGATGTAGAATGAACAAAACATCCTGAGAAACAAAAGAGCATTCCAAAGAAAAGCAGGATAATGAAACACTCAGGATGGGTTTTGTCTTAGCTGGATTTTGGGCTGAGCTGAACAAGCAATCTTAAAGGGGCTTAGAGATGACCCTGGAACCAGAAGAGAGAAGGAAGAGACCCAGTTTCACAATGAAGGGGAAGGGCCTTGAAGTTGTGTGAGTGGAGGTTTTGGGAGAGAAGCCAACTGAAATTCCTTTTCTAAGATACTGTGGGTTTCAGAGAAGAGGAAAAAATGGTAAATGATGCTGTGACAAGATCTGGCATCTGTTCCTAGAGGTTTTAGTTTGGAATAACTACTATGGAGAGAACTGCAGCCTAAGTCTGGTTATGGGGGATAGAAATATTTAGGGAATATTGAAGTCTAAACTATTTTGAAGCTTCTTTTAGCAGTGATGTTTGTTCTGCTACTCTAATTTACCTTGACAGTATGTTCTCTGTTATTGTGACTGCATAAAACTTTGGAAATTATCCTCATCTTTCTCCTTGGGAAGGGCTTTAAGAGGAAGACAAACCCCACATGCTTGCAAAGATAAATAAGCTGATTAAATCCTAACAGAATAATATGTAAAGCTGCTAGCAAAGCATTTCCTTTATTTAATAGTAAAGGGTCAATTCTGGCTAATAAAATGTTCTAAAATCACACATTATCAGTGTCAATTTATAAACTCCAGGTGTTCTGTGTAGTATTTGAAATTGGAACCAATTAATCTTGTTCTGCAGTAAAAGATAAAATTCATCAGCTTGTTTCTTCAGCATCTTCCATTGCTATCAAGCTGCAGAGATTTTAGAACACAAAGTTAAGGAACAGCTGAGTTGGAGATGTGGAATGCTGGAGAAAATGCCAGCAGTATCCTTTTGGAGCAGAGACTTTTAAAGAGAAGTTGTACATTTAATAGGAAATACCCATATGATTGTGATATTGGGGAACAGCCCAATAGTTGAGCAGCTCTAAAGGCAAAAGTTGAGGTGGTTTCAGTGGTTGTGATGTTTCATAGAGCCTCTGTCTTGCTGGCTCTATAAAATATATGTAATTTGGTGCCTATGGATACTGGGAAAACAGGCTTAGAGGGGAGAAGTATCTGATGTCTGTGGTTTCTCAAACTCCTGCCCTCAACCCAGCAAAAAATCCCTGGTTTTACTCTGACAACGCATTCATGTTACAATCTGCTCTGGGATCTCAGATGTTTTAGCAGTTATCAAATAAAACTTTGAACATTGGTGAGTGATCTCCTTTTCTCCAGATAGCAGAACAAAATTTTTCATAGCTATGATGTTGCAGACAGTTCTTAGAGCATTTTGCAGGTGCTTGTGACAGTGTAAATCCTTTTTCTTTTCTGGGAGGATTCCTTACTCTGGTCTGAAGAGCTGCAGGGGAAGTTCTGACTTCCATGTCTAAAATTGGTTGCTACCTACTTACTCAGTCTTGGACAACTTGAATTTATACAAAAATGAATCAGAAAATGAAAAAAGGAAGAGGCCTGGAGGAGAGAAATGAGTCCAAATTCTCTCTTATTTCCTGTGGCTGGAAGCAAAGCACATTCATTTGTGACAACACCTTACGCTGAGAGAATTTCAGACACGTGTTCCCACCTGTATTCCTGTGTTTATAAATCAGTCTGCTATTTTTTTCAAGTTTGAAATGGTTGAAAGGACTTGTAATTTCAGCCTCTGCCTTCTCCTAATTGTCCTGCTTGTGACCTGTTTTTCAGATTTCTGGTTGTTTCAGAGGTGGCAGTGGAGCACACCTTTAGCACAGGAAAATGAGCGAGCTTGACCAGTTACGCCAGGAGGCCGAGCAACTGAAAAACCAAATCAGAGTAAGTATTGTGCCTCAGCAAAATGAATGTGTCTTGAGGAGGACAGAAATGATGCCTTAAATGTTTCCCCAATGTCAGAGTTAATGAAGAAAGGGCAAGCACATATGGCTGCTTTAGAAAATTACTTTTTGGTCTTTTATGTTCCTTAGAAAATAAACAGAAGCAATGCACAAAATTGCTGATGAAAATGAATGTTTACTGAAGTTTGTCTGAGCTAGAAAATAACTAAAGTTTTAAAAACTGCTTAAAATAAGTTCAGTGATAAAGTTTGTCAGAGCTTTGTCCAGTAAGTTCCTAAAAACCTCTGAGGTTGGAGGCTGCACAGCCTCTCTGAACAAGCAGTTTCACTGCTTGAGTGTCTTTGTGGTGACAGTCATGTTACCTTTCTTCCAAAAGAAGAAGAAATTTCAAAGTTAAATGCACAATGTGTGTTGACAGCAGGCAGTGTGTTATGGTAATGCTGCTGTTAGGATGGGTCCTCTCTGGGTGACAAGCAGGAATGTTCTCTGAACCTTGGGTTCAGGGGGCTTAATCAGCTTGAAAAACAGAGAGAAATGTACGGAACTCCATCCAATTTATCTAATTTCCTTCTCTTGCAGGATGCTAGGAAAGCATGTGCAGATGCCACCCTGGCTCAGGTAAGAATTTCAGAGTTTAACAGGAATTAAGAGAATATGTCTCCTTTACAAAAAGAAAATGCTCTGTAAGAAAGTGAATGCAAGTGAATCTGGTTTTGCCTCCTGTAGCAATTTTTTTTTATTATTATTAATTTTGCCTTTGGGTGTTTTCTTCTAGAAATAAGTACATGTTTGTCCAGTTCCTGAGAGCAGTGGCCTTGAGCAGTGATTTCTTGGAGTGACTCAGGGCACATTTCTGCTGCTTAATGGAAAATAATGCTCTGCCCTGGAGCTGGGAGCAATACTGTTGTTACCCTGATAATCAGAACCATAAGGCCTGCTGAGGTTAAACTTCTTCAATGTCTGCTACATTTATCTGTGCAGGAGGAGAAAACCCAGATCAAAGGTCCAAAATCCTAGAAGTCTAAGAAGATATGACCTAAACAAAACTATTTCTGGGAGTGTTTATAAATGCAATAGGCTACTTGTGTTATGGGATAAAGACATGCTACTTAAAATGACATAACTTGTGAATGAGCAGTTGAAAAAAAATCAGTCAATATTGAAAATGTTGGACTGGGAACTGTGTTTGAGACATTACTTGAGAACAGTGAAGGGAAGAACTCAGTGTGTGACATTTTCCTGTTTCAGATCACAGCCAATATCGACCCCGTGGGGAGAATCCAGATGCGCACTAGGAGAACACTCCGGGGACACCTGGCCAAAATTTATGCAATGCACTGGGGGACTGATTCCAGGTGGGTACAAAACTGGCTCACGTGGCTTCATTGCTCTCCAGAAAGTTGGATGCACAAGCCTTGGGACCACATGGAATTAATAATTCTGAGAGAACTTGGATAACTGAGAGGAGTCAGAAACACTGAATGCCACAAGTTTCCTCCATGTTTTTGTAATCCAAGTGTGCATTTGATGCCAAAATCCCAGTCCTTGCCTACTTGCCTGAAAAGTACAGTAGTGGTACTACATGAATTCTGAGGAACTGTGGAAATAAAGTAGATGCCATTATCAGTTGTCATTTTTTCCTTTTTTTTCCCTTTCCTTTTAACAACTGATTAATTTAAAGAGATACGAAATGCCACTGGTATCAGCTCCTTTCATTCTCTTTTCTTTACAATGTTCATCACAAAGGTGTTCCTTGGCTGCCCACAATGATTGTGTTTCCCTACTGTTTCCTCCCTAGGCTTCTAGTTAGTGCCTCCCAGGATGGCAAACTTATCATTTGGGACAGCTATACTACAAACAAGGTAAGGCCAGCTGATCCATTGCTGTGTAATTCAGTTGTGAAAGCAGCAGAAGGAAGTGTTGCCCATCATCATTTTGGCTCTATTGCTTTCCCAGTCCTACATCCAAATTTTGAATTCTCCAAAACAATCAAGTTGTATGTAAAGAACACAGCAGTGTCTTCAGTGTGTGAAAATGTGCACCACAAATGGAGAACAAGGAAAGACTTCCTTCTAAAGAATCTTTTGATTTGTTTTGATACTGCAGAAAAGTGATTACCAGAGAGCAGGCAGTGATGGGCATCTTACACCAGAAGGGGCAGAAATTTTGGCATAGCCAGATGAATTTGTTGTCTGCAGTGAAGTCCTGGAAGACCTGACATGTTCTAATGAGTCATCATTTCGTGGCTGCAATCACATCAGGCAATTCAGGACTACCTTTACTTTCATTTGACAGTGATTGGTATTTACTGATCATGGCCACTTTGCAGGGCTGGCAGCAATTCCCATGTAGCCCCTTGTGGTTGACAGAGCTGCTTGAATCTCCTGCATGGAACTAGCTTTATTCCAAATAAATTTTCCTAACTTAGCTCCTCGTAGCATTAAAATCAATGTTACCAGTGCATTGGAGCTAATGGAATCACTTTACTAAAAAGGTAATATAGTATGGTTTGCAAATGAAAAAGAAACCCTCTCATTTTTACCTTCATCCTCACCCTTTGACCCCAGCCTGCAGGTAAATGTCATCTAAATTACTCTGACTACTGTAGGATGGTGAAATCATCCCATGATTTCTGTATTGACACCTTCAATTCTTACATCAATGCTAATTAATCCATGCAATATTCTTTTGGCAGTTCCAGAACACACTGGAAGTAACACAGTGTTGTCATCAATTTGATCTTTGCCTAATGATAAAATAAAATGGCTCTAAGTGAATATTCCAAATCGTAGAAGACTATTGGAATATTCTAGACTTCTTGGTAGAAGACTTAAAAAAATGAACTGGTTGTGGTTTTAGGACAGGTTTGGGGGGTTTTTAACTGCTCTTTGCTGCAGGACCACTGATTCCTAGCTGTTCCAATGCTTTTAATGAAATTTTTCCTGAAGGAATTCAGGCACATTGTTAATATTACATGAAATACCACCATATTTCTACGGGCACCAGCCCTTTCCTAAAGATTTTATGAACAAATTTAAGGGATTAACACAATGAGTTAACAAGACAGAACAGGTTTAGCTTCTATAATTATCTAAAAAAAGTTCTTTGAGCACAGAATGACAAGGAAACATGGGGTAGTTATTTAAATGTGAAGCTTGATTGCTTGCAGTGGGTTTCCAAAGAAGGATTTAAATGGCAGTGGAAGCAGCGATTTCCTTACTTGTTCATTCACAGCATCTAAGCCTGGAATTGGCAGTTTTGCTGACTGTGCTTGGAAGTCAATATTTTCCTGAACCTATAATAAACCAATAGTAATCAGAGCACTGAAATGAAATAATTCACTTTGGACCAAAATTGCTGATGAAAACTGGATTCAGGAAAAGCAAAACTGAGGTTTTATTACGTCACTACTTGTTCTGATGAGCTTCATATGCAAGTTACCCTCAAAATAGTTCAATACTCAAACAGCTGTTTTATTCTTGCTTCTCTGCCAAAAACACGATGCCTGTCTTGAGAGACAGGTGAAAAACTTCCTTTTGGTGCATCACTGCAATTTCTGCAGCTGAAATCCATACCTGTCTGTGTTTCAGGTGCATGCGATTCCCCTGCGCTCCTCCTGGGTCATGACTTGTGCATATGCTCCCTCTGGGAATTACGTGGCTTGTGGTGGGCTTGACAACATCTGCTCCATTTATAACTTGAAAACTCGTGAAGGGAATGTTCGTGTCAGCCGTGAGCTCGCTGGGCACACAGGTGAGTGCTGCTCAGAATTACCTCAGCACAGTGAAGATGAAAAAAAAAAAAACCTTTAAATATAATTTCCTAATAAAGATCTACTTCTTTCCTCAGGCAGGAGCTTAGCTGCAGACTGCTTGGTTTTAAGTGTTTTTAAACAGTTTTTCAGCTGTAAAATCGAACAAAAACTTACAGCTGGAAGTTGATGTTTGCAGGTTTTCATATTTCCTGCTGTAGTTTGAATTCTGTGCTTTGTGAAATGGAGGTGGTTGGCAGGCAGGCTGATTCTGTAATCAGACTGGTTCCACTGATGGTTTGGCAGATGGGATTTCAGGAAAAAAGATGCTTCAGAGCATTCAGATGAACTTCTTTGATGCCACTGTTGGGAAACATCCAGTGTCATTGCTCAGGTCTTTGTACTGACCAGGAATGCAGTTTATTTTTCCTCAGTGGTTGTCTGATCCAGTTGAGGCCATCAGCATTTGTTGCTGCTGGATGCAGTGAGACTGAGATGCACTTTCTTAGAAAGTTGGGTGTGTGCAGTGCAGGCTCACTTGGACTCCTGCCCAGCTTGGCCAGAGGGTTCCACACTTTTGTCCCCCTTCCTCTGGTTGGGTTGGGGTGGTCTCCAAAGAGCCAAACCACATTTTGTCCAAAGCACTGCAGATTCCTATACCAAAATCATTTGTTGCATTTTAGGCTTTTAGTGTTTCTTGCTGCAGCTTCAGGAGAGGAGGAAGCAGCTTATTAGCAAATCAGTTTGCCTTTGAAGGGTGATCTCTGGCCTTATTTGTGCACCTTTTGCTCTGTTTCCAGGCTACTTGTCCTGCTGTCGTTTCCTGGATGATAATCAGATCGTCACCAGCTCTGGCGACACCACTTGGTAAGCTGGGACCTGGGGACAGCACTGTCAGGAAGGGCTTTTCTAATCCATTTTCTGTGCCTGAAGGAAACTTTGTCCTTCACAAACTTCATCATCACCCACAAGACTCTGGTGATACAGCTCACATGTCACTTTTTGCTGGTAATTTCAACCCTGTGAGCTTTGGCTGTTTCCTTGTGCCCATGTTCTGAAGAGCCTACCCTAAATCTGTGTTAAGATGTGGGAATTTTTTCCTTCATGTAACTATTTGACTTTCAGAAATAAGTGTATTAGACTAATGATTTTCCTCAAAACTCTTTTTGTATTCAGTATTTATTACTTAAAAAGTCATGTTTGGATATTTCTAATACAGAATGTAAGTTATCCCCTTGAGAACCCACCCAGCTCTGTCCTGAGTCTGTGCTTGTTATTCAGAAGAGCTCCTAGAAAATATTCTCCACTGACAATAGCTGGGTTTTTTGAGGAGAATGTAGGTGTGTATCTTCATAAATACTGGCTTCTGAACTAAAAAAGGCTTCCATCTTTTTTTCATAGATTTTTCTATTATATCTATTTCTTAAAAGCATTGCACTTCTCCCAAGCAGCAGCACTTCGAGCAAAGGCTGTCTAATAAATACCTGTCCTACACAATGCCAGTCTCTTTGAATGCCTGATCCTGAGTAGCTATGGAATATATACAGGATTAAAACCAAAAATGTTTCTGAATATGGGTTGGTGTTTAGAGAACCCAAAAAACTATAATACAATGAGAGGGTTTGTAGAAATGATGCTCTTTGTAAGAGAATGCAGCTGCTTCAGGAGTTCTGTAGTAGTTCTGCTGCTGTCCTTGACATCACCTCAGTTCAGCCAAGCATCAAAGGACTTTATCAAAGTACAGGCATCTCTTGTTTGCCTGGTTTGAACCTGCTGCTGATGGCTCTGAGAAATTACAGAAGTTAAAAATCCTGACTTCCTAAAGTGTTTAGACCTCTTCTTAAGGAGGTGATAGTGTTCTTCCCTTTTATACTCTTAATTATCACTGTAGTAGTGATTTGGCTGACCTGCAACTTTAAGATCAGACATAATTCACAAAGTTACTCATCCCCTGTGAGTTTATAAAAGTGCGAAATGCTGGCTCAGCTTTTGCTGTAGCCTTACCACTGCTGCTTTAAATCAAGCTGTGGTAGTACTGGATAACAGCCATGGCAGAGAACCTTGGGGTGAGCAGCCCTCAGTGCCAGTCATCAGTTTTTTCCACTGTTTTTCAGTTTAAAAACCCCCAATGTTTTAAAATTGAGGATGGCTTTAAGGTCTTTTATGCACAATTAATCTGCAACTGCCAAACCAAAAATGCTTATTTCTATTGTCAGGATCAATGTTAATAATACTTGGAGTTTTACTTCAGCAGTGATAAAAAGACCTCATGAAGCAGCACAGACGTGTTGATTTTTGCACAATTAATCTGCAACAGCCAAATAATTCAACCAAAAATGTTTGTTTCCATTATTAGGATCAATGTTGTTAATACATGGAGTTTTACTTCAGCAGTGATAAAAAAACCTCACGAAGGAGCACAAACACGTTGATTTTTTTTCCTCTTTAATTATTCTTTCCAGTGCTCTCTGGGACATAGAAACTGGTCAGCAGACAACCACATTTACTGGGCACACTGGAGACGTGATGAGTTTGTCCCTTGCCCCCGATGCCCGGTGTTTTGTTTCTGGTGCCTGCGATGCCTCTGCCAAACTGTGGGATGTCAGAGAAGGAATGTGCCGGCAAACCTTCACCGGCCACGAGTCGGACATCAACGCCATCTGTGTATGTAGCTGCTTCCTCCAGCATTTCCTATTTCTCAGCTCTTCAGCACAATCAAGTATTTTCTGGGTTTTTAAAAATAAGTTTGTAGAGCTGAGAGAATCACCTGAAACTTGGTGTTTCAGGAAACCCCAAGAAACTGGGAAAACACAAAACTGGGTGTTTGATCACGAGTTTCTTCACTGGGTTTGTGAAGAAACTATCCCAGTGTGGGGAGGTGCAGCCTCTGGTTTGCTGTGCTCTGGTGTGATGCAGAGGGATTAAATCTGGAACCATTTGTGTTTTTATTCTCCCCCATGAAGTTCTTCCCCAACGGCAACGCCTTTGCCACGGGCTCGGACGACGCCACGTGCCGGCTCTTCGACCTGCGGGCTGACCAGGAGCTGATGGTTTATTCCCATGACAACATCATCTGTGGCATCACCTCTGTAGCATTTTCCAAGAGTGGCCGCCTGCTCCTAGCTGGCTATGATGACTTCAACTGCAACGTGTGGGACACGCTGAAAGCTGACAGAGCAGGTAAATGGGTTTGAATATTGGGCTTTTCATTGGAATCCCCACCCCTGGAGACGTCCAAGGAATGCCTGGACCTGGCACTCAGTGCTCTGGGCAGGGTGACAAGGAGGGGACCAGCCACAGGTTGGACTCGATGGCCTTGGTGACCTTTTCCAGCCTCTGGTTCTGTGATAGTGAATGTGTGACTTGAGTCTCATGCACAGATCTGTCAGCACTCGCTGTCTCAGCTTCAGAACTCTCTGAAAACTTCTTTAGGCTGTCCAGTGATGGTACAAATCCATTGGAATCCTGCTCAAGGATGGATGCTTGAGAACAGGAGGATTGCCATTAAAAACAAGGGCTTGGGGTGGAGGGATATTCTTTTTTAGATTTTATGGCTTTGTTTATGCATTAACTATTCAAAGCAATTCAACATGAATGTTGCTATTTATACACAAGAATTTTTTTCCTGGTATTTGTAGCAGTAGTTGTAGAGACAACCAGCAAAACAACAGATTGTGGAGTTTCTTTTGAGGAAACAAACATGAAATTCATGGTGCAAAGATGCAGAGAATTTAACTTCAGGTCTTCAAAATGAAAACTTTTGTTGGGAAAAAAAAAGTATAAATTAGACCACAGATGTTTCATTACTCTGATCAGAATAGGAGATGAGAAGAATATTCTGCATATTAAAATGTTCCAAGGCTTCAGATTGCCAGGCAGATCTGGCAGTTCTCATATTAAACACTTCTATATTTTCTGATATTGGCACTTCTGTATTAAACACCTTTGTGGTTGTGTGTTCAGTACAAGTATTCAAGACTTCTTGGTGCTGATTTTGTTTTACCAAATTGCAGCACTTCCTGATGCTGGTGGGAGAATGAGGAGAGTCCTGTGAGCACTCCAATTCATGTAGAAAGATTAATTTCAAGTCTATCAAGAATATCTTGGCTCAGTGCTGTGGACTGGAAAGCTTGAACATAATTAGGTTTTCTTTTTACCTCCTTGAAACTGTTAAATTAAAGGGGATAGAGGAAAATGTTGTCTCCCTTAATTTTTCTGTTTAGTGTCTCAATTCTTTCTTTTAATGGTGCTATAATTTAATTGTATTAGATCTCCATATTGACAAATAGATTGTATGGAGGAGTCTGTCTTGTGAATGTAGTAAGAGAAAATTGGATGAAAAATGCTTTAGAGTTCATAACACAATTCAGTTTAACGTCCGGTTTTAAAAGAAAATTCTTTACAAATATGAAAAATTTGTAAAATTTAACTGATCTTTATCACTGTGGTGAGGAGCAAAAGCTGTGCAGTGCATGGTTATGGTGACATTGTCAGAATCTTCAGGGCTGTCACTTCACAACTCATAGGAGACCATAAAGGTCATAATATGGAAAATATACGAGGAAGATTCTGGAATAATAATTTACTGAATTATCCCCTTGAGAACCCACCCGGCTCTATCCTGAGTCTGTGCTTGTAAAACCAAAGGCATTTTAAAATTCCAGCTGTGTTTGTTCAGGATTTTTGACTCTAGAGCTTGGCTAATCCAAACGTGCTGTGGTGTAACTTGAACAGACAGGAAATCACCCAAACAATGCAATTTATTTGTTGCATTTCTCTTTCCCAGGTGTCCTTGCTGGTCACGATAACCGTGTCAGTTGCTTAGGTGTGACTGATGATGGCATGGCAGTGGCAACAGGGTCATGGGACAGCTTCCTCAAGATCTGGAACTGAAGTAGGTGAGTACCCAGCTCATTAAGGCTGCTTTGGGCTCCAGAATGCTTTTTGCCAGCAGTGCTGTTATTTGGTGCTGATCATTGAGGGTAGAAAATCAGTGAGGAGCAAACCCGAGCAGCTGGGGGGTTTAGATGACATTAATGTGTGCACTGACAAATTTCTGGAGGCCTATTTTTAATTACTTACTTTCCTCTGTGGGTTTTTGAGTAAATAAATACCCTTGGGGAGGGGGTGGGATAATGCCTGGGTGTGTCAGTGGTGGGGACAGCAGAGCTTGCCACTTGTTTGCAGTTTCTCAAAGTGCAACTCTCACCAGATGTTTCTGTGTGCCAGAAGAGCAGCGGACTCCACGACTGGAAGAAGTTTCCAACGGTTGAAAATTAAAAACGATAGCATATCCAATCCAACCATACTAACTTGGACCCCCATCCTCCCCAACTTCAAAGGGCAAGATCTTTTCCGTCTCCTGTTGCTGAAATGAAGAGCACAATTACCTTTCCAAGAAGAATTTCTGTGTTGTAAGCAAAATGAAATTGTGCATTCCTTTTGGGACCATTTTTTTTTTTTTTTTTGTCTTGAGAATTTAAAAACAAATGAAACACTATCATAAAAAGCATGACCAGAAAATAAACTTGAGCATAATTGTGAAACAGTTAGCTTTCACTGTAGTTTCCAAGTTGAAGTTAAGGACTTTATCTCACACACTTGCAAATTTTAAAGTCATGTTTGTAGCAGGATTTTTTTCAAGTTTCCTTTTTAAATACATTTCCTTATGTATTTAATTGAGCAAAACAAGGGAGTCCTAGCCCAGAGTACTGGGGGTTGTTAACGCTGTAAATTTAGTCCCTAATTTTTTTTATTTTTATTTTCTAGTATCACAGATAATTGTTGCACAAAACTTGGCATATATAGGATAATGTTAAGCAGTAAGGTAACCAAGCACATGCTGTAAAAGGTAATGAATGCTTGTTTAAAGAATCCTTTCACCTTTTATGGATTACAAATGCAATCCTTGGTCCCTCCTGGCCCCCCCTTTTTCACCACACTGATTTTTTTAATCTGTTTTGGTTTGTCCACTTGGAAGGGCAGTTTATATATCCTAACACTATCCTATAAGTCTCAACAACCAGGAATCTCTGTTTTCAAAAGAGACCTATCCTACACTTGGGTATTGAGTCAATTCTTTGTGTATGAAATGATGTACAAATCAATGTTTTGAAAATAATGATCTTGAACTTTCTAAGTTAAACAGAAAAAAAAAAAAACCTTTTTTGATTGTTTGCCATATTGGGTGGGTTTACTCTTAGAATCGCATGCTGTAGAAATGCTAAAAAGTGCATATTGGACTAAGTCCTTAGATGTTTTTTCTTTGAAGAAATAACCTGTTTAAAAACTGTAACCATTGTCGCTGTATTCATTTATTGTTGCTACTCTGTGCATAAATCTATGAAGAACTCCAGTACAAAGCTATGCACGTTTTGGAGTAGCGTGATAAGTCACTTTTTTTTTTTTTTTTTTTTTTAAAGAAAAAAAAAAAAAAGAAACAGCCTGTTCAAACAATCGCTGTCAAAGATTCTGGGGTGTGGGAGGAGGGAACCTAGACCATCTTCTTTATAAATCAGTTCCTCACAGCCAGTTCCTCTTGCAGGATGAGTCCTTTGCATCTGATCAGAGTCATTTTTGTAATGAGCAGGTTTTCCTGGCTTTCTTTTCAAATAAAATGTTAAAAGCAGCAGTGTTTGGACAGCAGATTGTTCTTTCCTATCTTCTCACTGTATCCAGAAATGCTCCTTCCTAGCAGCAGTAGTAGCTTTTCTCCATTTTGTTTTTTCTGCAACATTCTGTACAAAAATGTGCTGTAATTGTGCGTTAGGCCTGGATTTGGCATAAAAGATGAGTTCCCTCTTACTCTCTTTCATGAAACTACTCTGTAGAGCTTTCTCCACGCCCTGTATCCCTCTTCACCTTTTGTATTTAATTTTAAAGTCAGTGTACTTCAAGAAAGCTGGATGCAAGATAGATACTATATTAAAATGTAATGTTATTTAAGATGTAATAAAGCAGTTTGACATGAGTTTGGACTGATCTGTTTTGCAGCTTCTTGTTCAACATGCAGAACATCTTCTGAGTTGTGAAATAAACGCACTGGAGGAGGGAATGCTGTCCCCAGAGAAATGGTTTGGTGGTTTTTAAATGGTTAATGGTCAGTTATTGGGCAGAGGATGCACTTAACTCCAAATTCTAAGAGCCAGTATGGTTCATGAGGTGCACGTCACAAAAATGCTTTGTGCTGTAGGAGTGGAGCACCTGAAGTGGGAAATCAAAGCAAAATGCTGAGTGACTTCTAAAACTTTTGTGTCCTTTAATAGGAAGAGAATTGAGTGGAACATGTGTTCCTGCCACGTGAGGGTCTGGCCACAGCAGCTCTGTTGGCACTCTTAGGTTGACAGGGTAAGAAGTCATTTTCATGCTCAGTAAGAACAAAGTCTCCACGAGGCAGAATTTTATCTAAAATTTTCTTTTTAAAAAAATTGTTTTATAGCCAGAGAAGCAGATTTGTGAAATGAGGTGTTAAAAAGCAGTTGGTTCAACAATTAGGTGTTGGTTGACTTGGGGGTTTTGTGGTTTTAGTGGGTAAAGTCCCATCTCTTGTTCTGACCTAATCAAAAGTGGATTTTCCCTCATTTCACATCAACCAAGAGAAATTGCAAAGCCATGGCTTGGTCTCACACCAAACATGGAAATTCTCAGCCTCATTGGAGAGGTTTTTAAAAGCTGGGAGTATGGAAAATATGATGGTGACATTGCCTAACTGTGAGCAGTGGAGTTTTGGGCTGCATGAGACTGGTAAGTAGCTCATGGCTAGAAATGCTTAATTTTGGGAATTCAGATTTAGTGGTTTCCAATTCCAAATGCTGTAGCTGTGGGGTTTCCATTTACGTGGAATATTTTTATTCCAAAGGATGTTTCATATGTGACTCTGTCTGGTCTGTAATAAAATCAATGATCTGTCTTACCTTGCTTAATCTCAATCCATGTGTTAAATCTCTGTGCCCTGCCTGTGCTGGCAATAAAACACCTGCCAAGACAGTGACTTGTGTCAGGAGGCTGATGTGCAGCCCTTTGGGGTTTATTTGAAATACAAACAGTTGCAGTTGCCTCTTACTACTCTTATTTTCATGTTAAATGCGAATTTTTCTTTGATTTAAACATCTCTCATTGTGTGTTTGGTTATTCAGAGAGCTGCTACTGGAGAAAAATGGGTGTGCAAAGGGAGCAGCTCTGAACTCTTGAGTCTGGGCCAAAACTTTGAGTTTTGAATGCCTTTAATTTTAGGATATACCCAAATCACAATTATTTATGTCATCTTACCTACAAACTCCTTCTGTGGGCTTTGAAAAGATTCTGAGTTGGAGATTGTTGTGGGATGTGGCTCCAAAGAGCAGCTTCCCCAGCTGCTGGTGATTTTTTGGTGAAAATTTTGTGTTTCTGGTTCAGATTCCATGACCTGAGAACACAAAATCTGAGAGAATGGGATTGGAATCCTCTCATGGAGTTTCAAGGAAAGGGTGAAGGAAGACAGAACAGATTTCTCAATCCCAGGAGCTTCACTTAAGACCTTTAGCATATTCTGTGCCCCTCAAGGCCTTTAATTTCTTCATGAATTAAATAAAAGATCTGAGGTTCTACTACCAGCAGAAAAAAAAAAAAAAATATTGAATTGGGCATTCTACCTTTTGACCATGAAGTCCCCTGGAGTGTTTTAAATCAGCTGTGAAAAACACTTAAAATGACTGATTGAATCATGCCCTATAGGAGCTAAAAATAGGATAATCTGGTTTCTGGGAAGTGGCAGAGTAAATAAAGAATAATAAAACCTGTCACCCATGCTGAGCTCTGTGTGCCTGGGTCTGCAGCAAGGCAGGATCCTGTGTGGTTTTATGATTAACACTTTTTAGTGTAGGTGTAACCATGAATTCAGATTGGAGGGGAAAGAATAAAAGAAGTGGCTGATGAACAAGTTCTAACAGCAGCTGGCTATTTTTGCATGGTGCTGTTCTCTTCTCTTCGTGTAATTTCTGAGAGTCTGCCTCTGCTTTAACCATCAGGCTACTCAGTTATGAGTTGATCTTTTCCCATTGCATTCCCAGGTGTAAGAATCCTCCTGAAGCACACGGAAAGTTGAATTTGTTCTGTTTCAGGGTCGTGTGAGGAAAAATGAAACCCCAGATTTCAGTTTCCCTCTTGGAACGAGGATGCCTGGTGCATTCCCTGTCCCTCCTGCTGGGAATGGCCCTGGCACACGGCAGCTCCCAGAGGTGGCAGCAGCCATCTGCTGTCCTGCCTCCCTCACATGTGCCCTTGCCTTGCTGATGGAAACATCATTGCTTTGCTCCATTTTACCTGATGGGTTCAAAAATCCCTGCTCTGTCTCCTCTCTGCCTGACCACTCCTGGGTGCTGTCCTGTCCTCAGTGCCCTTCTGAGCCTTTGCTGCTGCTCAGTGGGAATTCCTCATCCCTCCCTGGGGCTGGGAGAAGCAGGGCTTTGAGCCCGGCCTGCCTGGCTGCTGATCCAGCCCAAACTGCCCTGGTTAAAGCCTCTCTGCAGGAAATGCTGCTGGGACAAGCTTCAGTTCCCATTTCCTGGCAGGAGATGGGACATGACTGGCACATTCCTGGCCTGGCCACAGTTGGAGCTAGACTCTGCCTGCTCACTCTGTAACCTGCTGCTGCAGACAAGGGAAGAATTTCCTCCTGTAGCCCTCACTCTGTAGCTTAAATCAATTCAGTGGAAGCAGGAGAGCTTCAAATATCGATCAGCTTTGAGCTCCCAGATTAGGAGTTGCTGTTTCTTTTTTGGTAATCTGGGCCTGTTCAAAAGTTCATCAAAGAAAGCCAAATTGAATCATTCTGAGGCTGCTCAGCTTTTTCTTCTTATATCAATACTAAAGAGTATTACAATACAATGTACAAGAAGCATTTTTAAATAAGGAATAGTAACTGCATTGGTAAAATTATCCAGTATTTCACTTAGCTGGGAAAAACAGAAGCCATAGAAATGTGGATAAAAACTGAGTGAACTTCTCATTGTTCAGAGAGCTCCAAACTTGCCCTTTAGGGATACAGGTCCTGCTCAATACTCATTCAAGTAATTCCTGGCTTAACCCAAGACAATTTTGTCATAAAATAGAACAAAGAGAATCTTCCTGCTTTAATTATTCATAAGCCATTTGCTCTGGCTGAGTGCAGTGAGACGTGATTGACCCTGAGAGGGAATTGTCTGGGGAGCTGGAAGTGCAAAATGAAAAGTTTATTTGATGGAACAGATTTTTAAATGGCAGATAGATAAGGGAGGGAAAAGTCTGTTTAAAAGGGTGAGGGGAAAAAAAAAAAAAAAAAGTCTGTTAAAAAGGCGCTGAAGATGGGAAAATGCTGAGTTCCCAGGAATGTTGTCTGGAAGCACGAACAGTGCAGCTCCATCTGGTGGTACCAAGCCCATGAAATGGTCGGTGCAGGGAGAAACGTGTGTGACAGAGCAGCCTGTGCTGGATTTGGCTGCAGTTCGTGTTCCTGCTCATGGAACCCCTCCTTCCTGCCTCTCCAGGGTCCACTGAATGTGTGCAGATTTTTCCATAAGGCCTTACAAACAAAACAAGCTTTTCCCAATGTTTACTTTTGGAGGGATTTTTCTTTCCCAGTGTTTTATGTAAAAACCTCAGCTGGTGAAGATGGAGAGGTTAAAAATGAGCCAGAGTTAACTGGAGCAGGGGCTCTTGGACAACTTTAAAACCAAGTCTTACTTAGAAAGGACTCCCTGCATTTCTCTCCAGCCCCTGTCCCCAATATTCCTGAGCTCCCTCTCACATTTTTTGCCACACTCTGTCACAGCCCTGATGAGAATCCTACTCTTTTCAGCCTCCCTCCTCTGCTTTAGGTAGGAACGAGGATCTAGAATCAAAATAATGAAGGTATTTTGATTGGCAGGGTGCTCTTGCTGATCTCAGCCTGGTGCCCTGTGCTGTGCCAGGGAAGTCCCTCTGCAGTGGAAATCTGGATTTTGCTGTCACACACACTCCTGTTGCACCTGAGAGAACCATCACACACATTCCAAACCCTCGTTTATAAAAGCAAACATATTTTAAGATGTGTAGAATTCTAATATTTAGGTTTTTTTTTTTTTTCTCTTTTGCACAATCAGGGTTGCTGTTGAGTGAGGAGCAGTAGGCAGCAGCAGCAGCAGCTCCTTTCCTACCCTGGCTGGTGCTTGGCAGGGTGAGTCATCCTGGAAAACACGTAACTGCATATATTTATCTCAACTTCCATTGATTTTTCACTGGAGTTCCTTATCTTTCCTTTATTGATTTACTTCCTGGGATGTTATAAGCAAAACTGAAAGAAGGTCCAATGGGAATAATCAAGTCTGACCCTTGGCTCCCTGGAGCTGCTGCTCAATCCAATGGGAAGAAGCAGACGGGATTTGGAGTGAATGGGAGACAACATCTGACATTTAAAATTACTCAAAATTTGTAACTCTGAGTTGTTTTGTTCTGTGTTCTCTTCCACACAGAAGGTGCTCAGAATTCCCTGTTGGCACCTGAGGGTCTTTCACTTCACCTTGGGAAGCCCAAGTTCATCCCCCCCTTCTGCCAATAGGAAAACAAAAATGACAGTGGATGGTATTAGCTGGAGTTGAAGGCATCCCCCTCCTGGAATCACTGAAAATTCAGCCTCACACTGATCTGTGGTTTTCATGTGTTTAGGAACTTAACAACTCCTTCCACCCTGAAAGCAACAAAAAGCAGGTGAGGAGAGGAGCTGTGAGACACTGAGCTCTGAAGAGCACCAGTTCCACCTTCCCCCTGGCCCCTGCAGGTTTTTTCAGAGCCCAGGAGCTGTTTGACTGCTAAAATAGCTGCTCTTCTTTGCCTGCTGGGGATCTGAGCCTTGAATGAACAATAAGTATTCAGGGAGTGACAGCTCTGCGAGTGATGGACACCAGTTTGCACTAATGAGAGATCTGGGAGCTTTGCCAAGGGTGACTGCATCACTTAATTGAACAATTCCATATTTCATCTGCCTCTTGCATCAGACGTGTGGTTAACCCACTGCAAGCTGAAATCTTGGCAAATCTTGGCCCAGGTGACAGAGTTGCCCAGGGAATGAGCTCTGAGTGAGCTCTTGAGGAAATCCAGAGAGCCAAGAACATTCAGCATGGAGAAAAACGAATGAGATTCACTGGCCAGGCTGGTGTCTGTCGGTGGCAGCTCTAGATGTGATGTTGGAATTTAAAAAGGATCCTTTTGAGCTGTTCTCTCTCCCCCCCTCCTCCCAAGGCTTATTTCAATCAAGTGATAGCATCAGTCATGGTGGCAGGAAATGGAGCAATTACAGATAGACCTCAAGGAGCAGCTTATCACAACTGAAGGTTAAACTTTCCTAAGCCAAAGGATCATTCCTGTTCTTTGAAGCCTGTCACTGTTCTCTCCACCAAGAGTAACTTAACCAGAAATACCAGATGGGAGCCAGGCAGCCTCTGACCTCAGCTCTGATCTGGAAGTGAAAGTTCCTCATCAAGTTGTAGAGCTTGAATTAACAGGGCTAATTTATCTTTCTCCACTAAAAAAAATTTAAAAAAAAAAAAAAATCCAAACTCTTGGGCCTCTTTTATGGTGTGTCAGCTGTATTCACCTTTAGAGTCCAAATTATCCTGTCAGGTCTTGGCACTTGAACCAGCCCCATCAATTAAAGTCTGGTGCATTCTGGATGGGAAACAGGCAGTTAAGGTTCGTGGTACCTCTGCCAAGAACTCCAAAACCCTGCTGTCCTCGTGGTTCTGAAGAGCTGAACTTATTTATTTACTATTTCTAGTGCCTCACTGTTTATATTTTGAATGGGAAGCAGCAGCATTGGCAATATTTGCTTTTGCAGGGTGAGGTTTGTAAAGAAGCCTCTTCATCTCAACCATTTTCTTATTTTTTTTAAGAAATCCAGTAATTGTTGAACCTGTGTGTGCCCATTTGAGCCCCTTTGATAAAGCAATGCCTCCGTGTCTGAACATCTGAAAAGGCAAAACCTCCCAAAAGATTTCATCACATTCCTGTAACTCTAATACATTTGGGTGTGAGCCAGAGACAGCACAAATATTCTGAATTTTACAGTTTATTCTAATTAGATCATCTCAGGGGCTGTGTCTGCCTGAGTTTTCATGGGACATCCTCTGCAGTTTCAGCTCAGGGATTTCTAAGCCAGTTCCTCCTCCTCAGTGCTGGGTTTTTGGGGGTGGCTGAGAGGATTTAATCCCGTGCTGTGTGGACACCCAGCCCTGTGGAGGGAGGCCAGACCATAAAATAATTGAAAAATTACATAACTGGGCAACTGCATCACATGGGAAAGCACCTTGGATCTTTTCCCCTTGTCCCTCCTTTTCCATGTCCCAAAATCAGAAACTTCCAACATTAATCCAGAGCTCTTTAGGGTCCAGAGGTGAAACAGTAGTGGTGAATTTAATTTGGATCCCACCCTTGCAGGAGGGCTCAAATCCAGCCTGGGGATCCTGAGCAGAGCCGGTGCATTGAGCATGAACTCACAGCAATTATTTAGAAAAAAATATTTAAAATATTATTTAGAAATTATTATAAAATATTGTAATAAAATATTATTAAATATATAGAAGAATATATAAATTATTATTAAAATATTATTTAGAAAAACTTAATTTAATTTTTGCATGAGTGGTCAGGTGCTGTGAACATCAAATTCTGCTTTTCCGGGGCTTTTATGACATTTGGGGGCTGACTTCCACCTCTAGTCATAAATATGTAATTAACAATCAGCTTAATTATATCAAAATAATTTAATTTCTGATCGCTTACATTGAAATTTTGGGTTCAGTGGGATGTCTAACAGACTGTGCTTGAATTTCCTGATTTCATAGAAGGAAACAAACATGAGGTGTAGGGAATAAGACCCTAAAGTTCATTAGAAGCTTTTTAGCTGTGGGTTTCGCCCCGTGCTGGGACGTTTTTATTGACACAGAACAGATGCTGCTCATCGATAACCGATCAATAACTGCTGTATTTGACTCCTTTGGCAAAATATCATCCCATGGGGAGTGGGAAAACAGCACCAAATCCGCTGTGGTGCTGGATAATGGGACAAAATTCTCCTTTTTTTCTGGAAAACGTGGCCGTGAGAGGGAACCGGGAGGCGGCTTCTGCTGCCACCTGGTGCTGGCGCCCAGTTTGGCCGGGGAACTGGTCCCAGTGATGCACAAGGCAAATGTAAGGTTCTTTTCCACGTCCAGGCTTGGCCCAAGGGCAAATGAGACACCAAAATATGGGCTGGGAAAAAAAAAAAAAAAAAAAAAAAAACAGAGGAGAAATATATATATAAATATATATCATATAAGAATATATGGAATATATGGCACTGCTTCCAGTGGATTTGTGGGGTGTGGAGTAGCTTAAAGCACAGGCTGAGAGGCTGCTTTGATGGAACACAGTGAGCAAGCACCATAATTCCCCCAATAAATTATTTATAACAACAAAGATGCCCCCCAGAGCACGTTGTATTTCAGTGGTTTGGGGATGGACAGCTGCTCTTGTCAGGGAGTAGTTACAGAAAATATCTCTGTAAAACCTGCAGAGCACCTCCTGCCTCATCCTTCTGGCCCTCTCAGGTTTCACATGGTGAAATGTGAATTTTCTGCATTCATTTATAGACATGAAGGCCGATGAGGAGGAATTCTTTTTTCTGTACTAATCAATCTTGACAGCCAATGTGTAAAGGAGTCTCAAACCCATTTTTTTTTTGTGTGTGTGTGTTCCAAACAGATCTAAAAATGTCCTGCAGGGAATTGTCTGGGCAAGACAAAGCTCAGCTGGCCTGGCTGTGCTCTCACAGAGGTGATGGGAGCAGCGTTGCTGAGCTCGGGGGAAAAGTTCATCTTTGGTGTTTAAAGCCTTCTGAGCTTGATTAAAACCTTCTGAGCTTAATTAAAAGGCTGGGTGAAGAGCTTTGCCTGCTGCAGGAGCAGCAGAGGGCACTGCTGCCGTTCTTACCGCAGCTCTGCCCTGGTTTCCAGGATTTCAGGGAAACTCAGAACGGCCTCAGTGGGAAGGGGGGCATCGAGCCCAACCCCTGGCCCTGCACAGGACACCCCAAAAAGTGCCCAGCTCTGTGTGGGGTTTGGAGCAGGGTTTTTTTTTTTTTGCCCCTCCTGTCCCACACTCAGGGTGTCCCTGCCCTGGGGACAGAGCAGTGACAGGGTCCCCATGACCCTGTGTGTGCCATGGCTTGAGCATCTCTGCCCAGCCCTGAGGGGGGACTGCGGCAGGACAGGACAGGGATAAAACCCAGCCTGGGGGATGTGTGACCTCCTCAGGGATCCCCCAGTCCTGCAGCAGGACAGGACAGGGATAAAATACAGCCTGGGGGGTGTGTGACCTCCTCAGGGATCCCCCAGTCCTGTTTTTCTGTGGCTGGGAGCTGGCCAGCCGTGGATTTGTAAATGTGACATTTCTGAGCGTTTTCTCTCACTGCAGGTGATGCTCAGGGGCACAACAGGAGGGACGAGCAGGATTCAGGATCAGCCTGGGTGCCTGGGAGTCTGTGATGGTGAGTGGGGAGTGCTGCCAGCTGGGAATGATAGAAAGTTTGTCCTCCAGCAGTACAGGGAGAAATTGGAAATTGCATTCTGAACCTGCTGGGTTCAGAAAAAGCACAAATTTTAAGGAAGAAGTAGTTAAGATGAGGGAATGAGGTGGAGGCAGGTCTGCTGGGAGAGGGCAATGTGCATAGATGTTATTTTGGATGATTCTTGGGTGATTTTTTTGCAGTTTTTTAAAATACCTGCCTGGCCACAGAATTAGGAGCATCATCTCTGAATGAGGAGGAAGGTAAATGGGTGTCTGAGCATAGCTAGTTAGTAACCATGAGAACAAACCAGTCCTATCAGAACAGACTGGTGCTTTTCTTTCTGGTACTTTTTACTAAAATGTTTTGGGGAAAGGAGAGGCTTCACTGGGGGCCACAGTTACTCTCAGCCTTCTGTCTGAGGCAGCAGGACCAGTAATTTTACCCAGGCTATTGTAAATGCAGGTGCAGAGCTCCTGAGTGTGTCATTCTCTCATCTGAAAAATTACCCTGCTCTTTTCTATGAAGAAAAAGAATCATTTAACTACAGTGCAGGATGTTCTTTTAATATGGGGTATTGGGGAGGTATATTTCCTTTTGTGCAGAGGCAAAGGATATCTGCATCACCTTTCTGAGAATTAGAACAAAGGGGCTGAATGGGAAGGTTTTCAAATGCATCTGTGATCTGAGCATCTGCAAAATACAAGGGAGTTGAAAACATGAAAAGAAGAAGTTAATAATGCTGGGCTATAGAGAATTCTGATGCAAATGAAGTAGAAGTTGGCAGAGACCAGTCTCTTTTCATTTCTGTTTTTGACAGTCACAAGAGTGTGATGTAAAGCTCATATTCAGAACTAATCCTACCTTGTGGTGAAGCTTCTGGATTCCAGACTGATTTCCTCTGCATTTGTGTTGTTCTGATTGTATCAACTGGACATTTCTGTTTTCAGAATTAAATTTAATTTTTCCCTTTGCAGAGACTTTTTCCAAGCATTAATTCTGTCTCTTCAAGTCCACCTTGTGTTAGCACTGGCCTTAGTTTGACTCTCCTCTTGGTGAAAATCTCCATCTGATCCTCATCAGCAAATTGGATTCAGGCACTTACTTTTGAAGATCTTCCATCAAGATTTCAGGTTTCTCAAAAAGAAAACTAAACTTCTTTTTTTTTTTTTAAGTGTCCTGGTAATATCAAGCCACTGCTCAGAATTCTCTCTTGTGCTATCAAATATCTCCCAGGGCAGCACAAACCTGAAGGTCGAAGGAATAAAGAGCCTCAATTACAAGAGGATGAGCAGCTTTTTTAATCCCTGGATTGTTTTGTGAGGGTTTAACCAGAGTTTAATACAAGGGTGGAGTGTTTCATAAGCCAACAACTGCAATGGAGCAGAGCCACACAGTGAGGTGATGGCAGTGACTTTGCTAATTGGGGACAACAAAGCTCTCAAACTTAAAACTGCGGAGTCTTAGGGCTGCAAGGAAATTTTTGGTAATGACCAAGCTGCAAATTGGCTCCCTGGAGGCTCTGAGAGCAGAAATTGGTGTTAACTCCTGGTGAGCTAACAAGGATCAGCCTCCCTGCAGCATGGATGTGTTTGCAGTGCTCCAAGGATTCTGGTACCTGCTGAGCCAGCTGGTTTGGGATAAGGTTTTGCTGTGACAGCCTAGAAAAAAAGAATGAGCCCCCCACTATCTTTATTCCCTTTGGCACAAGAACATGGTGTTTGACACCTGTACAGAGCCTGCAGTGATAATTCTTTCCCTTGCCAGCAACAAAAACAGGGTTTGGCCATTTTACTTTTCCTGTCACCTGTGGATCTTGTGCCTGTTGCTATTTCAGCCCATTCCACAGCTGCCAGTGCCTGGGCACACATGATAACAACGAGGAATCCATCTCACTCTTGCTGTCACTCCTCAGGCTGTTTTCAAAGCCCGGGCAGTTATGAAAGCTGGTGACCCAACTTCCTCCCTTCTTACAGGAGGCTGTTTATCTTGCTCGCTCGACTTGGGTGACTTCTGGCAAGGAAAGGCCCCAGAACAACGAGTCCCCCCCACTATCACGGCCCAGCTGGTAACTGGACTGGCAATTTCAGTATCTTTGAGCAGTTTGTGATGGTGCTGGGTGTTGGATTAAGCCCTTTTCTGACCCAGAGATGGGGCAGCTGAGAGGTTTTTGAAAAACTTTTATTCTATTTTCAGTCCCATGTGAAGGGTGAGACAATACAGATGTTACAATTAACACCATCACAATCAGAAGTTAACTGTTTCTTAATTATTATACACTATAAGTGTTTCTTGGCCTATCAGCTTTTGCCACACCATGCTGTAAATGCCTTAAAGCCAATCATCTAAAATTACCCCTCGTGGCTCCTACTCCAATGCATCTTTCATAGTTCTATTTCATAGTTCTGATGATAATCCAGGTATCCAGATAGAAATAAGCCCTTTTCCTTGAAATACTGAGAGCTGGAGTTCTGTGAGGAATTCTGCCATCTTTCCTGAACTCCTGCCATAAATGCTGGAAGCACTGGTGGCTCCTGGGCAGGAAGCAGCTGCAGTTCCCAGACCTCTCCAAAGGTGTTTTATAGAAAACCAAGAGGTTTTCCCCACAGTTCCCTTTACCCAGTATTGCAGACAACATTGACTTTGCCAGCATGAAAGTTTAGCCTAGTAAAGGTTTAAGGGGTGTTTGGCTTTAGAGGGATCCTACAGAAAAGATAATTCATTCCTCTGGGCTGCACATCTCTCTGGTAAATTGGTTTAAAATCCAGGGCTGCAGGACTGTGCTTGCAGAAACATCTGGAAAATGAAGCAACCGGAAGCTTTTACATTTTCCAGTTCATCAAGCTGCTTTCCTAAAAAGAATCAAGGTCTGCCATGAACCAAGGTCCTTCCTCAAAAGAATCACCAGTTTTCCTGGGAACAGTGAAATGGTGTGATAAGTAAAGCAGTTTCTTAAAATTATTTTTATTTACAAGTGACAACCTGTGGGTATTCTCAGCTCAGTCAGAGAGAAAGAGAAAGGTTTTCTAACCAGGCGAGAGCCTGGGAAGCAGTTGGAAAGAATGTAAATAATTCTCTAATCGATCTTGTTGTTCACATTGTTTATAGATATGTTCTGCCACTGTGCATCATTCACTGCCCACCAATGGTGGGGGATGTTTTTACTCTAAGACCAATGAAATGAGTCTTCTCGATGTTCTCTATATACAGAGCGGTGCATTTGAAATAAAGGAGAGTTCATTTTCTTTACCTTCTGACCTGGAGTTCTTTGTTCCCGTCCTGCTCAACGGCCTCAACAACCCATCCGCTTCTGAGCACTTCTGGGGTGCATGCAATGATGCATTTCCTGTGTCAGGGAGATTACAGTTTTGACAAGATTGATAAAGAGGAAAGCAATTGATTTTATCTGTTTTAGAGACAGAAAAGTACACTCTGATAGTCACTCATGGAGACACAGAGCACCTCCCAAACACCCCAAGCTGAATCTCAAATGTCTCTCTCCTCCACATCCTGCTTCGAGACAGGAGGTAAGTCCTGGCTGCAGATTTTGATACTCCTCTTCATGTTAGACTTCTCCAAAATCTCTCCATTTCTCTTACCTAACTTTGCTTTCCTGGCTGCCAGCAGCTCTCAGTCCTACCCTGACACTGCCAGAGATGATCTGGGGATGGAGTTTGGGTATCAGGTCAACATTCCCAATTGCTCATCTCAGATTTATTAACCCTTATGCAAGTCAATTAATGTAGTTCAGCCTCAAAACTGGGACAGTGACATTAACATAACGATTGGAGGTGTTGGTAATCAGCCTAAATAATGAAAAGCATTTCCCTGTCTTTGTGTCAGTGTGTCACCATTGAGAAATAATTTATTTGTCACATCCACATGCCACCATCTCCATCAGAATTCAGGCTTTGTGGTACTTTTTTACTTCTCGTGATCCCTCAGGAATTCTGAGTCATCTGAGGCTGCTTGAAATTAGGGTTGAGAGGTAAGAACTATGTTCTTCCACTCTGCTAGATGTTAATAGAGACAATTTGCTAATTGCTTCCTGCTCAGTGGAAATGCCTCCTGTTGGGGGTAGGGTTGGGGTGTAGGTGGAGGCTGAACTGAGCTTCTGTACCAGGCACATCTGTGCAAGTTGTCAAACAACAGCATTTTGGTGAAATTATCTTTTCTGTTACTTCTAGGAACTGAGAACCCCAGTAGGAAAAAGTAAAAAGCAGAATGTTTTTATGCTCGTTTCTCAAGTTCCTGCCAACATTTCTCTTTGTTTTCTTCCCTGAGAGAAAGGAAGCACAACCTGGCTTAGAGTGCTGAGCTTCAGCGTTCTGCTCATGGTGTCAGGGAGGAGATGTTTAAAAGGGACCCAAAACCCTTCTGTTTGTCCTGTCACTGCAGTCTGGGGAGGGAAGAGCTGTCACAGCCAACTCATCCCAACACCCAAGCAGAGCTCCCAAGGTCGCTGCTCAACTTGCCCAGTTCAGAGCTGCTGTTTTAACAGCAGCCCTTTTATAAATAGGACAGGCTCAGCTGCTTAGCAGTCTTATCTCCACCAATTACCAGGGATAAGAGCTGCTCCTGCTGCAGAGTTCAGGCCTCTTACAAAATGTTGAGCAAGAGCAGGGAAGCGGCTGCTCTGTGGGAAGAACAACCTGCCACTGGAAGGGTTTCTTTTTGAGCAGCCAATGTAAATTGTCGTGGCTGTAGTGGGGATTTACCACTTTCACCCTGGTGAATTTGGAAAAGTCCATCCCAAGAGCCAGCCTTGGTCAGTGAGTGGTGGCTGGCAGAGCTCCTGTGTCTGAGCATCTCTGCTGGGATGGTTTTTCACTCTGGGTTTCAAGGCAATGCTTTGACTCCCTAAAGCTGAATTCATGCCCAGCGTCATGTTCTGGTGTCCCTTTACACTTTGAGAATCCCTTTCAGCACAATAAAGACATTTGAGGCTCTGAGATATCATTCACTCCACGGAGCTGTGTATTGTTGCCTTAATTCCTTGCACACTGGCCTCTGGAATGAAGGACTAAAGAGAAATTTTGCTTCAAAATCCTGTACTTTCAAGAGTGGTGTAACATGGCCAATGGTATTTTCCCACATCTAGCAACTGCTTCCTCTTTTTCAGGTTTGTTTCAGCCTTTACTGACCATCAGTTATTTACAGCTCCCTGGTTCCCCAAAAACAAATTACTACATAAAGGAAGAAGAAGAAAAAAAAAATCCCCAAGTGCCACATTCTCTTATGGTGTAACTTGCTCTTACTGTGTGGGTTCATCCTGGTGTGATTTATCCCATCAGTGTGGCCTCTTTAAAAGCAGAAGATGCAATTTTGAAATTACAAAACCTGATAGATTTGGTAACTGAAGAATTGTTTTCTTGCTGGCATCCATCCAGGGGCTTGATCCTCCCTCTGTTGAAGTTGTGACAAAGCTCCTGACGATTTTGAGGTACCAGAACCTTTTATATTTTTTTCAGTTCAAGTACAGCCTGGAGAATGTTTTTTGGTTTTTGTTTTTGGTTTTTTTTTTACATTTCTCCACTTTATGTCTGTATTTGAGAGGAGTGTGGGGCTGTCAAGCAGTTTTGTGTCAAAGGGCATTGACCCGATGATGAAAGGCCAGATTAAGGTAAAAGTTCGTGACAGGTACTGTAGGGAGATGTGAGCAGGGCGTGAGGGTTGTGCCAACAGCCACACCCTTGGCCGAGGGCGTGGTGGGAGCCGCAGGGCAAAAGGCAGGAGGAGAGCAGGGGATGGTGCAGTCTGTGCCCGAGCTGAGAGGGCTCGGTGGAGGTGAGATGCTTGGGGTGTGGGATGGGGGGAGATGGGATGGTTGGAGAGTGGGAGATGGGATGGTGAGAGGTGAAATGGCTGGAGGGGTGGGATGGGATGGGATGGGATGGGATGGGATGGGATGGGATGGGATGGGATGGGATGAGGGGAGATGGAGCAGTTGGAGGGATGGGATGGTTGGAGAGTGGGAGATGGGATGGTGGGAGGTGAAATGGCTGGAGGGGTGGGATGGGATGGGATGGGATGGGATGGGATGGGATGGGATGGGATGAGGGGAGATGGAGCAGTTGGAGGGATGGGATGGTTGGAGAGTGGGAGATGGGATGGTGGGAGGTGAAATGGCTGGAGGGGTGGGATGGGATGAGGGGAGATGGAGCAGTTGGAGGGATGGGATGGTTGGAGAGTGGGAGGTGGGATGGTGGGAGGTGAAATGGCTGGAGGGGTGGGATGGTGGGACGTGGGATAGTTGGAGGGATGGGATGGTGGAGGTGGGATGGCGAGAGGGGAGGTGGGTGCAAGGATGGGACGGCTGGAGGGATGGGTTGGTGGGAGATGAGGAATGGGGCGGTGCGAGGTGGGAGATGGGATGGTTGGAGGGTGGGAGATGGGATGGTGAGAGGTAGGACAGTTGGAGGGTTGAGATGTTTGGAGGGTTGAGATGGTTGGAGGTAGGAAGAGTGGGATTGCTGCAGGGGTGGGATGGTAGGATGGCTGGAGGTGAGGGGTGTGGGATGGCTGGAGAGAAGGGACAGCCAGAGGTGTGAGGTGGTTGGAAGTCGGTGGTGTTCGGGGGGTGTGGGGTGGTGTGAGGAGTGTGGGATGGCTGGAGGTGAGGGTGGGCGATTGTTGGAGGAATGGGATGGTTGGAGGGAGGGGATGGCTGGAATTTGGCAGTGTGACGGCTCGGGGGGTGTGAGGGGTGTGGGATGGCTGGAATTTGGCGGTGTGACGGCTCGGGGGGTGTGAGGGGTGTGGGATGGCTGGAATTTGGCGGTGTGACGGCTCGGGGGGTGTGAGGGGTGTGGGATGGCTGGAATTTGGCGGTGTGACGGCTCGGGGGGTGTGAGGGGTGTGGGATGGCTGGAATTTGGCGGTGTGACGGCTCGGGGGGTGTCGGCTGGTGTGAGGGGCTTGGGCTGGCTGAACGCTTCCGCTGCCCACGTCCCCCGCTGGCACCTCCAACGCGGGTATAACCCGATGCGATCCCGGCCACTCAGGCGGCCGCTACACACCCACAGCCCACCCAGCGCCCCCGCGCCGCACCTGCGGCTAATTACCGCTAATTATCGCTAATCACCCCGCGGCACAGAGGCGGCCCCGCGCAGCCGCCCCGCTCCGCGCCTGCGCGCCGGGCCCGCGGCGGAACCGCGCCTGCGCGGGGGTGGCGGGGAGGGGACGATGGAGGCGCGCAGGGTCCGCCGGCCCCGCGCCCCTCACAGCGCCCAGCGCCGCCAGCACCGCCGCGGGGCCCGGCCCTGAGCCACGCCGTGAGTCGGGGCGCCGGGGGAGCCGCGCAGGGCAGCCCGCGGGGCGGCGCGGCCGGGCCGGGCGGCCGTGAGGGGGGAGCGGTGCGGGTGTCCGCGGTGCGCGTCCCTCTGTCCCCGCGGTGCGCGTCCCTCTGTCCCCGCGGTGCGCGTCCCTCTGTCCCCCCGGTGCGCGTTGCCGGTGCGTGTCCCTGTGTGCCCTGCCCGGTGCCTGTCCCCGCCGGGCCCGCTCCGTGCCCGCCTGTGTCCCAAGTGCCCGCATTCCCTCATCCCGCTCCCTCCGGGCTGGCTCCGGCAGAGCCCGCGGGATCCCCCTGAGCAGCCCCGAGGCCGGATAACCCTTCCCGCAGGGATGGCTCAGGGGTCGGCCCCGCTGTTTGCCCCCTGAGGCTGGAATAACCCTTTCCGCAGTGCTGGCCCCGCTGTTTGCCCCCCGAGGCTGGAATAACCCTTCCCGCAGTGCTGGCCCCGCTGTTTGCCCCCCGAGGCTGGAATAACCCTTCCCGCAGGGCCGGCCCCGCTCTTTGCCCCGCGAGGGTCCGGCCCCGGCTTTGGGCGGTTCGTGCCCGGTCCGTGCTGGGGTTCCGCCGAGGAAGGGTTAATAAAGGGACTTGTTTTGCCTGGTCCGTGCACACGTGATGGTCAGACTTGCCTGGGTTTTTGGTGGAAATAGCATTTGGGTGTGTAATCAAAACCTAAAATTGTAACTGCTGCCAGACTGCCTGGTTTTAATAGGGGTTTTGGTTTTCTGCAGGCACACTGGAATATGAAGTTCTAAACTAAACCAAGCTTTGTCTGTCTGATGGAGTTCTTCCTTCATTTTTGTGTGTGTGTGAGAGGGGGTTTAGTGCCTTCGGGATGGAGTCACAGGCATGTAACCTCTGCTGGAGTGCTTTATTCAGCAAAATACAACAAAAGAAAGCTCCACAGAGCAGAGTGATAAAGCACACAGTGCTCTGTAGCAGTGGGACAAGAGGTACAGTTTTGGATAGAACATTGTCCCCTTACGCCCCAAGAGAAAGTCAATAATAAAGTAGAAAATGAGTTTTGAGTTATTGATATAGTTTCTAAGAAATCAGTACAAATGCTGCAGCCTTGGAGGGGAGTTAAAGCACTGCGAGGACTTTGTCAGGATGGACCCTACAGTAATCCTTTAACCAGGATGATTTAGGGCAGGGTGTTTAACGGGAAAAGTTTGTTACGAAAGAACAGCTTACAAGCATGGTCGTTATAAAATAAAATTAAATCCCTCGGTGATTTGCAGCCTTGCAGCTCCTTTGGGGGATGTCATGGGGTTGTATAAAGGTGGTTTGATGAAACCCTTGGGAAGTTCTTGTTCAGGGGATCTAGAGTGAAATTAGAAATGGGAAACTACAATAAAACTGGAGTTGGATACGTGTGAGTGGTGACTCACCTGGCCGCTGTGTCACCATCACAGATATTTGTTGTTAAATGTTGACACTTTCTCAGTTGTCCATCATTCTGCAGTGCTGGACATTTAAATACTTGCTTTTCTTGTGTTGTTTTTGTTTTGGACATGATTTAAAACAGAGCAGCCTTTTCATGAGTTTGTTACCATGTGCTTAAAGGTTTTTTGGATCCAATCCTGGAAGCTGTTCAGTGGCAGTTTTGTCTTATGTCAAGTCTGCTTATTCAATAAAGGTCTTGTGAGGGAATGTTAATTAAACAGTACATGGTGTAAGCTGTAGTTAAAACATCCTGAATTGGAAAGTATTACATGGAGGGAATACCAAGTTCTTAGGCTGTATTTAGTATGTCTGTACACTTCTTACTTCCAGTTTCGTGCTAATCTGATTTTCTTTACTGTCAGCATCTGTCAGATGAACATTCTTCAGTCAAAGTCACATGGAAACACATCTTGCTTATTACATAAATTATTGTTCTCTGCCTCCCTTGCTCAACTTATGGGCACAAAATTTATATATCAGCTCGAATTGTCTAAAAATAGAGGTACATTTTGCTAATCTTAGCTGGACAAAATTGCAGGTGTGTTGCAATGGCTGTTTCCCAAGCCGTGGTCGTCACAGGTGACACAGCAATGAGCAACCCCCAGTTAACCATTGATACCTTTCAAGGGCAGGATGCTATAAATCATTAATGGCTGGCAGTAATTGCACCTCTTTGTAGTGATGCTCTCCTCAGGTCAGCCTAAACTACAGCAGGAGCAAAAGCACTTTCTAATTTGATTAGGTGGTGGTGCTGTCTTAATTTAATAATGAGTCTAAAATTACAGCTGCATTTTGTTGATGGTCATCTGCATGTTGGGGTTCTGGTTTGCCATTCCCTGGGGATTTTCCCCCCAGATCTCCTCGTTGTGTGATGATTTCCCAGAGCTGCAGTCCATTTTCATGGTTGCACCAATGTTTAGTTCCTCTCTCTTCAGGATGAGGTGGGAACTTCATCCAAAGTGATGAAACCATTGGAGAAAACATCTGCAAATTTTTACTGAACCCTGAACCAGCTTTTTTTCTCCCTGTGTTGGAATCAACTGACTTGAGGAATGTGCTGTTCCTCTGGGCTGCACTCTCATGGATACTATTTGTTTATGGCTTAGTGTTCATACACTGAAAGTTGCTTTCCATTTTTATTCTGATAAGATTTCTTCTCTATCACTTCAAGTAATCATGAGAACTTGCCCACAAGACCTCTACAACTTCTGCAGTTATTTCAAGTTTGGGTTTTGTTTTGGTTTTGTGTTTTTTTTTTTTTTTTTTACCTCTGCAAAGCTGTGCTCTAACCAGCTGTTTGTCTCTCATTTGTGCTGCTTGTTTGTGGAACTGAAATACTGCACATTTGCCTGTCTTTTGTCCTGTTTGTTTTGGATCATCTTCCCAATTTGTCAAAAATTAGTTACAGACTTATGTATTGTCCTCCAGCTTGTTTTTGTCTCTCCTCAGCTTGGTATTAACCTCTTTTATTTTAAAAGCTGAGGCTTATTAAGGTTATTTCTGTTGCATCATCTGACAGGTTTTTTTTTTTTTTTGCTCTTAGAGTATTCTGTTTTATCTATTCAATATATGTATCACCTCATAGGAGACTTCATAGTTTTCCTGTGCCTTGATTCCTTGGCACATACTTAAAGCTTTTCTTTCTTTTAAAGAGCTAAAAGAAATTAATTTTATCTCCTGTGTAACTGAAGACACGAATCTGTGCTGGGCCTCTTCTCAGTCTGGGAACACACTGGTCATTTTTAATTCCAGGAACTTCTGATTACCTTGAAGAACTTCCCAGATTCTTTGGAGAAGTCTTTAACAGTGTGTCTGAACTGTGTTGAGTGTAACATGCTCCTCCAGATTTTCTTGCAGGGACTTTAAAACAATTTAATTGCTGAAAAGCAATTATAAAAACCACTGTGGGGGCTCTGGGAGAGCTCCACCTCGGTCAGCAGTGCTGACCACAGAGCAGGAGCTGCAGGAAGCAGGGAAATGGCTCAAAGCACCAGCTCATCTCCTGGACAACTCCAGGAGCTCCTTGATGTTAAGCACAACTCCAGTAATTTTTTTGATGTTCAGCATGTTATCTACTGAGAGAGGAGGGTTTGTGTTAGCAAATCTTCTGTTTTTCCTTGAGCCAGCTGAACCCATAATTGGAATTTAAAGGAAAGCTCCGTTACCTTTGCGGGCGCTGAGGTTTTGCCTGTCCCTCTCCACCGCAGGGATTGGATTTCTCTCTGGCTGAGGTTCCTGCAGTTCCAGCATGGAGATGAGTCGGGAGAAGCTGTGTGCCAGCAAGGCTGATGGCAGCTCAGACTCTGCCTACCACTGCTCGGCGTGTCACGACGATGAGGAGTGGGGCAGCACGAGCCGGGGCCGAGCCAAGTCACGGAGTTTGTCAGCTTCACCAGCCCTTGGAAGCACCAAAGAATTCAGGTGAGGCCCCTGCTTCTTCCCCTTGCTGCTAAAATATATGAAGTTAACTAGATTTTAGTGGCTTTTTTTAATATGGCCATGAGGGATTCTTAAAATGTGCCTCGGAAGGTTCAAAATGAAGGTGTGGAGTTGAAGGTGGGGTGTTGACTAAGAGCAGACTCAGAATCAAAGTTTTCATGGCTTGTCAAAACAGGTGTCTGCAGAGCTCACAGTCTCCCAAAAATAATCAGTCAACAGTAGAGACAATTCTTTAGACTTTTACAAAGGCTCAAGCCAGAGCTTTAGTGCTGTGTGTGAGGCAGCAAAAAGTAACTTTGTGTTTGCAGACGGTTTCAGAGCAGTGAGAAACACCCATTCTTTTTTTGGAGCCAACTTTCTGATCTCATTGCAAGGCTCCTGTCATGTGGACAGGGTGGGTAGAACTTCTGATTTGGTGATCTTTGGACCCGCTGTAAATATTGAACGGCGGGCAGGGGCAGTGCCGTGTCTTGATCTTGTGGGAGGCACAGCAGGACTTCACCTTCCTTGTGATGTGACTGTCCCTAAAGCATGGGCAGAGCCACGAGGGAGCTGCTCAGCAGATGCAATTCCTGTTCAGAGCTCCTGCTTTGCTGGTAGCAATGTTCTTGGGAGGCAAGAGAACACACGGGTGAGGCTGAAGGGCACAGGGGGTGGGTTTGTGGTGAAGGGAGGCAAACTAAAAGCCTTGAAAGGTTAGGAAAATAACTGCTCTGTGTTTGTAGTTCAGTGTATTTGATGCTTCTGGGAAATGTCTTCTGAGGGCTGTGCTCTGTTGGAGCTCTGGTGATGTGTGTATGGCCAGTGTAAGACTGGATATTTAAATTGTGCTGTAAAACTGGTGGTTTTCCCTTCTCTACTCAAACCTTTCAGTCAATCTGCATGGAAGACCATGTGGTCCAAATTTTTGTGTGTTATTTTCTAGCTAAACAGCTGCTTTTTCAGCCAGAAGTGCTCTGTCTGTTGTGGGTTTGAATCAGGGTAATTGCTTCTGAGATTTTTCCTTCATTAGGATGCTCTGCAGTCATTCTCTGGCTGTATTCACTGCAGAGCTAAATTGTCTGAAGGCATTTTGCAGGCTGGCAGGAAGTGCTGCTCTCAGGCTTCCTCTGTGCTCTTCAGCTCCAGGTAGCTGCCCAGCTGCTGGGAACTGATAAGTAGATTTCCCTAAAAGATGTATAATTTCCAGGGCATTGCTGCTCATTCTTAGCAAAGGCAGCCTGACTAGGAATAACTTAAAATTCTGTTCACTCAGGCACTTTACTGAGCACTAATAAAACCATGTGGAATCTCAGGGAGAATTTACACCACTTATTAATTAGGGCTTGAAGAGGAAGCTTTTGGAATGTCATGGAGGTCAGATGTGGATATTTAAAGCTTCACATGGAAACAGAATTTGGCCAAATACTGGGAGTGGCATCAAATAATGACCTGTGTTGGGAGAAGGCAGAAATTACAGTTATCTGGGAGAAGCTGGAGTGGAGCAAGAAGTGGGAGGTGATGCTGCCAGGGTGTTATTTAACCATCCTAATGCCAAGGGTAATTGTTTACAAGTAGATAGAGACTTATCATCCCTTTGCCCTTATTGACAGACATGTTAATCTCTTGTTATGTCAGCCCTTGCTCATTTTTCTGGTTTAATATCAGTAAGGTAAACTTTATAAAACACTTAGTAATGCTCTTATCTGACTTGGTCAGTCATGCCTGGACTTAGAGATGGAAAAGAAATTATTCCGGTTTTGTTATTGGAATTCAAATCTTAGACTGGCATATTTTATTAGGCAAGGAACAGATAAGATGTTGCTGTTGTTCCTTAATTATATGTTTAACCTGTGATCTGGTTTTGATTTTTATTAAATTTCTGAGGGTTTTTTTAGCTCTAGGAGTGAGTCATCAGGCTGGTCTGAGCTACTTTGTAACACACAATAGAAGGCTCTGCAGTGATGATTGTTACAAGCAAGATGTGATTGAATTAAGCTCAGGAAAGAAATGTTTCCCCCTTCTTTATAATGGAATAATTCTAATAGCAGTCACATAATGCTTCAACAGTTCCGTGGCTTGAGCAAGTTGTGCTCTCAGTTCCAGCTTGGCTGGAGGAGTTTGGGAGGGAGGTGAGGCAGAAGAGTTCTGACTTTATCCAGATAATCTCATCCTAGAGCCAGGAATAACCCTGTGTCCTGGTGGGATTCAATTTTGAGGATAAATGACACCTCAGAGCCCCTGTTTATTTGAAGACAAATACTTTATTAGAGAAATAAATGGGGGAAACAGCAATTCTTTTTTCAGCCTGTTCAAAATTGCAGCTTGATACTGCAGATACAAATCTCCATGTGCCTTAGAGCTGAAGAATTTGTTTGATTAATTTATTAAGGGTGTTAAATGACCAAGACACTGTGACTTGACCATGCTAAAAACATCTAGAGGTGTTGGAGAGCTCCTTGTCAAGTCACACACTGGGAAACCCAAAGCCCTCAGTGAGGGGAAGAGCATTCACTGAGCTGTTTTAGCTCTATTTATACCAGATTCAGCCATTCTAAAAAATGTACTTTTAGGTAGGATGTAGTGTTGTGAGAATCACAGAATAAAAGCATTGTTCCTGTGCCTGCAGCAGTGGAACTGATACAGCCATTGGAAATATAAGAGCTAATCTGTAAAATTACCCTGCCTGGGAAGCACACAGAGGTTTAAGAAATGCACTTTGCCCTGTAATGCTTTTGTGCAGCTGCTTGAAAGGAGGGTTTGGTGTTTGAGCAGCCAGCCAGCCCCAGTTTGGCAGCACATCTCTCTCACTCACTGATTATTTTCTCTGCCTTCAGGAGAACACGCTCCTTGCATGGACCATGCCCAGTGACCACGTTTGGACCAAAGGCCTGCATGCTGCAGAATCCTAAAACGATTATGTGAGTACTCCTCCCACCAGTGGCACTGTGCTCCTTGTGTGGCAAAGAAAACCACTTTGCTTTTCCACTGACTCCACTTTGTTCACCCCCTAATCAGAATTCCCAGAATGGCCAGGTTGGAAGAGACCTTCAAGCCCATCGAGTCCAACCCAGCCCCAACACCTCAACTCAACCCTGGCACCCAGTGCCACATCCAGGCTTTGTTAAACACACCCAGGGATGGTGACTGCACCACCTCCCCGGGCAGCCATTCCAGAACTTTGTCACCCTTTCTGTAAAAAACTTTTTCCTAATATCCAACCTATATTTCCCTTAGTGCAGCTTGAGACTGTGTCCTCTGGTTCTGTCAGTTCCTGGAGAAAGAGCCCAACCCCACCTGAGCACAGCCACCTTTCAGGGAGCTGTAGAGAGGGATAAGGTCACCCCTGAGTGTCCTTTTCTCCAAACAACCCCAGCTCCCTCAGCACTGTTTGTATTTTACCTGGTATTTAGAGGTTTTCATGTTGCTTGATTGCCATCCTGGGGTCAGCTTTCCCAAGTTGGCATGGCCTGCAGTCCATAGTTTGCTGCCTAAAAGGGCAACTCTCATACTTCTAGCTCAATAAAAATTCTTTTCTGCACCACAAGGGGAGGAAGAGGAGCTGTGTGCTGTGAAATCTGAGGGAAGCCTTCTCCCTCCCTTGGTGATGATGTTTGAATTTGTACTTTCAATTGTTCTGTTTGGTCTCTGGTACTTTCAGTTAAAGCAAGTTTGCTTTTAGACTGTTGATAGATGTGGAAATAAGGGCTGGTTTCTGCTTAGTAGGCAAATAAACATTTAAATTTTGTAGGCTGGGTGGTATAAAGTGTTGCTTTCTATACAGGTGTTACATCCTTAATAAATGGGGGCCTGACTTGGCCGGGTGAGGAAATTCAGGGTTTAACCAAGGTAGTGGTCCCTGGTTTTTGGGGCCCTGGCACAGAGGAGCTGTGGCTGCCCCACTTGGAGGTGACCAAGACCAGGTTGGACGTGGCTTGGAGCCACCTGAGATGGTGGAAGGTGGGACTGGATGGGCTTTAAAGCCCATCCAACCCAAACCATTCTGTGCTTTTTGCCCCTTTAAAAAAAGTTTTATTTAATTGTCCTTCCAGTTAACCGTGCAGTCAATATTTATTTGCCCAAATCTCTACCTCTGCAGACTGCAACCTTCCTGGTGATATCCAACCCTTTCCTGGGAAAGTCTAACACAGATCCCTCCCTTTGGCAACTCAGAGCTTCCTCATTCTCCCCTGGTGCTGTAAAGAGCCCTGGGGTGCTGCAGTGCTGCTCAAAGCCAGCCCAGGTTGTGTTTACCCGCCTGACCTGGGGAATTGCTCCTCCCAGGGGCTGGCCCAGCACAGGGATATAAGGACAGGCACAGGATTGTGCCAGGGAAAAGCTTGGGCAGGCAGGGCTGGGAGCAGAGCTGCCCCCAGGCTGCTGAAGGCAAGGACTTGTTTGAAAAGCAAATTGTTAAATTACTTTTGCTGCACACGAGGTTTTGTGGGTTTTAAAAACAAGCAAAACCTTGTTGGTGTTTTTTTTCCCCTCTGCTGTGGGTAATGTTGTTAAACTCTCCTCACTGGAGGGGTTATTTTTAACAGAAGATCATAGTTTTTATGTGCAGGCTTAAGTTAGGAAATGTTGGGTGTCTCTTTCAATACAACCAGCAGCTCTAGAACTTGCAAATCTGCTTTTTGATGAGCAGATGAATTGAATGAATACTCAGTGAAGAAAGGATCAGGGGCTTGTGCTCTTGAGAGAAAGGGAAATCAAATACCTGCTTATTTTCCTTGAAATGGGATTTTCTTTATGAAACCTTGCCTTGAGGATCTGGAATACAAGCTTTACACAGGATTTTTTGTGAAGCCTCACAACTTTTTATTGGAACTGATTGAAATCTTCAGTAGAAGAAACAAACATTTTTCAGGGAAAAATGTATTCATCTGAGGTTGCTGTTACTAATAAGTGATAAAAGCCTCAGCCTTTTATTTTATTTGGAGCTGTTCCTTTTGCCTGAACCCTGGAAAGAAACATGAAGATCTTAAAGCAAGTTATGAATAACTTTTCATTCAATAGAACTGCGTGGAATTGGTGAGTACAGCTGAAACAGGCAGATGGCTTTTGTTTGAATGAAGCTGGTGCTAGTTCTGGGTTTATTCAGTGCTGCAATCCCTACTTCTTGTCAGCATTATTGGTATTAGAGCCCTGCATTAACCTTTCGTTTCTGCTGTGTTTGTATCCCAAATGTGAGCACTGAAATAAAATGAATTTTAAATTTACATTAAGCTGTTTGACTTAGAGTATTAGATGGGGGAAATAATTATGCTGTGACTTTTTCAGATCCTCTAATTGAATGTTTCTCCTTTGAGTCAGCACTAAAACAAGAGGAAGCAGTGGTGTCAGTCAGTTGAGGAACTTTTTCTGAGAGCTTTTGTGGTGCTTCTCTTCAGGTCCCTGTTGGCAAAGGTCATTCACAGGGCAGCAGAGACCAGAATCATTAACAAAGCACAGAGACATCACTGCAATGGGAATTACTGCCTTTCCTTTAGGAATATCAGTGCAATGGGAATTATTGCCTTTCCTTTAGGAATATCACTGCAATGGGAATTACTGCCTTTCCTTTAGGAATATCAGTGCAAAGGGAATTACTGCCTTTCCTTTAGGAATATCAGTGCAAAAGGAATTATTGCCTTTTTCTCAGGAACATCACTGCAATGGGAATTATTGTCTATCCTTTAGGAATATCAGTGCAAAGGGAATTATTGCCTTTCCTTTAGGAATATCAGTACAAAAGGAATTAGTGCCTTTTTCTCAGGAACATCACTGCAATGGGAATTATTGTCTATCCTTTAGGAATATCAGTGCAAAGGGAATTACTGCCTTTCCTTTAGGAATATCAGTGCAAAGGGAATTATTGCCTTTCCTTTAGGAATATCTGTGCAAAGGGAATTATTGCCTTTCCTTTAGGAATATCAGTGCAAAAGGAATTATTGCCTTTTTCTCAGGAACATCACTGCAATGGGAATTATTGCCTTTCCTTTAGGAATATTAGTGCAAAGGGAATTATTGCCTTTCCTTTAGGAATATCAGTGCAAAGGGAATTACTGCCTTTTCCTCAGAAACATCACTGCAAAGGGAATTCTTGCCTTTTCCTGCCCTGGTGTGTAGGGCTGTGTTCTCCATACTGGAGGATGTATTTTTACCAGTGTCAGACCAAAATGTGGTGATGTTTGGGTTTTTTTTTTGTCCCCCAGGCACATTCAGGATCCAGCAAGCCAGCGGTTGACATGGAACAAACCTCCCAAGAGTGTCCTTGTGATTAAGAAGATCCGTGATGCCAGTCTGCTGCAGCCCTTCAAAGAGCTCTGTGTGTACCTCACCGAGGTGAGAAAATAGAAATTACACCTCAGCCCTCTCCAGCTGCTGATTCTGTGCAGAATTTGTGCAATCAAATCTTCATACCCGCTGCTACTGGGTGTACTGAAATTTCTTGCAGAAGTTAAGGTCAGTGTGAAGCTTAAAACTAAAATGATTAAAGTAAAAACTTCCATTCTGTTTGCAGTTCTGAATTACAGGAAGGGGATATAAAAAGCTGAAACCTTTAAGCCTTGAGCAAACACATTGCTGTATCATGTAATCTATATTCCAAGCTTTAATTTATTAAATGGTCTGTGCATTAGGATCAGACCACACATTAAAAACACCCAGCAGATGCAGAACACGGCTGTAAATATTATTTATATGTCTTAAATTAATGGAAATCATGGAGAGAGTCAAGTGTGTTGTTAGGAGGTCCCTCACAAGCTTAATTTCTCTCTTCAGGAGAACAATATGATAGTGTATGTAGAAAAAAAAGTATTGGAAGACCCTGCTATAGCTAATGATGAGAATTTTGGACCAGTGAAGAAGAAATTTTGCACCTTCAGAGAAGGTATGGAAATGATTTCTTGAAAGGACAGTTGGAGTGTATTTTTTTTTTTTTTTTGGTCTTGGTGTTTTCTTAGTTGTTAAGTTGAATTTGCAAAACTTTTGTGCCTTTTGCAGACAGTTGTTACATCTTAGTTGTGCTTTTTTATATATTTATGAGGAAATGTTTGCATGCTGCAAATTGTAATTTTTCTTCCTAAATTTTGTTAGGAAATTAAGATTGTGACTACAATTTAATTCAAACCTTTTTATCTCAAATGTTTCTCCTAGACTATGATGATATCTCCAATCAGATAGACTTTATCATATGCCTGGGAGGAGATGGGACCTTACTTTATGCTTCTTCACTTTTCCAGGTTGGTTTTTATGGGAAATAAACCCATAAACCTTTTCTTTTGGAAGTATTTACAAGTGCTTTTTTCTCCTCTTTGTTGCTGAGTTCAGCATTTGTCTTTTGTTCTTCATTCCCTCTTTTTAACTTTGTGAAAAGAATGTCAAATGTGTTGTTTTTTTATTAAACACAGTTGAAGTCTCATCAATAGTCACAATATTTACAGGCAAATAGTTGAAGTATGGATTGCTTTGACTGAGTAGCTTTAAAACTCTTTTCTTTATTGATAGGGTAGTGTCCCTCCAGTTATGGCTTTTCATCTGGGATCCCTTGGATTTCTTACTCCATTTAATTTTGAGAATTTTCAGTCCCAAGTCACTCAGGTTATAGAAGGTAAATTTAAGGGGACAAGGTGTGGTGTTTGTTTGTTACTTTTTCTTAATCAACTTTTTTAGGTTGGCCCTTAAGATTTGAAACTTGAGAAATGTATCTGAAATTAAGAGAAATATTAATATAACAGAAATGTACCTTAAATTACCAAAATGTATCTTAAATTACCAAAAATGTATCTTAAATTACCAGAAGTTTTGCATTGCATTGACCCATCCAGTGCTGCTCTGTAAAGAAAAAGGGCTAAGAAATCACTTTATGGAGTAAATAAGTGTAAGATAATGTAGAATTTATATTAAATGGCAACTAAGCATAGAAATAAAGTGCAGTGTTTAAATACTGAGAAGTCAGGCAAATAAAATATTTGAGGAAATAAATTCTTTGTTTCTTCAATATGAGGTTATTTGAGTTGCATCCAAAGTAGATTCCTGAAAAGATGTCTAAAACTCTCCCTAGAATGTTTTCTTTTAATACATGTTTCTAATACTTTAATTTTCTTTAAGCTTAGCTTTTGTCTTACTGAAGATCACATGAGCCCAACAGTGTTTCCCCATTTTAATCATGCCTATATAAAATCTAAATTTTCTTTTTACATAATAAGAAAAGTGGCTTGAAATTTGGCTTTGATTTTTGCTCGTTGCCACTAAAAATCAGTTTTGAGCTTCAGCCAAGTGTAGCCAATTATGTTGTGAATGAAACTGGGAATGTTGAAAGCTCAGGAATAGCTGGATGGCATTTCATAGAGTGAGTTAGTCATTGCTGGGGTTATTTCCTGTGCCAGCATCTCATTTTTGTGTGTTTTCCCTGTGTTTCCCCTCCAGGCAACGCTGCTCTCGTTCTCCGGAGCAGGCTCAAGGTGAAGGTGGTGAAGGAGCACAGGGAGAAAACCACAGTGCAGAATGGCATAGAGGAGAATGGAGTTGTGTCTGCAAACCTGGAGAAAGAAGTGGGCAAACAAATTATGCAATATCAGGTCAGAGGGCAAAACAAGCCAAAAAAAAAAAAACCCAATCTATTTGTTTGTAATTTGTATTTGTTTCATTAGAGCTCTCCCCCAGCAGTGTGGGGCTGGGCCTTGCTGCTCCAGCTCCCAGAGTGCTCTAAATGCTGAGGAGCTGCTGCACACACTTCCTTTGTGCAGGCACAAGTGCTAATCTCACACTTTGCTGTAGAATTAATTTCACAGAATTGTTTAGGCTGGAAAACATCTCCAAGCTTGAGTCCAACCTTCCTTCTATTTTGAAAACAAAGTAGAAATTCTGAAGTCAAACACACCAAAGATTTATAAAAATGACAAGAAAAACCCTGCACGTTGTTAGGTGCTCCTGGGACTAATTCTTAAACTTTAAAACTTAAAATTAAGAATTAAATCTTCAAAAGTAAATTCTTAAACTTCAGCTGGCACTCGATAGGACAGAAGTGTAAAGAGACTTTAATTTGCAGGTACTAAATCAGCACAAATCTTTAGGAGATTTGGAAAACATTTCAGTTTTTGACATTTATTTCATTGCCAAGGCAGCAGCAGCAGGCTGGAGTAATGTCTGGTGTCGTGGCAGGTCCTCAATGAAGTTGTGGTGGATCGTGGCCCTTCCTCCTACCTGTCCAACGTGGATGTGTTTCTGGATGGGCACCTGATAACCACGGTGCAAGGAGATGGTGAGTGCTGCTCACCTGGCCCAGCTCAGGGCCTGGCTGGGTTTTCCTGGAGGATTTTCTCTCCTGGAAACAGAGCTCCAGTTCACTGCTGACAGCAAACATGAGTGTGCAAAGAATGGGTGTGTTCATTCCCATAGTGAAGCTGTAGGTGCTGAAAGATTTTGTTTATGGGCATGTGAGGGCAAGTATTATATTTTGGGGTATTATATTTCAGGCTAAGGGTAAGAAATAGCTCAGAAAAGATTGGCCTGGAAATCTGGGATTTGCTGAAGGCAAACAATCTCAACTCATGAACGAAAGGAGTTAATCTTTAAAGCTCTTACCCGTAAAGAAAAAAAACGAAAGTCACTATTACAAAACTGTGTAACCTGAGTTTGTGCAACTCCTGAAACCACGTGGCAGGGTCAGGGGGGAGTTTTTCACTTTGTGTGTGCTGGGCTGCAGCTGAGCTGTGAAATCCAAGGAGAGAGGTTCACTTTCCTAGCACAGCATGAGTTGGTGTGTCCCAGAGCAATCCCTGGTCGTTAATCCTGCTGGCACTGCCCTGTTTGCTGTCCCCAGGGGTGACAGTGGGATTTGGTGATGTCCCCCAGAGCAATCCCTGGTTCCCAGAGGTGACAGTGGGATTTCTTGGTGTCCCTCAGAGCAATCCCTGGTTCAGTGCTGATATCCCTGTCCTGTTGCTGTCCCCAGGGGTGACAGTGGGATTTGGTGTCTCCCAGAGCAATCCCTGGTTCCCAGGGGTGACAGTGGGATTTGGTGATGTCCCCCAGAGCAATCCCTGGTTCAGTGCTGATGGCCCTGTCCTGTTGCTGTCCCCAGAGGTGACAGTGGGATTTCTTGGTGTCCCCCAGGGCAATCCCTGGTTCCCAGGGGTGACAGTGGGATTTGGTGTCCCCCAGAGCAATCCCTGGTTCAGTGCTGATGGCCCTGTCCTGTTGTCCTGCTGTCCCCAGGGGTGATCGTGTCCACGCCGACCGGCAGCACCGCGTACGCCGCCGCGGCCGGAGCCTCCATGATCCACCCCAACGTCCCTGCCATCATGATCACCCCCATCTGCCCCCACTCCCTGTCCTTCAGACCCATCGTGGTTCCTGCTGGAGTGGAACTCAAGGTTGGCTTCTGTCATTTTATTTCTCTTTGTGGGTTAAAAACTTCTGGAGTGGCCACAGGAATGTGAGGAGGGTGGGAAGTGTCGTGTGGCTCCTGCTTCCTCTCACTCGGGGCAGGATCAGACCAAGTGTGGTTCAGGAATGTGCCTTTCTTTGGAAGAGTTTTGCACACTTAAGTGGAAGAGTTTGCACACTTAATATAAGTGGAATACTTTACACTTCTCCTGCTGGACTGTAGCTCTGTAGCATTCTACAAAATGGGAATTCCTATATTTGCATTCTGAAAAGTGTTCCATAATCTTGGCTAAAGTGCCTGTAAATGATCAATGAAGGGAATCAAAATCTCTCCTTTCAAGCAGAAATTTTGCAGATCTTAAGTATATACTGGTAGCACTATCTGCAGTTCAATGTTTAGTTTTTTTTAATGTTGTCTTGCAGAAAAAAGACATTTTTTCTGAATATAAAATAGACTTAGTTAATGGGTATTTTGGACAAATACTCTTGTGCAAGGAAGAACTCCTTTCTCCTTTTGTCCTGAGGATGTTAGAGGATCAGCATTGAGAAATGAGTATATTCTGGACTTCTTGTTCCTGTTTCACAAATAAATTCAATGTTTATTCATGGCACAGCTCTCAGCCTCCACTTTTCATGTCAGTGGGTGTTACTGGCCAGTGGTAGTTAATTCTTTTAATAGGAATATAATTTAAATAGGAACCAAACTTCCTAAATTTGATGGCTTTGGATTCATTATGTATTAAAATCTACTTTTCTGAATTAACTTCATTATTTTTCTTGAAAGAAAAGCTAAGTCAGCTCCTGTAACTGAATTAAAGTTACAGGAACTGAACTGGAAGGAAGGGACAGGCTGGAACTGGAAGGTCTCTGTGGGTTATGACCTTGTACTTACAAAAAGGGGATTTACTGCATATAGAAAAACATGTTTATAAACAAAAAATAAAGGTTTGGAGCTTGAGTGGTGTTACTGCACTGCTGCCATGCACACCTGAGGAATTCCAGTGCAAGTGTGGAATTCTAAGGACTCAGTTCTCCCTCAGAGGGAGGGTGGAGGAGGTGTTTGTTCCTTGCTCTTGAGTTTTGGACCATTCCTGTTTTTCAGATTATGCTCTCCCCAGATGCCAGGAACACGGCGTGGGTTTCGTTTGATGGAAGGAAGAGGCAGGAAATATGCCATGGAGACAGGTCAAACCTTTTTTCTGATTGTATTATCTCTAAGTATAGAAAATCCTGATTCATGCAGCTCCCTCATTCTCTAACATCTGCCAAAAGGGTTTTTGGCAGTGAAGAAAGAAGCTTTTATAAACCCTAACACCTCCTAGAGCACAAACTGCACTAAAGGGATTTAATTTCTAACTTGAGTTCTTCAGATCTTCCCACAAAAGCAAGTGAAATGTTCAGACTCTGTAAACATTGCATGCTTGGCAAGGAAGATGGGCATATCTTTAGAAAACTCTGTAAATTTTAACTTCAAGATAAATCTTAGGAATTCTGAAAGAGACAAACCAACAGGAGCTGCCTGTGAGCAGAGGTGCTGGAGTACTCCCTGTGAATTAAACTGGGTTAACTGGGAGTGGTGCTGGTCACTTGCTGTGGCCTCGAGTGAGCAGAAGGGTGTGAAGTCCCTCAGTTTTGTGTTCACTTTGTGGTGGTGCAGGTGTTAAAAGGCAGCTCTGGGAAGGAGATTGGCAGATTGCTTATTCAGGATATCCTTTTTCCTCTTGGCCCACACAAGATGCCATGAAGGAAAATGTACAGCTGGTATAACCCTCCATCCTGAGCAGGTTTTATTTCCTCTGAGCTTGGAGCATCTATAAAGGAGTTCAGGAGCCCAGTAAAGATTCAAACACAAGCTTTGGCCCTTGGTTACACTCTAGAATCCTTGGGCTTGTTGCTTAAAACTTGAAGCTGAAAGGTGCCCAGTAAAGATTCAAACACAAGGTTTGGCCCTTGGTTACACTCCGGAATTTTAGGGCTAGTTGCTTAAAACTTGAAACCCAAAGGCTGAGGTGGTGCCTTGGGTTTCCTTTGTCCCTGTGTGGGTGATGCCAGAGGCTGCAGGATGCCATGGAGGGCTCACAGACGTGTCACAGAGTGTCCCCAGAGCCCAGCTGAGAGCAGCTGGAGTTGTGGTGGCTGATCATGGAAAGCTGCTGTTTGGCAGTGAATCAGCACTGTGCCGGGTGGGGACAGCCTGGGGGTTGCTCAGATTGTTGCTGTCCCTGCCTGACTGCCCTGTGCTGTTGCAGTATCAGCATCACTACCTCTTGCTACCCCCTCCCCTCCATCTGCTTCCGGGACCCCGTGAGCGACTGGTTCGAGAGCCTGGCCGAGTGCCTGCACTGGAACGTCCGCAAGAAGCAGAACAACTTCGCCGTGGAGGAGGAAGAATTCTGAGTGTCCACACCCAGCAGGGCTCCTGGCAGTGGAATGTGGCAGAATCCCTCCTCCCCTCTGCTTGGATTTTGGAGCTCTGGGTGCAGGCACCGCCCCGGAGCTGCCCTGTGCTTGTGGTTGATATCCCTCAGATGATGCTGGGGCTGGGAAGGGCTGTGCTCCTTCCTGTCCATCACGAGTGGGAGTGGAAGGCTCTGATGGTTCTAATCCAGTGTGAATTTCCTTCCAAGTGAGCAGTCTGAGAGTGGATCATTCCTGACTGCTATCCAAAACCACATCTGCAGATTTGATTGTAACCTCTGACTTACCAGTTCCATGGTAGGCTGAATGTAGCTACACCAGGGAAAAGTGGCAGCAGAAAAGTGGCATTAAAATCTCATTTGGTAGGTTTGTAACTCCATTTAACACTGCTAGGAACAGAAAGGCTCTGAGAAGTTTTCTTTAAAAAAAAAAAGCTCCTCTTTGTTATCTTATATACACCTTGCCCAGAAAATACTTTCTTACTTGCAAGTGTGACACACTGAAGAAACACCCACAAAGGATGTTTTTTATTAATAGATGGAATTAGTAATAAAAAGTATATATTTTTTATATATACATTTCTTTCTCTTGTGCCCATTTGAGCAGTGGCTGACCCTTGGCTGTCAGCACTGTGGAAATACCCACAAACAGCAGGGATGAGCATTAATTATTCTGGATTTGTAGCTGAGCTAATTCACAGCTCTGCACTTCCTCTTGGTGGGAATCATCCATGTGTTGGTTTTTTTTTATTATTCTTGTTTGATTCCCTGGGATAAATGGTAGCATTACAGACTATCATGTTAAAATAATAATAATAATAATTCTCCAATAATAATAATAATAATTATCTCCAATAATTCTCCGATTCAAGAAGAATCTGGACTTCAATTACTACTGAATTCACTGTTGTCAGGATCTATTCTAGATCCTGAATGCCCTCAACTTCCACGGATACCTTCCAGCTCTTGGTGCTGAGTAATCCAGGGTGGGATTCTGCATTGGTGGGCTGGAGAAATGAGAGGACACATTCCCAGTGGAGTAGCAACGGTGCCTTCAGCACACTCAAGATATTCTAAGTCTCACATTTACTTTTTAAGATGCTTTCAAATGTTTCTAACTTCTCTCTGTACATATTTTATTGTATGTGCTTTTATGAAAGAACAAAAAAAAACAAAAAAAAAAACCCAACAAAAGAACTGGTTGGGGTTGGGGGGAAAGGGTTTGTACTGTACTTTAACTGCAAAATAGCAAACCCAAGGATAATGTTTACATTTATGTTCTCTGTGGTGCAGTCTCTTGATCATCTTATCCAAATTTCAGCATTTTCAAGTCTTGCTGCATCGCTCACTAAAGGAAGGGACAGGAGCTGTTCAATGCCTGTGGCAGAATCTTGCCAAGGAATGAATTTCCTGATTGAGGTGGGATTTCCTTGGGAACGGAGGGAGAATCTCTGCTGAACCTTTTTCATGATTGTCTTACGTTGTTTCTGTGGTCCAAAGTGGAAATGGGAAATGGGTTCATTTCCAAACTCTGCCTGACCTGTTGTCCTCTGGTGGTTTCAGTAATTGTCTCATCCCTTTTGGATGCTGCCCTGGGCTGAGCTCATGAAATGCAGGTGAGAGCACTTTTCCAGAAAAGAGAAGCAAACTCTTGGGTAACGATTCAAATCACAATGAAAGAGTATTGGTATAAATTAACATTTGGTTTGTACATTTTGTAAAATAGAATATTGGTTTGATTTGGTCAAAACCAAATGGATGTTGGGATATCTTGGAGAATATCCAGGGAGCTTTTGGGATTTCTCTCACTTGAATCTGCAGTAATTGTTTTATCACTGTTTTGAAGCTGCTTATGGGTTTCCTAAGCAGAGTGTTCAGTTATTTGATAACTGGTTACTTTTTGAACTAGAGAAGTGTCAGGCTTTTTTGCTTTGGAACTATTTTATTTAAACATGCAATAATTGAGAGAAGGAACAGGGTATGGTGTCTAGAGAAACGTGTGGATGAGTGGAGAATGAGCAGTTCTAGGCACACTGGGGAGTGGAAAATCATTTTGCAGAGGTGAAATGATTTATGAGCCTTATCTAGTATTTTTTTAAAGATAAAACTATATTCAGCACTTTTTATTTATGCTTTTTATAATAGTAAAGCTATTCTTGACTAAATTGCCGAACTTTTAATTTTCAGAGTGCACAGGTAATTAAATCTGTAATCAAAGTGTACTGAACTACTTTAGATCTACGTTAGGGGGTTGGCTTGAAATTTCTTCTTTCAATTTATCACCTGCTGCAATTGCATTGCTGGCTCTGAGGCTGCTGCAGCTTTGCTTGTATGGAATTCCTGCTGAGAAAAGGCATTTTCTGGGTGGCTGCTGCAGCCCTGGCTCAGTGACTTCAGTCCTGGCTTTTCCTCCAAAAGCTGCCTTGATTCTCCCTGGCCCAGCTGCTTTCACAGCCTGGGCTGTGTTAATACATCACAAAGTTGATCTGAGTGTGCAAAGTCCCTTTCCAAGGTTTTTAATCTGCAAACTGCAGGAGAGCAAGGCTGGAGCAGCCCTGGAGTTCTGCATTTGAACTGCTCCAGGAGTGGGGGAGCTGAACCAGAAAAAAGCTGAAATGCACCTCAATTTATTGGCAATAAAACCTCGTTTTGCTAATGTAGCTTATTCAGAATAACTTGGTTAAACTGTGCTAAAAAAGGGGGGTTTGCTGATTAAGAGTTTTTAATAAAAGGCTTTGTAAGTCACTGGCACCTACAAATCCTTTCATCTACAAAGGGCCAAAATGGAAGCTGGGAAATTAATTTGGTGGTTTAAAAAAAAAAAAAAGTTATCCTCTGGTAGAAATTAAAGAAGTTGTTACCAACTGTAGTAGGGAATAAAGCAGTGTACTGAATTTTTAAAAGATGAAAAATCCTGTTACATATTGTTAACACATTGAAAACTTGGTTTTAAATATTGTTGAGAAACAAAATATTTTTCAATCCTTTCAATAAAACCTTTTTGTAAAGTTGGATTGGTCGATTTGCCCTTTTACTGGGGAGAGTATAAAATTGGGAATTCCCAATCAGTTCCTTGGAATTGTGTGGGGTTTGACACTTCTCATGGGACAGTGGCATCTCTTTTCTGGGAATACACCCAAGGGTTTTTTGAATGTCTGATAACCAGGTTTTCCTCAAAAGTATCAAAATAATTGCTGGATTTGCAGTGCAACTTCAAACAAATCTTGTGTACAACCAGCTGGGCTGCATTAAATGCTGTTTTGAAAAGCCCAATAATAGAAATATGAGGAGAGAAATGGATAAGGGTCAAATAATATAAGGGTCAGATAAGATGGTCAAATAATCTGATATTTTTTATCTGGGAAGTTTAGGATTAAAAATGGAGTTTAAATGCCTGTGGCATGTTCTGATGAAGTTCTAGAAACTTCTCCCGTGGAACTTGAGATTAATGATGATGTTTGAGCCTTTTGATTGGATAATTAATCTGTAACTCACTGCAGCAGCTGAGAGAGATGTGAGGAGATGCCTTTTGCAGGTAAAGGAGCTGTTTTTAAGTGAAGTTTTGGGTTTACAAGGCACCTTTGAAAGGGTTTTCTATCTTTCCATGCCTGGCTGGTGACAAACTCTGCTGTCCACGGCCAGAGCACTTTCTGTGACAGTGACACTGTGACTTGGCCATAAAACACTTCCTTCACCTCGTTCTGCCCCAGCACAGGCTTTGTGTGAGAGCAGAGCCTTGCCCTCTGCCTGGGCTTGGCTGAGGGAAGGACTGGAAACGTTTTGTTGTGATGTTTAAATGTTTAATTCTTCCAGCAACAATCCCTGCTGCCACTGGCACTTGTGGGATGAAGTCACAGAGGCAGCTGCTGCTCTGTCAGCCCCTGCACACATTAACCTCTTCATGCCTCCCTTGGGCTACAGATAAAGTAGATTTGATTCAGGTTTAGGAGATCTAGGTGAGAAAAATAAATATTTGTAAGAGAAGTTTTGATTTAGATGGCTCGGATGAGGAAAAAAAAATTACAGCAGTTTTGATAGAATCCTTGTAAATCTCCCTAATAAGCTGTAATAAATTTTTAATTTTAATTGCTTTTTGCAGTGTCCAGCTGCCTGCAGATAAAGCTGTATCTGAAGAGTAGAGTAGTGGCAGTGTCCACAGCACCCATGAATTCCAGTCCCAACCTCTTCCCTATCCAGTTTTGTAAGGGATTTCCCATTGAATTGGTGCTGTTCCATGTGAAATAATTATCCATACACAAACTGTGCTTATACTTTATTTAAAAATAGCCAGTAGTTAAAGGTTCCAGTCAATAAAATACCAAACTTTTAAATTACAATATTAAAGGCTTAATTGTAACAGTCCCCCTGGTATGAAATGGCACCTTGGTTACACCGAGGGAGGGGTGAGGTTACAAGGAGTTTTCACGTGTAGCTGGGGTTAAAAAAAAAAAAATTGAAATATTCTGAAGCCAGAGGAGGAAATGAAGCCTTAGAGAGGGGACACCACTGTCACCAACCCATCAGGGCTGGACCTGCTGTGCAGTGGATCCAAGCTGGGAAATGATGGCAGCACAATCCCCTTCTAGACTCGGGTACAGAGAATGGGTGAGCAAATTTCCTTCATGCTCTTTGTGTCTATCCAGGCCAAAAGCATTGAAAGGAGCAGCATTCCCCACTCACATGCAGGTGTGAACCCCCTGTGCTTCCAAAGCAGCAGCAGCAGGAAAAGGAGTGAAAGATGCTTGGTCCTGTCAGCAGGATCAGCTGGGAATTTCCCAAACAAGTTTTGCTTTTTAAGCTCTGTCCCACCTGCACTGCTCCAAGAAACGTGTGACACCTGCCTGAACCTCCTCCATCCTGGGAAAGTGACCCTTTACTGCCACCCTGATTGCAGGTCCTGGGCAGGAGCTCCTGGGGTGGCTTCACTGTGGGAGAGCTGCAGGGGCAGGGCTCAGGAGTCGATCCTTCCATAGGAAGAAAACACTGTGGGAAGAGAGGAGCTCAGTCAGCAGCACTGCAGGGGCTCAGTGACCCTCGGGGAACTGGAGCTTTGGGTTGTGTCACATCAGTGTCCCTTTATTGTCTCTGTGTTATACAGTGACAGAAATACTGCAACTAGACAGAGATTTGCTCACGTAAGTGTGATTTTTTTTTGGACAGCAGCAGTTCTTGCTCAGGTTGGCAGCAGCTTTCTCCAGGGAAAAGCCACATCTGTTCCACCCAACTTCTGAGCTTTGGCAGCCTGGTAATTCTGAGGCTGCACAACTGCTTGACTGGGGATCTGCCTTTTCCTGTTAGGGATTTTCCTGGCTGTTTCCCAGGACTGGGACTGGGATAGAACAGGCTCCACCCTTCCCAGTGAGTTTTTGGGGTACTTACTTCTCTCCCTCAGCCCCTGCCCGAAGCTGCGGTAGACGTGAACCAGAGCCCAGAACAGAACAGATTTTATTGTGACAGAAATGCAGGAGCCAGTGATGAAAGCAGCTTCCAGGGTGTAAGAATTGCCTTTGCCCCACTCCCTTATCACCTGCAGGAAAAAGGAGACATGAAACCATCACCACCTGCTGCCACAAAGCCTTGAAGCCACAACATGCAACCAAGCACTGAATTTCTGAGAGGAGCCACCCGGTGGGAACTGGGGGGAAAAAAGAAAAACCCAACTGGTCACTTTGAAACCATCCCAGTTTTCTGATTTCATGATGTACAGACAGTGTGGAGTCCTGCTGTGCTCTGCCAGCTCAAACTGGAATAATGGCAAGCTGCATTTGATAAATGGATCCCTGAGGCTGTGGGTGGCTGCAGCCCCTGGGTGCTCTCGGTGGGAAGGATGAGAGAAGCACTGGCCACTCTCAGCATTCCAGCCCTGCCCAGCAGGAAGAACCTGGCTTCCCTTTGCCCTCCTCACCTCCTTCCACACATCTTGTGGGAGGTGCTCACTGGTAAAGGTTTTATCAGCGTTACAGAGCCAAAAAACTGCCCCGAACTGGAGTTTGTTGGGCTTGCACTGCCTTGTTTTGGCTACAACAGGATCCACAGCTGTGGGTGCTGCCTAAGAGATTCTTTAAAACACAACAACTGAGCCCTGGACAAATACTCTGGCACCACTCGAGGCTTGCTGTGAAGGAGAGGAGGCATTTTTGAGGAGCTGTGTATCTTGAAAAAGAATTTGTTTCATCTTTCCCTCATCATTCTTTGCAGGGACTTCCATAGCCTCTCCCTCTGATCAGTTCAAGAGCAACTTGACTTCATCCCTATCCTGAAAAGTTGGTCCTGGAGAGGCAGGATGTGCTCTGCTCTCTTTAAATCCAGCTGCAGGAAAGGGTAAAGCAACACCTCTGAGCCCCGAGGAGGATGAGGGTGAGACCCCCCAGCCTTGCTCCCCTTACCGTGTAGAGCAGGTAGATGAGATAAACCACCTCAGGCACATTCTGAATCAGGAAAACCCACACCAGAGGTTTCAGCTCTTTTAAAATCTGCAAAATAAGATGAGATACAGCTTCTTTAAGTTGCTGTATATTCTAAAAAAGCTACATATAGTTGATTTTTCATAGCATTTCAAGTGTTGGCTGAGTTCTCAGTTTTAGCTTTGCTCTCCACTTCCTTTCTCCACCTGTGTTTTTAGCAGGAAATTCAGCCTCTGTTTTCCCCTGAGCTGGGTCAGGAGTGGTGATGACCTTTCTGAGCACACTCAGATTTCCTCTAGCAGCTGAATGTTTTCATAGGTGACAGTCTGAAAGCCCCCTGTGGCTTTTTCTCCACCTTTCTTTTTACTACAGGGAAGTGCAGTCACTGAGGACTGAAATGTGGGAGAAGCAAGAGGATTGAAGTGCCAGGAGAATTTAATTTCACAATTTACCCTGGGGCTTGAGAAAGAAGAAAGGGACTGCAGCAGCCCTGGGCTGGGAGGGCAGGTCTGAGCAAAGGAAGGAAAAGCAGCTGAGCCACTGGAGGTGAGAGCAGTGACTGTGCCAGTGTTAGGATTGGATTTGATGCATCTGATCAGCACCAGATTCCCCCCAAACACAAAACTGATGTGTTTTAAAAGCAGGAAAGCCATCAAAACACATAGGGAGCCGTATTTCAGCTGCCAGGAATCTGTGTGAATGACTAAAGCAAACAACTCAGGAGCCTAAACACACATCCACCCCCAAAAACCCCTAAACTCCTTCCTGGTAATAAAAAACTCACTTATCTGATGTACTTTGGCCCTGATTCTACAATCATTCTTGGAACAGAGGCTCAGGATTTCAGAGGAGGTCCAGTCTGACATAAAAAATGACGTTTCAAGTTTACAAATCTTTAGGTTAACCTGGAAACTGTCCCTGAGCTTTGAAGGAGATGCCCCAACAAAGGAGCCCTCATCTTTTTGGTGTGGTTTCCTAAGGATTTAAGGCCTGGAGGACTGCTCCCACTTCACCCAGCCTTGGCAGAGAGGCAGAAATATTGAAGACAGTGTGATCCTCCAGATTTCATGAAAGTGATCAAGGACTGAGAGTAAAACAACATCCCTGAGAATGGCCCAATGACAATGTGACTTCGTTTCACTCCGTGTGCTCAGTTCAGACACAGATTTAGACAAAACCTGGCTTCAACACTGTTGGTGCTCTGCTTTTCTCCATCCTGGCTCCCTTCCCTGAGCCTGAGGGGGGTGAGGATGGGCAGTGCCAGGGGCTGTGTGTCCCTGGTGTCCCCTGCAGCTGGACACTCACTGCAATGATGCCCACGGTGACCTTCAGGCAGCCCCAGACGACGCCCGTGGCTGAGATGATGTTGTGCAGCAGGGTGACCTCGTGCAGGCTGATCAGGAGGATGCACAGGCACAGCTGGGGGAGGCAAACATTGGATGAAATCATTCCTGGAGACCGTGCAGCCCCACCAAAAAAACATCTGCCACAAACTCCCTGCGACAGCAAGTTGGGCACGGGTCTAAAAGCTGAATTATTCCTCAAGAAGGACAGAGGTAATTCCCTGTATAACAGCAACCAGGGAGAGCAGATACAGCAAAGTAAAGCAGCAGTAAACAAGGATGAGGGGTGCTTACAGAAGTAACAGGTCTTGGGCTCACTTCCCCCATCTGTAATTTCATTTTCTGTCTCACTGCCCTGCTGGTCAAGTTCCCCTCTCCCACTCCAGAATCATTTCCTCAGTGCAGGAGACTGGAGGCTGAGATGGGCAGGAATAACTTTGCTTATTTCAGGAGGCTGTGGGTAAGGTGGAGCTCCTGGATGCAATTGTTTTTATGGATAAACTTCCCCAAAATAAGCTCCTTTTATGCAGGACAACAATGAAATACATTTTGATTCATTTTTATGGATTTTAGCTAAGCTATGACAAACACATTGAGCTACAACCATTATTAAGTTAATATAATAAAGGTAAGAGAGAGGATTGCTCTTGGAAAGGAATAATTCAACTCAGCCAGTCCATCAGGAAGAGGGAAAAAGGGAATCAGAGCTCTGTACCTGTGCCTGCAGATCAAAAGTGAGCATGGAAAAGCAGAGGTTGAGCATGAAGTACTGGGACTGGAGGCTCTCCAGGGCTCCCCCCACCCGGAATGCCATCATGGACTGGCTCTGGATGAGGATGAGGGCACAGATGACATCGAAGGAGCCCACCAGCAGGATCAGCACAAAACGGGCCTGGGGGAAGAGAAACACCATGGGACTGGCCACAGCAGGGGCAGGCTGGCACCTGGAACCCAGCTGGAAACACAGACAGGAGTAGCAAAATCTTCACAGAGACTGGTTCTGAGTTTCTGCTGGAACAAAACAACCTTTCCCACTGGGGGAAACACAGACAGGAGTAGCAAAATCTTCACAGAGACTGGTTCTGAGTTTCTGCTGGAACAAAACAACCTTTCCCACTGGGGGCAGGGGGTTATTCTCAATGCTGGACCCGTAAAGTTCCAAAAAACACAGGTTTGTGTCTCTTTGTATCCACTCTGCTGGAATTAACACTCAATTTTTCCTGCTTTAAGGATGGCTCAAGTGGCAAAACATCCTTCAGAGTTGATATGAAAATATTTATAACTAGAAATTATTCTGGCTCAGGAAGCAGAGTTACAGTAATCCAAGTTACAGTTAGAGCAGTAAAAAAAACAAAAAAAAAAACCCTAAAATTACTTTTCACATTTATACCAGGCTTTACTTTGAAGTTCTTGTTTAATATTTAAAATGATGACTTGGCTGTGCATCTTAAAAGTAACCTGCATTTCTTTGATGCCTTTTCCTTATTGGCCCAACCAACCCAGTCTAGGTAAAGTGTGTTTAACTGAATTGATAAATAAACTGAATTGGCAAAGCTGCTTTGCTCCCTCTCCCTTGCTTGGCTGCCACCTCTCCTGCTGAAGAGTCATTTGTGGATGACTTCACAGCTTTTTGAGAAATATGTGATAAAAAGAAAGCACTTCCTGGAAGCACAGCAAGTGGGAATTTAACTACAAACCTTAGTAAGGCCCAGAATATAACCCTTTAAAAAATTTTACTGCCATGAAATGCAAGCGAGATAACCTGGAGTGGCATCACTGCATCTTTGTGTTTCCTCCCGGGTTCCCATAAATCTGATAAAAACACATTTATGAGCACTGTGCTGCAGACTGGGGATTCCAGGTTAGATTTATGTGACTTCAGGCCAGACATTTCACACAGGGAAATCTAAAGCAGGGTAGGTGAAGTGAAGGATGCATTTTGCAGTAATTTTGTGTAATTCTTTGATATTTCTGTTATTTTTGGGTGCTGCCATAAGGAAACTCAGAGATCAGCTCAGAGAAGATTTGCAGTTGTGGGCTGTGCACATTTTGTTGTGCAGTAATTCAGCCTGATTCTCTGTTATCAGTACCATGAATACGTAAGGAACCCAAAAAGACAAAAATAAATACAAAAAAATGCAAACTGAAAATTTTGTATTTAAAATACAAACATTTAAATACAAAAACATAAAAATAAATACAAAAATACATTAACATAAATAACTTTTATATGTTATAAATAATATGTAATAATAAATATAGAGGTAAATAAATAAAATAAATACTAAAGAATTATATATCACAAAAGTAAATAAAAATCATATAAATATCATATTAAAATATCATATATCAATATATAAAACAATATATAACATATATATTGTTATATAAAATAAATAGAATGTATAAGATATTGTATAACATGAAATAAATATAATATTTATCATATATTATATTTATATATGATATATATTATATATATCATATATAAATATACATAATATATATAAATATATAATATATATATTATATAATATAAATATATAATATATATAATATATATTTAAATATGATAAATGTGATGAGTATCATATACAAAACAGTATATATAGTATATAGAATAGGATATACCATATAATAATAGAATATATAACAATATATACTATATATAATATAGCATATAATATATAATTTATATATTATATATATTGTTTTTATATAATATATAGTATTTTAAATATAATCTAATATAGTATAGTATAATATATTATTATATGTTATAATAATATATAATGTATAATATAATTCAATATAGTACAATATAATATAGTATAGTATAGTATAATATAGTATAGTATAGTATAATATAATATAATATAATATAATATAATAATTACTATATAATAATTGATCACATATATATGTGATCAATTATTATTATATAGTAATTATTTATATATAAATATAGAAATATATTATATTTATATAGTAATTCTTTATAGAAATATAAATATATATATAAAAAATTAAAAGTACAATCTGTGTGACCACAGACTCTTGCCTTCCCAGTGCTGCCTTTTCAAACCCAAGCTGTGGGGGGAAGGAAAAGCTGCTGGAGAGCAGAGACTGACCAGGAGTTTTGGCTTCTGCTCCGCAGGGAGCAGGCTGAAGTTGATGATGGAGCGCAGCATCACGAGCAGGATGGAGAGCACGAACACGGAGAGCTCCTGGCGGTTCTCCTGCAGGATGCCCCTGCTCACATAATACACACAGAACACTGGGGGCGAGAGGGAATGTCAGTGCCAGCTCACACAGGGGCAAAACTCCCAATTTTCCAGCCCAAGTGGAAGGGTCAAAGCGTCCCTGAGGTTCCTCGGTCTTTGTTCTTACCAAGGAGCTTGAATCAGGTAATTAAAACACTCCCTGCTGTGTTTAGCACACAAGAAATTAAGTAATTAGATTTTTTAATTGCTTGTGAAGTACCACTGTGAAAATGGCAGTGTATGTGGCAAACACACTCTCTCTCTCTCTCTCAGGATTTTCCACTTATTGTAAACACAGGCGAACCTTGGGGGGAGAAATGCTGATGTGTGACTCCAGCTCAGAGGCTGAATGATTTCTTTATTATAACTATGCTATAACCCATTAATATACTATTTAAAGGAGATACTAAAACTACAAACCTGCTTTTCTAACTCCCATCTCTAACTCCCTCACAACTCGTGCCCCTCTCTGAGAGTGCAGCCACAGGTGGGTTGGATTGGATTGGATTGGATTGGATTGGATTGGATTGGGTTGGATTGGATTGGGTTGGATTGGATTGGGTTGGGTTGGATTGGGTTGGGTTGGGTTGGGTTGGATTGGGTTGGGTTGGGTTGGGTTGGATTGGATTGGGTTGGATTGGATTGGGTTGGGTTGGATTGGATTGGGTTGGGTTGGATTGGGTTGGGTTGGATTGGGTTGGATTGGGTTGGGTTGGATTGGATTGGATTGGATTGGATTGGATTGGATTGGGTTGGGTTGGATTGGGTTGGGTTGGGTTGGATTGGGTTGGATTGGCCACCAGCCCCAAACAATCCTCACCAGAATCCAACCAAGCAATCACCCCAGATAAACAATTCTCCAAACACATTCCACATGGGAAAAACAAGGAGCAGAAATAGAAATTGTTTTCTCTTTCTTCCCTCTGTGCTCCTCTATGAAAAAATCCTGAGAGAGAGAGAATGTGCTTGCCACAGTGTATTGTCCAAACTCCTATGAATACCACACTGAACATTGTGTCCAGTTGTTTATTTGAATTAAATGAAACAGCACCATTTTTATTAAAGAAATGAAACCAAATCATCTTCCCAGAGTAATTCAGTTTATTACTCACACACCCCCTCCACAGTGCTGCCTGTGGTCTGGCCACTGCTCAGGGTTTGTGTGTGGAACTGAACGTGGACTGGATTCAGTTTTTTAAGTGGGGAAATTTTGAAACAACCCACCCTGCAAACTATAATCCAAAAAAGAACTGGGTCAGGACAGGTCTGAGTTTTATTTTTATAAAACACATCAAGCCCCCAGACATCTGTCACTGGGAATTTTATGCTTTTTTGGTAAAACTTAAATAAGGCAAAGGTTTTGTTCTTTCACAGGACGCTGCTGCAAATACTGGTTAATTCTTACAGCAGCCAAAATAGGAACAAATTTCTCTTTCCAAAGCACTGCTTCCTTAATTCCACACATCAGCTCATCCACGTTTGCTGTGCTGGGACATAGGGACAGCGTTGTACAAATTTTCCAATTAAATAGTAACTCCAGTCTCTAAACAAACCTTCAGTGAATGAACTTCCTTTTTCACTGCCCTTAACAGGGACTGAGAAAATGGAAAATGAGTGGCCAATTACAAAGTGAATCATGTGATCTTCTGGACATGACCTCAGGAAGGCCCCAAAGGCTTAAGATGGTATTTCCTTGTTCTGCAAATTCAGCTGCTAAATCCACAGAATCTCTACAAATGTGAAAATAAACTCTTTTTTTGGTCGTCAAGGTTTTTGCAGAGATGGCATATGCACATGAGATTTCCTGAAATCCTCGAGTTTATTATTTTCATGTTAATTTCTGTTTAATACAAATAAACCCATAAAGCTTCTGCTGAAGCTCTGATTGGAAAAATACCCAAGGAAGGAAGCTTGGACTGTGGACACCTGAATTCTCAGCATATTATGGCTCAGACATTAAAATAGGAACTGGTGAATTTTTCTGGAATAGCTGAACGTCCAGTATCTCTTACATAAGAAACCTGAGTTGCTGCTTAATCACAGCATCATTATTATTATTGTTATTTTCATTATTTACTCCATCCAAACTGGGTTTCTTACCAACTCCAACCAACTGAATGAAGGAAATGGTGAAATCCTCCTCAGTCTGGCGCACCAGCGTCTCGATGGTCAGCCCTATGACGCTCAGCAGGGACAAAATAGTGACACAGAAGTAGATCTTCACAGGGAACGAGAGCTCTGAACATGGCTTTATCTGCAAAGGGAGAAAAGTCTTTAACACATCATGCAGAATAAACTCGTTGCTGTTCCTAAAAATCACGTTGAGGCGAGTGGGGTAAAGGAGACAGTGCAGGGAAAAGAGAAACTCCGCGATTGGGCTGAAACTGCTGAGGAAGGGAGAAGTGTAACTTTATTTCATAATTAATCTCAGCCTAGATTGTCCTGGTTTATACCCACAGCCTGCCTTTGTGCCTCACAAGGCCATGGTGTTATAACCCAAGGCATTAACACTGCCCACACACCTGTCAGAGCGTGGAAATAACATTTTCCTACACTTTCCGTTTTGGAAAACTGTAAAGACAGCGTCAGCGTTCTCAGGAAGGCAAAGTCCTTCTCTTACTGAAATACCTCAGGTGGAGCAACATCCTCACAGGAACTTAACACTTGGCTTGTTCAGCTGGAGGAGACTGAGGGGGACCCCAGGGGCTGCAGGGACAGCTCTGATCTCTGCTCTGGGACAGGGACACAGCCTGGAGCTGGGCCAGGGGGGTGCAGGTTGGATTTTGGGAAAGGTTCATCCCCCAGAGGGTGCTGGGCACTGCTCAGGCTCCCCAGGAATGGGCACAGAGGCTGCCAGAGCTCCAGGAGCTGTCCCAGGGTGGGATTTTGGGGTGTGTGAGCAGGGCCAGGAGCTGATCAAAGATCCCAAGGGTCCCAGGAGCTGTCAGGGGTGCCCAGGGTGGGATTTTGGAGTGTGTGAGCTGATCAATGATCCTGTGGGTCCCAGGAGCTGTCAGGGGTGCCCAGGGTGGGATTTTGGGGTGTGTGAGCAGGGTCAGGAGCTGATCAATGATCCTGAGGGTCCCAGGAGCTCCAGGAGCTGTCCCAGGGTGGGATTTTGGGGTGTCTGTGCAGGGCCAGGAGCTGATCAATGATCCTGAGGGTCCCAGGAGCTGTCAGGGGTGCCCAGAGTGGGATTTTGGGGTGTGTGAGCAGGGTCAGGAGCTGATCAGTGATCCTGAGGGTCCCTCCCAGCTCAGGACATTCCACGGTGCTGCCAGCAGAGCGGTGCCAAGCCTCGGCGAGCGGACACCGCGTCTCCCTGCTCCACCTGACTTCGCACGCGGATTTGAGCCACGTTTTTCCAGCCCCACCCCACCCCCCGGGGGCAGAGAAACGCGGAGGACACCGGCAAGCCGCCCGCAGCAGCAGAGATGTACTCACGGGGCCGCAGGGCGTGGGGATGAGCTGCCGGTGCCGCGGGGTGAGGTTGGGCACGTTCGGCCCCGCCGCAGCCGCGGCGCCGCTGTGGGAGAGAGAGCGGGGCCGTCAGGGGCCGTACCACCCCCACAGCGGGGGGGAACCGCCCGCCACCCCCCCATCCCCAGCACGGGCGCCTCCGGGGGAGCGCGGGGAGGCGCCCCCGCGCCGCGCGTGGTGCGGCCCGGCCGCTGTGGGAGAGAGAGCGGGGCCGTCAGGGGCCGTACCACCCCCACAGCGGGGGGGAACCGCCCGCCACCCCCCCATCCCCAGCACGGGTGCCTCCGGGGGAGCGCGGGGAGGCGCCCCCGCGCCGCGCGTGGTGCGGCCCGGCCCGGCCGTACCTGCCGTCCATGGCGGCGGCCGCGCCTCGCCTCCCGCCCCGGCCGCGGGCCCTACATGGCTGCTGAGGGGTCCCGGCGGCGCTTCCGGGGCCGGCCCGCTCCGCGTCACTTCCCCGGCACGGGCGGGAAGCGCAGCCTGGGCTCCTCCCGGGCGGCGGGGCCGCCGCGCTCCCGCCCCTCCGCCCCGGGGGTCCCCTCAGCGCTGGGCAGCCCGCCCGGCTCGATGGAGGGGCGGCCGGCAGCGAAGCGCTCTGCGCGGTTCTACCCGGCTGTGCGTGCCCCGTAACCCCCTTCTGCTTTGCTGGGTTTCCTCGTGGTTTTGGTAAAATGGCCTCCCCGCCGCCGCGGGGACAAAGGGGCGAGCCCGGCGCTCGGCTCCGCGGTGCCCGGCCAGCCCCGGGGCCCGGCGGGGCGGGCGGTGCGCGGCCGGAGCCGCCTCTGCAGCGCGGGGCTCCGGGCACGGCAGGGCATGGGCGGCCGGAGCCCGGGGCGGCCGGAGCCCGGGGCGGCCGGAGCCCGGGGCGGCCGGAGCCCGGGGCGGCCGGAGCCCGGGGCTGCCGCAGCCGTGGGAGCGCCGGGGCTGCGGCGGCAGCGAGCGGGGAGCGCAGGTGCTGGCCGGGATGCGCTGAGGGCTCCGGGGATGGATCGAGGGAGGGAAAGAGGGGTGGGAGCGGCGGGCGTGCCGCAGAGGAGGATCCGAGCCGGGCCTGGGCAGGGGGTGGCGGTGCTGGAAGCCCCTGGGCCCGGAGGCTGGCTCGGAAGGGCTGCGGCGCTCCCGGCAGGGCTCCGAACCCCGCTCCGGTGCGGGCGATGCTCCGGGAGCTGCGGGCAGCGGGACACGGCCGGGAATGGGAATGGAGTGCGGTTGGGAATGCGCAGGGAAGGCTGTGGCTGTGGGTGAGCAGGAACGCAGCTGGACTGCCACAAAGTGCTAAGCTGTTTCAGCCTTCCAGCGTCTGCTGCTGTTGTATTTGTAGTGCCTTGGATGCTCTCGTTGCCATTGGCGAAGCGGTGTTAATGAGCGAGGCTTGCTCAGGGTGCGGAATTTTGTGCATTTGCTGCGTTGGGAGCAATGTTCGAGTGGCCTTTTGCATAAGACATAAAGGGTCATGGACACAAACCTTTGGTTTTTTCACATCATGTCAGCCTTAGCTTCTCCAACCCTTGCAACATATTTGAGCTTTAGTTTCTGTTTGTGGAAAGCCGACTTTCTGAAGTTCCTCGTGGATATTTTTTCCACCGTAATTGCTACTAGGAGTGTAGTCAAGGGTTGGAGAAGGGAGAAGGAGTGTGAGAGGCACTCACGCTTGCCGGTTCTTTTGAGCTGGAAGATTGAGTCTTTGTGAGTGATCCAAGAGAAACAACTGCCAACCACTGCCACGTTTTCATCTGTTGGTAAACATCAGCTGCTGGTTGGCCTTGAGGGAGGGAGACTGAATTAGTTCCAGATGGAGAACTCTTTCAGCCCATTTAGACTTTCCACTTGATTAAAGCCAGCAGGTCAGTAATTTAGGGGAGTAATTTTGTCGTTATTTGCTGTTCTGCTTCCTGGCGTGTGTGGAATCAGTGATACCAAATCTGATATCAAATCTGATATCACAGCGCTGCTGAGGGTGGGGCTTTGGTTGTGCTTAATTGGTCTTGCTTTTAGTTGTATAAACAGAAAAGCTGTTGGAAAAGCTGTGATAATTAACTATTTTGGATGTACTGGGGTATTTTTTAATGACCTGGAAAAGGAGAAGGAGTCAAGAATCGATTTTTCTGAACAAATTCTCTTGGAGAACGTGTATCTTTTTTCAAAGTTTTCTGTTAAACTGGGTTACCACGAGTTTGTGGTTTAATGTGGTGGTGTCAGAGGGTCCCATACCTCAGTGTGCAGCTGGCATGAATTCCTGAAAAAGTGGGAAGAGATAAGGGCACAGGGATGGAAATCTTCAGTGCATGGCTGTAGTAACTGGAGAATGTGAGGAATGGAAAATTTCACTGGGAAACAGCTGCTGTGTAGGATACTGAGACTGACACCAGATATTTAACTCCTCAGTACCTCTGTGTGATTTATTTGATATGCTACATTGGACATTTTAAAAGGATTAAAAATAAAATCTTAAAGAAAATAGAGTGAACTGCTCAAAAAATCAGGGCAGGTGCAGTAGCTCTTGTTAGAACTCTTGTGTTTCTCTTTCTTTCACAGGGTGGTTTTCTTGTTTCCTCTGCTCTGCCACTGTAACTTGCCACATTTTGTGTAATTTGTAAAAGAAAAAAGCTCTGGTTGCGAACCATTTAATGCCTTTTGCTGCCAAGTCTGTTAAAAAGGCTTTAAGAATTAGTTGCAAGTGCTAATATTGAATTGCAAGGTATAGCAAAATGAGGAAGGCTGCATTGTTCCCATGTTATTAAACAGCCACTCTGGAAAGCTCTTGGACATATTTCTCTACTTTTTTCACCTGGATACATTTACCAGGGTAGCTCTGGGATTACTGGGAGTTACAGCCCTTGATCATTGTGTTCTTTGACTTAGGTTGATAACAGGTTAATTAGTATAAAGGGCAGAGGTTCCTGCTTGGGTTTGGGAAGATTTTTCTGGGGAGTGTTTAAAGACAGACTGAGATCAAAGACACGGCAGAATCTGGAAGAGGAGTTAGTTATAATTGGAAAGGCTGTGTTGAGGTGCTCCAGAGGGAAAAGGACATAAAAACACAAAGTCTGGTGGGTGGGTGGGTGTTATTTTAGAAGAAAAAACCTCCCTAAGATGAGTTCTTGTTGCTTAATCTTGGCATGAAGACATCAGAAGTTCAAAATCCAGCCTGAGGGATTACAGAAGTCTTTATCTTTCATAAAGTGCAGGTGAAATGTGTTATCTTTGCTGCACTAGGAATATAAAATGTCACACATGTTTTTTTTCCTTTTTTCCCCCTTTTAGGCAGGAAACATGGAGCAGCCCACATGAAGGAGCGTGTGGAGTTTATATTCCTGCAAGATGTTCCTTGGAGGACCAAGGCCAGTTTTCCAGGCCCCTGGGAGATGAAGCATTGACCACATGACATTTTTATTTCAACAAGTGCTGTGTCAGTGCTGCTTTGTGTGAAGGACAAAGATTTATTTCTTCGCCTCGCCATGTCGGCCGTGACGAGTGCCCTGACCCCAGAGGCCCCGAGCCCTCCCCAGCTGGAGGAGAAGCCAAAGGGAAAATCCCTGTTCCAGCTGGGCTCACTCTTTGCTAACAGGAGTGAGAAATTTGTGATTGCTCGCAGTGACAGCTTGCCAGAGGAGAATGTCCTGAAAATCACAATCACAGAGACCACGGTCATCGAGTCCGACCTGGGCATCTGGAATTCCCACGCCCTCATCTACCTCACTTTGTGGTTTTTCTTCAGCTTTTGCACTCTGTTCCTTAACAAATACATTCTGTCCTTGCTGGAGGGAGAGCCCAGCATGCTTGGTACCCTGCTTTTTCCTGAATTCCAGGGGGAAATTGATTTATTTAATGGAACAGCAGCCCCAAAAGCTGCCAGAACTCCCAGAGCATTTGGATAATGCTGCCAGGCACAGGGTGGGGTTGTTGGGGTGTCTGTGCAGGGATAAGAGTTGGGCTGGATGATCCCTTCCAGCTCAGGATATTCCATGATCCTAGGATTGACAATCCCAGATCTTCCCATATAAAGCTGAGGGAGAGGATGGTTCAATTGAAGTGAAAATGCTTGGCTTGGAAGGTGTGGGGGAGGGATCTTGGGGCTGGGAACTTGGGATTTAAAGTGGTTTTTGACACTGTCCTTTCCTCCACCTGCTGAAAGATGAAATTTTCTTCGTAGAGGGAAAAAAAAAAAAGTAATTTTTTAGTTTTCTGTGCTGGAGGATTTAACAAAAAGTCAAATTTTGAGTTGATTCTCTCCAGAGCTGTGCAGTGCAAGAGTTGCCTTTGGTGATCTCTGTTATCCAATGGCCATTTTAGTTCTTTTTTTTTCTTCTTAAGGGGCAAACAAAGGGCACTTTATCTGTGAACCAGCTTTATAAAGATTTGGTTTATTGTGCTGCCTTGCTTAGATGTAGAAGCAAAGGGCTTTTGTGACAATATATAAAATACACACTTTTATATTTATAAAATATACTTTTTCTATTTTATAAAATACATAAAAAAACACCACGCTGATGTTCGTGCCAGAGATTTTTCTCCTGAAAATCGATTTGTTGTGTTCCAGCTTGTGATCTGACTTCATTTCCCCTCTGGGATCCTCCTTTAGGTGCTGTTCAGATGCTTTCCACCACCTTCATTGGCTGCATCAAGATGTTTGTCCCGTGCTGTCTGTACCAGCACAAAACCCGCATCTCCTACCCCCCCAACTTCATCATGATCATGCTCTTTGTTGGATTGATGAGGTAAGTGGGAAATGTTTCCTGCTAATGTTTGTGCTTTTCCAAACCAAACTTCTGTTCTCATGTCTCTCTGCCTTTTTATTCTTGATGAGGTGTTTGGAGTATTCACCTTCCTTCACCCCCCACCAAAAGCTATCCCAGGATAATCTTGTTTTTATTCCTTTTCCCAGATGTTTAATTTTTTGGCCTTCCCATCGCATTTACATTTTTTCAGAGCTCATTGCTCATTCCATTTACTTTCTTCCTGCTCTCTTTTGAGGCTGATGTTTGTTTATTGCATTAATGTTTATCAGCCTTTTGCCTCAAAAGTCATCCAGGCTATTAAAATTTATCTTTTGATAAATAAATATTTGCTGGGTGCTGGGGTTGTATTAGTTTTGTGGTCGAGGAGGGAATAAAAATGCCTGGTTTTGTTTCCTCTACCCTGCAAAACTGATAAAGAAAATCAAACAAGTGATAAATTCAATTAATTTCAGAGTTTAAACTGTGGTAATTGTGTAGCATATCTAATTTACACTAAAGATGGATAACTGCAGATAAAGTTTCCTTGGTGAATTTCTGATTCTCAGAAGATTTTTTACTTTTCTAACGGAGCCTGTTGAAAACTTTGGCTTAAAAAATGGTCACTTGAAGGTTGGAGTGTGTTAAAAAGTAAATTTGTTTTCTGGAAATCCACTCTGCAGCCAAAGACATTCCACAGTTGCCCAAGGGTGCCTTTATTTGCTTTAAATAAATAATGTTTAAGCCACAGCTAAAAGAAAGATCTGACCTTGCAGGTGCAGGAGAAACCACAGTGCAATTCCTTTTATGCTGAGTGTCCAAGAGTAGCTCTTGAAGGATTATTTTAATTTCTTCTGCTGCACTAATTAATTCCTTCCTTTTTAAAAATTAATTTCTTGTGATTTTCTTCTGCTGCAGATTTGCAACAGTGGTCCTGGGCCTGGTCAGCCTGAAGAATGTGGCAGTTTCATTTGCAGAAACTGTGAAAAGCTCTGCTCCTATTTTCACTGTCATCATGTCCCGGATGATTTTGGGGGAATACACTGGTGAGTCCTGAAATGAGATTTAATTATTCTCTTTTTTTATTGGCTGTGGTCACAAAAATATAATAAATGCAGCTGGAAGAATCAGTCTGAACCCAACGAGTTTGTAGAATTAAAAGGGTTTGGTGGAAGGGGATTGTTGTTATTTTTCTGTCAAGAAATTATTGTGGCTTTAAAAATCTGAAGTTCGGGGCGGTCCTTTTTTCTTGCTGTTCAGAATTTCAAATTCTCTCCAATAAAACAATAAAACAATAAGTGAGGTTGGCCCTTTTGCTCTGCAGGGTTGCTGGTGAATCTCTCCCTGATCCCTGTGATGGGAGGGCTGGCTCTGTGCACAGCCACGGAAATCAGCTTCAACATCCTGGGCTTCTCTGCAGCTCTGTCCACCAACATCATGGACTGGTGAGCACCAGGGCGTTCATCTCTTCTAACTTGGTCTTACTCAGAGACAAACATCACACCCTTGATGGCTCAGCTACCCCAGGTGGCATAAAAGCAGCAGGGTGGCTCCTGTGACAGTGCTGGAAACAGAAAAGTTTGAATAAAAGGCAAAATAAAAAAGCTCTTTACAAAGAAAAACCAAGCCAGGGCAAGAGGTTCCTGCTCCTGCTAAAACACTTCACAAAAGTGATTTATTTCTTTTGTTCTCTGTCGGGCACGAAATGAGTACACAGGAGCTTGGTAAGTTCAGAGGAGAAAAAGAAACTGATTTTATTTTAACAATATATAGAATTCTAAAAGTGACAGTGGATTGGAGGGTGAAATTGCCACCTCTCCAAGCACACTGGTGAAACCAACATCCATCAATTCTCTCTTTTCACAAATAAGAATATAAAACAATCATTGTTCACATGAACAGCGCGTGAGAACTGCAGTAGAAATATGGAAACGTTATCAGAAGGCTGAAGAAGTTTGATGAGAGCTTTAAAACTTTCAAAAGAACTAGAAAAGAAAACACTTTGAAAAAGCAGGGCAACAGTTCTCTTCTTTCTCTCGGGAGTTGCTCAGGTGGGACTTTCTGGCTCCTGCCCAGTTGGGTGTCCTTGAGTTTGAGGTGAAGTCCCCAAGGTCCTGTGAGGTGTCTTTTACCCAAATTGAGGAGAGAAACTCCTGGGCTTTTGTCCTTTTTTTAAAGGGTGACTTGGTGACTCCATCAACAGGGGGCAGATCCTACACCAGGGCAGCTCTGGGGTGGGAAAAACAATTAATTTCATTAGGAGATGACAGAAAATCGTTTGCCATTGTTCATTCTCTACAGCGCGTTGGAATGCTGCTGAAAATTGCTGCATTGAAAATGCATTTTTAAGAAATTATTCACTTTCTCGTATCTAACAGCATTTATTGAGATGAAAAAATGAAACTTCATGAGACCAAACTCCTTTCTGGGCTTGCTGAAAATTTTTATCCACCTGAGGATTGATGAGTTGATCGATTTGTACTAATTATAATACAGCTAAATGGTGGGCTTTAATTTTTTTAATGAAAAAAAACCTAAAATTTTAAATTTTTCAGAATTTTTCTTACATTTAAAAATAACTAAATTTTTTTGTTATTTTTTTTTAATTTACATTTTAAAAAAATTAAATTAAAAAAATATTAATTTTTTTTTCTTAATTATTTTTTTTTCCTTTTTCTTCTTCTAGCTTGCAAAACGTCTTTTCCAAAAAACTTCTCAGTGGAGATAAATACAGATTTTCGTAAGTACTCAAAATATTTCAGGTTTGGTTCTATTAGGGCTGCATAAAGAAATTAAATATTTATCATTATGTTGCACCAAGGTGTAAATGTGATCACCTGTAGCATTTTATCAGGGTAGGAAAACTCATCATCAGCTACAACTCCCAGAAATAAATATTTTAAAATAGAAATATAAATAAAATAGAAATATTTATAAAAATGTCTGTATATTTATATGATTTTGTGATCTATATAATTATATGTATTTATAAAATAGTTATTTAATAGTTATAGATTTATGTTAAGAATTATTTAATAGAAATCTTTTATTGATATAGAAATATTTTATAAACATATAATACATTGAAATGATAAGATTTTATAAATTTGAATATGGAAAATATTTATAATAATAAAAAATAATAATAAAAATAATAAAAATAATAATGAAATAATAAAAAATCATAATAAAATCATATTTTCCCAGCAATCAGCCCTTACTGTGCAATCAGGAACCATCCTTAACACTGTTGGCTGTGCAGAAAACAACTTTTTATCTCTGAAACTTCAACCAAGTTTTGTGCTAAAAACCACCTTTAATAATATATTATTAAAAAATAAAAAGCTATTAAAAAATAAAAAGATAAAAAGCTACTTTTGTTTTTTTTTGTGCCTTTCAGCTTCAATCCCTGAGAGCAAACCTCTGTCTTTGCTTTGAAAAATGAAGTTTTAAATCATTTTAATGTTTTTTTTCTCCTTGTAGAGCTCCAGAGCTTCAGTTCTACACAAGTGCTGCTGCTGTGGTTATGCTTATTCCAGCCTGGATATTTTTCATGGTAATTTGAAGTCATTATTTTAATGAATTTAGGAAATTTTTTTAATTAATTTAGTTTTTTTTTTGGTAATTGTGAGCAGAATGTGCAACAAAGCTTAATCTCAAAATTTACCTTTTAGCCTTCCCATTAAAAAAAAATATTTTTATTTGAAAAATGAATTTTTGATTTAAAAAAAAAGAAAAAATCAGCCTGAAATACAATTTATCCAAAGTTTGCAAGAGATTGGGGCAATAAAAAAATAGAAAATTTTAAAAGAAATCATTTAATTGAGCCACGAATTAATCCAAAAAGCCTGAATTTATCTCAGGATTTTTGAGCTCAAATCATGATTTTGTCTCAGTGCATTTGAGTTTTGAGAGCAAGACTTGAAACAAAATCTGGAATATTCGTTGACTTTTTGTTGCTGTTCATGTGGTGTACAGGAATATTAACTCTGACAGCAAATTTTTGTGGAGAAAAATTACAGGATCTAAATGTCCTGTTTGTTTTAGGTTTTGTTTTTAGGGCTAAAATTTAAACATAAAACTCTCTCTGCTTCTAACAGTTGGGTGGAAAATCACTTTTAGATTTTTCTCATGCACTAAACCCTTAAATTCAATTTTTTAAATTTTAATTTTAGGATGTGCAAATCTTTTTGGAGAAAAAATTATTGGATTTAAATGTCTTGTATGTTTTAGGTTTTGTTGAGCTAAAATTTAAATTTATAACTCTCTCCTTCTAACAGTTGGGTGGAAAATCACATTTAGATCTTTCTCATGAACTAAACCCTTAAAATCAATTTTTTTTTATTTTAGGATGTGCAAATATTTTTGAGAAAAATTACAGGATCTAAAATGTTTTGTGTGTTTTATGTTTTATTGGGCTAAAATTTAAATGTAAAACTCTCTCTGCTTATAACAATGGGGTAGAAAATCACTTTTAGATCTTTCTCATGCACTAAACCCTTAAATTCAATTTTTTTTATTTTAGGATGTGCAAATATTTTTGAAAAAAATTGATTTAAATGTCTTGTATGTTTTAGGTTCTGTTGAGCTAAAATTTAAATTTATAACTCTCTGCTTCTAAGAATTGGGTGGAAAATCACTTTTAGATCTTTCTCATGAACTAAACTATTAAAATCAATTTTTTTTTATTTTAGGATGTGCAAATCTTTTTGGAAAAAAAAAATGGATTTAAATGTCTTGTATGTTTTAGGTTTTGTTGAGCTAAAATTTAAATTTACAACTCTCTGCTTCTAAGAATTGGGTGGAAAATCACTTTTAGATCTTTCTCATGAACCTAAACCCTTAAATTCAATTTTTTTTTTTGTTTTTTTGGTAATTTAGGACGTGCCTGTGATTGGGAGAAGTGGCAGGAGCTTCAGCTACAACCAGGACATTGTGATTCTCCTGCTGACGGACGGGCTCCTGTTCCACCTGCAGAGCGTCACCGCCTATGCCCTGATGGGGAAGATTTCCCCTGTCACTTTCAGGTAAAACTGGCAGGAGCCTTCTTTTGAACATTATTTTATTTTCTGTGATCAGGAACACTGGTTTTTATTTTTTCATCAGGAAACATTATTTTCTATTTTATTTTTGTCTAAAACATTTTTTTCTTTTTTTTTTGTCTAAAACATTATTTTTTTTTGTCTAAAGCATTATTTTTTAATTTTTTTGTCTAAAACATTCTTTTCTATTTTTTTTTTCTAAAACATAATTTTCTTTTTTTTTTCTCTAAAACATTATTTTCTATTTTTTTTTGTCTAAAACATTATTTTCTATTTTTTTTGTCTAAAACATTATTTTCTATTTTTTTTGTCTAAAACATTATCTTCTATTTTTATTATGTCTAAAACATTATTTTCTATTTTTTTTATGTCTAAAACATTTTCTATTTTTTTTTGTCAAAAACATTATTTTCTATTTTTTTTATGTCTAAAACATTTTCTATTTCTAAAACATTATTTTCTTTTTTTTTGTCTAAAACATTATTTTCTTTTTTTTTTTTTGTCAAAACATTTTTTATACTCTCTCATCAGGAACATTATTTATAATTTTTTTGTCAGAAATACCATTTTATAATTTTTTGGTCAAGAACCCATTTTTCTTTTTTTTTTTTTTTTGTCAGGAACACTATTTTCTATTTTTTTGACAGGAACACATTTTTATCCTCTTTCATCAGGAACAATATTTTATATTCCTTTTCATAAACACCATTTTATAAACTTTTGATCAAGAACCAAAAAGTTGGTGTTTTTTTCTTGTCAGGAACATTATTTTTAATTTATTTTCATCTGGAACATTATTCTCTTTTGTCAGGAACACTATTTTATATTCCTTTTCAAGAACACTATTTTTTTTTGTCAGAAACACCATTTTATATTTTTTTTGGTCAAGATCACTGTCTTGTATTTTTTTGTCAGGAACATGATTTTCTATTTTTTTGTCACAAACATTTATTTTCTATTTTTTTTTGTCAGGAACATTTATTTTCTATTTTTTTTGTCAGGAACATTTATTTTCTATTTTTTTTTTGTCAGGAACATTTATTTTCTATTTTTTTGTCACAAACATTTATTTTTTTATTTTTTTGTCAGGAACATTATTTTCTATTTTTTGTCACAAACATTTATTTTCTATTTTTTTTGTCACAAACATTTATTTTCTATTTTTTTGTCACAAACATTTATTTTTTTATTTTTTTGTCAGGAACATTTATTTTCTATTTTTTTGCCACAAACATTATTTTCTATTCTTTTTTTACCTGCTCAATATTTGTGCTTGAGAACCAGGCAGCAAAGGTAGCGTGCAAAGAAAAAAATCACAGCATGGATGGGGCTGGAAGTGGAATTAAAAAAAAAAAAAGAAAACTAAAAATATTGAGCAAAGAAATGAATGAGTTAAATCATAAGATGGTTGGGGGTGGAAGTTGAATTTGTGTTGGTGTTTTCTTTAAAAAAAAAAGGAAAACTAAAGATATTTTTCAAAGAAATTAATGAGGTGAATCATAGGATGGATGGGGTTGGAAGTGGAATTTCAGGTGGTCTTAAAAAAAAAGAAAAAAACCAAACTAAAGGTGTTGTGCAAAGAAATTAATGAGGTAAATCATAGGATGGATGGGGTTGGAAGTGGAATCTGAGCTGGTGTTTAAAGAAAAAGAAAACGAAAGATATTTTGCAAAGAAATTCATGAGGTAAATCACGGGATGGCTGGGGCTGGAAGTGGAATCTGAGGTGGTGTTAAAAAAAAAAAAGGAAAATTAAGGTATTGTGCAAGGAAATTAATGAGGTAAATCATAGGATGGATGGGGTTGGAAGTGGAATTTCAGGTGGTGTTTAAAAAACCAGGAAAAACTAAAGATATTGTGCAAAGAGATGAATGAGGGAAATCATAGGATGGCTGGGGCTGGAAGTAGAATCTGTGTTGGTGTTTAAAAAAAAAACCAAGAAAACTAAAGGTGTTGTGCAAAGAAATTAATGAGGTAAATCACAGGATGGATGGGGCTGAAAGGGGAATTTCAGGAGGTGTTTAGGAAAAAAGGAACACTAAAGGTATTTTGCAAAGAAATTAATGAGGTAAATCACAGGGTGGCTGGGGCTGGAAGTGGAATCTGAGGCGGTGTTTAAAAAAAAAGGAAAATTAAGATATTGTGCAAGGAAATTAATGAGGTAAATCACAGGATGGCTGGGGCTGGAAGTGGAATCTGAGGCTTAAGAAAAGCAGGAAAAACTAAAGATATTGTGCAAAGGGATGAATGAGGGAAATCACAGGATGGTTGGGGTCGGAAGTGGAATCTGGTGTTGGTGTTTTAGAAAAGAAAAAACTAAAGGTATTTGCAAAGAAATTAATGAAGTAAATCACGGGATGGCTGGGGCTGGAAGTGGAATCTGAGGTGGTGTTAAAAAAAGGGGAAAACTAAATGTGTTTTGCAAAGAGATGAATGAGGTAAATCACAGAATAGTTGGGGCTGGAAGTGGAATCTGAGGTTTAAAAAAAAACAGGAAAAACTAAAGATATTGTGCAAAGGGATGAATGAGGGAAAGCACAGGATGGTTGGGGTCAGAAGTGGAATCTGAGGTGGTGTTTAGAGGCAAGGCTGACATTAAAGTCTGGCTGTGGGATGTGGCAGAGCTGCTGTCCCCTCAGGTCCCCCGTGTCCCCTCAGGTCCCCCGTGTCCCCTCAGGTCCCCTGTGTCCCCTCACGTCCCCCATGTCCCCCTCAGGTCCCCTGTGTCCCCTCACGTCCCCCATGTCCCCCTCAGGTCCCCTGTGTCCCCTCACGTCCCCCATGTCCCCCTCAGGTCACCTGTGTCCCCTCACGTCCCCCGTGTCCCCTCATGTCCCCTCATGTCCCTTCACGTTCCCTCACATCCCCTCAGGTCCCCTGTGTCCCCTCAGGTCCCCCGTGTCCCCTCACGTCCCCCGTGTCCCCTCAGGTCCCCCGTGTCCCCTCACGTCCCCCGTGTCCCCTCAGGTCCCCCACGTCCCCTCAGGTCCCCCACGTCCCCTCAGGTCCCCAGTGTCCCCTCAGGTCCCCAGTGTCCCCTCAGGTCCCCCACGTCCCCTCACGTCCCCCGTGTCCCCTCAGGTCCCCCGTGTCCCCTCACGTCCCCCATGTCCCCTCAGGTCCCCCACGTCCCCTCAGGTCCCCCATGTCCCCTCAGGTCCCCCATGTCCCCTCAGGTCCCCAGTGTCCCCTCAGGTCCCCAGTGTCCCCTCAGGTCCCCAGTGTCCCCTCAGGTCCCCCACGTCCCCTCAGGTCCCCCGTGTCCCCTCAGGTCCCCCGTGTCCCCTCACGTCCCCCGTGTCCCCTCACGTCCCCCGTGTCCCCTCAGGTCCCCCATGTCCCCTCAGGTCCCCAGTGTCCCCTCAGGTCCCCCACGTCCCCTCAGGTCCCCCACGTCCCCTCAGGTCCCCCATGTCCCCTCAGGTCCCCCATGTCCCCTCAGGTCCCCAGTGTCCCCTCAGGTCCCCAGTGTCCCCTCAGGTCCCCCGTGTCCCCTCACGTCCCCCGTGTCCCCTCATGTCCCTTCACCTTCCCTCACATCCCCTCAGGTCCCCAGTGTCCCCTCAGGTCCCCCATGTCCCCTCAGGTCCCCAGTGTCCCCTCAGGTCCCCCGTGTCCCCTCAGGTCCCCCGTGTCCCCTCAGGTCCCCCGTGTCCCCTCAGGTCCCCCATGTCCCCTCAGGTCCCTGGCGTCCCCTCACGTCCCCCGTGTCCCCCTGCTGTCCCCGCAGCGTTGCCAGCACTGTCAAACACGCCCTGTCCATCTGGCTCAGCATCATCGTGTTTGGGAACAAGATCACCAGCCTGTCAGCCGTGGGCACGGTCCTGGTCACCGTGGGGGTCCTGCTCTACAACAAGGCCAAGCAGCACCAGCAGGAGACCCTGCACAGCCTGGCCATGGCCCCACAGCCCCCAGGGCCCTCTGAGGACACCGAGCCCCTGATCCCCAAGGATTTGGAACCCTATGATTAATGGGGCCCTGCAGCCTCCCGGCCGAGTGCGGCCCCAAGGAGATCCTCCTGGATGGGGTTGTATGAGTTCCACAAACCCTCCTGGATGGGGTTGTTCCTCTGAGTTCCTGAAATCATCCTTGATGGGGTTGTTCCTCTGAGTCCCTCAAACCCTCCTGGATGGGGTTGTATGAGTTCCTCAAACCCTCCTGGATGGGGTTGTTCCTCTGGTTCCTCTCAGTTCCTAAAATCTTCCTGGATGTGGTTGTTCCTCTGAGTTCCTAAAATCTTCCTGGATGTGATTGTTCCTCCGAGTTCCTCAAACCCTCCTGGATGTGATTGTTCCTCTGAGTTCCTCAAACCCTCCTGGATGTGATTGTTCCTCTGAGTTCTTCAAACCCTCCTGGATGTGATGGTTCCTCTGAGTTCCTCAAACCCTCCTGGATGTGATTGTTCCTCCGAGTTCCTCAAACCCTCCTGGATGTGATTGTTCCTCCGAGTTCCTCAAACCCTCCTGGATGTGATTGTTCCTTCGAGTTCCTCAAACCCTCCTGGATGTGATTGTTCCTCTGAGTTCCTCAAACCCTCCTGGATGTGATTGTTCCTCTGAGTTCCTCAAACCCTCCTGGATGTGGTTGTTCCTCTGAGTTCCTGGCAGGTCTTGCCCAGGATTTGAAGCTGGAAGGAGCTGGGAAGGATCCAGGAAAGCCTTGGCAATCTGGTGCCCCAAAGAGAGGACCTGGAGCGTGGTGAACGTGGGCTTTATTGTCTCTCCTTGACTCCAAATCACATCCAAGCCTGTGCTGGTGGAAGAACTTCGGTGTCCTGTGGGAGAGCAATTCCTGTCTCCCTCCAAATCCAAACAATGTGAAAATGGGGCCCCAGCACTGAATTCTGCTGGCAGAGAGTTGGAATTGGTGCCTCCTGGAAGTTTCTGCTTGTTGCTCTGCATTTCCTGCATCCTCCCTCATTCCTGTGTGCTGGAGAGATGGAACAGGTCCAAGGAGGGGATTGTCCCACCCTGACCTCACCTCAAGCACTTGGGGGCTTTTTGGGCCCCCAAAACCTGCCAGAGCTCCAGGAGCATTTGGACAGCACAAGGAGGGATTTTGGGGTGGATTTCGGTTTCTGTACAGGGCAGGAGTTGGACTGGATGGTCCTTGTGGGTCCCCTCCCACTCAGGATATTCCATAATTCTAAGAGGGATTGGAATTCCCACCCTTCTCTCCCAAAAAAAAAAAAAACAACAACAAAAAAAACAACTTTATAGGTTTGCTTGAAGCAAGCTATGGGAAATGAGCTGTGGTGAGCACCTGCTGCTGGCTACAAATCCAGGATTTGTAGTGGTTTAAAATGTAAAAATTGAATGTGGAAATATTGCATTCTGATCATTTATTGGCAAAACTGAAATGCAAATATTCACACACGTAGCCTGTGTAAATGGAGTGTTGAATTCAATACTTGTAGTTGCTTAGAGGTAAAAAAAAAAAAAACTCTGAAAGTTGTGGTGACAAAGGAAGCAGGATCTCTGCATTTCTGTGAAAAACCATTTTGTTGTTTTAATTTCATTTTATTATGCATGAGGAAAGAATTTGATGGGGTTTTTTATATTCTTTCTAAGAGTGCAGCAAAAGGCTGCCTTTTAGAATCTCAGGGTTATGAGTCTGACCTGTGTGTAAAATACCTAATTTCTGATGATATAAAGAAATCTCAGAGGCATCTGTGACAGATGGGAGGAATATTAACCATAAACTGAGGCAAATCTTTATTTCTGCTGCTTTTAAATTTCCTTTTTTTTTAAAGGAAATTTGTTTTTGTGGTAGATCAAAGATTAAAAGTTAACTTCCCTTTTCAAAATTCTGAAGAACAGTCGGTTTCGACAAAAAATAAAGCACAAAAAACATTCACATGGACTTTTTGGGAACAAAACTTGAGTTGAAAGGAGTGGGTTTTAATAACTGCCACTCTTCTTCTGGAAGGTTGGAGCATGGATATATACTGGTCTTTAAGAAAAAAAATAATGGTTAACAGGAAATTACAAGTGGAATTCTGTACAATTACATTTCCACACCTCAGTGATTACCTGGGGCAGATTCCCCAAAGATCTGAGGGAGAAAAATGCCAATTATTTCATCCTTGTGTATGTGATCCGTCTGTGGTATTTTGTTTTCTTTTGTACTCCTGTCACTTTTATAAAAGCTGTGGACCGTGGAGCTCTGTGGGTTTTTTTTTTTTTTTTAATTTGTTTTCTGCTAAATACATTGAGATTTTTGAAAGTATAACTAAAAAAAAAAAAACAAAAGAAGTGTGGTGTGTGTCATATTTCTGCTTTAGGTGACAGAAATCCCAGCTCTCACATAAACCCCATCATTTTAAAATCCAGCAGGTTTTTGTTTTTCTGTGACCTTGGGAGGATTTGGGAATGGGATTTTAACCCCTTTTTTCTTTGCCATCTTTTTTCTTTTTCTTTCCTTCAATTAAACAAACCAAAAACCTTTTTGTTCTCCAATCAGACCAATAAATCTTCTTTTCTCTTGAGTAAACAAGGAGGTTTTTGCTCTTTGTTATGAATTCCCAAGGGTGTCCCACCCCAGCTCTTCCTGTGACAGAAAAATCGAATTTTTGGGAACATTTTAGAGTTTCTGTCCTTGCATTTCTGGTGGCCACACGCAGGTACCCATGACGAGGACGAGCTCTGTGAGCTGGAGCTCTGTGCACTTTATTTATTTTACATTTTTAATTCGTTCAGAGCTTGTCTTCCTTAAATGTCAATTAAGGAAGTGCAGGGGGAAGGTGTTACAGCACTCCTTGTGCTTCTAAATTGTCATTTTTCCCGTTATTTCCCATTCTATATCATTATTTCTCCTTATATTGTCATATTTCCAGTGGGGGATGGATAATTAGTGCATCTTGGGGATCATAATTAGGGTAATTAGGGATCTTTGCTGTTCTGGGCCGTGTCCCGTCCCTGTGTCACCTCTGTCACCTCTTCCCTCACACTCTCACTCATTTCCACGTAAGAATTGCAGCTTTTGGTTGGAATCAAATTTATTCAATCCAATTTATTCCGATTTATTCAAATTTATTCAAACGCCGCACTCCGATCTGTAATTAAATGCGGCCCAGCAGTGACAACGCCTCCATTGCCAGCCCTGCCGCCGGTTCGCTGGGCTCATTGCTGCCCAGGCACAGCCCGCGGGTTCATTAACGCCCCGTTCCGAGAGGAGCGGCTCAATTAACGCCTCATTAACGCCTTGAATTAATTACCGCGCCGTGAGGCGGCGCTGACGTCACCGGCGCGCGGCGGCGGGCGGAAGTGACGCGTGACTCGCGCGCTGCTGCTCGCAGTCCCCGGTGGCGGCGGCGGTGAGCGGGGCCGGGGGGAGCGCGGCGGCGCTGAGGGGACACCGCGGGCGCTGAGGGGACCCCGAGGGCGCTGAGGGGACACCGGGGGCGCTGAGGGGACACCGGGGGCACAGAGGGGACACCGCGGGCGCTGAGGGGACCCCGGGGGCACAGAGGGGACACCGCGGGCGCTGAGGGGACCCCGGGGGCACAGAGGGGACACCGCGGGCGCTGAGGGGACCCCGGGGGCGCTGAGGGGACACCGCGGGCGCTGAGGGGACACCGGGAGCGCTGAGGGGACCCCGGGAGCACAGAGGGGACACCGGCGGCGCAGAGGGGACACAGGGAGCGCTGAGGGGACCCCGGGGGCGCTGAGGGGACCCCGGGGGCGCTGAGGGGACACCGGGGGCACAGAGGGGACCCCGGGGGCACAGAGGGGACACCGGGAGCGCAGAGGGGACACCGGGAGCGCTGAGGGGACACCGGGGGCGCTGAGGGGACACCGGGAGCGCAGAGGGGACCCCGGGGGCGCTGAGGGGACCCCGGGAGCGCTGAGGGGACCCCGGGGGCGCTGAGGGGACCCCGGGGGCGCTGAGGGGACCCCGGGAGCGCTGAGGGGACACCGGGGGCGCTGAGGGGACACCGGGAGCACAGAGGGGACACCGGGGGCACAGAGGGGACTCCGCGGGGCTTTCGGTAAAGCGAGGGATTAGCTTTAAATGGCATGGTTCTCTTGTTAATTAATATTCTGCCTCCTGACGGGTAATTACGGTTTCTCTGCTCGTGTTAATTAGTGCCATGCTCGGTGTTTCTCGTTTCTTGGGTCGGTGGTCGTGCTGCAGTTACCTTTTCCTCAGTGACAGCTGATTCCAGCTCAGTTGGCTGCTTTATTTTCATCCTTATCTCAGCAGTTCTGCCTGATATCCCGTCAATTCTGCATTCCTCGTGTCCTTTTTTTCCCAAGTTTTGTTACCTCCCCCGAGGTCTCGGTCATTATTAAACGTGTGGCACCAAACCTTGGCCATAAATTGGTTTTTGTGCCCTCCAGCATCTCCCTGAGCTCTCAGCAGAATCTTTCCTTTGGGTTTAAAATAAACATTTTTTGGCTCATCATAAATCAACTCCAGCATGGCTTTTCTCAAAACATTAAGTGTTTGCACTGAAAAAAATGGGTGTAAAATAGATTTATTTCGATTTCTTTCTGTTTAATTGTGGGCTTTGTCAACGTCTCCTCCTTTTACAGAGGGTGTTTTTTTTAAACTCAAATGGGTGATGAAAAGGATTCTTGGAAAGTGAAGACTTTAGATGAGATTCTCCAGGAGAAGAAACGAAGGAAGGAGCAAGAGGAGAAGGCAGAGATCAAACGTATGAAAAATGTAAGCTGCCCTTTGGGACTCATTTTAATGGAATTATTTGCTTTCTTAATAGAAAACTGCATTTTAATGGGGTGCAGTCCTGATTTTCTGGTGATTTTCCTGATTTTCTCATGCTCTGTCAGCTGAAGTCTTTTCTGTGTGGTCTCTAATTGCAAAGTTTAACAAAAATATGATAATTGTGGAGATTTCATTGGTCTTGCATTGTATACTGTGCTTTGTTACAGTTATTGGTCAGAAAAGAGAAATAAATTAATGTAGTTAATAATTTAAATTTAGATAATTATATATTATTAAATAGATGAATTTGAAATAAATAAAAATATAAATCTATAGATATAAATAAATAGCTGTTTGGCTATTGGTCAGAATTATTATTATTATTTAGTTATTGGTCCAAAAAGATAAATTAATGCAGCTAATAATTTAAATATATATAATTATATATAATTAAATACAATAATTAATGGTTAAATACATTAAATAGATTAATTTTAAATAAATAAAAATATAAATATATATAAATAAAAATAAATAAAGTCATCAACTGGGGCTTGCAGTTCAAGGAACAACTTTTAAAGATTTTATAGAAGAATGGGTTAAAATCATGGGTTTGGAATCACTTTTATCTTGCTGTTTGGTTATTGGTCAGAATTATTATTTAGTTAGTGGTCAGAAAAGATAAATTAATGTAGTTAATAACTTAAATTTATATAATTATATACAGTCATTAATGTTTAAATAAATGAATTTTAAAGAAATAAAAATATATAAATAAATAAAAATAAATAATCCGCTGGGGCTTGCAGTTCAAGGAGCAACTTTTAAAGGTTTTAGAGAAGAATGGGTTAAAATCATGGGTTTGGAATCACTTTTATCTTGCTGTTTGGTTTTGTACAGCTGTGTACAAAATAATTATTGCAGAAAAAAGCCACACAATAGTTACTGCACTCCAACTCAGTATTTAATTTTGTCTAATTATGTCAAATTAATGCAGCTCTAATAAAGTGCTGCTGTCATAAATCAGTGGATTTTACAGTCCAGGCTGAATTCTTGAGCCAGCAGTGGAAGATTTCAGTAACATTGAATTATTTTCATGTTGAGCCATACAAATCACTGGGTTTTTCTCTCTGCTGTGGTTCCCTCAGTCAGATGACAGGGATTCCAAGAGGGATTCTCTTGAAGAGGGGGAGCTGAGAGACCATCGCATGGAAATCACCATCAGGAACTCGCCTTACAGGAGGGAAGACTCCATGGAAGACAGGTAAGAGTGAGGAAATAAAAAGAGACCTTAACATTTCAACATCCTGAGAAGAGGGTTTCAAATATCTGAAGGGAAAATCAATTTTTTTTAGTGTGCAGAAGTGGAAATCCTTTTTATGAACACCCCAGGGTAACTTTTTGAAGTGCTGGTTATGATTTAACAGTGTTGTGTTCCAGTTTTGATTTGTTGTGGGAGCTCAGTATAAAATGGGAATCTTTTCCAAACAAGGAAATCTGATTTCTCCTGTCACCTCCCTGAGTTTATCAAACTCCCTGAGTTTATTCCTGTCCTGCCTTTCAGGGGAGAAGAAGATGATTCCTTGGCTATCAAACCACCCCAGCAAATGTCCCGGAAGGAAAAAACCCATCACAGGAAAGATGAGAAGAGGAAAGAGAAACGCAGGCACAGGAGTCACTCTGCAGAAGGTGCTTCTTGCCACTCTTGGAACTTTCTGCTTTCTGGAGCAGAGTAAATTACAATAACTCAGACTGAAGGAACCACAGCAGCTGGATAAGGCAGAGGAATTTAAACTGTTATAATTGCTTTGGCTGTGCTTAGGGCCCTTAGGGGAACGACAGGGGTGTGAACGTGGTTGAGAGGACAGAAATCACTTTGAGACAGGGACACTGAGGTCACTTTTACTCCTTGAAGCCTGATAAGATTCTCTCTGGCTTCACTGAGTGAAAGACCTCTGATCTTTGTACCTGCCAAAGAAAGAAATATCCTTCTTAGAGACATTCCCATTGTCTTCCTCTCAATTACAACAAATTTTTACTTTAATACAAGTATTCATGCAAAATCTTACAGACTTTGGGCTTTCCAACCCCCTTCCAGAGCGGGATTTTCCCTTTAAGAAAACAACAGAGGTCATGGCAACAGTTCCCATCAGTTTCACCCCCTAAGTTTTGCTTCTGGTGGTTATTTTGAGCGGTAACACTCGGAAATTGATTTCTGTTTGTTCAAGGGAAGCATGCCAGAGTGAAAGAGAAAGAACGGGAGCATGAGCGTAGGAAGAGACATAGAGAAGAGCAGGATAAAGCCCGGCGTGAATGGGAGAGACAGAAACGGAGAGAGATGGCAAGGGAGCATTCCAGGAGGGAGAGGTACATCCATCCCTCCCTCCCCTGGGGAGGGACATCAGCAGCTGCCTCCTCTGAGCATTTCTTGTTGTGAAATGACCAAAAAAAAAAAAATCCACAGTGAAAACTTGTCTGTGCTCCTGGGAATGTGTTGTCTGATGGGGAATGTGTTCTTTGCTTTAATTGTTTTTAAGTGATTTATTACCATGGACATTCCAGGTGAATTCACTGCCAGTGGTTCACTGTAATAAAAAGATTGGATGGTCTTAGAGGTTTTTTCCAACCTAAAAAAATAAGTACAAACCAGATTTGCACAGGAGATTAATTATCTGGATTGTCAGGGGATTAATTAATTGGACTGGCTTAATTTCTGCTTAAATCCTGATAGGGTGGAGGACACCTGGTCTTGGTCTTTTAAACCTGTTTTTTAAAGGATCAGCTGAAAAACTCCACCTGTTTCTGACTGATGCACAACTGGGGGTGTTGATAAGTTGAGTTCAGTGGTTTGGTGCTGCAAACCAGTTTTCCTTCTCTTCACGAGCTGAATTTGTAACAAACAAAAATTATTTTCCAGAGATCGTCTGGAGCAACTGGAGAGAGAAAGGGAAAGAAAAATCCGGGAGCAGCAGAAGGAACAGAGGGAGCAAAAGGAGCGAGAGAGGAGAGCTGAGGAGAGGAGGAAGGAGAGGGAAGCCAGGAGAGAAGGTGACTCCCTCTGCATAAATCTTCTTCATATTTACTATCACTTTCCTACCTGCTGACACAGTGGAGGGATAGAAAGTGGTTTTTGTTAAAGCAGTGCCAGAATTTAAAAAGAATTAAAAGTGGGGAGGGCCTTTGACGTGGAAGGGAAAAAGAAATTTAAGGTTTACATGGGGAAATAAAACAATGTGATGATATTATGTGCCTTAAATATCCTGAGAAGTTGGTCACTCAGTGAGTCTTTGGCTTTCCCTGTCAGGAAGATTTCCTATAAAAACAAGATTTCTGGTGGTGCCACTGTGTGCACCCAGCACAATCCCAGTGGTTCTGAACTCTTTGGCTGAGTCTAACTCAGTTTGATAGAGGTTGAAACCTCAAAATTCAATGTTTTAAGGATTTGGGGGAATAAATTGTAAAAAGGGAGAGGTCATGTAAGTACTCCAGGCATGGGAAATGCTGTAGTGGGAGTCAGGTGGGAGGATCTGATGCCTGAGCAGTTTAAGTTCTGCACTTGAACTCTTTGCACGGTGTGTTGGGTGTTTGCAATCTCAGCTCAGATCATTTTTGGTTCAAGGATCTCTGTCCCAGCTTTCAGAGGTAAAAATCAGAGCCCATTCCTGTGATCAGGTGGAAAAGATTCAAGAATAGCAGAACAAACCATATTTTTTTGCTTTCTCTTTCTTGCTCAGCTCATACCAAACAGCTCCTTTTTGTGCTTGGCTTTATGCTGATAGTGCTCAATCTGTGTAACCTTTCATTTAATTGGTTTTATTGTTCTGAATGTTCTGTCAGCTCCTTCTAAACCTCAGCTGGTTTTATTCTTTTACATATTTTCCACTTCTTTCTCTGGCATTAATGCTTTAGAATCAGGGTGTTTACTGTGTAACATACAGGGCAGCTTGCTTCTGTTTTTAAGTATGGCAGCAGCTTTCTCTAAGCAGTACAAATCCATATTTTATTTGAGATAAATCAAAGCCCTTCATTCTCCCAGATTTAAGTAGGTTCATCTCCCACTCTTCCCCGTTACCCTGAAAAAAAAAAAATGAAAATCATTCAAATCAGGTGGCTGTGGCAGACAGGACAACTCTAATTAGGCAGATGTAACAATTTCTTTGGTTTTGTTTTCCCTAGTTTCTGCACACCATAGAACAGTGAGGGAAGAATATGGAGACAAAGTAAAAATGAGACCCTGGAGTCGCAGCCCTTTGCGCCAGCAGAGAGACAAGCTTGAGCAAGGAGAGAGCAGGAAACCAGGTAGCATCTGCCACTCTACACTGTCTTGGGGGGCAGCAGGAGCTGGGCTGGGGTAAAAATCGAATTAAATTAATTTTTAGTCTCAAACAAACATCCCAGGTGCTCAGTTAAAGTCTTGTCCAGCTCAGCCCCAGCGGCGTAACTCTGGAATCTTCACGAACATCTCTTTCCTAAAGCAGTGCTGGTTTTGCAGGAGATGCACAAGTGAGAAATGGAATGGGTTTAGGGGTAGGAGTAGCAATTGGAAAAGTTTCAAAATGAGTTACCCCGTTCAGTGGTGAAAGAAGCAGCTGACTGAATTTGTAAAATCCCTCAGTTGAATTGCTTTGCCGGTTAAAAAGGGATTGGTTACTTCAGCTCCAACTGGATTTGGGGTTAGGAGCTAAACTATAAAAAGTGACCTCCCAGGGATCAATGTAAGCATCACTGATTCTGTCATCTTGAAGAAGAAATTGAATTCTGAAGGCAGAGCTCTGCTTAGATGGTGAATTTCGTTTTCCAAGCCAGACAATGATCACCCCCTGAAGGTTCTGGGGGTAGAGAACTTGCACAAGTGACATAAAAATGCCTTTGTTTGAAGGAGGAAAGCTCTGTGTCTGCCCTGCTAACGTGTGCACCTGTGAAAAGAAGTGTAGCCTCTCAGAGCAGGATGGAATCAGCTGGAATTCCAGGTGGAGGCAGGCAGCAAGGCCTGGGAAACTCCTGCCTCATCAACCACCAGGGATTTTTCATGGTGATCACTGCACTGGAGCAGTGAGCACTGACAGTAAGGGACCCTGTCCTGGTGATTCTTGTCACCATGGTGCTTTTTTTCCATTTTTCCCGTTTTAATTCATCTTAGAATACTTTAGGAGCACATCATATTTAAAAATCAGGTCAATATTCCATATTTTTGGCTGTTGATCCTGCACCTCTGCAATTCAGAAAAGCTGTTTGTCATTGAGCAGAGTGAAATTATTATTTCTTTTTTTATTTTAGTGCTCTGAATTTCCAATACTGAATATTCAGCACTGATTTAATGCCAGCAGAAAGTGAAGCAGTTACCTGGGAATTCAGAGGCTTGGAAATGATACTCAATTACCACTGTGTTTTTAATTTTTTGTGGTTTCAGCAGTAAAAGAAGAGAAACCAGAAGAGAGGGATCCTCTGTCAGACTTGCAAGACATCAGTGACAGTGAGAGAAAAACCAGCTCAGCAGAGTCTTCCTCAGGTGATTGAATGCAATTTAGGAGCTGTAATTAATTGTACAGATGTAATTAATTTCTCTGCTGAGCAAACCCTGTAAGTGTTAAGTGCCTGATTATTCCTGGACAGAATCTGGATCAGGCTCAGAAGAGGAAGAGGAAGAGTCCAGCAGTGAAGGCTCTGAGGAAGAGGGAGAGGAAGAGGAGGAGGAGGAGGAGACAGGAAGCAATTCTGAGGAAGTGTCTGAGCAATCAGCAGGTGAGGATAGCACCAAGCAGGGCCTACGGGCGTGTGTGGTTTTCTTTTTTTCCTCATCCTGTGTTGTTTTATTTGAACATTTTCCTTTTCTCTTAGTCTAGGCTAGGCTGAGACCTCACAGGTCAAGATAACTAAAAAGAAAAAACCCAAGTACAAGTCCTATTCTATCCTTTTGTGTAGAGGTAATACCAATTCTTCATCTAAGAAGCCAGATCAGAAACCTGAAAGCCATTTTTGTCTCCCTGACTGGTCAGCAGTTCAGGGGGTTCTGTAGCACATCAGATTCTCTGCAGAGCACAATTTGCACTTCTTTGGGGGGTGGTGAAATCAAAATGACTTTGTCATGTTGAATTATTTTCTGTTGCAAATGATAGAACTTTTTCCCAAATGAATAAATGCAATAACACAAAGTTCAGTAAAGAAGTCTGAGTGCAGCTGTTCTTGTCATTAATTAGTAAAGAAAAGGCACAAGAGCAGGCTCTGATGGCTGGGTGTTTCTCTTTAAAATCAATTACAGTTAATAAAGAAATATTCATAATTTATTTACCTGCCCACATCCCAGTTCCCAGAGAATTGATAAGAGTTGTGTTCCCTGTTGGAAGCATTTGCTATCTGGGTGAAACAGAAGCTCTTGGTCACTGACAGTGCAGGAGCCTGGTGAGATAGGAGAGGATTTCAGCAGGGATTTACCTCCCAAGGAGCTGCAGAAATGTGGATTTTTTCCAACCAAACTCGGTTCTGTTTTGCAGAGGAGGTGAGCGAAGAGGAAATGAGCGAAGAGGAGGAACGGGAGAATGGAAACCACATCCCAGTTGGTACAATGCAAATACTGAATGTTTTAAAGAAGCGTTTGGCTGAGTTTTTTGCAGCTAAAGAAATCTATTTCTACAAATATTTAAAAGATTAAAATGCTATTCTCATGTCAAACTCAGAAATTCCTTGAAATCTGCTTTATGTTTAGAGAGAATCAGTCTAATTGGCTGATGTTTCATTCTCTTTCATTTTGTGTTCTTTTATCCTGTCCTCTCATCAAAATCAGAGAATGAGACCCAGAATGAGGATGAGACATCCTGGGTCAGTTTTCTCTTTCATTCTGGTGTAAAGATTTCTTTTTCTCACCTGCTGCATTAACACTGGAAACTGTAGGTGAATTCTTGAAAGCATCACCTTTGCCAAGAGGAGAAATTTGGCTTCTCCACCATCCTCTCCCATGCAGTGCTCGATGTCACCACCTTTATTTGCCTAAAGCTGAGTTTAATTAGTCCAGACAGCTCCTCTTTCCACGACTGATTCTGACCTTTAAAGTTCCAGAGTCGAGGTTTGACCGGGATTCTGCAGGGAGTGAGGTGGAGGAGGAGGAGGTCGGGGAGGGATCCCCTCATTCCAATGCCATGACAGAAGGGGAATACATTCCTGATTCTCCAGCTTCCTCCCCCATCGAGCTGAAACAGGAGCTTCCCAAGTATCTTCCTGCCCTCCAGGTAGGGAATCACCCTCTTAAATGTAGATAAGAATGTAATTATATCATTGATATCTGTTATCTTGGTATTGCTGTCTGGAAATAGATCCTTGTGAGAGGATCTGTTTTCATAAACAGAAACTGGTTATTCTTTATGTAGCCAACAGCAAAGTGTAGAAATACTAATAAAAATCAGATTTTTACTAATTAGTTATGTGAAAGGTGCTGAGTTGCTGCCTTTGTGTTTCAGATTATTCTATGCAAAAGTGAATGGAATAATTTAGTTAATCTGCTGAAACACTGTCTGTCCAGGATTCCTTTAGAAACTATGAAAAACAAACCCCAAAGATACCTTTCTCTTATGGTTTATAGCTGAATTCTTCTGCTAAATTTTAGCTGTGAAGTTGCTGAAGTTTTTGAAAAAGCAAAACCTTCCCCCAGATGCTGGAGGAGTAAATGTTGTCCCTGTGTTTTCTTCAGGGATGTCGCAGCGTGGAGGAATTCCAGTGTTTGAACAGGATTGAAGAAGGAACCTATGGTGTGGTGTACAGGGCAAAGGACAAAAAGACTGGTGGGTATCAGTGCCCTCCACTTTCTTCAGGGCATTTAGGGCTGCAAATTATCATTCTGCATTTTTCAGTGATGAACAAAATCTGTTTAAAATATTTCTTTACCAGCAAGCTGCTCGTTTTCAAGGCAAAACAGCACAGATAATTAAATGTTAAATCAGTGAGAGAACACCTGTTAATGTGAATTTTTAACTGTGTGATGGGAAATGCGTTTCCTTTGCAGATGAAATTGTGGCTCTGAAGCGACTGAAAATGGAAAAGGAGAAGGAAGGTTTTCCCATTACTTCTCTGAGAGAAATAAATACAATTCTGAAAGCACAGCACCTGAATATTGTCACTGTCAGAGTAAGGCTGCAATCTTTTATGTCTGAAGTACTTCTGTTGTTGAAATACTCCTCTTGGCTTTTAAATACAAAAATATCAGCAACCCTGGCAGGTCTTGCTTCTGTGAACAATTGTGTGCTGCTCATAAGGCTGTATAGACATCACTGTCTGCACAATCTGATGTCTTACAAAAAATGAGCTGTTTTCTAATAGAAAAAACACATTTTCTGAGGATTTTACCAATGGCAGCCTCCATCCTCTTGCCAGTACATTTCTAAAACTGATTTTGGATGCTTTTTAAACACCATGTGTAGGTTTTGCTCATGTGGTTCTGTGTTGCAGGAGATCGTTGTGGGCAGTAACATGGATAAAATCTATATTGTGATGAACTACGTGGAACACGACCTCAAGAGCCTGATGGAAACAATGAAACAGCCTTTCCTGCCAGGTACTGCTTGCCACAGTGCCCTGGAATCCTCAGAGCTGGAAAAGTGGCCAACACAAATGGCCCTGCTGGCTTTGGGCAGTGCCATGTGTTGCTTTGGAATGTCCTGTGTTCCTTGGAACTGACACTTCCTGGCTTTTTCTGTTTGTTCTGTAAAACCTGACCCAAATTAAGGTGTTGGCTGATCCTCGTGGTGATGATAGCTGGTGATGAATCCAGTTTGTGTTTTTGGGGTGGAGCTGGGGGAATTTCCCCTGTGCTGAACTGGAAAAGAACACTGGGTTTTCATTTTGGCTGCTTCCTATGAGAGACAATAATTTCTGAGCATAATTTGGATGAATTCCAGCTGCCCAAATGAATTTTGCTGTTTTGTGACACATTTTTATGGTGCTTTTAACTTGCCACTCCTTCCTGCCCCCTTCCCTGTTCTCCAAACAAACAGAACACAAATTAAAGGTAGATTTATTTTCTTCAATTCATTTTTTATCATTCCAGGGGAAGTGAAGACTTTGATGATTCAGTTACTGCGAGGGGTCAAACACCTCCACGACAACTGGATCCTTCACAGAGACTTGAAAACTTCCAACCTGCTGCTCAGTCATTCAGGCATTTTAAAAGTAAGAATTAGGAAAAAAAATTGAGGAAATCAGGACAAATTCTGTGCTACAGAGTTATAGCTGTACCTAAAGTTCTGTGCAGTCGTCATCATGGCACTGATGGTGAATGAGCAGAGGTGGAAATGTTGCTTATTTCCCTTTCAGGTTGGAGATTTTGGATTAGCCAGGGAATATGGGTCTCCCCTGAAGCCCTACACCCCCGTGGTTGTGACCCTGTGGTACAGAGCTCCAGAGCTGCTGCTTGGAGCAAAGGTGAGTTCCTCCTTCTGGCTGCTGGAGCAGTGACTGCAGCCTGACTGTATTTTATAAACCATGATTAAAGTGTGAGCATGCTTGGGTCTTTATACTGATTCACAGCTGAAAATCCTGAATATTCAGTATTATTCCTCCTAATGACATCTAAAACCCTTCCATCCTCCCCACACACGGGGTAGGATGGGTGACAGATGGATTTTGTCCCTTGGAATGCTGATGTGGTCAGTGCTGATGGATTTCTCATGGGTTGTGGCAAAATGTCACCTTTGGCAGCTGGATTTTAAATGCCTTTTTAAATTAGTCTAAAACCTGTGACATCTGAGAGCAGAACGAGGCACTGACACTGTTCTAGAATGTTCCCTGCTGGTAACTGAAACTGGGTGAAATCAGGGTTTTATAGGGCTGCAGTGGCAAGAGCCCTGCCAGAAAAAAACACTGGCTTGTCAGCTGTGCTGCTTTGTTTGTGAGTGGAAAAGAGAGGCATCAGCCTGGAGACTTCCACCTTTCATCCTGAAAGATTTGTGTACATTGCTATTGCTCATAATTCACAGTAATTAGAAATTTGAAATAATTACAGTTGGATATGGGACTGGTTGTGTGTGTTCTGCTCAAAAAAAAATAAAAACCGAAACAAACCCCTAGAAACCACAACGTCCCTCCAAATAACTCAGTGAAAATATCTTCCTGGTTTTTCTGAGGTGTGACTTTATTTCCCTTCTTTCCAGGAATATTCCACAGCCATAGACATGTGGTCAGTGGGGTGTATTTTTGGGGAGCTGCTGACGCAGAAGCCGCTGTTCCCAGGGAAGTCAGAAATCGACCAGATTAACAAAGTTTTTAAGGTGATTTTTTTAATATTTTGGAATTTTGACTAGTTTTAGAAACAGGAGCATTGGAGTAGTTCATGTTGTTCCTTAACAGAGATTCAGCCTCAGTAAAAAGTTATTTAATTTGCTTTACCACACTTTGAATAGGCTGAGACCACGATTTGTCGTGTCTGTTTTCTCTAGATACTTCCCAGCTCCTAATGAATAAATAAAGGATTGCACTCTGAATTTATTAAAGAGGTATTTTAATTTACAGGATCTGGGTACTCCCAGTGAAAAGATCTGGCCTGGTTACAACGAGCTGCCAGCAGTGAAGAAAATGACCTTCACAGAATATCCCTACAACAACCTGCGCAAGAGATTCGGGGCTCTGCTCTCTGACCAGGGCTTTGACCTGATGAACAAGTGGGTGCCAAATTCCAGGGGATCCTTGGGAATCTGTTGGCAGGAAAACAATTTTCTGTGTTGTGAAAGGTTTATAAAATCAAGCCCAGGCTGTGCAGTTAAACTGTGTTACAGGAGTACTTGGTGTGTTAATAGAATGTCTAAAATCTCTCTTGAAATAGCAAAAACTGTAAAATATTCTAATGGATCCCTTTGGAGCTTTTATCTGTCTATCCAAGGGTCTGAGATATCCAGTGGTTTACAACTCTGGGAGCAGATCCCTGCAGAAGCTGCTTGGATGTGTAGTTCCAGCTGCTGTCCCATAAATTATGGGTTCATGGAGGATCCTGCCCTAAAAATCAGCTCTGTTAGATAATGTGGCAGCAATCGTTAACAGAATTATACCCAATTAAAGAATTGCACCTAATACCCAGTCATAGTATATAGAAAATTGATAGAATTATACATGATACCCAGTTAATAGAATTATACCCAATACCCAGTCATAGAAATATACCTAATACCCAGTAATAAAATTATATCCAGTACTAGCAATAGAATGAAAGCAAATTAATGGAATTATACCTTATTAATAGAATTATATCCAATGTCCAGTAACAAAATGATACCAAAGGAATAGAATTATACCCAATACCCAGTAATAAAATTATACCAAATCAATAGAATTATACCCAATAATAAAAATATACCAAAGTAATAAATTATGCCCAATGTCAGTAATAAAACTATACCAAATTAATAGAATTATACCCAATGTCCATTAATAAAATTAGACCAAATTAATAGAATTATACCCAATGTCCAGTAATAAAATTATACCAATTTATTATATATATATTATATATATAAAATATATATATATTTTATATATATATAAAATATAATATGTATAATATATTATATATTTATAATGTAATATATTATACCCAATACCATGAATAGAATCAAAACCAATGAACAGAATTATACCCAATATCCACTCACAGAATTACAACTAATAGAATTACACCAAAGTAATAGAATTACCCCCAACACCAGTAATAGAACCATCCCCAATACCCAGTGCCACAATTCTGTTGAACATCACAGAACCCTCAACCTCATTCCTGAACAGCTGACAGTTTTGGGGGGCTAAAATCTCCCTTTTTTCCGTGCCCCTTGGCAGCTTCCTGACGTACTACCCGGCGCGGCGCATCACGGCCGAGGACGGGCTGAAGCACGAGTACTTCCGAGAGACCCCGCTGCCCATCGACCCCTCCATGTTCCCCACCTGGCCAGCCAAGAGTGAGCAGCAGAGGGTCAAGAGGGGCACCAGCCCCCGGCCCCCCGAGGGAGGGCTGGGCTACAGCCAGCTGGTGAGTGTGGCACAGCTCCAGAGCCTGCCCTGGGCTGGGCTTTGCTTGGGATCCTGTGGGAGGGAGAGTTCAGCTTTCCTTCCCAAAATCAGTGCTGGTGAGTGTGGCACAAAGCAGAGCCTGCCCTGGGCTGGGCTTTGCTTGGGATCCTGAGGGAGGGAGAGTCCAGCTTTCCTTCCCAAAATCAGTGCTGGTGAGTGTGGCACAGCTCCAGAGCCTGCCCTGGGCTGGGCTTTGCTTGGGATCCTGAGGGAGGGAGAGTCCAGCTTTCCTTCCTAAAATCAGTGCTGGTGAGTGTGGCACAGCCCCAGAGCCTGCCCTGGGCTGGGCTTTGCTTGGGATCCTGTGGGAGGGAGAGTCCAGCTTTCCTTCCTAAAATCAGTGCTCGTGAGTGTGGCACAGCTCCAGAGCCTGCCCTGGGCTGGGCTTTGCTTGGGATCCTGAGGGAGGGAAAGTCCAGCCTTCCTTCCCAAAGTCAGTGCTGGTGAGTGTGGCACAGCTCCAGAGCCTGCCCTGGAGCAGTCCAACTTTCCTTTCCAAAGCCCAGGGAGAGTCCAGCTTTCCTTCCCAAAGTCAATGCTGGTGAGTGTGGCACGGGGCAGAGCCTCCCCTGGGCTTTTGTTGGGATCCTGAGGTTCACCTGCACTGGTAGGAAGAGTCCAGCTTTCCTTCCCAAAATCCGTGCTGGTGGGTGTGGCACAGCTCCAGGGCCTCAGCTGGGGCTGGGCTTTGCTTGGGATGCTGAGATTCACCTGGACTACCAGGGAATGTCCAGCTTCCCTTCCCAAAGGCCAGGGAGGGTCCAGTTTTCTTTCCCAAAGGCCAGGGAGGGTCCAGTTTTCTTTCCCAAAGGCCAGGGAGGGTCCAGTTTTCCTTCCCAAAGGCCAGTGCTGCTGAGGTGGGCACTGGAATTGTCTGCCCAGGGAGTGGAGTCACCGTCCCTGGAGGGGTTTAACAAAGCCTGGACGTGGCACTCAGTGCCAGGGTTTAGTTGATGAGGAGGTGTTGGGGCCATTAGGTTGGACTTGATGATCTCAAAGGTCTTTTCCAACCTGGATTCTGAGTGTGGCACAGCTCCAGAGCCTCACCTGGGGCTGGGATCCTGAGATTCACCTGGACTGGCAGGAAAAGTCCAGATTTCCTTCCCAAAGGCCAGGGAAAGTCCAGCTTTCCTTCCCAGAGTCAGTGCCAGTTACTGCTCTGCTCCCAGGATCATTTCAAGGCACAATCAGAAAGAAATATCTGGTTTATCCCAGTGCAGAGCAGTTTCTCCTTTGAAAATATTCACTGTTTTAAACTAAGCTGTTAAATTTGGGGTTGAAATAAATCCACAGCCAGGTAAGTGATACAGATCTTGGGGATAGAAACAGATGCCTTTTTCCAGGCTTGGAGAATTCCTAAAAGGCCAGGCTGGCTTCTCTCTGTGGGGATATCTGTTCTGTCTGTCCATGGGAATTGTGCTGACCCCATAAGTATGGCATGTTAGGCCCCTAATTCTAGAAAATCCTTATTACCAGTTCCATGTTTCAGCATGCCTGAAATGGCACTGTACTGTATTGTGCCCAATTTGCAGTTTAAATAATACAAAAGTCGATTTTTTCGGGGTGTAAACACTGCCGTGGAGGATGTGTGTTGGATTAGATGCTCAATGAGTGAAGTTTTCACTTATTCACACCCATTTTTTTAATCTTTCTCATGCAGTCAAAAGTGGGTACAGGAACTAGGAACACTCAAATGGCTTTTAGCAATGGCAAATTTTGAAATAATAATATTTAAGGATTATGAATAACCCAGCATGAACCTTAACTGTGATGCCACTAAACCAAACATTTATTTCTCATCTTGAGATGCTTTATTTTTGTTGTTTAGATTTTTGGAGGGGTAAATGCAGCTGCCCAGCCCCTGACCAGTGCCCTGTGCTTGGTTTTCACAGGGTGATGATGACCTGAAGGACACAGGTTTCCATCTGACCACCACAAATCAAGGAGCATCTGCTGCAGGACCTGGCTTCAGCCTCAAGTTTTGAACTCAACATGAAAAAGGAGGGGGGAAAGAAAAACCCCAAAAAGCAAAAAAAAAAAAAAAAAAAAAAAATCACAGCACCATTCATGTGAGTGGATTTGAGTGCCCCAGTTCTGTTCTGTGTCAGGGGCACCAGATGTTTTTCCCTGTGAAAAAAACTCAAAGATTATCACAGATTCCAAGGCTCTTGTTTTATAAATCAATGTGGAGTTTATCTGCTGCATTCCATTAGAGGACTGGAGTTACCTGAAAACCCCAGGATCATCACAAACTGTGACAAAGGACAACTTGAAATAACAGTCCTGGAACAGTTTCTGGTTTATTTTTAGGGGTGTTTTTTGGTTTTTTTGGTTTTTTTTGTTGAGTTTGTTTTGTTTTTGTTTTGTTTCTTTTTTTTTTTTCTTGTAAATTTGTAGAATTAAAATACATTTTCAATTGTTTAATAGTGTGAAGGATTTCATTGCTTCACATGCAGCAAAGTGGGATGTTGGTGACAGTAAAGAGAGTTTATTTTTTATTTAAAGTAAGTAAATTTGTGTCTGAATATATTTAGAGCAAAAAGAACAATGGCAATTCTGAGGTTTGTATCCTGTTACCTTGGAGAGAGCTGGGCTGGGTTTGATACTCCCTGACCGGATTTTTTTTTTTTTGTTCTGTAAATGTATTTACAGTGGTGCAAAATTACTCTATTGTTTTATAAATCAAAAAGATTTAATATGGAGACTTGAAACTTTATTTCTTGTGGAAGGTTGTTTTTTTTTTTTAATATATGCCCTTTTTCCATCCAGAGAAGAATTCAGCTTTAGTGGTTGTGCAAGGCCACATTCCAGTCCTTTCTGGGGAAAGAGGAGAGGAGGAATCATGCTGGAATCTCATCCTCTGGAGCCCCTGATTTGTGAAGCTGTCACTTTGTTTTGGGAACAGGGAGATCTGGAAAACACCACATTTTCCTGCAACCACAGCTGGGCACCAGGCCAGTAAGGGATTAACTCCAATCCTAAACATTTTATCACTTCCAGTCCGTTTTGGAGAGTTTTCCTGGGGAAAGGCCGTGGGGCTGGAATGTGGATGTGCTGCAGTTGTGGTGAGTTGGGAAAGCAGTCTGGTTGTTTTCCTGTGCAGGAAGACAAAACTCCCTGTTCCCCTCAGCCCTGAAGGAGAAACAGCTGAACATTCCTGATTCCAGAAGCTTCCCCAGGAACCCAGTGAAAAGCAGGGAAGCTGTGAGGGATTGAAGCATGACCCCACTGCATAGTTTGGCTGTGACACAGAATTGTTCCCTTCCCAGCTTTGCCAGCCACTCCTGAGCTCTTCTCCAGCTGGATGTGGCACTTTCACCTCATCCTGAGGGAGGAAATCACCTCATCTCCCACAGGACTCAAGGCTCAGACCCCTCAAGGACCAAACTGAGAGCTCAGACCCCTTAATTACCAAAGTGAGCAGTGCAGACCCCCTAATTACCAAAGTGAGCAGTGCAGACCCCTTAATTACCAAACTGAGCAGTGCAGATCCCTTAATTACCAACCTGAGCAGTGCAGATCCCTTAATTACCAACCTGAGCAGCTCAGACCCTTCAAGAACCAAACTGAGCAGCTCAGACCCTTCAAGAACCAAACTGAGCAGCTCAGACCCTTCAAGGACCAAACCCTGAGCAGCTCAGATCCCTCAAGGACCAGCTGTGAGCAGCTCAGACCCCTCAAGGACCAAACTGGGCAGCTCAGATCCCTCAAGGACCAGCTCTGAGCAGCTCAGATCCCTCAAGGACCAGCTCTGAGCAGCTCAGACCCCTCAAGGACCAGCTCTGAGCAGCTCAGACCCTTCAAGAACCAAACCCTGAGCAGCTCAGACCCCTCAAGGACCAGCTGTGAGCAATAAATTCCTCTTGGAATAAGAGGAAAATCCTCAAACCACAGGAAACCACTTGAGGGGAAGAGCTGTTCTGTGGCTCCTTGAACTGGACGTGTTGGAATGGACAAGTGAGGAGTTTGTGTGATCCTCATCCTCCTGACAAGTGAAAGAAAAGTAATGTTAAGGCTTAGCATTGTAATTTCTTCGATTTGCAGTGCACCAGGATGTAAAAAATGGCAGGAAAACACTCAGGGAATGTTAAACTTGTCCTCTTCCTGCCATCCCACTGTCCCAGGGGCTGGGGCAGAGTCTGCTCCTGGTTTGCAGCAGTGCCCCACACAGCTCCATCTGACACTTTTCTTACAAAAAAAAAAAAAGGTTTTTAATTCTCTGTACAGCAAATAGTTGATAAATTCTTTATCTTTAAAACAAATCTGGAAGAGTTTGACATTCCAGTAACCAGTCCCAGAATCTCTTTTGCCCAAGGTACCGAAGCAGCTGCTGGAGAATTCAGTTGCACTACTGGAAATTAAACCTAAAATGCCAAAGGAAAAACTGGAATCAGGAGCAGGAACCAAATCCAGGGCTGGGTCAGTGCTTCAGTCTGATTCTCCAGGAATATGTAGTCAGGATCCTTTCTTTCTTCTTCACTATGCAAGTGTAAGTTCCTTCATTAATTGCATTTGCAATGATGCTCATGTGGTCTTCATTTAGGGCTAAATAACCTGGATAGGAATATTCCAGAAGTTCCTTATCTTTATACCAGCTGTCAGGAGAAAAAGAGTGGAAGTTAAACTGAATATTAGTTATTTCTACTAATAAATTTTGCTGAATAAGTGTAGAGCAGAGACTTTACCAAAACACAGTTGAGTTTTACTCTTTATTTCAGGTGGATAAAAAGGATTAACAGGGCATAATCATGAATTATTTTGGAGTTTGAATCTCTGAAAGTTGATGGGAATTTGGGTCCTCAAGTCTAAACCAACTCATGGATTTGAGCCAACCTAAATTCTGGATACATCCAAAACTTGTTCATACTTCAGTTATAACCAACTAATTAAAACTTGAAAGGGTAAATTTAAATTTTACGGGGTTTTTTGCAGAATATATAATTTATAATTTAAAAAGAATATAAATATTTATATTTAAAAGTAAAAGTATAAAAATATAAAATTATTTTTAAATTTAAAGATATAAATATCATGTATAAAATAAAAATAGAAAAATTTAATAAATATTTTGCAGAATATAAAGAATATAAATATTCAAGCCAGGGACTTCGACTTGAGAGTAGGAATTAGCTTTGTGCTATATGTAAAATTGGATTTTATCCTTTTTGAGCTCCAGATGATGAACTCCATTCTTCTTTACCCCGTTTTTGTCATTCTTCCTGATGGATTTTGGCATGTGAAGTTTCCTAAGGCCTGGGTAAGGACAGAGCACTTACTAGACTTTGCCTTTTTTATGGATGATCTTCTGCCCGCAGCGGAAGGTGACGTTCCTGCCCTCAGAAACTGTCTTGGTTTTGGTCCTTGGTGGGGGCAGAGTGGGGGGCACCGTTGGAAATGGGAATTCTGTCCAGGCACAGAAGGAAATGCCAGCAGTTAAGGAGCTTTAGCCACCCCAAAACCCTTTCACAAAATCATCATTTAAAGAGCCTTAAAAGTATTAATTTAAAAGTGCCTCCTCGTCCTGAGCAATTCTTGGATAGACAAATAAGATGATTGATGTGCAAAGATAAAAATTCCGTGGTGTGATAAAAATCAACTCGTCCCTTTCGCAGCTATGGAAGAGGATGGGAACAGTCCAGTGTGTGAAAAGCCATGGAATATCTGGGTTTGTAATTATCTAATTGCATCTTTCATTAATGTGACCCAAAAAAAAAACCCCTGTGCTGAGGAAAGAGGCACTGCTTATCCAGGTTCTCCTAAGGACAGCAGTTTTTATCTGAACTCAATTCCACAGCTGCAGCAACTTGCCCTGCATCAGCTCCTTACCTGGATCCATAAGCTGAGGCTGGAGAAGGTGATTAACATCCTGTGATTAATCACCTTTCTGTCCTGTTCTGGGGAGCAGCTCCAGTCCAGCTGTGCTGGAGATGTTTTTGTCTTGTTTCTGCCCCATCCCTCTGCAGCCCCTCTCTCTGCCTTGCTATTCCCTGGCTCAGCTAAAGCAGAGAGGAGCAGGACAGTTTAATGTTCTGCTCCATAAATGTGGAATTATTCCTCGCTCCAGGCCTGCTTCTGGACTCAGAGATACAAAACACCATCTCTGTTGTGCTGCTTGGAGCTGGATCACTGGTGTCACTGATCCCTGGTGGGAAATGAGGATCCTGCCTATCCCAGCCTCACTTTTACCCCCTCCCTCTGCGGCCCCCAGCCCAAATCCCAGAGAAGCCCCTGGGTACCGTAGCAGAAGTCACAGGTGGACGGGCAGTGCTTCTTCATCAGCTTCCTGCGCTTCTCACAGAAGCCTTTTTTGGCCCACGAGGGGCACATAAATAACCTGTCCTTACAGCCTGGAACAGGAGGAGATGAGTTAGAGGGGGGATGGAGGAGACTGAACAACCAAATTTAGGTGAAATGTCAGAAGGAACACAGAATCACAGAATAATGAGGTTGGAAGAGACCTCTAAGATCATCAAGTCCAACCCATGCCCTGACACCTCAGCTAGACTGTAGCACCAAGTGCCATGTCCAGTCTTTTTTTAAACACATCCAGAGATGGTGACTCCACCACCTCCCTGGGAAGACAATTTCAGTGCTTTATTATTCTTTCAGTGAAAATTTTTTTCCTAATATCCAACCCGTACCTCCCCTGACGTAGCTTGAGGCCGTGTTCCCTTGTTCTGTCAGTGCTGCCTGGTGGAAGAGACCGACCCCACCTGTCTGCAGCCTCCCTTCAGGGAGTTGTAGAGAGCAACGAGGTCACCTCTGAGCCTCCTCTTCTCCAGGTTAAACCACCCCAGCTCCTTCAAACGTTCCTCATAGGGCTTGTGAACAAGGTGGAGCTGGGATGGGGAACGCTGTAGAGCAGCAGCACGAGGTGGGCTGTGACACCACGATTGCTCCACAGCGTCAGCCCCACAGAGACTGAGCCCCTCTCTCACCGTAGAGCCTGTGGATTCCCCACACCTCATCCTGGGAGATGCTCTTCTTGCCCGTCAGGGTGGCGTTGATGTGCATGAGGGCGTTGGGGTTCAGCGAGTGCATGAGGCCCAGGGCGTGTCCGATCTCGTGGGCTGCCACGTGGACCAGGTCAGTCAGCCACACTCCTGGGGGAAAGGAAACCAAGCTGGGATTGTGCAGTGCGGTGCTGCACAGCTCTGCTTTGTCACACAGCTCTGCCTAGGGTCACACCAGGGGAAAGATTTGGGTGCCTCGGGTTTCAGCTTTTTTATTTTCCAGATTTTGTGGTGCTTTGGTGTGTGGGTCTGGGCTTCAGATTAGGGGATGCTGAGCTCTGTGCACAGAGCAGGGAGACAAAACAATTCCTGCTCCAGCTGGGCACCAAGGACAAATGATCCAAACCTCAGGCCCAGGAGCACAAACAGCGTGGGCTGGAGAGAGAAAAACAAGCAGGATGGGACTGCCTGGGCTAAAGCTGGAATGGGACAATCAACTCCAAGGTGCAAATGGAGCAGAACTGATCAAAGTGAGAGCCCCCGTGAGCATTTGTGCATTTTGGGACCATTTTGGTTCATCTTGGGTGCAGCCCTGGCCAGGTCCAAGGTGGCTCCATTGAGGAGATCCTTTTAGTAAATCCCTACCTTATTTTAACTCTGTCTAGACTCTGTTCTAGGGCAGCCTTCACAAGGCATCAATGTCAGCCCTAGAACGGGCAATGCTGCCCCAGGTTCATCTTCCCTGTAGCTGCTTGGGCCCAAATCCAGCCAATTACTTCCACGTGCTTCTAATTCCCAGCAGCAGGCCCCAGAGCAGTGCCAGGCTCCAGGAGAGCTGCTCTGGACCAGCATTGCTTGTCCCAGTGCAACACTGACCCTCCTCATCCTCCTGCTCACTTTGCTCCCACAGCCCCGAGCTGAAGGAATGGGCTTGGGAAGATTCCAGTCTGGAAGAGGCTCTTGTTTGACATCCACGGCCTGGAGTCAAACTCAAGCCTCTTGGCAGCATGCAGCTCATGGATTTTAACTGAAGGATGTGTCTGAACTATCCAATAATTCCAGTAATTCCAGTAATTCCAGCAAGAAGTGGCCCTGCCACCACACAGTTCTGGCTCAGGGCAGAGGAACAACTTCCAAGCCCACAGTAAAACCCCAACTGTTTCTGTTGTCACTTTCCCAGACTAAAATCTGAATCCCAAGCATTCCACGTGCTCCCTGTGTTAACCTTTCTTCCAGCTGAACCTGGTGTTGCCCAGGATCCAATACTCGTGGTCATCAAAGTGGATTTCCCCGTGGGGTGGGAAGAAGGCGTGGGCCAGTTCCCCCGTGGTGCCATCGAAGCAGTGGTGGCTCAGAGACTCCAGGCAGTCCGTGTGGTTGATGGAGTAGAAACCTGTGGAAAAAGCAGCAGCTTGAGGGTTACCCAGCAGGATCAGCCTGCCCAGGAAACCCCTGGGTCACTGGGAAGGTCTCTGATGGGATCCCAGGTGTTTTCCAGCTTCCAGGGCCACAAAAGGAAAGATAAATGCAAAGCAATTATCAGCACTGATGGCAACGCTCAGCCACGTGCTGACCCTGCATGTAGAGCTGCTCCCAAAGGACACAAATGAATTTGTTTTCCAGCAGGGAATGCTGAGCTCCTCTTTCCAGGTGGAAATTATCTTTTTGAGAGAGAAGCTGGACAGAGCTGATAACCCCTGGATTGTTCCAAAATTGTTATTTTGAACATAAATAAGCAGATGCCTTGGAGTCAGAGCTGCAGCAGGATCACAGTGAATCCTGAATCCCTGGAAGGGCACCTGGAGCTCCCACAGGTGACAGGACAGACCCCTGGGAGCCTCATCACGAGGGGAACATGGTGTGAAATGAGGGTGAATCTGCTGGCTGGGCCATTGGCCCCAGGAATCTGTGCTTCACACTCAGAAATCCCAGGAAGAATTGAGGTCTGGGCTTGAGCAGAAAACGCCTCAGCACTGAACTGTTCTGGGCCCCAGGAAATTCAGGAACAGCCGTGGAGGGGGAGGAGGGAAGGGATGGAGCAGTGACTGCTCCAAAGGGATCAGCAAAAGGGAGACTGAACCCACCAACAACCAGAATCCCTCACCTGCTCCGTGTGACCCTGGCTGTGTCACTCCACCTCCCAGCATTCACTTTCCCCAGCTGTGGAGTAAGAATCTGTGGATTCTTATTCTCCCATGGCCTTCCCCCCCTATGAATTCTTACTCTTATTCTCCTGTGGCTTTCCCCACCTGTAAATTCTTACTCTTATTCTCTCTTGGCTTTCCCCACCTGTGGATTCTTACTCTTATTCTCCTGTGGCTTTCCCCACCTGTAAATTCTTACTCTTATTCTCCCATGGCTTTCCTTACCTGTGAATTCTTACTCTTATTCTCCCATGGCTTTCCTCACCTGTGGATTCTTATTCTCCTGGGGCTTTCCCCACCTGTGGGATCCCATCCCAGCAGCAGAACTTGAGGGCTCATTCTTGGCAAATGCCTGAAGTTTCCCAGCTTCACAGGGAGTGTTAAATGTGACATTAACATTTCCTTGAGCAGACAAAAGTAGTTCTTCTTTGCCTGGCTAAAGGCAAAGGACATCCCAAACCTTATCCAAGAGGCCCTGCTGAGCACGGGAGGGCTCTCCTGCCTCCCAGCTCCTGCATTACACGCTGGAATTGCTGGAATTACCACAGCCCACAGCTCCCTGGCCCAGTGCAGGAGCCCACGGGGGGCACTCACCGATTTTGAGGTCGCTGGGGAGGTGCCGTGGGACCTCCCTGAAGCTGAACGGGGACACCTCGCTCCACATGCGGAACGCGGCCGCCAGCCCCCGGCGCGTGTCCCTGGCGCTCAGGAGGTTCCTGGGGAAGGAGAGGATCCTGCAGGGACACACAGGAAATGTCCCTCTCATCCATCAGGTTTTAGCTTTTCTGTTGATTTGGAAATGTTATGGAATAAGATAGATAACATTAGGAGAGAAATGGAATTAGAAATAAGTTTTAAAGATGGTTTTCTAAATAAATTATATTTTTTAGAGAAATAGAATGATGAAAAATGTATTGCAGTAAGATCTGACACCCACAGTGGATCCATTGTCAGCAAGGGCTTTTTATTGCTGATTTCTCAGCAGCCTTTTCCCAAAGAGAAAGGGAGAGAGGTTGCTAAAATCCCTCACTAAGCAGCACAACATCAGCAAACTCCCTTTTGCTGAAGGGAGAGCCAAGGGAGAGCTCAGCTTTGAAAAATTCTTGCATTATTTTTTTTAATGGAGAGCTTCAAAAATTTGGGAATCCTCCCATTGCCTTCTGGAACAATATTCAAAAGTTTGGGGCTTGACTCAAGTGCTCAACTACTCCCACTAAGAGGGGATTATTCTGCCTCACTAAGAGCCCTGAAATCCCAGAAATCCTGAGATCACCTTTCAACAGTGGAAATCTGGAAGGGTAAATTTACATTTACCAGTGATTACCCTGTGATTTCCCTCAGTGCTGACTGAGGTTCATACAGAACTCTTAAAAAAACCACCAGGATAAACAGAATTAATCCTCAACCAGGACCTTCTGAGGGAGCTCCCTGCCGTGGGGAGCCCTGACTGTGCCCTGAACAGTTCCACTCCAGCGAGAGGTGCAGCATTTATCAAAACATTCCTGTTCTGGAGTGGCTTCAGCAGCTCTCCCCGCCCTGCCAAAAGCCACAGGGGCATGATCCAAAGGCAGTGGATACAGCAGGAGGATCCAGGATCACTTTTGGGGCTGGTTCCAGGCCTTACTTGTAGGTGAGGTTGAAGTGGTCCCACTTGAGGCGGCCGGGGGTGATGGTGTACCGCCTGCTGCGCGCCGCGGGCCCGGGAGGAGCTGAGCCTGGCACATCTTCCTTAAAGACAAAACAGGAGCTGGCATGGGCATCTTCTCAGTTCAGAGAGAAAAAGAGAGATTTCTACCAGGCTAAGCCTGGGGAAAAGTCCGAGAGGAATGTAAGCATTTATTATCTCTCCTGTTCAAATTGTTTATGGGTGTGTTCTGCCTCCGTGTGCTATTCACAGGGCACCAATGGCGTGAGATGTTTTCACTCCAGGGCCGATGGAACTGGTCCTCACGATGTTCTCTATAAAAGAGCCATGGACTTTCTAACAAAGTTCTCTTCTTCTTTGCCTTCTGAACTTGGAGTCATTTTCATTCCCGTCCTCCCTCAACAGCGACACTGGGAGGAGATGGGAGACACTCCAGGACAGCTGTTGCCTTAAGGTTTTAGCTTTTATATTTAGCCTTTATATTTGTTTAGCCTATATATCTCCAGTGCTGTACTGCATTGGTGCACAGCTCTGAAGTCCAGAACAAAGTGTTAGTCAGTGTTTTCACTTTTTGTCAGACAAAACAATTCCTCTAGGCCTGAGATCCAAGGACAGCCCACAGCCTCAGGCCCCGAAAAGTCCAAAAAAAAAAATTAAATTGTGGTGGAGAACCAGGGTAAATGACTTTATCACCTGAAGTTGTAATTGGAGGATTAACCCTGATACATAAACGGACCAGACTTTTAATTGTGTGGAAAACTTGTGACCATCATCCATGCTGGGCTGGAAACCCAGAGGTTCCTGAAAACCCTTTTTCACTGCCCAAGGTGCACCTACTGAAGGCCTTTAATAAATCCCCACTTTATTCTCTTAAAGCCTCTGTTCTAGGGAGCCACCCCAAGGCATCAGAGTGCAGAATAAAAACCTGGAACAGGACACCTGGGGGCTCTGCCTCTGCCTGAGGGGCATCCAAGAGATGAGACCAGCCCTGCACCATCCCAAAAGATCCCAGAGCAGCCCTCTCCTTCTTGGAGAGCAGAAATGAGCCCTCAGGAGGCTCCTGGCCGCAGCAAGTGCTGCAGCTCTGCCTGGAAAGTTCTCATTTCCTCCTCTCTTCGCCGTCACTCCCCAGATGCCAATCTGGGGAAATGACTAAAACAGGCAACTCTTTGTGCAGGGAGCTCTGAAATGCCCTCAAAGCAAACAGAAGCCCTGGAAAGCCTGGAGTGCCTTTAGAGCATGGAACAGCAAAAGACGTGGGATTTTGTGTGACACGTCTGGCTCCAGCTGGAAAAGCCTTTAGAACCTGGAGGGAAATGAATGGGACCCAGCGTGGGTTTTGGGGAAGTTTTCCAGCTCTGTCTCCCCTTTTTTGGGGGGGCTAAGACACTGAAAATCAGGCACCAAGGCACTGGCCAAGAGCCAGGGCCAGTGGCCACGGTACAGAAGAGCCTTGCCCAGCCCCTCAGCACATTCCAGAGGCAGCAGGAGCTGTCTGCAGCTTCCTGGTGGAAGAAATGCTGCCCTGAGAGCCAAACCCCACATCCCTTGTGTCAGCAGAGCAGACAAGAGGGGACAGCTCCGGGCCCTGCCTGAAGAAGCACAAGAACCTTTCCACGGCTCGAAAGGCTGGAAAACTTCTCCTGCTGCCAGCCCCACCTCCCTCCCTCCCGAGCCAAGCTCAGCATCTTCCTCCCCTCCAAGGACAATTTCAGATTTTCTCCTTCCCTCCCTCCCGAGCCAAGCTCAGCATCTTCCTCCCCTCCAAGGACAATTTCAGATTTTCTCCCTCCCTCCCGAGCCAAGCTCAGCATCTTCCTCCCCTCCAAGGACAATTTCAGGTTTTCCTGCAGATTTTCCTCACCAGGCTGGTGAGGACCACGCTGGGACATCCCTGGGGCACAGCTGGGAGCCAACCCCGCAGATTTTGGCAGGGCTGGGGTCCCATTTTTGGGTTCAAGGCTTTGCCCCTTCCTCCCTGGGCACGAGGGCTGTGGGTCGCTGGTTCTCCCCTCACCCCCAGGGGGTTTTACCTCTGATTTTACTCTGCCAGTGCCATTTTCCCTGCATAAAAAAGGAAAAATTTGCCTCCAGTTTATGAACAGGTAGACATGATAGAGGCCTTGACCAACACAAGCACTGACATGTTTATATTAAAAATTAAAAAAGAGTGGAAAATGTTAAAATCTAGTGAAAAATATTAAAATCTAGTGAAAATATATTAAAATGAAGAAAAAAATTTAAAACATAGAGAAAAAAATATTTTTAAATAGTGAAAAATTTCAACATTTATATAAATAACTCTAAACCCTTGTGCTTTTTTTGATTTTTGTTTTTTTACAATGTAATACAAGTTTTGAGCTTGCACTCAAAAAATCGCCATTTTTCTTCTAGTTCAGAAAACAACTTTTCTTTTTTTGAGTAGGCCCAGCCCAGCCCAGCCCAGCCCAGCCCAGCCCAGCCCAGCCAAACCCAGCTCAGCTCAGCCCAGCCCAGCCCAGCCCAGCCCAGCCCAGCCCAGCTCAGCCCAGCCCAGCCCAGCCAGCTCAGCTCAGCCCAGCTCAGCCCAGCCCAGCCCAGCCCAGCCAAACCCAGCTCAGCTCAGCCCAGCCCAGCCCAGCCCAGCCCAGCCCAGCCCAGCTCAGCCCAGCCCAGCCCAGCCCAGCAAACCCAGCTCAGCTCAGCCCAGCCCAGCCCAGCCCAGCCCAGCCAAACCCAGCTCAGCTCAGCCCAGCCCAGCCCAGCCCAGCCCAGCCCAGCCCAGCCCAGCCAAACCCAGCTCAGCTCAGCCCAGCCCAGCCCAGCCCAGCCCAGCTCAGCCCAGCCCAGCCCAGCCCAGCCCAGCCCAGCCCAGCCCAGCTCAGCCCAGCCCAGCCCAGCCCCAGCTCAGCTCAGCCCAGCCCAGCCCAGCCCAGCCCAGCCCAGCTCAGCTCAGCCCAGCCCAGCCCCAGCCCAGCCCAGCCCAGCCCAGCCAGCCCAGCCCAGCCCAGCAACCCAGCTCAGCTCAGCCCAGCCCAGCCCAGCCCAGCCCAGCCAAACCCAGCTCAGCTCAGCCCAGCCCAGCCCAGCCCAGCCCAGCCCAGCCCAGCCCAGCCCAGCCAAACCCAGCTCAGCTCAGCCCAGCCCAGCCCAGCCCAGCCAGCCCAGCCCAGCCCAGCCAAACCCAGCTCAGCTCAGCCCAGCTCAGCTCAGTTTCAGCCCAGCCCAGCCCAGCCCAGCCCAGCCCAGCCCAGCCAAACCCAGCCCAGCTCAGCTCAGTTCAGCCCAGCCCAGCCCAGCTCAGCCCAGCTCAGCTCAGTTCAGCCCAGCCCAGCCCAGCCCAGCCCAGCCCAGCCCAGCCAAACCCAGCCCAGCTCAGCTCAGTTCAGCCCAGCCCAGCCCAGCTCAGCCCAGCTCAGCTCAGTTCAGCCCAGCCCAGCCCAGCTCAGCCCAGCTCAGCCCAGCCCAGCCCAGCCCAGCCCAGCCAAACCCAGCCCAGCTCAGCTCAGTTCAGCCCAGCCCAGCCCAGCCCAGCCAAACCCAGCCCAGCTCAGCTCAGTTCAGCCCAGCCCAGCCCGGGCTGGGAAAGCAGAAAATTCCCCGCAGAGCCAAAGCTCCGGGCGATCTCGGCAGACTCTGAATTTTCCGTTTCCTCCCCGGCTGCACACACAGCCCCAGCCCCTGATCCCAAAATCCCTCCTGGGCTCCTCTGCCCAAAGGGCTCCGACAGCCCTGAACACGACTTGCTGCCCTCACAGGCATTCACCTATTCAGATCTTTTTCATCTATATTTATTCTATTATCTTATTATCTACATTTCTCTTTTTTTATCTTTTTCATCTATAGATCCATTGTTCTATTTTGAGTTATATATAGATTTATGTATAGCTATTTATCTATTTGGATGAGCAATTTAGAGATTTATCTATTTAGAAACTTATCTATTCATATCTATTTGTCTGTAGATGCATTGAGATCTATTTATTTAGATTAGATATTTAGACTTTAGTTAGATATCTAGACTTTTATCTAACTGGATAGCTAAACTTTTATCTAATTAGATAGCTAGACTTTTATCTAGTTAGAAATCTAGACTTTTATCTAGTTAGACATTTATCTATTTAGACCTATTTAGATCTGTAGATCCATTGAGATCTTTTTATCTATTTAGATTAGACATGAAGACATTTATCTGTTTCAATACTTATCCATTTAGATCTATTTGTCTACAGATCTATTGAGATCCCTTTAGATAGTCAGACATTTATCTATTTAGATATTTATCTATTTAGATCTATTTTGATCTATTTGTATCTCTTTAGGTCTGTTTAGATCTATTTGTCTCTAGAGCTACTTTAGATTGATTTATCTATAGATCCATTAGATATATTTATCCATTTAGATTTATTTATTTATCTATTTAGATCCCAGCCTCTAACCAGAGCACACCTGGGCCTCTCTTTGACACCCCACTCCCCTCCCAAGCATCTGAGGACCAGATCCCTTCTCCTCACCTGAATTTCCTGAACTCCTGCTGGATATTCCACAACTGCCAGCAAAGCCAGCACAGGGAACAGACACAAAACCCCCACCGTGGTCCTCCAGCCACTGCTCTTCTTCTGCTCCAGGGACGGGGAGCTTTTCCTTCTGCCTGCAGAAAGTCGTTCAGCCCGGTCCATGTCGTTCTTGAGGGGTTTTTGGAGGATTTTTTTTTGGGACAGGCACTCAAGACATTCCCTGCACAGAACGCATTTGTGATCCTTGAGCTCACATTTGGAGCGTTTGTGAGCAGCCCTGCAGCTGCTGCCAGAGCTGTGCACAACCAGGGGAGTTTCAAAAAGCTCTAAGGAAAAAAAAAAAAAAAAAAAAAAAAAAAAAAGAGAGAAGAAAAAAAAAAAAAGTAGACTTTACATTAAGCCTCTTTCCAATGTGCCAAAGATTCTCTCAGGCTCTGCCAAGTGGGATCGTGTTACTGCAGCTGAAATTTGGGCTGGCGGAGGAACAGCAGCAAAGTGAAACAAGCTGGGGTGGACATGAACTCTTCTCTTTAACTGTGTGAGCTACAGAGGGCAAATCTGCAGCTGTCAGCTTCATGTAATGAAAAAAAAAAAAAAATATGGGGGGAGAGGGCAGCAAAAGGAATCCAGAAGAGCAGCATCAGCCCCTTGGAATGTGTCACCGGGGATGCTCCACGTCATTTGTCACGGGCTGTCCTCAGGGTGAAAAATGAGATGCTGGGAGAGCAGCCTGGGCTCTCTGCTTGGGAAACTGCTCGGGGAGTTGACAAACTCACCCAAAAGTAAACACCAGCCCCTCTTGCAGCAAACCTGGCCGGGGAGCTGCGGGTTCCTGCTGTGCTCGGCTCTTGGAGCATTTTCTGCCACGCTGGGTTTGGGTCCCGAAGAGTGGCTTGGAGGGGTTTGTCTTTGAGGCATCGCCAGGCACATGAATATAATTAAATTATATCCATTCATATCCATCAAAAAGTCCATATATCCATCAAAAAGTCCATTCAGGACTCTTTGAAAAAGCTCACTGAGGAACTCTCAGGTTTTCAGAGACAGCTGCACTTTCCTGTCTCATCCTGAGGAGGGGTGAACTCAACCCCGGCTCTGCCCTCTCAGAGGAAAAGGAATTCTGCAGGCTCCCAGCTCCACCAGCAAATGCCAGGGAGGGGGAAAGGTCATGTAAGAATTCCTTGGGGGCATCTGAGGCATTCAAAAGGTTTCAGAAAAGCCTTGTAATTTTAATAATGAAAAATGCTTTAATTGGAATTTTTTCCACCCTAGTTCATAATCAAGGCCTGCAACGTTTTATTAGTTTCATATATTTTCAGCCTCAAGCTGGCCTGGAGCTTTTAAACAACTCAGGATAAATAAGGCCAGTGAGAGTCTGGGTGTACAATTTCATGAACATTTTCCTGTTCAATTCTCAGAAAGAAAACAAAAAAACAAAAAAAAAAAAAACCCACAAGAAAAACCACCACAAAGTGCAGCAGTGGTTCAGAGCCCAGGAAAAGATCAAATAGGGAGTAACAGGCAAGGAAAGGATGGAGGGAATCACAGAGGGAAGCTGGGAGCAGGAGGAAGAGCAGAAACCCAGGGTCCAGAGCTCTCCCTCCTGTGCAATTGGCTGCCCTCAGCTGCTTTGCTGCAGCTTTCTAGGGATGCTTCCTCCTTCCCCAGCTGGCAGAAGGAACTGTGCATGGCTCTGACCAAATCCTGCATTTGGAGCTCCTCAGGGATGCAAATTCAGCCCTGTTTGTGCTCTGAGCTGCAATCACAGCACCAAGGGAGAAACTCAACTGATCTTTGCCTCCTCCAGTGCCCCAATTCTCCGAGTTTCTTTCAGAGCCTGCAGAGGAGAACAGAAAAAAGGCTGATGGAGAGGGGAGTCTTGAAGGAAAAACCTGCCTTGAAATGGGGCTCCAGACCTCCAGCCAAGAGCTCTTCTCCAGTGAGGCAGCACTGGCTTGAAACAAAAACATTGTTATCAACCCCAGAGCTGGAAGAACACTGAGTTTCAGTCACGGAACAGCTTTAAGTGCCTCTCCCAGAGCCAGGAGGACTCAGCAGTGCTGGAGGGAGATTTTAGCTCATGCACTGCACACCCTCCCCTCCTCCTGCAGTTTAATCCCGACCTAGGGCAGGGCTTTGTCCTGCACCGTGGACGGGCTCAGACCAGCACTGGGCAGGTGAGGGGATTTGCCCGAGGTCCACGTGGAATCTGGCAGGACCTGGAACCCTCCAAGCACCCGCCAGGTGCCTTATTTTTGTGGCACTCACTCATTTTGGTGAAGGGGAGCAGAAGGACCCAAACTTTAAGCGGAGATTGACTGGGGACTCAAACAAGCACAGCCTGAGGGGGCCAAGAATTTCCTTCATAATGTAAAAGTTTTCGTGAAATACATCTCAGCACAGCTAAGTGAGTGCACAGAGCTTTAGTAAAGTGCATTTTTAGGACCTCACTGCTCCTGAATACTTCTCCATGCGGCCACTAAGGGTTAGCACAGCCAAGAAAACCCTTTTCCATGAGTCACAGAAGGATTCTGAATGGGAAGAGACCGTGCTGCACACGATCTCTTTTATCTTGTGCTGGCTGAGTGGGAACCTTGGGCTGCAGAGCTGATTCACAACCTCAGGGACATTTTAGGATCCTGCTCCCCTGTCAGGTTATCCCTGGGAGGATCAGAAGGGAGAGCAGGGTTTCTTGGAAAGCATTTTTTTCTCTCCCTACATGCACTGTGCCCATCTACAGGGAAATCCAGAGCATCCAACCCCACCAAACCCCTGGCTGCAGAGAGCTTGCAAAATTATTAAAGTTCAAGGCAAATATTTGCCGAGAAACCAGCTGAGCACTGAGGCCAAGACAAACCTCGTTTTTTAGGGCAATGAGAGTCAGCTGAGGAGAGGACTCAGGACTCCCAGCTGCAGCTGGTGGAGCCCTGGGAGCCTCAGGAAATCCTTGCTGTGCACACCAGCAGCGCTCCTGATGAAATCCCTGCTCCCCCGGAGCCAGCAGGGCACTGAACCCTGGCTGGCGCTGCTGGGAACGTTCCCCACTGCTCACCAGGCAGCTGCTGCTGGAGCTCTGCTGGGCTCCAGAGGTTCTGGAGCGCGGATTTTTGGGTTGGACTCCAGGCAGGACCCGTCATCCCGGCTATATTTGGGCAGCAGAAACATTCCTGGCGCTGGTTTGTGTCTCGGAGCAGTGGAACTCATGACGCCGAGGGAACGCACGCGGTGCAGCGGGGAGAGGGGAGCAGGGCAGGCACAGAACTGGCTCTGCTTTGTCTCCTCTGGATTCTCCTTTCCAGGGAGCTCTGCAGGGATTTTCCAAGCCAGGGATGCACATCCCCAGCTCTGGGGAGCTCCAAGCAGTGTCAGCAGGGAGGGAATGGAGCACAAACCCCACCAAGGGCAAGGAGAGGCTGTGGAGAGCATGAAGCACGGGATCATGTGCACAACAGGATGCACTCCCCTCATCCACCAGCTCAGCTTTGCTCTTTTCACTCTGTTGCTGAAATGTTTGGTTTAAAGCAGGGCTGTGCATAACACACAACACATGGCTCCCTTCCCCAGGGCAGCCTTCAGCTCGAAAATACATTTTTTTTTTCACCTCTATGGATTCTTTTTTTTGCATTTCTCTCCTTTCCTTTGTTCATTAAATGTTATTTTCAGCACAATTTCCAGTAACTCTGCCCCATTTCTCAGGACACTGGCACTGCTTCATCCCAGTCCCCAAAATAACACAAAAACCATCTATGACAACAAATATTACAGCAAAACCTGTGCTGAGAGATGCTGCACAGAGAGGAACCATCAGTGCTGGGAGTGGGGATCTCTGACTGTCCCAAAGGAACCTCACCTCTCATGAAATCTCTGTTTATTCAGGGATAAGAGCCAATTATTCATCATTGGAACAGAACGCCCCCATCAGCTTCCCCTGTGGAGATTTGGGAATTCTGCACGGAGCTGGGGACAGGAGAAGGACCCAAAATCTGATGGCTCAAGGCAGCGGGATCAGGATTTCATCTGCAGGGGATGTGAGTGACCAGGGAGCAGCCCCTCCTGGGTGTGAAAGGCATCAGGAAACTCTCACACAGCCCTTCCTTTAACAGATTTCAACTCTTCAGCTCCCAATTTGGGGGGGGGAAAAAAACAAAACCAACAACCCAACATCCCCACGTGGTTCCTGTGGGAATGGCCCTGAAAAATTGTGCTTTTTTTTCTGTGGGTCATGGGCTAAAAAAAGGGATTTGTGTGCTGGAAGAGGGAGCAGTGCTCCCCAGGGAGGGGGAGAGCAGGAATGTTTGGGGCCCAAAGGGAATTCTCCCACTTTCTCCCCTGCAGCCCCTCGTGATCAGCATCTGCTGATGTTCCTAGAAAAATCCACGCTCTGCTGAATAACAAATGAGCTGCAAGCAGCTCCAGCTGGCACAGAAAAAGGAATATTTTGCTTAAATGTCAGCTCACAGAAGTGCTGCACTGGCCTGACCCGGCTCAGCGCTGCAGTCCTGACCTGAGAGCAGAAATTTGGGGATGAAACGAGGGGAAAAGGTTTCCCAAAACACAGATAACAAAGTGAATCCACACTGAACTAAGAACTGCTCCCCTGGGTGGGGATACTTTGGTCACTGCTCTCTGGTGGGATGTATTAATAACTTATTTTGAATGTTATAATTAATGTACCGTAATTTTAATATTACAATTAATTTAATATAATTAAATAGAATTGGTTTTAATAGAATTATAATTCATTTAATAGAATTATAATTTAATTGCAATATGATTCATTTAATTTAAATATTATAATTAATTTAATATTAATAATCCATTTGTGGGTGGACCAATGCTCTTTACATCCTGGGGGCAGCACAGATTGGTGGGAACATAAAGGAGAGATGGGTTCTTCACCTGACTCTGCTTTGCAAGGAAAAAATCTCCCTCTCTTTTCTACCTCAGTCTCACGTTGTCTGTAAAATACAAAGCTTTGGCCACACATCCAAAGGAAAAGGTTTAGAAAGCTTTTGTACCAAGTGTGAGATGAGCTGAAATGTTAAAATTGAAGCTGTACACCAAAAAAAGCTGGGGATATCCCAGGCCCAGAGCTGGCAGAAGCCCCAGGGGCTCCTTTGCAGAGGACTCAATAATTCTGCTTTTTGGGAGAGCAGCTGCTCACAAACATGGAGCAGAAGCTGCTCATTACCCACCCCAATTAACAAATGATGATATTTGCCTTTAAAAGAGCATTTCCCACTGCTCTGGCATCTCCTTCCCTGCCTGCAGCAGCAGGAACAGCTTCCCTGTTCTGTAACCAGCAAGGAATCCAAAAACCAGCAGGAAATCCAAAAACCAGCAGGAAATCCAAAAACCAACAAGGAATCCAAAAACTAGCAGGAAATCCAAAAACTAGCAGGAAATCCAAAAACCAAGGAATCCAAAAACCAGCAAGAAATCCAAAAATCGACAAGGAATCCAAAAACCAACAAGAAATCCAAAAATCAACAAGGAATCAAAAAATCGACAAGGAATCAAAAAACCAACAAGGAATCCAAAAGTCAACAAAGAATCCATAAACCAGCAAGAAATCCAAAAACCAACAAGGAATCCAAAAACCAGCAAGGAATCCAAAAGTCAACAAGGAATCAAAAAACCAGCAAGGAATCCAAAAATCAACAAGGAATCCAAAAATCAACAAGAAATCAAAAAACCAGCAAGGAATCCAAAAACCAGCATGAAATAAAAAAACTAAGGAATCCAAAAACCAGCAAGAAATCAAAAAATCAACAAGAAATCAAAAAAAAAACGCAGCAAGAAATCCAAAAATCAACAAGAAATCCAAAAACCAACAGGAAATCCAAAAGCCAGCAAGAAATCCAAAAAAACCATTAAGAAATCCAAAAGCCAGCAAGGAATCCAACAGCAAAAGGGCAGAAAAGGAGAACAAGGGGAGGGAAATCTCCCCCAGGCTCTCTCAGCAGATTTCACTCAGGTTCATCAGGGAAGATAAAACAGAATTTTCTTCCCTTTTCCAAAGCCTGAGCTGAGCCTGGCAAAGTTTGCCAAAAAACATTCTTGGCACAAAGGGGCACCTGCTGCCTTCTGCCACCTCCTGAATTGAAAAAAAAAAAAAAGAATTTAAAAAAGATAAAGCATAAAATTGAGGGAGCTCTTCCTTCCCTTCCAAATCTCATCAGTCAGGAAAGAAAAAAAAAAAAATTAAAATAATTTCAGGTTTTTTTTTTTCCTTCAGGGAAAATAATCACTTGGAAGCCTCTCTTCATTCAGCACCCAAAGAAACCATTTGTAAAAAATTAAGCAGATGCTCCAGGTTGTTTTTCCTGAATAAAAGGACACCTTTGGAATAAGAGGTGAGAATGACATGACAGATATTGAACATTTTGTCACCTCTGTCCCCTCTCTTCTGGTGCCAGCACAAACACAACACATGGGGAAATATCCTTCATATGGAGAGGCTTGTGAATAAATTATTTAAAAAAAGGAAAAAAAAAAAGCTTAGCATTGGGCTGGGGTAATAAATAGTCTGCAAAATTATTCCCTTGCAGCAAAAGTGGTTAAGAAAAGCAGCTTTGACAGGATAAAGTTGGCTCAGATTTGTACTTTTGAGCATTTTTGTTTTGCTGTCCCAGCGAAGATTTTGGGGAAATTTCTGGATTATTCCAAAGGGATTCCCATCAGCATGGATTTCTAGGAAATAATGAGAATCTGCACCTCTGATTTTTACACCAAAGCTGATTCTGAAATTCAGCTTTACGTTATTTGGGTGTTAAGCAGGAGCCAAACAAATAATTTAGGGGTTAAATCTGATCCACTTTCACAGATTAAAAAAAAAATCTATTGAAACTGTAACAAACTCAAATGAATATTTGGATAAATATTGTCTCTAGAAGTCAAGAATTGGTGAAATAACTTTCTCAATACACCACAGGGTTATAAGTAAGAAACATTCCCATAACCACCACACATTCTACTCAGCTCAACATTTCTGTAAAAGATTTGCCACCTCTTTGCTAACGAACAAAGGGAGTAGAGGAACACTGGAATTTTTGTTTTGTTTTGTTTAAATATTGCTTTCAATACGTAACAAACAGGAGGTTTGGGCATCACTGTGTCACCAGACCCCAAACAAACAGCCACACTTCCAGCAAAATTTACTTTACAGGATGACTGAGTGGATAATAATTCTTCACTCAGCTGGAAAACAATACAGCTACTGTTTGTACATTCATTTTTTAATGCTCAGGAAAATAGATATTTTTATTTTATTAAGTTTTGCTGCAAAACAAAGAAACAAAAATGAAATCCCTTTTTTTTTTTTTTTTCCTCCTCCTCCCCCTCATATCTTAATTATTTACTATTTATCTTCTTTACACTTTGATTGGAGTATTTAACACCTGCCTTTGGCATTATGGATAGAAAGCTCAGGAGTCTCTGAACACACGGCTCTGCCAAAAAAAACCATAAAATATGGAAGAAGAAGAAGAAGAAGAAGAAGAGTGTCACTTAGAGGTCAGAAATATTTGTTGTAACAGATTTTCTCCAATCAGTGTTCACTACTTTTTCTCTAAGGCACACGCTCTGTCTTTAGTTCTCCTGACATCCAGCCCTGCTGCTGCTGAGCCCGGGGGACGTCACCTCCCTGGGGCTGGCACCTGGGAGAGCTGATCCCAGGAGCTCCTCGGGAGCTGAGTGGCAGCTGGCAACACTCCTGGATGCCTCTGGAACATTCCAGGGATCTGCTCAGCTCTGGAACACCCCAGATCTGTCCAGCTCTGGGACACCCCAGGATCTGTCCAGCTCTGGAACACCCCAGGATCTGCTCAGCTCTGGAATATTCCAGGATCTGTCCAGCTCTGGAACACCCCAGGATCTGTCCAGCTCTGGAACACCCCAGATCTGTCCAGCTCTGGAACACCCCAGATCTGTCCAGCTCAGCTCTGGGACACCCCAGATCTGTCCAGCTCTGGGACACCCCAGGATTTGTCCAGCTCTGGAACACCCCAGATCTGTCCAGCTCTGGAACATCCCAGGATCTGCCCAGCTCTGGGACACCCCAGGATTTGTCCAGCTCTGGAACACCCCAGATCTGTCCAGCTCAGCTCTGGGACACCCCAGATCTGTCCAGCTCTGAGACACCCCAGATCTGTCCAGCTCAGCTCTGGGACACCCCAGATCTGTCCAGCTCTGGGACACCCCAGATCTGTCCAGCTCAGCTCTGGGACACCCCAGATCTGTCCAGCTCAGCTCTGGGACACCCCAGATCTGTCCAGCTCAGCTCTGGAAGCGTGGTCGTTCCGGTGGTGGCGGTGGATGAGCAGCACAGCTGAGGGAAGGGCTGTCCCTTCCCTGGGACACCCCAGAGGGTACTCCTCTTCCTCCTCCTCCTCCTCCTCCTCCCCCTGGCACATCCCTTCTGTGCTTCCCTCCCTTGCCGAGGGCGCGGAGCTGCGGAGGGCGGGCGGGAAGCACGGCGGGGCCGGGCCGGGCCGGGCTGGAGCAGCAGCCTCAGACGAAGATGTGGATCCTCTCCCGGATGGCCTGGCGGCAGATGGGACACACGGTCAGGGCCGTGCTGCAGTCTGGGCACGAGCCGTGCCCGCACTGGAACACCAGCTTGATCTGGTCGTCGATGCAGATGGGGCAGGTGATCCTCTCCTCCATCTGCCGGTAGCGGCTCTGCAGCTCCTCCATCAGCTTCCTCTGCTCCGTGCACTCCGAGCTGGGGCTGCACTCCACCTCCGTGCTGTCTGTGGGCAGAGCTCAGCGTTAATTAACCAATTAACACCCCCCCTTCTGCACCTCCCAGCAGCATCCCACTCACACCGCACTCTGCACTCAGCCTCAGCCAGGGATCAAATAAAAATCCTTGGGGTGATGCTTTTTCTTTTTACTTGCCCAGTGTGTGTTTGGGATGGTTTGGTGGTTCGGGTTCTCTTTAAATCCTGCCTGAGATTCCTGCCTTGGTGCTCTGGAACATGCTGCTCACTTCAAGTGCAAATATTCCAAGTTGGTTGTGATGTTCTGCCCCACTAATCCAGGAATCCTTGCAGGGCACCGTGTTCTCTCAGCCCCCTGGTCACACTTGGGACTCCAATTTCTGCCTAAGAAATGTCTAAGAAATGTGTGTGTGTCTTTCAGGACACACATGGTCAAACAAGAAGAAACCATCTGAACACCTGTGTTGAGTTTTGCATAAATGAAGCTGTTTTCATTTATATAAATGAAGAGTTTTACATAAATAAGAGTCATTTGGTTGACTCTGTGAAATGAAAGAATCCCAAATCCTGCATAACTGGAGTTTGGGTAAATATTCTCAATGCAGCTCTCACTGCTCATCTCCTGCTCCTGAGTCATTGATTTACACTTCACTACAGATGTTCCATTCCTAATTCTGGAATTAGCTGCACATCAGTGGTGCAAGAAGTGATTTCAAATCCAGTCCTTGGGGACAGGGAGTTTGTCAAAGGCAAGCACTGAAGACATCACTGCCAGGAAAATGCAGCCCTGAGCAGCAGGAACAGCCAGGACATACCTTGTTTCAGCTTTTTGGTTATTGTCACTTGACATTTGATGCACTTCTTCATCCTCCTGGAGCATTCTGCCACAAGAAGAGATGACAATTAATCCCACAGCAGACTGAAGAAGATCAGATTTGAACAACCTGAGGCCTCCCTGGGTGATTCAGGGATTGCTCCTGCACGGAATGAGGTCACTGCCTGCTTTCTGAGCTGTGCCCTACTCTTTTTATTTCATCCTTCCCAGGTCAGCAGCAAACACAACACCTTTAAATCCTCCCTGCTCTGTGCCCCTGCAGCTGCTGCAGCTCAGGGGGAAGAGGATGAAGCTCTGGCACAGAGCTCTGAGCAAACTCCCCGTGCTCACTCTGTGCCTTGTGAGATGAACTTGCTGACAAGTCTGAGCAGGCTGCCCTTAAATCAGCTGAAATCCTGAAGAATGAAGAGTTAGGAAATCCAGAGGAGAGGGAAATCCTTCCCAGGAGATTTCTGGGGGATAAGGCACTGACAGCCAGAACTGGCTTTCCCTCTGAGTTACCCAGGCATCTCTAAGCCCAACAAAGCTGCCTGGAGTCCCAAGCAGGAGGTGGGCAGAACATTCTGTGTTTTCCAGAGATAACTTTGGCTGTCTGAGATGCTGAAATCATGCTGGGGTTGCTTTAGGACACAAACAGCACAAAAAGCTCTGTGTCTGAGCAGGGCTGGATTTCTGACAGGGCAAAGAGGGAGGCTGGGAAGAAAACCATGAAAAAACAAAAACAAAAAAAACAGGGGGAAAAAAAAATCAGTGTGGACTCACCTTCACACACAATGCTGTGCTGGCATGGGAAGAAATGGATGAGCAAGGCCAGCTCTGAGCAGACCAGGCACTCTGTGGGCACTGCCACGCTGGAGACACTCAGGTTGGTCATGGTGTTGGGCGTGGTGTGCACACGGCGAAGGCTGCAGGTGATGGTTGAGCTCTCAGAAGAAACCTGCTGATCCCTGCAAGCAGGAAATGTGAGAAACGTGAGCCACAAGCTCCTTCAGCACTGGGTAATGTCAGATAAAGCCTTTTCCTCACCCAGAGATGGGGTAACTGAGAGGCGACTTAAAAACCTTTATTTCATCTTCCATTGTTCTATTTCTCAAAAGTATTTAATCTTTTTTTGTGAAGTTATCCTTTAAAACTTGTTTCTAATTCAATTTCTCTCTTAACAATGTCTGTCCTATTCTGTAACATTTCTAAATCAAGATCATTTAAGATCATTTCTTTTTAAATAATAAGATCATTTCTTATCTCAACATTTATACACAGATATTTACATACATACTACGTCAACTTTCTGTTAAGTCCTAAGAATTTTCTACAAATTCATTTTGCACAGGTAACACTGAGTTATCCCTGGGTTACCCCACAGAGCAGCACAGGCTCAGGTAGATAAACCTGAGAACCTTCCCTGCCCTGCTGGGATAAGCTCAGCTGGGATCCTGACCAGTTCTGCCCAAAAAAAGAAAGGAAAAGAGCAGGGATCTCTAATTTATATCCATTTACACAAGTTGAAACTGCTATTTTGGAGGTAACAGGAAGGTAACAGCACAATCATCTGCTGAAAGCAGATAATAACAACAATAATGAGACAATAATGAGAAATGTCAGCCTGACAGAAATGAAAATTTTTAAGCAAAAAAAACCCAGTCCAACACAGATTCCACTGAGAGAATTCCTGTGGAAGGTTTTTTTCACCTGTTATTTGCAGTGGCCAATGAGCACTGCTGGGGGGTTCCTCCTCCAGCAGGAACAGCACAGACTCTGTGCCCTCAGATCAAACAGAGCTCTGCTTTCATGTTTGCAAAGCCCAAATCCAAACAAATGCTGCTCAGAGCCCCAGATAAAGCCAGCTTTGACTTGCCATACTCTCCTTTTGGCATTTTCTCAGCTATTTCTCTTATCAGCTTCAAAACAAGCCTTTATCTAGCCCTGGAATAAATCCTGGGGGTTTTGGTGCCCACTCTTGTGCTCTCTTTAAGTATCTGTCAGTGAGGATCAAATGGAAATAAAACAGATCCCAGGGTTGCTCTGCAAAGTTGCTCTCAGTGGCCTCAGAGGCTCCCCAGATTGCCAAGGGTTTGCACAGGGCCTCATTAATCTGCTTTTCCCAACCCTTCCAAACTCAGCACACACCCTCAGACACTCCAGAACAAACAGGACGTGCTCAGGGTGACATCCAGAGGGGCTCAGAGATTCTCCATCCCTCCTGGAGCAGCCCCAGAGACGCCAGGGCTGGGGGAAACTCTGGTTTGCAAGGGTTTCCTGAGGCTCACCTGAATTTCTGTGAGAAGTCTTTGACGATCTGGATGATTCTTCCATCTGTGATGAGGTCCAAAGGAGACTTTCCCCGATGATTTGCATAATTAATATCTGCTCCTTCTTGTGCTAAGTAGCAGGCGATGGCAGTCCCAACGTTCAGCTCCACATTTCCCAGGAAGCCAGAAGCCTGCAGCTGAAAGAAATTGAGAAAAACAGTCTGTCAACAGAAGAAGCTTCTGATGCTCTGCTCTGACTCGCATCAAAATCTAAATAAAGCCTTAAACTTGGATGTGCAACTTTTTGAAAGCAAGCAGAGGTTCTTTTTGCCTTTATGTAAAGAATGGGCTCAAATCTTACATTGCAAGGTGCCTCAGAGTGACCCTGCCTGGTGCTGATCCCCACAGATGAGAGAAATGGGCATTCACCTCTCCAGGGAGTGAGAAGGATATGCAAATAATGGATTTTTGCCTTTATATAAATAATGGGCTCAAATCTTACATTGCAGGGTGCCTCAGAGTGACCCTGCCTGGTGCTGATCCCCACAGATCAGAGCAGTGGGCATTCATTCACCTCTCCAGGCAGTGAGAAGGATATTTAAACATCCTTGATGCAAATAATGGATTTTTGCCTTTATATAAATAATGGGCTCAAATCTTACACTGCAGGGTGTCTCAGAGTGACCCTGCCTGGTGCTGATCCCCACAGATCAGAGCAGTGGGCATTCATTCACCTCTCCAGGCAGTGAGGATATGTAAATATCCTTGATGTAAATAATGGATTTTTGCCTTTATATAAATAATGGGCTCAAATCTTACACTGCAGGGTGTCTCAGAGTGACCCTGCCTGGTGCTGATCCCCACAGATGAGAGAAATGGGCATTCACCTCTCCAGGGAGTGAGAAGGATATGCAAATAATGGATTTTTGCCTTTATATAAATAATGGGCTCAAATCTTACATTGCAGGGTGCCTCAGAGTGACCCTGCCTGGTGCTGATCCCTGCAGATGAGAGAAATGGGCATTCACCTCTCCAGGCAGTGAGGGTATGTAAATATCCTTGATGTAAATAATGGATTTTTGCCTTTATGTAAATAATGGGCTCAAATCTTACACTGCAGGGTGTCTCAGAGTGACCCTGCCTGGTGCTGATGCCTGCAGATCAGAGCAGTGGGCATTCATTCACCTCTCCAGGCAGTGAGAAGGATATTTAAACATCCTTGATGCAAATAATGGATTTTTGCCTTTATATAAATAATGGGCTCAAATCTTACACTGCAGGGTGTCTCAGAGTGACCCTGCCTGGTGCTGATCCCCACAGATCAGAGCAGTGGGCATTCATTCACCTCTCCAGGCAGTGAGCAGGGAGAAGCTGGAGGCCCCACAGAGCTGCTGAGCAGCTGCTGCTGCAGGGCCTGAAGTGACAGCTTCTTCCAGAGCCAAATTTTGATGTGCATGATCCCAAATAATTTGAAGTCAAGTCACATATTCCACTGACTTGAACAGCCAGAGTGGGTCAGTCAGGGCAAGTAAAATTAGATGGGAAGGAATCTACAGCACTTAGAGATGGTGTTACTGTAAATAATACTGGGAATGACAGGCACAGATCCCTCCAGGACTTTGGCCCTGCACTGGGCTTTTCCAAGCACCAACAGCTAAAAAGCAGGAATGCTAATTGTGCTAATGATTTCAAATATAATAATAATAATAATAATAATAATAATAATAATAATAATAATAATTTCAAATATAATAATAATAATAGTAGTAGTAGTAGTAATAATAATAAAACCAATAAATTAATAATGACTAATAAAACAATTAAATATAGTAAAATAACAATAACAATAATAAAAATAAAATAAATTCACAATAATATAAAATTTAATAATAAATAATAAAATCATTACCATATAACAAAAACAAACAAACAAACAACAATTATTTTAAAATCTATGCTGGATTTTCAAGTGAATTAAATGATCCCTGCAACAAGAACAACAAGAACAACAAGAACAAGAACAACAACAATAATAATACTAATAATAATATATATATATATATATATATATATAATATTATAATATAATATATCACATATAATACCCACAGGAATCACTAAAACACCACATTCTGTAATATATAAATGCATATAATATAGGTTATATATATTATCTATACTTCACATTCTGTATATATTATATTACATTACATTACATTACATTACATTATATTATATTATATTATATTATATTATATTATATTATATATATTATATTATATTATATTATATTATTATTATATTATATTATATTACCTGCATATATATATATACACGTTCTGTACCTGTATATAATTATCTATTATCTGTATATATGTATATATATAAATTATATATATACACGTGATATATATACATTATATATATAATATTATATGTGTGTATATATATACATATAATAGTTTATATATATAATATATATAATATAATATATACATATATATAATATATACATATATATAATATATACATATAATAGTTTATATATATAATATTATATGTGTATATATATACATATAATAGTTTATATATATAATATTATATATATAATATTATATATACATATATAATATATATACATATAATAGTTTATATATATATAATATTATATGTATATATATATATATACATATAATAGTGTATATATATATATATATATATATATATATATATATATATATATATATATAATATGCACACCACATTCTGTAACACATAATACACATCACATATGTTCTATGATACACATCCTGTGCACTTCCCTGCTGGCATTCTGCTGACCTTGGCCAGGAGGGTGGCTCCCATCTCACCGTCCCTCTTCTCCAGGGCCAGGGCCATGAGCTGCTGGCGCTCCAGGGCCATGTGCATGGCCGTGTCGCCGTCCTCGTCCTCGCCGTTGACGTCGCTGCCGTGGCTCACCAGCAGCTGCACCATGCCCACGTGGCCCTGGATCACCGCCAGGTGCAGCGGGCTCTGCTTCCGGCTGTTCTTCACGTTCACGTCGCAGCGCCCCTGGGAAAGCAGGAATTGCATCACGGGGAGATGCGGCCGCTGAGCTGGGACTGTGGGGCCTGGCAGCTCCCAAATCCCACTCTGCCTTTGTTGAGTTCAGCTGAGCTGAGCTATTTCCTAATTACAATACACTGTAAGTGTTTTTACATGTAAGCCTTACACTTTAAGGCTTATCAGTTTTAGTTATAGCATGTTGTAGATGCTTTAAAGCCAATTATCTGAAATTATCCCTCGTGGAAAAGCAGGAATTGCATCACGGGGAGATGCGGCTGCGCAGCTGGGAGTGTGGAGCCTGGCAGCTCCCAAATCCCACTCTGCCTTTGTTGAGTTCAGCTGAGCTGTCTGCTCCTCACATGGAGCACCAATTTGTCAGACAGTAACATCCTTTTCTGACTCAGGGATGGGGCAGCTGAGGAGTGTTTGAAAATCTTTTATTCCATTCTCAGTCTCACGTGAAGGGTGAGACAATACAGATGTCATAATTCACACCACCACAATCAGAATCCAACTATTTCCTAATTACAATACACTGTAAGTGGTTTTTGGCTTATCAGTTTTAGTTATGCCACGTTGTAGATGCTTTAAAGCCAATTATCTGAAATTATCCCTTGTGGAAAAGCAGGAATTGCATCACGGGGAGATGCGGCTGCGCAGCTGGGACTGTGGGGCCTGGCAGCTCCCAGATCCCACTCTGCCTTTGTTGAGTTCAGCTGAGCTGAGCTATTTCCTAATTACAATACACTGTAAGTGGTTTTACACGTAAGCCTTACACTGTAAGGCTTATCAGTTTTAGTTATGCCACGTTGTAGATGCTTTAAAGTCAAACATCTAAAATTATCCCTCGTGGGACCCTGGAAAAGCAGGAATTGCATCACAGGGAGATGTGGCTGCTGAGCTGGGAGTGTGGGGCCTGGCAGCTCCCAAAGAGGAGTTTATCTAGATAAACTCCTATAATCCCATTTTGAGTGGGATTAGCTGATTTGCCTGCTCCTCCCATGGAGCACCAATTTGTCAGACAGTAACAAATTGTTATTTGTTATTTATATAATCCATTTTCTGACCCAGGGATGGGGTAACTGAGAGGTGTTTGGAAAACTTTAATTTTATTTTCAGTCTCATGTGAAGGGTGAGACAATACAGATGTCATAATTCACACCACCACAATCAGAATCCAACTATTTCCTAATTACAATACACTGTAAGTGGTTTTTGGCTTAATCAGTTTTAGTTATAGCATGTTGTAGATGCTTTAAAGTCAATCATCTAAAATTAACCCTCGTGGGACCCTAGAAAAGCAGGAATTGCATCACAGGGAGATGCGGCTGCGCAGCTGGGACTGTGGGGCCTGGCAGCTCCCAAAGAGGAGTTTATCTAGATAAACTCCTATAATCCCATTTTGAGTGGGATTAGCTGATTTGCCTGCTCCTCCCATGGAGCACCAATTTGTCAGGCAGTAACAAATTGTTATTTGTTGTTGATATAATCCATTTTCTGACCCAGGGATGGGGCAGCTGAGAGGTGTTTGGAAAACTTTAATTTTATTTTCAGTCTCATGTGAAGGGTGAGACAATACAGATGTCATAATTCACACCACCACAATCAGAATCCAACTCTTTCCTGTATTAGGATATTAGGAAAAAGTTTTTTACAGGAAGGGTGATAGAGTTTTTTACAGAAAGGTTGATAAAGTTCTGGAATGGCTGCCGGGGAGGTGGTGCAGTCACCATCCCTGGGTGTGTTTAACAAAGCCTGGATGTGGCTCTGGGTGCCAGGGTTGAGTTGAGGTGTTGGGTTGGATTCAATGGTCTTGAAGGTCTCTTCCAACCTGGGATTCTGTGATTCTGTGTAATTACAATACACTCTAAGTGTTTCTTGGCCCGTCAGCTTTAACCACACCATGCTGTAAATGCCTTAAAGTTAATAATCTAAAATTGCCCCTCGTGGCTCCTCCTCCAATGCATCTTTCATAGTTTTATTTCTCCAAAATACCCAGTCTTATTTGCAAGGCCATCCTTTGAAAACTTGTTTCTGGTTCCATTTCTCTCTCAGCAATGTCTGTCCTGTCCCATGGCATTTCTAAATCAGCATTTCTTATCTCAGGGTTTGCACACAGCTGCACACACTGTGGGAGCCTTCTGCCAGGCTTGGAGAATTCCCTACACATCCATTTCCCACATATCTCCACGAACGTTCCAGTTCCAACCCATTTTGTTCTTAGCCAAGACACCCTTCTCTCCTCCCTGCCAGTGCCACAGGAAAAGCCCCCAGGAATGCCAATCCCTGTTTTTCAGCCTGGCAAACAATGCCAGCTCTTCAAAGGGACAGGGACATCCCAACAAACAAAAACACCCACTGGGTCAAAAAACAGCATTGCAAAACATAAATGCAGCTACCAAGAAAGCTCTGAGCTGCAAAATAAACTAAAGCATACAGCATTTGTCTGACTCAATTGCTTTTGAATGGACTTAATTACAGTGAATAATCATACAAATAAATATTTAGAGAGTTTTAGACGTGTGCATTTCCAGAACTGACATACTGCTTTATATTTGCTGCATCATTTCTACAAACATTTCTACAAACAGTCCAATTCTCTTCTAAGCCAAGTGCACTTTTAAGTAGGGAACAGGCAGTTTCCTAATTTCTTTTGCTCCAAATCCTTTATAATTAATGCCAGATAAAGCATGGAAGTTTTCTTGCTCCATCTCCTCGCTACACCTGGCTTAGCACTGGAGATTTGAATTCACTCTGATAAGGAAGTTAAATCTGTTTGTTATTTAAAACAGAAAAGGGAAACCAGGGTTTATCAGTGTTCACTCAGGAGTGGGTGGGAAATGTGAGGCTTGGGAGTGGGACAGGTTTTCTTGATTTTGGTTTTGAGTTATTTCTTACCTCTTTGATGAGAATTTCAGCCACTTCCATGTGGTTATTGAGAGCAGCAAGGTGCAGGGCAGTGAATCCATCTTCCTTCTTGGAGTCCACCAGCTGCCGAGCCCTGGCCAGAATCTTCTTTATGGCTCTACAGAGTTGGAGAGGTTATTAAACGATGGAAGAATGAATTTCTGCCTCTCCTGCTCAGGAGTTAGCAATGTCCATGTTTTACCAGGTGGTTCTGACACCAGCAATGAAGGCTAAAACCTTGTGATTAGAGCACACAGCGAGGGAATTTGGGCTAAAACCTCCTGGAAAACAGGCTGGATAAAGGCAAAAATAAACACAACCAGCTTGTGATGATGTGGGATTGCTTTATCCCATTTTTTTGGTCTCTTTTTTATGGGGGGCTCCCAATTTAATTTGGGGAAAAGTGATCCTGATTCTGCCCTTCCCCATGGAGAAGGGACCTGGCCTTGCTTCAAACCCTCCTGAGGGGCAGGAACCTGATCAGTCATCCCCTTGGATGAAAGTTCAGGACATTTTTAGGAATATTGAGATAAACCCTTGTCCCTTAAACCCACGAACTGAATTACAAAAATACAACAAAAGCCCTCAGCTATCTTTAATAAAGTAGGGAAAAGCCACATTGCTTTGAAAATAACGAGCAGATTTATCTTTGGAGGAGTTCCAGAGGCTCCCAGGCTTTACTAAGACCCAAACATCTGAGACTGTCCAGAAACAGAGAGACTTCCCAGCCTAGGGAAGCATGAGAAAATGGGAAAAGCAGGCAGGAGATTCCTGTGAAGGCCTGAAGGAGGCCAACAGCCCTATCCAGCCATTTCCAAACCCAAGAAATGTTTAACCAGCTACCCAGAACCACATCTGCCACCTTCTTAGCCAGCCAGCACAAATTAACATCTGCAAAAAGCATAAAAATGGAAAAAAAAAAAAAAAAGAAAAAGCAAGGTGACTTACAGCTTGTTGCCTTTCAGGGCAGAATAGTGGAGCAGGTTGAAGCCTTGACAGTTCTGGACAGTGAAATCGATGTTGGGAACTTCAGTGAGAATCTCAATCACGACTTTGTAGTCCAGGGTGATGGCATAATGCAGGGGGGTGTCTCCCTGGGAATCCTACACATGGAGAACAAAGCAAACCCAGGTTACCAACCTCAGAAACCCCAAGGAAAGCCCCTGTGAGCTGCTGAAACTCCTGACCAGCTCTGAGGGACTGACCCAGCTCAGAACAGCCCCACCAGCACCCTAAAAATGGGCTGGGTCCAAGTCACCATCACTGCCTGCCTTAAAAATGCTAAAAATCTTATTTCTGGGAACAGGAGTGTGGCCACAGCACACAGGAACAGCAGCTCAGCTCTGCTGGAAGCCTGAGTCCAGCAGAAAATGCTGATGTGATGAAGAAGAAGGGGCAGACTCAAAGCTGGAATTTCAGGGATATTCAGGAATATTTCCCAGTGCCTTCTCAAAGGACAAATTTGAATTCTACAAAGCTACAGATGGTGTGAGACATAAAGAAGTACATTGTTGTTGTTAATAATGAAGGGATGGGACTATTTTTGGGCTAAAAACAATTTATTGATGAGATAAACTATGGGTCTCAGAGGTTGTGAGATTTTAAGGGAGTAAGCAGTTGGCTATAGCTGAAGAGTAGTCACAAATTCTTTGTTATAAGACAATTTATAATCTTTTTAACCTAATAGATAGTTGTTACAAGGTTTATTCTGTTTTTCTGACTTATTACCTTTACTTAATTTTGCTGCACTGTGGATACTTTTATCTTATGGGTTTCTGTCTTATGTCTTATGGGTTTATGTCTTATGTCTGTCTTATGTCTATATATGTTTCTATTATAACTTCTAAATTCTTAGCTTATTTTATATAACTACACTTTTACATGATAAACTCTTCACTATTTTATCAAGACAGCTTCTTACTTAAGGCATATTCTTACTTACAACCATAGAAACATAAGTTTATGATTTTTCTGCTTAATGTTTGTGTATTTTTACATTAATCGAAGCTTCTCTCGAGGCTGTAAATCAAATTTTTCTCACAAAGAAGCACCTCCCCACCTCAAAAAAAAAAAAAAAATCAAAAAATCCTCCAACACCTCCCTGCCCCAAATGCCTGCAATCCCAAACTTAAAAACAAGAGGTTAAAAAAAAAAAGGCAAAGCAGTGGAGGCGAAGGAGAGGAGAAGGAGGCACAAAACCTCAGCAGCCTGGCAAGGAGAACAAGTTAATAATCCAGGTTTTATCCCTGCAGCAGTCAGAGCACAGGAGAGGCAGCACTTCCCTGGACAGGCTCAAAAAGATGGGCGAGTCCTTTGGGCAAAGAGGAATTAGAGGTCACTGCTGCTCTTCCAGTTACACCAGGCAGACAGTGCTGATAAGCTGGAAAATCCCTGCCAAGCAATTCCAACTTGCTCTAAGTCAGCCTCAAATCCAGCCTGATCTCTCTGTGAGACCCAAACAGAAATAGCTAATTTATTAATACAAATATCAGAGTAGAAATAGAAGTCTAATAAAGATAACTGAGCATATCATGGATTCTTTACTCTTGGGACTTTCCTATCTGGGATCAATCTGAGAACTGCAGGTATTTGTGTCTCCTTCCCATGTCCAGAAGTTTATTTATAAACTTAAATTTATGTTTATAACTAAGGAATCCCAATCCCAAAACTTACTGGGAGGTTGACATCACAGTTGAGCTCACAGAGGGCTCTCACCACCTCGGTGAAGCCTTGGCTGACAGCGACGTACAGGGCTGTGCACTTGGCATTGTTCAGCAGGTCTGCACTGGCCCCCCTGGCCAGCAGCACACGGGCAACCTCAGCTTGGTTTCTGGTTTAAAGCAAGGAAAAAAAAAAAAAAAAAAACAGATTTGAGTAATTCCAGTCAATTCTTTTCTCTTTGCAAAGCAACAGAAATCAGGTTTTGTATCCTCTCAGCCCCACCCCGCTTCCTCTCAGTGTTAAAGAAATTGTTGTGTTTTTATTTTTTTATTGCTAGGGTTGGGATGAAATGTGTGAGATCTTGTTTGGATTCACATGTTTATTGGTTTTTATCTATATTACAGTTTTGAAAACTCTGAGTTCTACAGTACTGTAAGAAACTAAAAAATGGTGTTGCATTTCTTTCTTTGTAAGGTTTTTTTAAGGATAAACTAATTAAGAAATGATACTTAAATTATTTTTACTTTTAACTTAATAACTAACTACTTGTGGCTTGTAATGTGGATTTTTTAATCTAATTACAAAATACTACTCAAATTCATGAAGAAGAAGGGGAAGAAGAAGGATTAGTTTCTGCTTTAAAACTTCTATTTTATATATATAACTATATTCTAAAACTTAAAGTTTCTTACTATGTGATATTACACACTTCTGTTTAAGCTACACACTCATAATTTTAGTTTTATTATTTAATTTTGAAAGCTTTTTTCACAGCCTCAGGTCAAATGCAGTGTTCTCTTGGGGGTCAGTGCCTGTCAGCACAGAAAGTCTAAAAGTAACCAGGGCTCCAACATAAAACCCCACAAAACCCTCCTAATTTGTGCTCTCTGCTCTAAACCACCAGGAATTCCCACTCTTAAGGATGAATTCTTCCCTGCTAACTGATGACACAACTCAAAATCCCATCTTGCTCTGGAAAACACAAACTTAGAGAAACCAACCTGACAAATTGATCTCGATCCACTATATCCCCTCCTCCTTCCCCTTGAAAAAAAATTTCATCACTAAAACCTCCTTATCATTTTTTTTTTTTTCTGATTCCCCCTGAAAATTCCTAGCATGGAAACTGAACCAGCTGTGAAGGATAAGAAATCCTTGTGCTAAGAGATCCTGTGCTAGATAAAAATCTGTGGAAAGAGGTTTTACAGTGACTTCTGTGAGCCAGAGAGAAGTTTGAGAAGAGGATCCATGTTTAACCCCGAGAAAGAATTTTCTACCAAGGTCATTAACATGGAAACTAAAAAAAAAAAAAAAGGATAAATAAGAGAAACCTGCAGCTGCCTGTTGCAATGAGCACTTGGTTTGTCTCTTGTGACCAATGAGTAAACTTAAGAGTTTTGTAAGAATGTATAAAAAGCATGCATGCTAGAATAAAAATGGGTTTGGAGCCTTCTGCAAATGGAGTGTTGCTGTGTACTGTGACCATCTCAACCATGACAGAAATCCTTCTGGAAAGAAGGATGCTGCTGTAGAAGAAGAAATCCTCCTGTGGGCTGACGCTCCATTCCCAACGTGAAAACCAGAGCAAAGCTCCCACCAGGCACACATCCTTGACACGGAGTGAAGGATGAGAGATCCATTTGGATCCATCTGGATGCAGGACAGAGGTTTTTCCACCAGGGACAGCAGGAGGGGAGGTGTCCTACCCAAAGGCTGCGTAGTGCAGCGCCGTGTCCCCCTCGTCGTCACGCAGGTCGACGTTGGCGTGAGCCTGCAGCAGCGTCTTCACCACCTCCAGGTGCCCCTGGTAAGAGGCAATTTGCAGGGCAGTCCTGCCCTGGTTCTTGGCATCCACCTTTGGGAAGGGCAGAGACACAGAAAATTAGGGATGACCTCGTCCTGTGCCCGGAGCAGGGTGGGAACAGCCCAGAAATCCCACAGGGTCCGTGCCCTGCTGGCCAGCAGCTCCCAGCTGAGCTTGTCCCAGAACATTCTGGAAGGGGAAGGGGGCAGCACGTTCAGTCAAGAGGGGAGAAGTGAGAGAACAGAGCTGGAAGCTCTGTAATTGCAGAGCCCTGCTGCCAAATCGCTCTGTGCCTGAGAGCACAGCACTCCTTGAGCCCTCTGCCAACAATTCCCTTCCCGAGAGGAAAATGTGTGAGGAAATCAAATTAGCTTTGCATAAGGCTCTGGAGGTGCCAGGTCCCTGCTGTGCTGTGCTGCTGCAGGGACTTCAGTGGGTGCAGTGCCTGCAGGGGACATCTCAGGGCTCAAGTGCTGCAGTGAGAGTTTTGGAGAATTAAAGGCACTTAAAAACAAGAGGTTAAAAAAAAAAAAAGGCAAAGCAGTGGAGGCGAAGGAGAGGAGAAGGAGGCACAAAACCTCAGCAGCCTGGCAAGGAGAACAAGTTAATAATCCAGGTTTTATCCCTGCAGCAGTCAGAGCACAGGAGAAGCAGCACTTCCCTGGAAAGGCTCAAAAAGATGGGCGAGTCCTTTGGGCAAAGAGGAATTAGAGGTCACTGCTGCTCTTCCAGTTACACCAGGCAGACAGTGCTGATAAGCTGGAAAATCCCTGCCAAGCAATTCCAACTTGCTCTAAGTCAGCCTCAAATCCAGCCTGATCTCTCTGTGAGACCCAAACAGAAATAGCTAATTTATTAATACAAATATCAGAGTAGAAATAGAAGTCTAATAAAGATAACTGAGCATATCATGGATTCTTTACTCTTGGGACTTTCCTATCTGGGATCAATCTGAGAACTGCAGGTATTTGTGTCTCCTTCCCATGTCCAGAAGTTTATTTATAAACTTAAATTTAAATTTATGTTTATAAATAAAGAAGTATAATAAATACCAGACAAATAACCACTAAATCAGCTTCAGAGCTGATCCTGGGTCACAGCCCCACACCCCCAACAAAACCTCTTTTTGTTACCCATGGTTTCCAAGCACACACTACTGATAGACATTGGTGGATTGTTTTTTTTTATTATTATTTTTGCTCTGTTCCTAAACCCCGAGCCCCTCCCTGAAGGAGGTTTCAGGAGATGTGATCCTGACAGTTTGGCACTCTGCAAGCACAGAAATTGTCCAGCAACGAGTCCAGCCCAGCTCCCTGCTCCAGTCAGACATGAGATAAGACACTGCACAGATCTGGGCAGCTTTTCTCCCTCCTGATTCCAACAATGTGATTTTACAAGGTCCTCTAAGGACAGGCACAAGCCCTGCCTTTCTTTTCCAGCAGATCCTCTGATTTCTGCTCCTGTTTTCCTATAGATAAACCCCTTTCCTCCTCATTCTACAGCTGCAGTGGCCACACAGGAAATCTGGGAAAAGCCAGCTTGGGAAAGGTGCTGTAAGGAATTCAGTTCAGATTTATTGCCACAAACTAGAGGCATAAAATATGCACATTTAACTTGTGAATTTAATCCTAAATTGCAGCAAAATAATATTCCAACTGTTAGGAGATCTCACTAAGCCTGACAAATCTATTGTTTTTCTCACATTCTTTTCCCTGCTTGAATACAAAATTTTATGATGATGTTTTAAAGAGCAGAAACAAAGGAAAAAGAACCATTTTTGTCTTCCAAACTTGCCTTGTCTGGGTATTTCTGGAGGAGCTCCCGGACTTTGGCCGCGTTGTTGAGGGCTGCACAAATGACCAGGCACCCTGCATGCTCTGACTCTGTTCTCTGGGACAGCAGCTTCTCCAGGACAGTCACCAAAGTACCTGAAAAAGAGACAAAAATGGACCTGTCACCCCACATCCCTCAGCGTTTGAGGGGACACAGGTGTCACAGCTCCCCAGCAGTGCAAAGTCAAAAAATCTTGCGAGTTCTGCCTCAAGTCTGACTTGAGCAAACAGCTCCAGATCCATCTACATCAGGAAGACAAAAAAATCCTGGCAAGTCTGTGCTCCCTCCCACATGATCCTGACATCCAGAGGAAATCAAGATGGTCAAGCCACAAAAAAAATTTCTGAGCAGATGTGAAAAGCACCAAAAAAGAAAAAATCCCCTCCATGCACCATGTGATCCCAAACTCGATTTCAGGACAGATTAGGCAAAACAATTGTTGATTTCACAACAGTTCCACGCACAGGCCTGGGAATATTTCACAAGCCCTCAAGAATCAGTGTCCTTGTACAGGAAGCAGGATGGAACAGGGAACAGAGACACAACAGGGACGAGGCAAATACTGAACCTAGCAATTAGCAATTCTGAGCCCTAAATTCTGTATTTTTCTGTTAAACCCAGCATTTCCAAGTCCTAAAATCTGTATTTTCCTGACAAGGTCAGCTTTGCTGTGCCCAGTAAGGCACAGCTGGGTTTTATTCTGTATTTTCCCATTAATCCCAGCATCTCACAATCCTAAATCCTGCATTTTCCTGGTAGTCACAGCATTTCCAAGTCCCAAATCCTGCATTTCCCCATTAATCCCAGCAATTCCTAGTCCTAAATCTTGCATTTCCCCATTAATCCCAGTATTTCCAAGTCCTAAATCCTGCATTTCCACATTAATCCCAGCAATTCCCAGTCCTAAATGTTGCATTTCTCCATTAATCCCAGCATTTCTTATCCCTAAATCCTGCATTTTCCTGTCAAGGCCAGCTTTGCTTGCCCAGTAAAGCACAGCAAAGTTTCATTCTCTATCTTCTCCCAGAATTTCTCTTAATCCCAGCATTTCCCAGTCCTAAATTCCAGCGAGTCCTAAATCCTGAATTTTCCTGATAATCCCAGCATTTCCCCATTAATCCCAGCAATTCCCAGTCCTAAATCCTGCATTTCCCCATTAATCCCAGCAATTCCCAGTCCTAAATCCTGCATTTCCCCATTAATCCCAGCAATTCCCAGTCCTAAATCTTGCATTTCCCCATTAATCCCAGCAATTCCCAGTCCTAAATCTTGCATTTCCCCATTAATCCCAGTATTTCCAAGTCCTAAATCCTGCATTTCCCCATTAATCCCAGCAATTCCCAGTCCTAAATCCTGCATTTTCCCATTAATCCCAGCATTTCTTAGACCTAAATCCTGCATTTTCCCATTAATCCCAGCATTTCCTAGTCCTAAATCCTGCATTTTCCTAAGGCCCAGCTTTGCTTGCCCAGTAAAGCACAGCAAAGTTTCATTCTCTATCTTCTCCCAGCATTTCTCTTAATCCCAGCATTTCCCAGTCCTAAATTCCAGCGAGTCCTAAATGTTGCATTTCCACATTAATCCCAGCAATTCCCAGTCCTAAATCCTGAATTTCCTCATTAATCCCAGCATTTCCTAGTCCTAAATCCTGCATTTTCCTGTCAAGGCCAGCTTTGCTTGCCCAGTAAAGCACAGCAAAGTTTCATTCTCTATCTTCTCCCAGCATTTCTCTTAATCCCAGCATTTCCCAGTCCTAAATTCCAGCGAGTCCTAAATGTTGCATTTCCCCATTAATCCCAGCAATTCCCAGTCCTAAATCCTGCATTTCCCCATTAATCCCAGCAATTCCCAGTCCTAAATCTTGCATTTCCCCATTAATCCCAGCAATTCCCAGTCCTAAATCCTGCATTTCCCCATTAATCCCAGCATTTCTTAGACCTAAATCCTGCATTTTCCTAAGGCCCAGCTTTGCTTGCCCAGTAAAGCACAGCAAAGTTTCATTCTCTATCTTCTCCCAGCATTTCTCTTAATCCCAGCATTTCCCAGTCCTAAATTCCAGCGAGTCCTAAATCCTGCATTTCCACATTAATCCCAGCAATTCCCAGTCCTAAATCTTGCATTTCCCCATTAATCCCAGCAATTCCCAGTCCTAAATGTTGCAATTCCCCATTAATCCCAGCATTTCTTAGACCTAAATCCTGCATTTCCCCATTAATCCCAGCAATTCCCAGTCCTAAATCCTGCATTTCCCCATTAATCCCAGCAATTCCCAGTCCTAAATCTTGCATTTCCCCATTAATCCCAGCAATTCCCAGTCCTAAATCCTGCATTTCCACATTAATCCCAGCAATTCCCAGTCCTAAATCCTGCATTTTCCTAAGGCCCAGCTTTGCTTGCTCAGTAAAGCACAGCCAGACTTTAGCTCTCCATCCAGGGACGAACACCTGGACTTTGCCACCATCCAAAGAGCTGGACCAAAGATCTCCCAGCCGTGGGGGGACCAGCTTTGTCCCTCACTTTTGGGCTCCTTGGCACTCTCCGTGGTCATCAGGTTGGCCTCCTCCTCCCTCTGGTAGGCTGTCAGGCAGGCAGGGTTGAAGGTCCAGGACTGTCCCCCCACTGACACTCGAAGATCTCCGTCCCCATAGACCTTGATCACCTTCCCAATGTGCCCCAGGGTCTGTAAGGAAAAAAGAGGATTTTTTTTTTTTCCCCTCTCCCCTCCTCAAAGCTGCAGTTCCCAGACCTAAAGCCAGGGTTGGTTTTTTTTTTTTTTTTTTTTTTGGGGTTATTTTTTTCGTAAAGCTGCAGCTCCTGCTGTGTGAAAAGAAGCACTGGACAAGTGACACACTCACAGACAGCTCCCACTTCGAGGACACCAGAGGCTTCTCACCAGTTTCTCTCTCACTGGTTTGCCATGGCAGGGTTTTCCCAGACACACTGGAAGTGGCTGGGGAGGGAGGTGCTGATAAGAACTGCTCAAGCTGGGACTGGGAACAGTTTCCTCTGGGCTTTGACTGCTCCTGGAGGAACCTGAATCACACTTTTTAGCCATGCTGGGCTGATTTTTCCACCTCCCTGCCTCATTCCAGACAGTCAGGGAGGGCATAAGAGGACTTTGGTGATGGAAACCTCTCACGTGAGTTGGTGGCAGCCAAATCCTTTTTTGCTGGATTCCCCCTTGTCCCGTTTGGGTGCCGTGGACACAACGGTGTCACCGAGAGCCACCAGCACCAGGGGCTGGGCAGGGACATCCCAGCAGGAATTCTGGGGGGGGGTACAAGCCCATGGCTAAGAGCTGAGGGCTTGGGGAAGCTCGGGAGGTTACTGGACTGTCCTGGAACTGGAACTGGCGCGCACTCACAGGTGCCATCTCATCTGTCCACTCCCCATGACCAGGTTGGAACCGCTTCACTGTTTCCATATCATCTATCACCCGGACCACATCACCAACCCAAAAGGTGTTGAGCTACAAGAAAAAGAAAGTCATAAGCTTTTGGGGGATGAAGCCACACACACACAGAGACAAACAATTCACAGGGATCGGCCCCTCCGCCCCACTCCCAAAATCCCAACAAAGAAGACACCCACTGAGTCAAGAAACAGCACTGCAAAACATAAATGCAGCTACCAAGAAAGCTCTGTTACCACTGAGCTGCAAAATAAACACAGTCCAATCCTCTTTTAAGCCAAGTGCACATTTAAGTAGGGAAATAATTTGGAACAGGCAGTTTCCTAACTTCTTTTGCTCCCAATAATCCTTTATAATTAATACCAGATAAAGCATGGAAGTTTTCTTGCTCCTTCTCCTCGCTACACCTGGCTTGGCACTGGAGATTTGAATTCTCTCTGATAAAGAAGTTAAATCTGTTTGTTATTTAAAACAGAAAAGGGAAACCAGGGTTTATCTGTGCTGGGAATTTGCCAGATGCTCCCTCTGCTCACTGAGCTAGGAAGGGAGCAGTGTCAAAACACACTTTTCAGAGCAGACTGATTTTGTGCAAAACAGTCTGACACTGCATTTTCCACTGGTATTGGGAGTTTTTAGCATTGTGACCTTGCTCAGGTCAGAATTTTGTGGTCTTCCAGCAGCTTCTTCTATACCTAATTATCTCTATTTCTAATTATCCACTTCTCAAAGTCCTCAAACCTCTGGGGAAGGCCAGAGCTGTGAGCTTTAGAAATGCAGCCACAAAATTAGAAGGGCTGGATTAAAGACTCGGAAGAAATCAAAGAGAAACGAGACAAAGATGCAAAAAAGAACAACGTGGAGACACAAAACAAGGAAGAACAAAAGAAAAATCAAAGGGAAATTATGTGGGGAAAAGGTTCATCACAAGGGCAAGGCAGCTGCAGAAGGATGAAGGACTGGAAGCTGAAATTAAGAAATGCATTTTACCTTCAGGACTTGCAAATGCAATAGTTTAAAAACAGGAGAGAAGTGTTTAGAAGAGCAGGGTGCTCCTTCAGCACCTCTGGGGACACGGAGAGCCCTAAGCCAGCAGGATCAGTGAATTCCCTGCAGCATTCCCAGCACCTACCTTGGTCAGGGCTCCAGGGTGGAACGTCCAGCGGGTCTCACTGTTGAACTGGACCCTCACGTCCCCTCTGTCCGTGATCCTGTGCACGGTCCCTGTCTGCCCAATGAACTTGGGACAAGAAAAGAAAAGAGGGGGAAGCCCCTAAATAAATCACCTTGTTTAACAGTGGGGAAAGAAGGCTAAATCACCCAGCATTTCCCATCCACAGTGCTCCCAAACCTTTATTCTGTATTTTCCTACTAAACCCAGCACTTTCCAGTCCTAAACTCTGGGTTTTCCTGTTAATCCCAGTATTTCCAAGTTCTAAATTCCTGTGAGTCCTAAATTCTGCATTTTCCTGTTAATCCCAGCACTTCCAAGTCCTAAATTCCTGTGAGTCCTAAATTCTGCATTTTCCTGTTAATGCCATAATTTCCCAATCCTAAATTCTTCATTTTCCCATTAATCCCAACATTTCCAAATTCTAAATTCTGGATTTTCCCATTAATCCCATCATTTCCCAATCCTAAATTCTGCATTTTCCCGTTAATCCCATCATTTCCCAATCCTAAATTCTGCATTTTCCTGTTAATCCCAGCATTTCCAATTCCTAAATTCCTGTGAGTCCTAAATTCTGGATTTTCCCATTAATTCCATCATTTCCCAATACTAAATTCTGTATTTTCCTGTTAATCCCATAAATTCCCAATCCTAAATTCTGCATTTTCCTGTTAATCCCAGCACTTCCAAGTCCTAAATTCCTGTGACTCCTAAATTACATATTTTCCTGTTAATCCCAGCATTTCCCAATCCTAAATTCTTCATTTTCCCATTAATCCCAACATTTCCAAGTCCTAAATTCCTGTGAGTCCTAAATTCTGGATTTTCCCATTAATTCCATCATTTCCCAATACTAAATTCTGTATTTTCCTGTTAATCCCATAAATTCCCAATCCTAAATTCTGCATTTTCCTGTTAATCCCAGCACTTCCAAGTCCTAAATTCTTGTGAGTCCTAAATTCTGGATTTTCCCGTTAATCCCAGCATTTCCAATATCTGCATGAGATGCAAACATTCTTCTTCTACAAAAAGGAGGGGAAAGGCTCCTCTAAAAGCTCCTCTGAAGGAGCAGCATATTGGGGGAGGAGGGGGATAGGAATACAAAGTGCAGAAATGCTTGAAAATGCAGCACAAATTGTCCTCTTTCCAAAGGACAGAGGTGGGCAGGGAATCCAACGTTGTTCTGCATTATAAAATATCAGCAAGGCAAACTCAGAGAGGGGGAAAAAGGGGCAAGGCACACTAAATAAAAATAGAATTGTGTGGTGCAGGGTTCTGGATCAGGTCCTGAGCAGCTCGTGGTTTATAAAGAGGTAAAAAATGTCAATTTCTGAGGTGATGGGAGGTTCCTGTTTCTCTGTTTAGTGTCCCTCTCTACCCCTGCATTCCCCAACAACAGGAATTCAGGAGCACAGAGGTTTAACAGCCAACAACAGGCACAGCAACACCCAAAATCTACAGCTTTAGGGGTGAATTCCTGAGCTGGAATTAAAAATCTCATGGCTCCACTGGCAGCTTTGTTAAAGTTCATCAGAAGATGCCAAATCCCTGCCTGCCAGGCTGAAAAAAAAAAACCCAAAAAAAGAGGCTGATGCTCAGTTAAGAGATTTCCACATTGAAACATTTTAAAGGCTGATTTCAAAAAGTCTGCTCACCTATAGGGCAGGTTGGGCCAGGATAGATATTTAACATATCTTGATGATTTTATTCATGCTATTTGCAGTAATAGGTGCCATTTCTATCTTTATTTCCTCCACTCTCTGGGTTTTTTTTAAAACAACAGGTGACAGCAGACTGATGGCTCTTCAATTTAAAGGCAAGACTAAGCTCCAAAAATATGATATGGGCTGAGAAATTTTAGCCCTGGCCAAGGACAGAGCTCAGTGTTGACAAAACACACAACTCTAATTACCAGTAATGCACAGCACAAAAGAAGCCAAACAAGGAATGGATCCAGAACAGCAAAGAAAAGGCCCGTGGCTCATTTAAAAACAAACAAACCAGCCTTTTTGTTTGTTTGTTTGTTTGTTTTTTGCTTCCAAGACTTCTGCAAAGATCCACAAGGCCATTCTCATCCAACAGAGCCTAAAAATAGCTCTGACTCCAGCGTCCTATCACTAAAAAAATCTGCATTTGTGATTCAGTTCAACTCTAAGGTCACAGCAAGATGTGCTGGTGACTTCCTGAGCAGTGCAGAACGAGGGAGAGGCTGGGACTGCAGCCAGGGAGAATGCAGGCACCTACCTCAGCCATTTTGGGATTCCAGCCTCCGTGGCCCTCCTGCATCTCCCGCAGGATGTCGATGTCCAGCAGGCACTTCACCTTGTCCCCGTGCTGGAAGGGATGCCTGTCTGTGCTCTCCTTCCTCTGCAGCTCAGCTGGCTTCCCTGGGGACAACAAGGACAGCAGCCACAGGCATGCAGGGTGCACTCACACCCTGGGTGCTCACTGCCTCCCTTACAGGGGTTCAAAATTAACATTAACTGGGGGAGAATGGTGCAAACCCCTTTTCATGCCCCATACACTCTATAGGGCAGCAGAGAAATCAGTAGGCTTTAACTCTGATTATATTAATAATTACATTGTATTACAATTATATTTTACATTTATAATGATATTATGTTAATAAAACATAAGCAGCTCTAACAAGACCCATTCTGTCTCTGGTGCCTCACTGCCTCCCTTACAAGGGCTGAAAATTAACATAAATTGGGGGAGAATGGTGCAAACCCCTTTTCATGCCCCATACACTCTATAGGGCAGCAGAGAAATCAGTAGGATTTAACTCTGATTATTTAATAATCACATTATAATTTACAATTATACTACATTAATAAAACATAAGCAGCTCTAACAAGACCCATTTTGTCCCTCTGCAGAGCAGGGAATGCCTCTCAGGCCACGGCAGACACCAGGAGCTGTTCTTAGCAATCCACTCACCCACAACTGCTGTTCAGACATGCCCACACAGCACCCAAAATTAGTTCTCCCCTCCACAGGCAGGCACAGAATTCACTCTGAGGAGTTCCTTACCCTCCCACCCATCCCATGCAGCCATACCCTGGAATTAAGCTCCTCATCCAACCCTTCCCTCCCCTCATGCTCTTGCCAAGGTGCTCAGGGAGAGAAAAGTTTGAGAAGGACTGGTCAAAGTCTGCCTGAAAAGTTTTATCTGATAAAAACCCTGAGTCTGCTGCTGCAAACACCAGAACAGACCCCTCTGTTTTCCTTCAGGGCAGCCAAAGATGGTCCCTGCACCTCATTAGAAGAAAAATGACCTCACAGCTAAATTACACCTGGGTAAAAAAAAAGCTTCAAGTCCAAAAGCACAAGGATTTTCCTGGACTTAAGAGGAAAGGGGGATTGCAGCAAGTTGCCAGTGCAGACATCACCTTTTCCCATCACTTTTTCTAATTTTTGGCTGTTCCATTCTCCAAAGTCTCCCTTTGGTCACATTCCCCCTTTTGGTTCCACCAGGAGAGCGTTTGCTCTCTAAAAGCACAGAGAACAACAGCTTGCCTGAAGAATGAAAAGCTTTGGATTGTCAAATGTAACCAAAGTGAGAAAAGTTGGGTTCTCTGCAGCAAAGTGGGAATTTCCTGCATTTCCTGCAGAGGTTGTATTCCTTGGGATAGAACTGTGGGTATCTGATGGTTCAAACTATTTCATGAACCACCCTGAGATCAAGCAGTATGCTCACACACAAACCAAATTCTCTTAGATGATGCTCATTATGTGGGAACTTTAGAAAATCAGGAGGTGGTTTTGTGCCTTCCAAACAAAAAATGGCTTCAGCGCCAACGGCCGCGTGCATCACAACTCCTCAACAAAGATTTGTCTCCACCCACCTAACTTTGGGAGGTGCTCCTTGTAGTAGAAGCCCCCAGAAGCCTCCACGGTACATTTGAGGTCCACTTTTCCCTTGTGGCCCACCCTGTAGACGTTGGTGGTCCCATCTGCCCAGGTGACGCTGGCGACGCTGCGGCCGGTCTCCACGTCCCAGCCCCGGATATCGACCACGCGGCCAGTCTTACCCTCACCCCCTGAGGGGAAAAGAAGAGCACATCAGGAAAACTGGATCATGAGACAACTCATTTTGAGTGATTAGGAGGGAATCTCTCTGTTAAATTTGCTGAAAACCAGCGAGCCATTCGTTTTGGAATGATTCTGTGGAGAATTCCTGGTGTGCAGGAGCACGGCCTAGTTGGGGAATACACACATGGTGTCATGGCACCACACTGTGGCAATAAAAATACTCAGCAGTGCTGCAAGATCCAGGATCCAAGTGCTAAAGATTCACCCAGGATCTTTAAATCTCTCCCCAACATCATCCATGTGCTGCAAGATCCAAGATCCAAGTGCTGCAGATCCACCCAGGATCTTTAAATCTCTCCCCAGCACCATCCATGTGCTGGAAGATCCAAGATCCAAGTGCTGCAGATCCACCCAGGATCTTTAAATCTCTCCCCAGCACCATCCATGTGCTGCAAGATCCAAGATCCAAGTGCTGCAGATCCACCCAGGATCTTTAAATCTCTCCCCAGCACCATCCATGTGCTGGAAGATCCAAGATCCAAGTGCTGCAGATCCACCCAGGATCTTTAAATCTCTCCCCAGCACCATCTATGTGCTGGAAGATCCAAGATCCAAGTGCTGCAGATCCACCCAGGATCTTTAAATCTCTCCCCAACACCATCCATGTGCTGCAAGATCCAAGATCCAAGTGCTGCAGATCCACCCAGGATCTTTAAATCTCTCCCCAGCACCACCCAGGTGGGGAAACATCAAATAAACTTGGTTTTCTTCAAGCAAGGAGCTTGAAGAATCCAGAAGAGGAGGATGGATGTGGGGAGGTGACTCTGGCTGGGCACTGGGACGTTGCTCTGATCCAAGAGACAATGCTGAGCCTTGTGAAGGCCATCAGGGTTTGCAGATTCCCAATTTGGGCAAGTCCCAGCACTGCCCCAAACAAGGACAGCAACATCTGTCTCACTGAGGAACTTCTACTGTCTGCAAAGTCCTGAAATCCAGCAGCTTGAGGGAGCTGAACTCCTCCTTTATCAGCACAACACAAACTGGGTTTTGCTGGCAGTGCTACTCATGACGAGACCATGGCTGTGGATGGGGCAGCTCCACCAAAACCAGAGCAGCTGAGGGGTGGATTTAGGGCTCCTCTCACTGCTCCTGCTCAGGGAGCTGCTTTCAGGTCAGCAGCACCATAAACACCACCAGTCTCAGACATGTAAATGCTGCTGTGATCTCAAAAGGATGGATAAGCTGCATTGAGCATAAGCTGATTTACTCTCAGACCCTGCAAGGATCCTCATCCTCCACTGAACCCAGAGCTGCAATAAATGGCAGAGTCAACTTTGGAAACCTTTGAACTTTTGACTTAATTCTTCAGGGGGAAAGGAGCTGTAAACATCCCAGTGTGTGTGCAGGGCTCTGGGACAAAGGGGCAGGAAAGCTCCCTCACCCTGGAGCACCACACAGCAACTGCTGCCAGCGACCTGGGGACCGGCACTGCAGCCCAAAAGCAGCTTTAAAAAGGCTTTTTTGTCCCACTGCCCTCTTAGCCTGAAGGTTTCAATTCCTGCAGAAAGCAGGAACCACTCTCCAACAACCACAGAGTCCTTCACTAGTGCAACATGCAAAACCCTCCTTAGAGAGAACTTCTCCTCACTGTTCTCAAAAGTATCCAAATAGGGACATTCCAAAAACTCCAGAAGAAAATGGACAGTGTACACAAAGTCACAAAAACTTCCCACTATCAATTAAAGCTTTTTCAGGAAGAAAGGAGTCTTTATTTTCTTGTAACATGGTGTGCATTTACAGTTTGACACAAGGACTTCCAGGATGATTCCCAGTGCTTTTCACATCTATGAAAGAGGAGCAGCAAAACTTCCTCCCCACACCCTGGACATGGTTTGTGTCACAGATATGTGACAAGAAAGCAGAGGATTTTAATTACTCTAAAGAACAGGCATCACCTGCATCACCTGAACAACTCCCCTAGAAGCTGCTCAGCATGTGGATTTTCAACGAGCAATTTGTAAAGATAAAAGAATATTATATATATATATAAAAAAATTAATTATATATACATACAAATATCTATACTTTTATAAATATACATAAAAGTATATAAAGAGGTAAAATAGAAAATTAGAAAATAGAAATAATTTATAAAATAGAAATAAAAATAGAAAATATAAAAAATTAGAAAATAAAAAAATTTAGAAAATATAAAAAATTAGAAAATATAAATATTAAAAAAAAAAAATTATATATATATATATATGAAAAATCAAATGGTGTTCTACAGGACATCCCAAAAGCAGCTTACCATCCTGGTTACCCCACTCCCAGTCAGGCCCACGGACCACTTTAGCCCCCTGGAAAGTCCCTTTTAACGTGATGCGAGTCAGATTCTGTCGAGGGCTCACGAGGACCCTGGAAAAACAAAACCAAGGGGAAAGAAATGAGTTTGGTGTTGTTCTAGACACTGCTCCAGCTGAGGGCTGTCACACGAGGGTGTAATGGACATTACTGGGGTGGCCCTGCACGGGGGCAGTGATGGAGCTCAGCACGTTCTGGAAGAGAAAATCAGAGCAGCTCAGAGCAGCAGGGCTGTGGCTGGACCATTCCCAGGCTCTCACAGACCTCCCTGCACCCCAGAACCCCAGCACAGCCCCCCCCTCCAGCTGCAGGGAAAAGGAGAAGGTACCTACGTGATGGTGAACAGGGGGTCTGACGTCCTGTTAAAGCAGCTCCCAATTCCCATATTGTCCCAGCAGCGCTGTCCCCGGGCTGCCACAAAGCCTTCTCATCAGTTCCCGAGCCACCAAACCCCACGGGCACCTGCCTGGTTGCTCACCCAGCCTACAATCTCTTTTCTAGGTGACTGCAAAACCCATGCCCCTGGAGCCAGACAGGCTCTTGGCAACTCCCAGCGCAGACAGAGCAGCCCAAGTTCAGCAGCTGCTGCCCAGGGCAAGGGGAGGGGAAGCTGCCTGGGGCAGGGCTGACCTCAGAGCTCTGCATTTCTTTTCCATCTAATGCCTCCAGAGGGAAGGTGGAGACTCAGGAGGATAAAAAGCTTATGCCTGAACTTACTGTTTACTTATCCAGCAAATGCTTAAGTCTTTTACCTTTCTTAACCTGTTACCAGATCTCCCACCTGTGGCTTACAACCTCGTGCGTTCCAAAAGAGGGAGGGACTATTTATGCCTTGCTCTTGTAATCACTAATAATTAATATTCATTAATTACCCAGGCTGGAGCTCAGCAGGAGGAAAATGAAGGCCCTGTATTTGGAGGGTTGAGATTTTGTCTGCTTTAAGCACCATCAAGGCTGGAAATTGTTATGAAAGAAGATAATGACAGTGGAGGGAAAAGCTCAGCTATAAAGAGCCACTGCTCAGCATTTATTTTATTGCACTGTGTCAGGCACTACAGACTGGCTTCAAAAACCAGCCTGGATTTGGGTACAGCCTCTGAAACAGCTTAGATGCTTTCACTGCATTTTGTTCAATGTTTTTCTAATAATTTATCAAAGATGCCTGAGCCAAGCCCTGAGACTAAGTGATAAAAATATAATTCTCGCTTCCAAACCCTTCTCTCACAAGGGATGGGATTCAATGCAAAGATTCTTAGTGATAGCAAAATAAAGCACCGAGCTGAGCTTAAGATGTTTAAATAGCAAAATATCCACCACTCGTTCTATTCTTAGCAGAAGTTCCCTTTTTGGATTGTCATGTAACAGTAGTCATTCCCCAGCTCAACACTCTCACATTAACCTGCCACCTCCTCTGAAATTTGTGGATGGAGACCAAAAAAAGCAAAGCTGATCGATTTAGAAAGCTGAGCTTCCTTAAAGAAGGAAATTGTAAGAAACTCCCTCTCCTGCCCTGCTGAAATTCTGGGGCCACCAGAATTCTGAGCCTGCCTCACCAGAATTCTGAGCCTGCCTTAAAGCACTGCTGAGCAGCACCACCAAAGAGTGATGCAAGCACCAGAAATCCTCAGCCAAAGAGTCTTATCAAGGTTTTAATCTAATTCAATGTTTTGCTCCAAATACTGGATAACAACCAAAATTACCCAGTGTGATGCAAAAATACCCCTGGGATAAATTTAATCACCGTGGTCCTGCCTTTAAAAACAATGTTAATTATGACAGCACGAGTCTGCAGCCATTTCTGCCCTACAAATTCCAAGGATATTAAATGACTGCAGAGCCCAGAAAGCTCTTGGGAGCATGCTCTGCACAGAATGAAGTTATGGATCTCGCCAGCATGCTGGGAACCACTCCCTGGGGATGTTCTGCCTGTGCTCAAGCTTCTCTGAGGTGCTGATTTGGGTTTTGACATCCCTGAGAACTCAGCTGCAGCATCTGGAACAGCAGCATCACCCCTGCTTTAAAGAGAGGGATGGGAGATCCAAATCCACTGATCTGGAGAGATTGAAACAAAAACAAGTTTAAATTTGCAGCAGCAAGCCAGAGCTCCTTCACACATGATTGATGTGTTCAGTGAGATTTTTCTGCTGCAGAAAGTTCTTATCTGAAGAAATAAACACAATGAAGGGCACCAGGAAGCAGAAGGGTTGGTCACCCTGTAAGGTGGCAGGCCATAAATATCACATTAATCCCTCCAAATCGACTGATCTGGAGAGATTTAAACAAAAACAAGTTTAAATTTGCAGCAGCAAGCCAGAGCTCCTTCACACCAGGCATGGCTGATGTGTTCAGTGAGATTTTTCTGCTGCAGAAAGTTCTTATCTGAAGAAATAAACTCAATGAAGGGCACCAGGAAGCAGAAGGGTTGGTCACCCTGTAAGGTGGCAGGCCATAAATATCCCATTAATCCCTTCAGAAAGGCACAGCTCTAAACCAGATTTTCAACTTGTGGGAGACACATCCCTGCCAGGACACACCAAGATCCACCTCCAGAAAAGCCAACACGAAGATCTCGCAGGAACTACAGGCAAAAGTGACCTCAATGCAAGAAATTCCAGGTTTTTAATCCCCCCAGCAAAGCTTCTCCTGAAACTCTTCCAGCAAAGGATAAAGGAAGGCACTTCTGACAGATGGCTGCTGGTTGCTCAAGCAGGAACCACACTAAGACAGGGAGCTGGAGAGGGATCAGGATCACAGAAACCTATTTCAGGAACTGCCTTCACCCAGATTTTGTCCTTTTCAATCCTCTCCTTCCATGACAGGACACATTTCTTGACAAAACCAGCCTTATAACACATCTTTATCTGTAAAAGTGCATTTTTTGGTAACCCCCAAAGTAATCTGGATCACAGAAACCTATTTCAGGAACTGCCTTTACCCAGATTTTTTCCTTTTCAATCCTCTCCTTCCATGACAAGGCACAGTTCTTGACAAAACCAGCTTTATAACACATATTTCTGTAAAAGCTGTGGTTGTTTTTTGTGACCCCCCAATGTAATTTGGATCACAGAAACCTATTTCAGGAACTGCCTTTACCCAGATTTTTTCTTTTTCAATCCTCTCCTTCCATGACAAAACCAGCTGTATTCTTGTAACACATCTTTATCTGTAAAAGTACATTTTTTTGGCAACCCCCAAAGTAATCTGGATCACAGAAACCTATTTCAGGAAGTGCCTTTACCCAGATTTTGTCCTTTTCAATCCTCTCCTTCCTTGACAGGACACATATCTTGACAAAACCAGCTGTATGCTTGTAACACATCTTTATCTGTAAAAGCTGTGTTTTTTTGGTAACCCCCAGAGTAATTTAAATCAAATCCTGCTCTGAAAAGCCACAGCAGGGAAGGTTTCAGACCAAGGCTACTAAATGGGAACTAAAAAGGTTCCTGCAGCCAGTTTTTCACAACTGTGCTCTCAGAGATGTTCATTCATTTAAAGGCAGAATATTGCACTGAGAAGATGCAGAAACACCACTGAGCACAAGGAGTGAAAATGTCTTATTATCATCCTCCAAACCTCATTATTAGTTCAAAACCCAGCTAAAGCTGGTTCAGTGAAGGTTTCTCTTGAAATTTTGATCATGTAATTCCAGAAATTATAAAGATAAAAGATGTCATTGAAACACAATCCCACTTCTAGAAATCAAACAGGATAATTAAAATTACACAAGGGAAGCCCCAGTATGAAAATACACCTTGGTGCTCATGTTTGGGGTTTTTTTAAGGAGGCACAGGCAATTCATCTGGCAAATCATACTGGGGTTTTTTTTTCCCCCTAAAATAAAATCATACAAATTCATATTAATAAATCCATTTGATTCCAAATATTCCTCACCCAAATTTTCTTACCTTAAACTGCCCCTGCAGTTTAAAAGAAACAGTTCATAAATACCACGTGTTGAGGAGGTTACTATGGAAATAAAGCTGCATCCCTTTACTGCTCAGAAATCAAACACCCAGCAGCTGTCACTCGGCTGCTGGATCAGTTCAGCTCTCAGCAGCCACAGATGGGAGCTGGGATTATTGAAGCTGCCTTGAATGGGTCTGCACTGCACAGACCTAAATCAGAGCACTTGTTCCTGGATCCGATTTCCAAATCCAGCTGGTAACTCCACCAGACAGAGCTGGTTTAAGAAATACGGATGAAAATAACTGCAATTTCTGTTTTGACTACAGGATAAAGCACAATGGGAGAAAATATTTGTATTTCTTGTGCTTGATTACATAAAACATTTCCCTGTGCAGCTCGCTGGCTCCTCCAGCTCCATTGTTTGCCAGGAAAAAAAAAAAAAAACAAACAAAACAAGGCTTGTGAAAAACTACTGAGGTTGTGATTTATTGGTGAGAGAAGGCTAGAAAATAGCCTGGGTAAAATGTTCCACATCTGAAATTCAGCTCAGCCCAGCCCTGAGCAGGTGATCCAAGCAAAATGTTGGTGCTGCATGGGAATATAACAATTAATATTTTGTGTCTCAGGTTTGGTTATTTGCAGAACTCACCAGAATGTGCCTGACTTTTCCTGCCCTAATATAAACTTGGTGAGCTTTGCTTTGCTGCCCTGCTCACAGACACTTGATTTATCTTCCAATTACTAAGCACCTACTGAGCAAATGGATACAACAGCTCTGAAAAAAGCTCTTCAGTAAAACTGAGCTCCTCCATCCTTTTAAGCCAAGGATGAGAGCCTCTCCCACAACAGCCATAAAATTCAAACTGAACAAGACCAATAGGAAATAACAAATTAGGAGGTCAGGAAGAGATTACCTCAAATAGCAAAATTGAAAAAAAAAAAAAAAAATCAGCACTTCCTATCACTTAAAGTTCAAACCCAGGTCATTTAAAGAGCTGAAATAGCCTTCAGGTAAAGGTGTCTCCAAAGCCTCTTTAGAGAACTGATTGGGAACCCTCTGCAGGGCCCGTCTGGGGTTAAATCCTGCTAAATCTGGGATTAGTGACCTGCTAAAACAGGGATGCTTGGCCTTGCCTGGGTCAGTGGCCAGGGGGGCTCTGGCAGCAGCAGCAGGAATTTGTGAAAAATCCAAGGACCAAAGGGTTCCCTGCCAGAGAAAGGAGCTGGGAGAATCCTGGAATATAAAGGAGGCTCAGTAACAAAACCCAAATCCACACAGCATTTACCACTGGCTTTTTAAATATTCTGATTTTCTCTTCTTGTCCTTAAGGAATTGCCAAAGCTTTTATCTTCTACTTTACTTAGAAGGGAAAAAAAAAAAGGAAATACTCTGATTTTCTCTTTTTGTCCTTAAGGAACTGCCAAAGGTTTTATCTTCTACTTTATTTAGAAGGGAAAAAAAGAAGAAAAAAGGAAAAAAAAAAAGAGAGATGAGTGATCCAAGCAATAGACCCAGTGAGTCATAGGCAGAAAATTTCTGTTCTTGAAAAGGATGCTGCAGTGCCTAAGGCAAAGAGTCTGCACAGCTCAGACCTGCCTTATTCCACAGAAATGCTCTCCATGGCATCAAAGGTGATCCCTGCCCTTTGTTCCACACCAGGACACTCCATCCTTAAAAACCCAGAGCACTCTCCAGAACCCTGCAGCAACATTTGCATTAAAGCAAAGATGCTGCCCCGTGTGAAGAAATTTTATTTTTTTTACTTACATTTTAAGTTTACTTTTTTTTTTTGACTATTATTTTTTTTTAGGCTTAGAGATGAGGTAATTTACAGGTGTTTTCAAAAGTTTTATTTTATTTTTAGTTTTATGAGAAGGGTGAGATAATACAGATGTTATAATTTATGTTATTACAATTAGAAGTTGACTATTTTTTAATTACAAAACACTCTTAAGTGTTTCTTGGCTTATTAGTTTTTTGTCACACTATGTTGGAGTTGTTTTGAAGTTAATCATCTAAAACTACTTTTTTGGGGTCTTCTACAATGTATTTTTTATAGTTTTATTTCTCTGAAGTATCTAGAGATGTTTTTTTTCCTAGTTCTATTTCTCTTTTAACAATATTTGTTCCATTTTATGGTGTTTCTAAGTTAGTGCTCCCACTTCTGAGTGAAAGGGATTTCATTTGCCAGCTCCCTGTGTGAAAGCTGCAGAAAACACACATTTACTGCAGTTATTGTGCCACGCTGGTGCCATCCTGAAACCAAACCCATTTCTGACAACCTCCTCCAAAAGCTGAGTGACTTCCAAGAAGCACAACGTGAAATTTTCATCCAGCTTTAAACCTGCAGCTTCCTCCTGGAAAATTTCTAATTCCTCTCCATCCCAAAACTCAGCTGGAATCAACACCTGCCAAGCAGGAACAGCAGGAAAGGTGTTCCACGATCCAATTAAACTGTTCTTTTATCCTTGCCCCTTATTGAGGCTCCCAGAAATCACTGCCACACCTGACAGCCTCATGCTGTGTCTCTTTTTCTTTTAAATTCCTTTTTTTTAATCAGCTGCTTGTTATTCTGGAGATCCTTATTCCTGAAGATCCTTATTCTGGAGATCCTTATTCCTGAATATCTTATTCTGGAGATCCTTATTCTGGAGATATTTATTCTGAAGATCCTTATTCTGAAGATCCTTAATCCTGAAGATCTTATTCTAAAGATCCTTATTTCTAAAGATCCTTATTCCTGATGATCTTATTCTAAAGATCCTTATTCCTAAAGATCCTTATTCCTAAAGATCCTTACTCCTAAAGATCCTTACTCCTAAAAATCTTATTCTGAAGATTCTTATTCCTAAAGATCCTTATTCCAGAAGATCCTTATTCCTGAAGATCCTTATTCCTGAATATCTTATTCTGAAGATCCTTAATCCTGAAGATCTTATTCTAAAGATCCTTATTCCTAAAGATCCTTATTCTGAAGATCCTTATTTCTAAAGATCTTATCCTAGAGATCCTTATTCATTGCTGACACACAGCATTCATCAGAATTCACACACAGCATTCCATCAGAATTCACACACAGCATTCATCAGAATTCACACACAGCATTCATCAGAATTCACACACAGCATTCCATCAGAATTCACACACAGCATTCAATCAGAATTCACACACAGCATTCATCAGAATTCACACACAGCATTCAATCAGAATTCACACACAGCATTCATCAGAATACTGCTGATTTTATAAAGATTTGGTATCAGGCACTACGTCTAGAGTTGTTTTTGTCAAATTAAGTTAATTTATAGCACATTTTCTCTAAGCACTCAACCAGCTACCCTCACAGAAAAATAAAAAATTTAAAAGGTGAATGAGTTTAGGGGGAAAAATCCCCAACCCAACCAAGAAGCCACCAAAGCACCATCAGACATCACATCCTGCTCTACCTCCAGAGCTCCCCGGTGCTTCCAGGACATTCCAGAGTGGTGCTGCAGCTTCTGGGAAAGTCAAAACAACTCCCACAGGACAGCTCTGGCCCTGGCAGGGCTCCTGGCCATCCTCCAAGCTCCCTTCTTCACCCTGACTGCAAGAACTGCAAGAACTGCAAGAACTGCAAGAACTGCAAGATCTGCCCTGCCCAACCCCAGCAGCAGCCTGGGCACAGGCACAGCCAAGCCTTGCAAGGGAAAATTGCTCTATTTCCATCTTCCACCACTCAGAAAAAAAAAAAAGAACAAGTTCTGCAGAGGATGAGTCCTGGGGAGAAATTACCTAGAAATCTGCTTTTTAGCCAGGTGCTCCTGGGGAGGGTCAGGTCCCTGCTGCCCAAAGGATTTCCCACCTGCAGGGCTGGGAATGCCCAGCACAGGGCAGAAAACTGGGGTTGCTTGTGGGAAATGGATTTGTAGAAAATTCTTAAAGTATGATACAAGTTTTTTTTATAGTGTGCATTTGATTTTACATTTTGAGATAAGAAATGCTGATTTAGAAATGTCACGGGATAGGACAGACATTGCTGAGAGAGAAATGGAACCAGAAACAAGTTTCAAAAGGTGGCCTTGCAAATAAAACTAAATATTTTTGAGAAATAGAACTATGAAAGATGCATTACCCCCCGAGGAGTAATTTTAGATTATTAACTTTAAGGCATTTACAGATGTGGCTAAAGTTGACAGACCAAGAAACACTTACAATGTATTTTAATTAGGAAATAGTTGGATTTTGATGGAGTGAATTATAACATCTGTATTGTCTCACCCTTCACATGCGACTGAAAGTGGAATAAAAGTTTTTCAAACACGTCTCAGCTGCCCCATCCCTGGGTCAGAAAATGGCTTAATCCAACAGTTGCTCTGCAGCAGTGCCTTTTTTTATTTTTAATTTCAATGTGAGTAAAATGATGTACCTTAAAGCTCAAATAAAAGACAAAATCAGGCATCCCTGAGTAAGTAACTTGGAGATAAGTCTGTTATTAATAGAAAGAGCAAAAACCCCCCTCGTGTCTATTTTTATAGAGATGTGTATTTTTAGAGATACACCAAATTGTGAAGCTCATTTCACAGTAGGATCTGGCTGGCTTCTCATATTAACACTCCAGAAATTTAACATATCAAGCTCCAGAAACAGCCTGATCTGGTGGATAAACACAAATCTCAGAGCTCAGAGGGGAGATCCTCTGGCCAGCAAAATCCTTCCTCTGCCAGGAATTCTGGCTCAACCAAGGCTGGCACCACCCTGGCAAAATCAGCTCCAGGCAGAGCTTCCCACACGGCAGGAAAAGCAGCTGCAGATCCCACACCACTGCCTTGAGCACAGTAATTACACTTTGCATTCCACAGATGGATGCAAGGCACAGTGATATTTTCAAAGGCAGGCAAAAAAAAAAAAAAAAAAAAAAAAAAAAAAAAAAAAAAAAAAAGAAGAAAAAATAAAGAAAATCAATGACAGAGAGAAACTGATTTCTTATTCCTCCTCCTGAAGGCAAGAGGATTACATGATTCATCTCCATGCCCACTTTAGGAGGTGCAAATAAAAGTACTGGTGAGACTATTTTTGAATTCTTCCTCAGGACGGGAGAACAGATTTCCCATGTTTTGGAGGAGCATGAAATTACAGATGCTGCTCCACAGGCATCAGTGCAGCAATCACCACAAAAAAAAAAAAATTATGTGCAGAGCAGGAGTAAGTGAGGAAGTGCTGCTCTTCAGTGAATAGACCCCAAGAATAAATCAACAATTTGGGAGTGCAAGATCCCTGCCAGCCTCCCTGTGGCCTGAGAACAGCAAATAGCAAAGCATGTCTGAGAAATTACTGAATTGTGGGGGAGCTGAGGAAGAGAAAAACCAGAGCAGAAATCATCCTTTTGTCACTTTAGAAAAACACTCTGCAGATTTCTGTTTGCTGCCTTTTTTTTTTTTTTTTCAAGCAGCTTCATAAAACCTAACCAAGCCTGACATTATTCTATGGAAAAAAAAAAAAAAAACTTTTAAAAGCCAATCAGCAAAACTTGAGCACTGCCTGATATTTTTACATTAAATCCTTTAAAAATCACACAGCCATGTACAAGTTAGGTTCTAAATTACTGCTGGGTTATTTTGCACACCCCTGGGGTGCACACAGCAGGTTTTGGAGAACTTTAGGATGGAATTGAGCCCAATAAATCAGAATTATAGAATAAAACTTTTGGTCATAAAAGCCAAAATAAAACCCAGAAAAAATTGAGCACCGCCCAATATATTTACATTAAATTCTATATAAATCTCACAGATACAGCAGTCAGATTCTACTGGGTTATTCTGCACACCCCTGGGGTGCACACAGCAGGTTTTGGAGAGCTCCAGGATGGAACTGAGCCCCATAAATTAGAATTATTCTATAGAACAAAACTTTTGATCATAAAAGCCAAAATAAAACCCAGAAAAAAACGGAGCACCGCCCAATATATTTACATTAAATTCTTTATAAATTATCCAGACATGTACCAGTTAGGTTCTACTGGGTTATTTTGCACAACCCTGGGGTGCACACAGCAGGTTTTGGAGAGCCCCAGGATGGAATTGAGCCCCATAAATCAGAATTATTCTACAGAATAAACCTTTTAAAACCCAATCAGGAAAAATTGAGCGCCACCCAATATATTTACATTAAATTCTTTATAAATTATCCAGACTTGTACAAGTTAGGTAGTCCTGGGTTATTTTGCACAACCCTGGAGTGCACACAGAAGGTTTTGGAGAGCCCCAGCCCAATATATTTACATTAAATTCTATATAAATCTCACATTTACAGCAGTCAGATTCTACTGGGTTATTTTGCACACCCCTGGGGTGCACACAGCAGATTTTGGAGAGCCTCAGGATGGAACTGAGCCCCATAAATCAGAATTATAGAACAAACTTTTGATCATAAAAGCCAAAATAAAACCCAGAAAAAAACGGAGCACCGCCCAATACATTTACATTAAATTCTATATAAATCTCACAGATACAGCAGTTAGATTCTGGGTTATTTCGCACACCCCTGGGGTGCACACAGCAGGTTTTGGAGAGCCTCAGGACGGAACTGAGCCTCATAAATCAGAATTATTCTATAGAACAAATATTTTTGGTCATAAAACCCAAAATTAAACCCAGAAAAAAAAATGAGCACCGCCCAATATATTTACATTAAATTCTATATAAATCTCACAGATACAGCAGTTAGATTCTACTGGGTTATTCTGCACACCCCTGGGGTGCACACAGCAGATTTTGGAGAGCCTCAGGACGGAACTGAGCCCCATAAATCAGAATTATTCTACAGAATAAACCTTTTAAAACCCAATCAGCAAAAATTGAGCGCCACCCAATACATTTACATTAAATTCTATATAAATCACACAGATACAGCAGTTAGATTCTGGGTTATTTTGCACACCCCTGGTTTTGGAGGTTTTGGAGAGCCCCAGGGTGGAACTGAACCCCACAAACGTGCTGAGGGTGAGGAGGACTCACGGCTGGGAATGAGCGGTCTCGTAGCGCTCGAAGGAGTGGGACAGGTCGTGTTTGTTGTTCATGTAGCACTGGGTGCACAGGTCGTAGTCAAAGCACATTTTGCATTTCCACCTCATGCCTCGGATCCCGTGCTTCTTGCAGCAGTCACAGATGATGTTGGGGTGACGCACACCTGGGGGAGCAAAAGGGAATGGGAGAGCCACACAAATTCCAGGGAAAATCGAGTTTTTAGAAGCAGCTTTCCAGCATTGCACAATCTCAAATCTATCTAGAAAAACCTTTGAGATCCACACAAATTCCAGGGGAAATCGAGTTTTTAGAAGCACCCTTCCAGCATTGCACAATGCCAAACTCTTTAAAAAAAAAAAAAACCTTTGAGATCCACACAAATTCCAGGGGAAATCGAGTTTTTAGAAGCACCCTTCCAGCATTGCACAATGCCAAACTCTTTCAAAAAAAAAAGACCTTTGAGATCCACACAAATTCCAGGGAAAATCAAGTTTTTAGAAGTACCCTTCCAGCATTGCAGAATGCCAAACTCTTTCAAAAAAAAAAGACCTTTGAGATCCACACAAATTCCAGGGAAAATCAAGTTTTTAGAAGTACCCTTCCAGCATTGCAGAATGCCAAACTCTTTCAAAAAAAGACCTTTAAGATCCACACAAATTCCAGGGGAAATCAGGATCTCCGAAGCACCCTTCCAGCATTGCACAATGTTAAATCTATCTAGAAAAAGACCTTTGAGATCCACACAAACTCCAGGGAAAATCGAGTTTTTAGAAGCACCCTTCCAGCATTGCACAATGTCAAACCTATCTTGAAAACAACCTTTGAGATCCATACAAATTCCAGGGAAAATCAGGCTCTTAGAAGCACCCTTCCAGCATTGCACAATGCCAAACTCTTTCAAAAAAAGACCTTTGAGATCCACACAAATTCCAAAGGAAATCAGGATCTCAGAAGCACCCTTCCAGTATTGCACAATGTCAAACTCTTTCAAAAAAAAGACCTTTGAGATCCACACAAATTCCAGGGAAAATCAAGTTTTTAGAAGCACCCTTCCAGCATTGCACAATGTCAAATCTATCTAGAAAAAGACCTTTGGGATCCACACAAATTCCAGGGAAAATCGAGTTTTTAGAAGCACCCTTCCAGCATTGCAGAATTTCAAATCTATCTTGAAAACAACCTTTGAGATCCATACAAATTCCAGGGGAAATCAGGCTCTTAGAAGCACCCTTCCAGCATTGCACAATGTTAAATCTATCTAGAAAAAGACCTTTGAGATCCACACAAACTCCAGGGAAAATCGAGTTTTCAGAAGCACCCTTCCAGCATTGCACAATGTCAAACCTATCTTGAAAACAACCTTTGAGATCCATACAAATTCCAGGGAAAATCAGGCTCTTAGAAGCACCCTTCCAGCATTGCACAATGCCAAACTCTTTCAAAAAAAGACCTTTGAGATCCACACAAATTCCAAAGGAAATCAGGATCTCAGAAGCACCCTTCCAGTATTGCACAATGTCAAACTCTTTCAAAAAAAAGACCTTTGAGATCCACACAAATTCCAGGGAAAATCAAGTTTTTAGAAGCACCCTTCCAGCATTGCACAATGTCAAATCTATCTAGAAAAAGACCATTGAAATCCACAAAAATTCCAGGGAAAATCGAGTTTTTAGAAGCACCCTTTCAGCATTGCAGAATGCCAAACCCCTCCAGAAAATGATCTTTGAGATCCACACAAATTCCAGGGGAAATCAGGCTCTTAGAACCACCCTTCCAGCACTGCAGAATGCCAAACCCCTCCAGAAAAAGACCTTTCATTGAGCCAAGGGCAGGCAGGAGCATTTCACACACAAACACAATGCACCTAGAAATCCTCTGAGTCCTGTGTTCATCTCTTTCCAGCTTCTTACATTCCCATTTTTTTAACTCAGTCATGTCTGAAGTAAACATCTCTGTTCATTACAGCACAAATACTGCTCATGGAAGAGTGCCATGCTTAGTGCTGGCCATTGAAACAGTTCTGCTTCTAAAGAGAAATTATTTAAGGGCTAGAAAACCCTGGCACAACTGTTCTGAATGAACCTACTCCTCTAATCCACACTTTACAGAACTAAGAAACACAACTGTAAAGGGGATTTGAATGAAACTTGATGAATGCATGTCTTAAAGGGGGGAAAAAAAGTGTATTTTAGGTGCTGCAATGTGAAGTGACATGTGTCATTTGAAATACCCATTTTCCTGGCTGGAGGACCTCTCTGCAGAAGGACAAAGTCAGTGGAAGTGTTCAGCTCACAGGTGGAAAAAGCTGGAAAGCAGAGCCTTTGCACAGAGGGAAACAGGAATGGCCAGGCCATGGCCAGGTGGTGTCAAAGGGTGTCCCAGCACATGGGACAGGAGCAGGAGGTGGCTGTGCCCTTTCCCACGCCCTGCTCCAGCAGAGCCTTTGCACAGAGGAAAACCAGGACCCCAAAAGTGGCTCCATCACACGGGACACGGGCAGGAGGTGGCTGTGCCCTTTCCCAGGCCCTGCTCCAGCAGAGCCTTTGCACAGAGGGAAACAGGAATGGCCAGGCCATGGCCAGGTGGTGCCAAATGCTGTGCCAGCACATGGGACATGGGCAGGAGGTGGCTGTGCCAGTGGCTGTGCCCTTTCCCACACCCTGCTCCAGCAGAGCCTTTGCACAGAGGGAAACCTGTGCATGGGACAGGAGCAGGAGGTGGCTGTGCCCTTGCCCACACCCTGCTCCAGCACAGCCTTTGCACAGAGGGAAACCAGGACCCCAAAGACTGTTCTATCACACAGGACAGGGGCAGGAGGTGGCTGTGCCCTTGCCCAGGCCCTGCTCCAGCAGAACCTTTGCACAGAGGGAAACCAGGACCCCAAAGACTGTTCCATCACACGGGACATGGACAGGAGGTAGCTGTGCCCTTGCCCAGGCCCTGCTCCAGCAGAGCCTTTGCACAGAGGAAAATCAGGATCCCAAAGACTGTTCCATCACATGGGACACAAGCAGGAGGTGGCTGTGCCCTTGCCCACACCCTGCTCCAGCAGAGCCTTTGCACAGAGGGAAACCAGGACCCCAAAGACTGTTCTATCACACAGGACAGGGGCAGGAGGTGGCTGTGCCCTTGCCCAGGCCCTGCTCCAGCAGCAGGAATGGCCAGGCCATGGCCAGGTGGTGCCAAAGGGTGTCCCAGCACATGGGACAGGAGCAGGAGGTGGCTGTGCCCTTGCCCAGGCCCTGCTCCAGCACAGAGAGAAACAGGAATGCCCTGGCCATCAACAAGGCCCAGCATGGCTCTGCAGGCAGCTGCCAGAGGCTGGCACACGGGCAGGTGTGACGTGGGGCAGGAGGTGGCTCTGCCAGTGGCCGTGCCCTGCAGTGCTCACCGATCTGGGCGTTGTCATAGAGCAGCAGGTCGTAGGCCCCCTGGAAGCCCGTGCGGTAGTTGGTTCTGTTGCCCTGATCCCACTGCACCACCACGGTCTTGTCGGGCGTGGTGGGGCTGCCCGTCCGGCCGATCTCCACCACGGTGCCCACGTTGCCCTCGCCGCTGTCCTGGCTGCCCCACTTCCAGTCCACTCCACGGACTACCCTCATCCCGACCTGCATGCTGGCATGGGGGTCCAGGTCCATGGATCTGCACAGCAAACCCTAAAACTGCTCCTCCAGAGGGGTCTCAGTCGGGGATCAGCGGCAGCATGGTCAGCACACCTGGAAATACAACAGGAATTTAGGTGGTGCCACTCCACACATCACATTTCCCCCCCCGCCACCCCCAGAATTATCTGCCTGCAGAAAAAGCCTGACCTGCTGAGGAGATAAATCTGTTTTATTCCCAACTGGGATATAAAAACTAACCAAGCTTCCAAGGCTCATCAGCAGCTGCAATAATATCCAAAAACTTCTTCCAGAGAGATGTGCATGAGGGAAGAGAACTGGGCTAGGAATCTACAAAATTCCAGTACCAGCCCTTGATTCCAAACTCACAAATAAGCACAGAGATACAACAGCAGCAGAAACAAGCAAGCAAAGTAAAGAAAATTGAAACAGATGACCAAGAAAACGCCACCAACAGGATTTTAGCAATAAAACTGAATCTCAGTCCATTTTTCAGGAAGTCTCCTCTGAATACAGCACTGTTGAGTTTCACTTGCCCTTCAAGTCAGTTTTGGTTTTGATTTGAGGATACAGGAAGTTTTAAAACCTGAAAGAAGCGTTTGCCTGTTTTCCCCAAGTAAGGGCAGTTTTACAAACATGGCTAATGTCAGATTAATTTCAGTTTTTCCTGTTATTTATCCATCAGCTACAGCAGGAACAGGGCAGGGCTGTTGCTCCACCTGCAATAAACCCAGCAGATTTAGTGCTGGGATCAGTGAGACAGGGACAGCCTTCCCAACTGTTGCCATGACAATGGGTAAATGAGGTGAACACCACACAGATCCAGCACATCCTCAGCTCTGAATTAAATCAGATTCTTAAATCAAGCAAATTCTCAAATCCTTGTTTCTCTCTTTACCAGCACAAGACAGACAAGAGGAATGTGGCTTTCAATATGCAGAGCCTGGAAAAATCTCTTGTAGCATCCTTGGGGGATGTCTCCCTCTTCCTCCTGAGCTACCCATAACACACAGATTTTTTTCACAAATACTAAAAAAGGCCCAAGAGGACGCCAAGGGATGAAAAATGCAGATGGCACAAGCAAAGCTCCCCTGGTGCCACAACACAGAGGGTGGAGAGCTGGTCCAGCTGAGGGGATGTGCTCAGCCCTAGCAGCAGGAGCAGCTCTGGATGTGCTGTTAACGCTCCCACCCACCAATAAAACCATCTGAAACCACCAAACCCTAAAAATAAACCCATCCTCCAGCCAAACATCCCCTTTTGAACGCATGCAGGAGTGGGTTGATGCAAAACCACACTTCCAGCGTGCAGCGCTGAGCCTGATCTCTGCTCAGCTTCAGCATCTCTGCAGCTTCAGCCTCTCCCTGTCCCCCACTGCTGTGACATCCAAACACCTGTCACAGCAGAACAGCATCAAAGCCAGCTGTCCTTGTGCACTCCACATCATCCAACCTTCTAATCAGCACTAAAAGTTGCCCTGAGGGACACTTTTGTTTGTTTTTGTGGGGGTGATGCAACATTGCTGAGCTGGAGGTGCATCAGTGTTTACTGTCTTTATGAGAGCAGGAATTATCAAAGAATATCCTTTTTAGTGAGATTTTCCCTCTTCCTCCAGATCACAGATGAATAAAATGAACTATTTATTGCTTCAACTAAGAGGCAGAACTGCTTTTTTTTTTAAAGGCTGCTATGAACCAGTCAAGCAGAGAAAACAAATGGGAACATCCAACAATGCAAAATAAAGCACAATTCAATTATTGTTACAGGGCTTTTCCCTAAAAAGAACCACCCCACCACCCCTTCCTGTTTCATCCAAGGGAACTGGGGGTGGGTACTGCCAGTGGGAAAAGGAATTTCATGCTCAGGGAAGGAAGCAATAAATTCCACAGGGTGCTGGATGGGGATAGATGGTCACTTCCCAGCCTTCTTCCTCTCCCCAGGAATGAATGAACCACCACAGGCTTAGAACTCTCAGTATTCCAAGGAAAGGAATGCCAGTTCCTGCAATTATTGATCAAAGAACATTCCAGGCTGTCCCACAAACCCATAAAACCCTACAGCATAGAGGAGGATAATCCCTCCCTGTGGGAAATGGATTTATAGGGAATTCTCCAAGCCTGGCAGAAGGCTCACACATTTGTATGCAAACCTTGAGATAAGAAATGCTGATTTAGAAATGCCATGGGACAGGACAGACATTGCTGAGAGAGAAATGGAACCAGAAACAAGTTTCAAAGGATGGCCTTGCAAATAAGACTGGGGACTTTGGAGAAATAAAACTATGAAAGATGCATTGGAGGAGGAGCCATGAGGGGTAATTTTAGATTATTAACTTTAAGGCATTTACAGCATGGTGTGGCTAAAGCTGACAGGCCAAGAAACACTTCTAATTAAGAAACTGTTGGCTTCTGATTGTGGTGGTGTGAATTATGACATCTGTATTGTCTCACCCTTCACATGAGACTGAAAATGGAATGAAAGTTTTTCAAACACCTCTCAGCTGCCCCATCCCTGGGTCAGTGAAGGGTTTCATCTGAGCAGGGCAGAGCAGGCTGGCACTGCTGGCACATCCTGACAAGTGCCCAGCAGAGAATCCCGACAGCAGAGCCATCCCTGTGTCCCACAGAGGCAAAGCCACATTTCCCTGTGCACCTTCCCACAAGTTTTGGATGCTGCTGGAGCTCAGCTGCACACCTGTGATGCTGAATGCCTTTAAAGGAGCCCCAGTGCAAAAAAAAAGCACCAGCAGCCCCTGGCTGGCTGAGCTGAGGACGCCTTCCTAAGGTGAATATTCCATTTTCCACACAAGAAGGCACCAAGTGCATCCTGCACTCCCATCTCCTCCTCGGGGGAGATGCAGAACAGGAGGAAAGCTTTATTCAAAACATTTAGGAGATGAATTACAGTGCTCTTGTGGCCTGAGCCTTGCCAGAGCAGCATTATTGACCTCCTAAGTGGAAATGTTTCACTCACTGAAGCAAATACTCCTCCCTTGATGCTGCCTGGGCTGTAATTATTCCAGGTAGAGCTGCCAGAAATGATTCAGAGAGAAAACATCAGTTTCCCATGGGAATTTCAAGTAACCATAAAGGAATAATCCATTATAAGAAGAGCAAATTTCTGAATCCTCCTCTAACATTCTGACCTTGCCTGCTCTGACACAGCCTAGATGTAATCTCTCGGTTTTAGGAAATCCCACTAAAACTTAACTGGAAAACAGGGAAATACTCCAGCTTTCAGCCCACAGAATTTTAGCTGCAATAATTGTGGCAGGTTTCTGCCAATATTCAAATATTTCAGCCCAATTTCCACCTCGTAGGAGGCAAAGGTTGCTGCTGGTGTGGCCCCACAGCAAACAGAACCCAGTGCTGTAAGCAGCTGACAAAAATCAGTGCCTGGAACATTATTTGAACAGCATGGTAAACAGAGGATGTGTTTAAAAGGAAAAAAAAAAAAAAAAAAAAAAAAGCAAGCTTTTTTTTTTTCCCTTTACACGTATTTTGCAGTTTGAATTGTCTTGAGGTGAACTGCTCCACTTCAGGGAGATTTGCCCATGCAGGAGATTCTTCCTCAGGCAACTGCAAATCACACACTTCTCCAAAATTCCCAACTTCCCCGAGTGATCAGCCCCCAAATCAGCCAGCATTACACTGAACATTTTGAAAACACCACCATTGTCCATTTCTTACTCTTTTCATTCTCTTTGACTCTTCCAGTGCCATTAAATAAAGTCTTATCAAGCCATTAGAAGTGTAGATTCATCAGCTACCACCACTGCGAAGCTTCAAGATTTAATTTTGCACATCCTCACATCAAAAATATCAACAGAATTTTGGTGTACTGGCTGAATTAAGCCAGCTCATATTGAATTAAAACCTGCTGGGTTTTAGCACTTTCTCCACTACTCCTGTGAGCATTTCCCTACAGAAATAAGGATCAGCAGGGTTTTCCCCCTTTCCTGACACAAATTTCACAGCTCAATGCACCATCAAGTATTGTTCCTTACCTGCAAGCCAGAAATAAATACTTTTGTGCTCTTTAATAACACAACCAGGATCAAATACCTCTGCTCAAGGCCTTCAGCTGCTAAGTTTATTACTAAGGTTAGCATTCATCCTGAAATTCACCCAAATATAGTTGCTGTTAGATGAAAACACAGCAGACAACCAGCAAAACACATGGAAAATCAATATTTTTGACCCATCACCACATGGACAGTGCCTCGCAGCAGAGAAGCTGTGGCTGCCCCATCCCTGGAAGTGTCCAAGGCCAAAGCTGGGCAGGGCTTGGAGCAGCCTGGGGTAGTGGAAATAGGATGGGCTTTAATGTCCCTTCCAACCCAAAGCAGTCAGGAATTCCATGAGATTCCCCTGCAAAGCCACAAGGCCTCAATGGCACTTTTCTTCCTTTCTCCTGGTGCAGCCAGGAATTTTGTTTCATCTAAAATTTTGTAAAATGGCATCACTGGCGCAGGGGAGGGAGGCAGAGAGGAGCAGATGCTGCTTTTGTGGCTTAAATACCAACAGCAGATAAATGAAGGCATTTCACTGATAAATCAGTTTGAGATGAAATCAAAAAATCAGATATGGGGCAGCTGCCACTGGTGAAACGAATCAATCAAAAAAACAAAAAAAGCCTGTGGGAGGTGAAATCATTTCCAGGGCCCAAACTTCACGTGCTCCCAGAGTATATTTAACTGTATTACATAAACAGAATAAAGCAGGTGATTAATAGGCCTTTGCTCAGGGATTAATATCTTGTCATTCCAACATGAGAGCAGGCACAGGCACATCCTGAAACACAAGGGAGGAAATGCTAAAAATAACCAGCCAGGCTCAGTCCCCACCGAGCATTTTATCTCTGCAATCAACACTTGGCCTTTACAAATGCCAGCCCATTGATCTGCTTTGCCCAAACTGAATTTTACATTCCATTTTACACTGGTTGTGTCCTGGCACTGAGTTGTTTCTTTCCCTTTCAGCAATATTTGAGTGGTTCTCACTCTGTTTTTCCATCTATTCCTTTGCCTTGTTAAAGGATGTAGGGCTAAAGGAAGCACCAGCAATTTATTAATATTCAGGAGCTTTGTGCAAACTCTTCATTCCAGCATTCTGGTTTCCTAAAAAATGGACATCAACCTCAGAATAAATGATTTAAATAAATGATCTTCCACCTAAAGGTGGAAGAAGTTAGAGAGAAGCTACACATCTTAAATTTTGGGTTCATTGTGTGTGAGTATGGCAGGAGCCAAAAGCTGCAGTGGACACAAAAACTGCACTGAGCTGGCCTTGAACCTTCAATTTAACTCAAATTTCACCCCCCACCCCGTGATGACCACAGGCACAGAAAAGCAAACCTGCTCCAAAAACATAACACTGATCTGCACAAAATCCAAACTGGCTTTGTCACTGAGAGCTGTGAACCAAAAAGGGCTTTTTGTCAGCAGTGAGTAACAAAATTAATTAAACAGAAAGTGGCAGTGATCACCCAGGAGCAAAGACACAGCACAGTGTTTTTCATTAATCAGCTCCGTGCTAGCTGCAGGACTAAACCATGAAATGATCTTGGATTGCACAATGGTCAATATTTGCTTTAAAACACTGAAATGCAAACAGCACCTTTAGGAAACACCACCATAAACCACAAGTAACCAGCTGGCACAGGCTGCCAGCACCAGAAGCTGTGGCACACCACAGGGTGCTGGGTTTGCCTGGGATTCCCTTCATTTCCTTCACTGCTCTGGTTTTGTGACCAAAGCAGTGCTGACAGCACACGGGGCTTTGACAATCCAAGCCTTTTCTGGTTTTCCCACTGAGGCTGAGGCACAGGAATGTGGGAGGGAGCACCCCGAGTGACCACAGGTGCAAAAAAAATGGAGGAAGAAATAGGAAAGGGGAATGTTTGGAGTCTCTTTGCCTCCCCAAGAAATCCTTACACCTGAGGAATTCCCTAATTTCACCTCTCCAGTCCTGTTCCCTGTCCCACTGGAGCTGCCTGCCAGGGTTAAGCCACCCCACACAGAAAGGTGGAATATCTCCTGCCAGCTCAGGGATGCTCAAAATTCACATTTCTACATCGGCATCAATCAAACCCTACAAAAGCACAAGTTCCCTCTACCAGCTCCTACTCCACAGGAAAACTTCAGGCTTCAAATTGCTGAGATCAGTGCTCGTGTGCCCAGTGGAGAATTAAAAGTGATTACAAGTGAAAGTTCACACTGGGCACCTCGTGGATCTCTCTTATTACATCCCATGAGATAATTGCTCATGAGCCCGATGAAATTTCCTTCTGGCTTTTGATGAACTGTGTTCTTTCCAGGAGGGAGAAAAAACAGCTCCAGCCATTTGCTTTAATTGGAGCTGACAGTTTGCAGATTTGAGCCTAGAGCCTTGAAAAAGCTCAGCAGCTGATGAGAATCCACTTTTTCCTCAATAGCAGATCTCAGAGTTAAACTCACATTGCTTTACAATAAAAACAAATACTCCCTGCCCACACACACAACTACTAGGTAATGTTCAAGGGAAAAAAAAAGCAATTATTTGCTCAGTTTGAATGAAGGTCTTTGCATGGAAAAAAATGGGAGAATGGTATTTAAACCTTTCCATGGAAAAGAAATAAAAACTCAATATTGCATTGAGTGATTCTTCTCCATTTCCTGCCAGGAATCACCATCACTTTTCTGGCCCTTGGCACTAAGAGGTCAACAATCAACCACCTGCATCCCCCTTTTCTGTGCCCAGAAAAGTGACAAAGCCACAATATTTTTTAAAAAAGTGTTTAATAAAGTCAAATACAACCCACCCAGGGCAGCTGGAAAATCTCCACTGCACTAAGAACAAGCTTCACAGATCCATCAGGGTTTCAGTGTACTTTATCATGCCTTGTGGAAAAGGATGGACTAGGTGGCCTCAGCAAAATCCCTTCCAGAACTATTTTCAATCATCTAGAAATAGAGGATCAGACAGAAACATATTCCAACAGTGAGAAATCTGTCTTGGCAGTGGATTTCAACTGTGCTCTTCCTTGACATTGCTCTAATATATTTCTCAGAGGCAAGACCATCTGGCCCAGAGCTGATGGTGTGGAGCCCTGGTAAAGCTCAGGTCTGCATCTCTCTCACACCAGCTATCAACTCCTATTTACCACTAAAATCTGAGTTCAAGCACTTAAAAGTTCATAAAACCCCAATCTAATGACATGATTGCCTTGCCTGTCCATAAAGTCAGTAAGTGTCCCCAAAGGTCATTCAAAAATCAAAATCCTGATTTATGGCAGGAGTGAAAAAAAATCAAGAGAATTAAGAGATGGTTGTTGTCCTGAGAGGTGGTTGAACGGTGGGGCTGAGGAAGCACAGAGCTGTGGCTCACAGGTGTTCAGACTCTGGGACCCTCAGCACTGGTGGCACAAAGGGATTAACAAATCCTCTGAGTTAGGAACACAATTTTTCCTCCTCCTCCCCTAATTTTTCCAAATGAAAAGCAGGTCCTTCAGCGTGGCATGAGGGAGCTGGAGCATAAAACCTGCTGGATCCCTGATGAGCCTTGATAGCAACTTGAGATTCCCCTTCAGGCTCCCAGAACGGTCAGCACTGCACTCCTGCCTGCTTTCAGCCTGCAACTTGCCCTTTCTGTGCTCTGGAAGCACAGAAATCAGAAGAAAGCACAGATCAGAAGGTTTAAATCTAATCTCTCCTGACATGCCTTTGGCCAGGCAGGCTTGTGGGAGCAGAACAAATGAGGAGGAGCTCTTGCCTTCCTTACTCAACCCAGGTTTGAGGGGCAGCACATCCATCAGTTCACCTCCAGGTCTGTGCATTTTACAAGTCCAGATGTTTTCTTTGGGGACTCTGGAGAATCCAAGAGCGCTCTGCAGATGGGAAATGGAGCCTGAGGTACACGTGGGATTGGTGGCAGAGCCAGGAACAAAGCTCACAATCCCAACTCCAAGTTCTGCTCTCCACGGCCTGGTCACAGGAAAAGAATGAAGTTTCAACCCCTGATCCAGCATGCATCCCTAATTCCCTTGGGATTTCATCAGGGAATGTGGCTCAAGGTCTAAGATCAATCAACAGAATATCCTGCCAGCACATCAGTGGAACTACACTGATTCCATATTCCACAGACTTTTTCTATGTTCTTGGAAATTTCAAGCACTAGTACACAGGGAAAAGAATTATTTAAATTCTGCAAGTCTCCCAAGAAACAACAGACTCCACTTTCTCTTTGTTTAAGGAGAATCCAATGATCTCTCTCCCATCAGAGCTTCCAGGGAGAGTGTATGGAAAGGTGAGAGAGCACTGTATTACAATTCTGGCCACTCCAAAAACACCCTTGACAAGCCATGAATTAGAATTCCTGAGAAACAACCAGAACTCAAAGAGGACTCTCCATTCTATCCCTGGAAAACAGCAACTGAAGGGAAAGGGCAGGATCAGAGCTGCTGTGAGTGGCACAGTCACGTTCAGCACAGCCCTGAATCCTGCCTGAGCCCAGGAGCACTTCTGGAGCAGAGATGATGAGCAAGGCAAGCAGATTTGATGGGAACAGGCAGGGACAACACGACCTCAGAGAGCTGAACTAGGTTGGAGAAAGCCTTCAACTCCAGAGAAACCACCAGGAGCAGCCTCTGTGAGCAGCAAAATCAAACCTGCACAAACACAAGGCAGGAGATGAGCTCGTTTCTGAGGCAGCAGCCACAGCTCAGAGCATTCTGTGCTCCTGAAGCCACCCACTTCTACATCAAGGCAGCTGAAAAAGCCATGGACATCCCTCTTCCCAAGAAAAAGGGAAGGAGACAACTGCAACCACCACACTTACAGTACTCCCACAGTTTTTTGCAATTTCCCAGACATTTGGCAAAGTTTTAGTGGAAAAGGCATCCCAGTCCTTCCAAACAATCCCAGCAGTGCCCATTGCAGACCAAAGCAGGAGAATAACAGATTCTTCGTACACGGATTTGGCACAGGATTTTTGCAGCCACAGAGATCCAAACACGCACCCAAAATAAATGTCAAAACATATGATGCTCTACAGCAAAATCAGAATAAGCAGAGAATTGTGCTGAGCCAAGTATCACACAAATGTGAAGCTCCTTCTCATGGCAGTGACTCACAGAGCTGTGCAAAGAGGAAAGCATAGGAAACACATTCACCTTTGTGAAGCCTAAAAAGGAAATAACTCTTCAATAAAACAGAGCCTGTGGTGATGCTGTTAAATGACAGTCTGTTAATAATGCTGCAGGCAGCCTGAAGGAACTCCTGCCCTTCCACCACAGAATTAAATCAGTCTGAAAAACAGGCATGAGGTACTGAGGATAAACCAGTGGAAGAGCTGGGACTACAGAGAGTTACCTGATACCCAACTACTGCCCTGTAAGTTAAAAAAGAACTTTTTAAAGGAACCAACATGTGCCCAAAAGATGTCACCTGCTCCAGACACAAACACTGACAACTCAGAGCAGAAAGCAAAGCTCAAAACAGGGCAAGAACCTCTCCAGCTCCTCCAAGGCTGTGGAAGCTTCCCATTTCTCATCTCTATTATCTACTTGTCACACAGCATCATTCCCACCATAAAAATGTGGGATGTGGTTTATTTACAGGAGCTGCATCCCTTGACAATTCACTCTTCCTGATCCTGAAACCATGAATGAAAAATTCAACAGGTAATCAAGCACAGAGGAAGGTCCTAGAAGGATGAACAACTGCATCATTCTTCACAGCAAGCAGTTTCAGGAAACCAAGGAGTTGCTAAACAGAGGAGAAATAAAAATGGTATCTCATTTGAGCAAATACACTCCTCCTATAGCAACAGAGAAGTGCAGAGGATGTCATGAGGCTCTTAGCCAAAAAGAGAGAAGGTTCAGCAGTAAAGCCAAGCTCAAGTGACCTCCATGAAGGTGAGCCAGGGCTCGCTTGCTTCTCAGTGAGGCAGAAATCAGAATTTGTGACATTCAGAAAGTAATTCTGCAGCTGAGCATGGGCAGTGACATGAGAGCAAACACCTTCAGTGCCTCCAGTGCAGCTGCACCAACTTCTCTGGGTTTATTCTGCGTTTCGTCTGGCCCTTTCTGCCTCATTCAGTCAGACTGGAAATTCAGAAACACGGCAGAGAAAAAGCCACACGTGCCTCGGCTCCGAGCTTCCTTCCTCACACGCTCCAGGGAAAACGAAATTCCCGGCAGGAATCACGGCCCCAGCTCAGCCAGCCAGGCCTTACCTGCAGGACCTGTCGGGGAACAGGACGGCTGCTCACACCCTCCAGGGCGGCCGGGAAAACACCGGCGGAGCTGGAGCAGCAGCAGCGCCCGGGTGCGGCCTCAATCCCGGCTAAAGGGGCCAGAACCACCCGGGCTAAAGGGGCCAGAGCCACCCGGGCTAAAGGGGCCAGAACCACCCGGGCTAAAGGGGCCAGAGCCACCCGGGCTAAAGGGGCCAGAACCACCCGGGCTAAAGGGGCCAGAGCCACCCGGGCTAAAGCGATCAGAACCACCCGGGCTAAAGGGGCCAGAGCCACCCGGGCTAAAGGGGCCAGAGCCACCCGGGCTAAAGCGATCAGAACCACCCGGGCTAAAGGGGCCAGAGCCACCCGGGCTAAAGGGGCCAGAACCACCCGGGCTAAAGCGATCAGAAACACCCGGGCTAAAGGGGCCAGAGTCACCCGGGCTAAAGGGGCCAGAGCCACCCGGGTTAAAGGGGCCAAAATCACCCGGGCTAAAGGGGCCAGAACCACCCGGGCTAAAGGTGCCGGAACCACCGGGGCTAAAGGGGCCAGAACCACCCAGGCTAAAGGGGCCAGAACCACCCGGGCTAAAGGGGCCAGAACCACCCGGGCTAAAGCGATCAGAAACACCCGGGCTAAAGGTGCCGGAACCACCCGGGCTAAAGGGGCCAGAGCCACCCGGGCTAAAGGTGCCGGAACCACCCGGGCTAAAGGGGCCAGAACCACCCGGGCTAAAGGGGCCAGAACCACCCGGGCTAAAGGGGCCAGAGCCACCTGGGCTAAAGGGGCCAGAACCACCCGGGCTAAAGGGGCCAGAACCACCCGGGCTAAAGGGGCCAGAGCCACCCAGGCTAAAGGGGCCAGAAACACCCGGGCTAAAGGGGCCAGAGCCACCCGGGCTAAAGGGGCCAGAGCCACCTGGGCTAAAGGGGCCAGAACCACCCGGGCTAAAGCAGCCTCAATCCTGGCTAAAGGTGATGGAACCAGCCAGGCTAAAGGTGCCAGAACCACCCGGGCTAAAGCAATCAGAACCACCTGGGCTAAAGGGGCCGAAATCACCCGGGTTAAAGGGGCCAGAGCCACCCGGGCTAAAGGGGCCGGAGCCACCCGGGCTAAAGCAGCCTCAATCCTGGCTAAAGGTGATGGAACCAGCCCGGCTAAAGGTGCCAGAGCCACCCCAGCTGAAGGGGTCTCAATACAGGCTAAAGCTGCCACAACCACCCGGGCTAAAGCAGCCTAAATCCTGGCTAAAGGTGCAAGAACCACCCGGGCTAAAGCGGCCTCAATCCCGGCTAAAGCTGCCAGAACCACCCGGGCCAAAGGGGCCAGAACCTCCCGGGTTAGAGAGGCCACAACCACCCCGGTATAGGGGCCTCAATCCCGGCTAAAGCTGCCAGAACCCACGCTGGCTGAAGGGGCCAGAACCACCCCGGCTAAAGCGACCCCAATCCCGGCTAAAGGGGCCAGAACCACCCCGGCTAAAGCGACCCCAATCCCGGCTAAAGGGGCCAGAACCACCCCGGCTAAAGCGACCCCAATCCCGGCTAAAGGGGCCAGAACCAGCCCGGCTAAAGCTTCCAGAACCACCCGAGCCGCTTCCAGCTGCCCCATCCCGAGGGGAACGATCCCTGAGGGGAAAAGCCAGGCACGTACCTCAGCGCCAAGGCAGAGCCGAGGATCCCCAGAGCCACAAGCCCAGCGCTGCGCTCGCCGCCGTCCCTCCTCCATCCCCACAGCCGCGCCCGGGCGGGCGGAGAACGCGGGCGAAGCTGGGCAGCGGGGCTGGGATCCGCCCTTATGCCCAGGTACCTCCCGGTGTGCCTGTGGCAAAGCCCCCCTCCAAGCCCTGAGCCGGGCCGTGTCCCCGGAGCCGGGCCGTGTCCCCGCGGCCGCCGCGTCCCCGCGGTGCCGCTGCCGCAGCCGCAGCTCGGCCCCGGGGCCGCCCCGCCTGCGCTCCCGCGGGCAGCCGGGAGCCGTAGTTCCGCTCCGGGCGCTCCGACTACAACTCCCGGGAGGCCGCGGGGGAGCCCAAGGGGCGCCCGCGGGGAGCCCCAGGCCCGTCTCGGCTCGGGGGTGAGGGGAAAGGTTCGGGGCAGTGCCCGGTTTGGCCGGGCGGAGCGGCCGCGCAGGCCGCGGGAGGGATGAGGGAGGGATGAGGGAGGGATGCTCGTGGGTTGCGTGTTTGGGGTGTTTAGGATCACTCAGTCCAACAAGTCCTCGGTTTAGGGGGATTGGATGTTAAAAGAGTTGGGTATTAGGGGGAAATTCTGCCGTTTGAAGGGGGTGAGGCACTGGGAGAAGTGTAGATCAGCCATCCCTGGAAGTCTCGGAGCAAGCTGGGATAGTGGAAGGTGTCCCTGCTTTGAAATCCTCCTCCTGTCCCAGCCTTCTGCCTGGAATGAGATCGTGGGCGGCTGAAGGGCCACCACAGGTGAATCTGAACGCCTGAATCGTGGAGTGGGTTGGGTTGGGTTGGGTTGGGTTGGGTTGGGTTGGGTTGGAGGCGACCTTAAATATCCCCCAGCTCCAACCCCCTGTTGTGGACAGGGACACCTTCCACTAGGCCAGGTTGCTCCATCCAGCCTGGCCTTGAAGCTTAAAGCATAGGACTGCTGCTTTTATAATTACCTTCAGAGGCAATTCAGGAGTTTTTGTCGTGTCTGTGACGATAACAGTGATGACAGTGCTCATGTGACTCTCTCCTGTCAGGTGCAGGACGCACAAACTCCGCTGAATTTTGCCCCCGCTGAGCTCAGAGACACCTTGAAAACTCGGGTTAAGCGAGGTAAAACCTTGCCAGCATTAATGCCCTGCACTCGTATGGAATATGAGCCAGACAGAACATGAGGAGTGTGGCAGCAAGGTCACAAAAAACATCCCTCGTGCCACCCCAGCACCACCAGAGCCCTGGGAGTGAAGCAGAGGGAAGAAGGGCATCGGGCAGCAGCATCGCCTGGGGCTCGTGGAGACGGAGGAGAGCAAATTTCTGAGACAGTGTCAGGGCACAGCAGCTGTTACCCTGAGTTTGGTGGCTACAGGCTACAAAGGACCTGTCCAAAAACAAGCTCGTCACTGCCACTCGATAAAAAAACACGAGGACTCGGTGTCCCTTGCCCTCTGTGTTGCGTAAAAAGTGATGTTGGCCAGGCCAGGTAAACACACAGACTGGAAAAATGTGAATTTGTGAGAGCACGGAGTGAGGGGATTGATCTGCCTTGGTCCTGACACTGCTGCATTTCATGCATTTCATGCAGTTCATGCAGTTCATGCAGTTCATGCATTTCATGCATTTCATGGCCAGAGGGTGAAAAGCGAGTGCTAGGGAATATTTTGGGATGTGCTCAGTGGGTCTGAGCATGCTCTGGTGTTCCCTCCCTCAGCTTGATTTTTGCCAGGCAGATTTATGTTAATGTAAAGGTAAAAATGAATTTGTGTTACTGTAAATGTGAAAATTATTTATGTTAATGTAAATGTAAAAATTAATTTGTGTTAATGTAAAGGTAAAAATTGTTTATGTTAATGTAAATGTAAAAGTGAATTTGTGTTAGTGTAAAGGTAAAAATTATTTGTGTTAATGTAAATGTAAAAGTGAATTTGTGTTAATGTAAAGGTAAAAATTATTTATGTAAATGTAAATGTAAAGATGAATTTGTGTTAATGTAAGTGTAAAAATTATTTGTGTTAATGTAAATGTAAAAATGAATTTGTGTTAGTGTAAAGGTAAAAATTATTTATGTAGATGTAAATGTAAAAATGAATTTGTGTTAATGTAAGTGTAAAATTATTTGTGTTAATGTAAATGTAAAAATGAATTTGTGTTAATGTAAGTGTAAAAATTATTTGTGTTAATGTAAATGTAAAAATGAATTTGTGTTAGTGTAAAGGTAAAAATTATTTATGTAGATGTAAATGTAAAAATGAATTTGTGTTAATGTAAAGGTAAAAATTATTTATGTAAATGTAAATGTAAAGATGAATTTGTGTTAATGTAAAGGTAAAAATTATTTATGTTAATGTAAATGTAAAGATGAATTTGTGTTAGTGTAAGTGTAAAGATTATTTGTGTTAATGTAAATGTAAAAATGAATTTGTGTTAGTGTAAAGGTAAAAATTATTTATGTAGATGTAAATGTAAAGATGAATTTTTGTTAATGTAAGTGTAAAAATTATTTGTGTTAATGTAAATGTAAAGATGAATTTGTGTTATGTAAGTGTAAAAATTAGTTATGTTAATGTAAATGTAAAGATGAATGAAGGTGAGGGCAGTTGTGAAGATCCATTCATGGAGTTTTGGGCTCACTCAATAAATACTGAGATAATTCAGGACTTATTTTTGCCAGTGCTTGTTCTAAGCTTGCACATCCAGGCTCTGAGTTATGTCAGGTTGGGGGTTTTTTCCTAAGCTAATTTCTCTTTAAAAAAATAAAAATAAAAACGAAATATTTTAAAACTTAGAATTCAAGCTAATCTCTGTTTAAAAAATAAAAATTAAAACTGAAATATTTTTAAATTGAAAAGAATTAAAATTCAAGCTAATCTCTGTTTAAAAAATAAAAATTAAAGCCGAAATCTTTTAAAATTGAAAGTAATTAAAATTCAAGCTAATCGCTCTTTAAAAAATAAAAATTAAAACCTAAATCTTTCTAAATTGAAAGTAATTAAAATTCAAGCTAATCTCTGTTTAAAACATAAAAATTAAAACCGAAATATTTTAAAATTGAAAGTAATTAAAATTCAAGCTAATCGCTCTTTAAAAAATAAAAATTAAAACCGAAATCTTTTTAAATTGAAATTAATTAAAATTCAAGCTAAAAACAACATTAAAAATTAAAATTAATTGTTTAAAATTAAAAAAAAAAAAATCAAGCTAGTCTCTCTTTTAAAAAATAAAATTTGACTGTTTGCAAAGTTACCTTCTCAGGCATCATCAGCCCAAAAAAATCACTGGGTCAAAAGGCAGCAATGAAAACTCAGCTCGAACATTAAGGAAAATGTGGGCATTGCAGCGTTTGCTGCTGGCGTTGCCCAGCACTGAATACTGGGGACAAAGCTCTGCTGTTATCCCGTTTTTCCGAGGGTCGCAGCGGGAATATTTCTTTACCCACTGGATGCCGCTGTTCACAGAAATATTCACGGGCTTCCTTCAGCACCTTCCGGCAGCCAGCCTAAGTGGATTTATCTTTTTTTTTTTATTTTGTGGGAGGGAAAAAATTGGGTTTTTTTCTCCCCCCCTCAAAAGAAATCTCCTTAATATTTTGAACCTTCCAGACCTGGCCCAACTTGGGCCACTTGATCCCTTTGTGATGTTCTTTGGAGGTGAATGTTTCGTCAGATCAAAATGTATTGGTGGGATAAAAATATATTTAGCCTATATAATTATAAATACATATTTCTATACAGGCTGCCCAAAATGTGTTTTCGGGATCTGTAGAGGTATAAAATATCTCTATAAAATATTTTTTTTTTTAAATATATATCTCTACATATATCTATCTATCTATATAGAGGTATGTAAAAATGAAATATAAAAATACAAAGATATAATATATAAATATATAATAGGTACATAAGTAAATATATAATAGTACAATATATAATATATATATTCTAATATATGATTATAATATATATTTATATATTATATATTATATATATAATCGTACAATATATATAATATATATTAAAATATATATAATTTATTTTATATATATATAATATATTTTATATATATTAATATATATATAATATATATTATATGTATTATAATATATAATATATATAATTATATATTTAGAATATATATAATATATAATAGTACAATAATCATGTATAATAGATAATAATATAGAATATCGAGTATAGAATATGATCTTGTATATTATATAAAAATAATGAGTGCATAAAATAAAAATAATTATATGGATAATTTATATAGTATAAAATTATAAATATATGAAATATATAAACGTATATATTCTAAAATATTAAAAAAATATAAAATAATCCCCCTCAAGTGCATGTCCTGCAGTGCTGTTTTGCATGCTTAATACAGGGAAAAAAAAAAATTGTTTTGGAGAATCCAGTCCTCAAAAGCAGAGCCTGGAAGAGGCAGCAGGAGCCACTGGTGTCACCTGCAGAGGCAGTGACCTGGATAAAGCAGCAAGGATGAGTGTGCTCCCACTTTTCAGGGAAAAACCGATGGTATTTATAGCTCAGCTCAGCCTCAGAACAAAGCAAAGCGTCCTACATCCCTCCAGTGCCCAGCCTGGGGAATTAACTTTGAGGAAATTCGGTTCCACCTTTTATTTTCTCCTCTGAAGAAAAGGGAGCCACAGCTTAATAGAGCCCGAGCCCAAGGGGGGATTCCTCTTTGTTCCCTCCCTCCTGGCACTGAAAAAACAGCTGGGAAATGTAGCAAAAAGAATAATTAAGGGTGGCAGGACCAGGCAGGGGACAGACCCTGATCCTGTGCCAGTTCTGCTCTTTGAGGGGGATTTGGAGTCCCCTCCTCTTCCTCCCGTGGCTGCTCCACACAGTATCTAGGGCAGGATGCCTCCAATGCTCAGCATCACTGAAAAATTAGGAAAACTGGATCAGTCTTCTGGCCTCTGCTGAGTGCCAGGTGGAAAACTGGCTGAATTCTGGGATGGCTGCGCCTAAAACCCAAGGTTGTGTGGAGGAGGAGTCAAATAGAGAAAAGAAACTCATAATAAACTGCTAAATATCAGTTTAGCAATTTATTTTTTTATTAGCAATTTTTTTATCAATAATTTTTTTCTCCCTTGCACTCTGCCCACTTCCTCAGGAAAAAAAAAAAAAGAAAAAATAATTTTAAAAAAAGGCAAATTCCCGTTCAATTATTTAATTATTTCACGTGTTTCAGTGTTTCTGACTCTGGGGTTAGAGGGTTTCAAAATCAGAAATGACTTCTCAGCCTTCCCTCCCTAATATGGTTTATTTGTTGTGCACAGCATATGGGATCCTGCAAGGGAAGCCTGTCCACGCTGCTGTAATTAGCTGCTGGTGGTGACAGCAGGCATCTTGGCTTCTTTATTATTGTAAAATTCTCAGCACTGTGTGATGGGATGGGTTTCTACCACCTCGGAATGCTAAAGGCTGGGAGAGCAGAGCAGAGCCTTGAAAATCCCAAAGTGATCCTGAAATCAGTGGGATTACCCCAGCCCTGAACCTGAAAACAATCCTTTCTTTTTTTTTTTTTTTTTCCTGCTTTTTTTTTTTTTTTTATTTAAGCAGCCCACTCATGTACCCCAGTCGAGGCCTGTGTGGCTGTAAATGAATATTTGGCTTTTTTTATTCCTGGGAAATTGGGTCCTTGTGCCTCCCTGTCTGTGATGCACACACAGGATTTTATGAATCCTGCTGTAAATCTTGTCAGATCTTGTCCTAAATCAGAGTTAATTTTTAAAAGTGAAACTGCACACAGCAACTACTCATAAGGATTTTATGAATAGTCTTCCTGCTATAAATCTTGTCAGGTCCTGCCTTAAATCAGAGTTAATTTTTAAAAGTGAAACTGCACACAGCAACCCCACACAAGGATTTTATGAATAGTGCTCGTGCTGTAATTCTTGTCAGGTCCTGCCTTAAATCAGAGTTAATTTTCAGAAGTGAACCTAACCCAACCCCACCCTTCCAGGCCTTGATGAACCCCTTGCAAGCCCAGGTTTGGTGATTTTTTACAGTCACTGGCTTTCACTGAAAACCCAATTCAGGAAATCCTGGTGCTATTGCAGGCCCTGGGAGGGTCACCAGGAGGAACAAGCCATCCTTGCTGCAGGAATGCTGAGGAAGGAGACACTGCAAGGCTGCTCATTCCCCACTCTCCCCTCCTGTGGTGCCCAGGGAAGGGGATTCGCTGCCGTTCCCTCTTTTCTATCCACACAGCAAGACAGGGAATCTGGTGGGAGCAAACTGCAGAGGTGGGTGTGAGGAGGCAGGGAGGACGTGCCCATGGCCAACAGCCAAGGAGCAGGGGAAGAGGGGGTGATTGGCAAAGTTTCAGAGAGAAAAAGCTGGAATTGCAGCATGATTGTCCTGTGCTGTTGATGTCTCAGGTTCAGCTTTTCTATTTTTCACATTCTGTGCTGATGCCTCAGGTTCAGCTTTTCTATTTTTCACATTCTCTGCTGCTTTAGTGTGTGGCTCTGAGCTTCACATGAGGGGATGCTGAGCTCTGTGCACAGAGCAGGGAGACAAAACAATTCCTGCTCCAGCTGGGCACCAAGGACAAATGATCCAAAGCTCAGGCCCAGGAGCACAAACAGCGTGGGCTGGAGAGAGAAAAACAAGCAGGATGGGAGTGCATGGGCTAAAGCTGGAATGGGACAATCAACTCCAAGGTGCAAATGGAGCAGAGCTGATCATTTTGTGACCAATCATCCATTTCTTGGGACCATTTGGGTTCACCTTGGGTGCAGCCCTGGCTGGGCTCTGGTGCTGCCCAAGGTGGATCCATTGAGATCCTTTAAATAAATCCCTGCTTTATTCTTCAGCTCTGTCGATTCTCTGTTCCAGCTCAGCCTCCACAAGGCATCACTGTGCTCCTCAGGGTGTTTCAATGCAGGGCTAAACCTGCACTTACCCATCAATGCATCATCTGCAGAAGAGGGGCTTGAATTACTTTGCCCTAAAGGGGCTTTTTCCTGGTCTAAATGATGTAAGGAGGGCTGGGAGGGCTTCCCACGAGGTTTTTTTATTGAGTGTTATGTAAGAAACAGAGCTGGAGCTCCTTGAGGTTGACTTTGCAGGCAGTGCTGGCTGGAAGGAGTGGTTTTGTGCAGGGGAATTGGCTGCTGTGCCTCCAGCCACGGGATCTGGGAGAGTCACAGGCGCTCCTGCAGATTTTATCTCCCCACGCAGCCCCTGGGATCGCACAGGGAGGCAAATCAACAATGTGCCTCAAGACCTGGGGGTTGCTCAGACAGGAAAATACAGGCAGGTAACAACCCAGTCAATCTATTACTTTTTGTGTTTAGAGATCTTTCTATAATTAGCTTATTGTCAGCTTGATTGTTGGCCACAGAGAGAGTTTTTGACAGGTTAATTTAACAGAACAGGAGCTGGTTTCCATTTCTATGGCTTTGTGTTGTTCTCCTTATCAAAGTCTTGCTACTAAAGACAGCCACTCCTGCCAGCTGGAGATGGATCCCTGGAAGGAGGTGCTGAATCCACCTTAGGAAGATTCCCAGATCCTCTCATCACTTCTGAATTCAGATGTGAACCTCAGACCCCACATCTATCTGGCTAAACCCTTGGGACCATGTTCCCATTATCCATGTGCAGGAAAAATGCTGAATGGGATTTTCAGAACCCAAAAGCATGGTTCAGGAAAGTCTATTCTATTTAAAACTAACAGTGATTAAGCAATGTCTAAAATCTCACCCTAAATCTGTTGATGGCTACTGTTAACACACAGTGACAAAGCAGAGATGAATTCAGCTCTTGGCTTGTGGGGGTATTAAAAACCAGACTGAAATCTCCCTGGCTGACACCTTGGGTGTAGAAATGCCAGCTCGAGGTGCTCAGGAATGATCTTTCCAGCTCGATGTGTCACGGATATCTGCAGAGCATGAAGTCAGACCAAGCAGCCCTGTGTCCAAGTGATGAGGCTGATCCCACAGCGCGCTTGTGCAGGCATGAAGCTTCCCCTGGAAAAACACTGGAGCGAGATCATGAGGAATTCTCATCTCTCTGCCATCCCGAGGAGCCACAGGGTGCAGCAGAACATCCTGGAGGAGGGACCAGAACAGATCTGCTGCTGAGTGTTCTGTGTCAGCTCCACGCTGCTGCTGCCTTCTCCTCCCACCATCAGCTGCTCAGGCTCCAGCCTGATTAACAGCAGTTAAAATGTTCTTTATTTTTCCCCACAAATTCCCCCCACAACAACACGCTGATAAATGGCACTTCACCCACAGCAGGGAAAATAATATAATTATTAGATCAATTATAATTTCTGGAGGTCTGCACCTCCAGAATCCTGCCTGGTGATGGTGTGAGGAACGCCTGGATGATCCAGGATGGTGAGGCTGAGGCAGACTTTGTGTCTGTCCTAAAAGGGGGGTGATGCTGGAACCCCAAGAGAGGCAGAAACAGCAAATTCAGCAGCACCTCAACAAACCAAAAAATCCCTTTGCTATTGTTTGCTGTTGTTTTCTGGCACACTGCATTTTTATTACCTTTGGAATAAACTGGAATAAACTCTGGAATGTTCCCTGGCTCTAATAAAAAATGCCTGAACTTTGGAAAGGCAGTAAAAGCAAACAGGCAATGGAGTCACGGGCTCTGGGTGTGCTGTGATGCATTTTCTAAGCACAATATGTTCCTTGCTCCTTCTTGTTTGGTTTCATCCCTCTGAAACCAATTTTTATTGCTTTTTGATTAAAAACTAACCCAAATCACAGACTGGTCTAGGACTCAAAGCAAGGGAAATTCCCAGTCCAAGCTGTAAAAGATGAGGTGGAACTAAAAGGCAAAGATGGTTTTTTCCCCCAAAGGATTTAAGATTCACAAGGTGGAAGTTTTTTACACTGTAAATTCTTGGACTATTTTTTGAAAGAATAAAGAGTTTCTCTCAGAATACTTTGACTCTGGGAGCTGATATTTTAAAGTAAGTACCAGATAACTGCCAAAATATCCAGAAATTCAGTAACTGTGGATCTCCTTGTGCTCCAGTTTCTATGAAATGCTCATCTAGATGATGACTTTTACCTTGCAACTCAAAAAACCCCAATGTTTCTGCCTCATTTTGCTCCCCCATTCCCCTTCTCTTGTATCTCAGAGTTTGCTGAGGGTTCTGGGATCTCATATCCTCAGTTTTAGGCACGGCACAGATGACTCAAAGGACATCTGTAGGCTTGGGGAAGAGAACTCAGAGCACTGAGCCAACGTGTCATCGTGAGATGAAAAATAATTTCAACAACACATCCTGAAAAATGGTCCCATCAGTTCCCCGGGGCTGCCTCTAATGAATTCTAATTAGAAGCTGTCACTTCTTGTTATGGGAAGACAGGAATGCTTCAGCTCTCCCACCCCTTAACCTTGGAGACACCGAGGTGAGATCTGTCCCCAGGAATGGTTACATTTTAGGGCATTTTTTGCTCCTGGAGGAAATGAATTGGGAATTTCTGTGTGGGAAAAGGCAGCTCCAGGAGTGCTGGTTCCTCTCATGCTCTGAATCCATGCACATCACTTTGAACATTTTCACACATTTGTGCCTGTCATTTCTCATCCTCTGGACTCCTGCCTCAAAGTCCTCCTCCCCTGCTCACCCTATTCCCTCCCACATTTGTGCACCGGATTCCCAGAGTGGGATTCCCTCGAGGGCAGATCCAAACCCCATAAAGCCTTTAGGGTGAGTGTCCGGTGTGAAATGTGGCACATTTGTCTGTAGATTTATAAAACTGCAACCCCTAAACAATGCAGCCTCCTCCCAGCACATTCCTTCCATCCATCCATCTTTTTCAGCCACTTGGTTTCTTGACAGAATTTACATAACCTGGCTGAAAACACTCCCACAGCTGATTAAATCCTGCTCCGGAGTCCAAAGCTCTGATTAAAAGGCTGGAGCTTTTTAATCTGTGCACTCCTTGCACAGATGGTTAACACTCACAGTTTGTTCTACAGGGGAGAAAGTGGAATTTTCTTTACAAGTACACACACCCCGAGCTTTCCCATGGGAATTGCTCGTTCTGTTCAGATTATTATTTCAAAGCTGTCATCAGATGTGATCACCCACTGGATTAGAGGGAGCAAAAGGAGATGATCAGATAATCCCTGAGGCACAAAGCATTTTGAGTTGGGTTTGAAGGGAGCTGTCACCTATGGTCAATTTGTTTAGCTCAGGGGTTTCTCCTCCTCTGTATCTTCCTAAAAATACTCGAGCAGACCTTTAGAGATGTGGGATGTCGTGGGGATTTGTACGAGGAAGAATCCTCTGAATCATTTAAACATTGGTAAAGCACAAGCATGAAGCAAAGCCTTTGGCTCTCAGTGGCCTTAGATCTGGTGCAGAAACATGGAGTTAAATCTGAGCCTGAGTTTATTGCAGGAGTAAGGTCATTTGTTACAAAAATAAAGGGCCTGCTCATAGACATTCTGTCAATCAAATCTTTCTCAGATAAACATTCCCTAATCTAGATTTTAACCTTTTCCAGACTCCTCCCTGTCACAAACCTCAAAAACTCCCAGTATTTTCTCAGGCAGGAATCAGCACATGAGGAAGTAATTAATGAGTGCAGGAGGGAAGGGAAAAAAAAAAAAAAAAAAAAAAAAAAAAAAAAAAAAAAAAAAGAATGTGCTGAAAAAAGGCAAAATTGAGACTGAAACCCCTCATCCCACGGGCTGCCTGCTCAGTCCTCAGGATGCAGACAGGACATTCCAGCTCCTGACAAACAGCCTGAAGAGATGCTGGAGCGTTCAGCAACCCCCAGGGCTGGGCATTTGTGTAAAGACACAGTTGGGCAGTAAATCTGTCTGGAACGGTGGAGTGTCTTGGACTGAGTATCTGGGAATAGGAACGAGGTTATCCCTGGTCCTACACACACCAAATCCATGGCAGACAAATGCTGCCATGAAACATCCCATCAGTGCTGCTCTGCTTTTCAGAAGGAGCTGCAGTAATCAGTTAATTCATTAAGGAAAGCCTATAATGTTTAGTGGAAGCTCTATCAGAGCCAAATCACCCCATTTCCAGCAGGCTGAGCCTCACCCAAGGTCTGGCAGAACAAATCCACTTAAAATGCTTAGAGGGGGGGGGGGGAAAAATCCTACCACAAAAAATTTACTTTGGATAAATCATAACCTTACAGGAACACTGTGCCTCAGTTTTCCCGATGACAAATGGGGGTGACACAAGTGCCACTCAACCAATTCTCAGCAGTGCTGTAAAGCTCATTTGATTAACATTTATGAAACCACCACGCATGACTCTTAGAGGGGAATTGCTGCTGAAGAACTGTTGTGATTGTTCCTTATTCCCCAGGTGCCTGGAAGAGGGAACTTGGCAGAATTCCAGAAGAAATATCCTTGTGAGCTCAGATAAAAGATGAGCCAACCTGACAGTCAGAGAAGATTCATTGCAAACCTGGGGGTCTTAGAGCTGAGCTCAGAACCCAGGCGAGGCTCCAGGAGCTTTGTCTGTCCCGTGAGGTACAAAATCATGGAAAGGTTTGGGTTGGAAGGGACCTTTAAAGGTCACCTTGTGCATCCCACACCGGGGTAAAACCAGCTGGGCTCTGCCAGAAGAGAGGACTCCACATGGAGGGCATGTCCAGAACACCTGGAACACCCCATCCCTGGAAGTGTCCAAGGCCGGGTTGGACAGGGCTTGGAGCAACCTGGGGTAGTGGAAGATGTCCCTGCCCACGGCAGGGATGAGCTTTAAGGCCCCTTCCAACGCAAACCACTGGGAAAAAGCCAAACTCCCGGCTTTCCCCTCGTGCCGCCCTCCTGCCTTTATCAGCTCCTATTTTCCCGAGGAGAAACCACAGCTTTTAGCAGCTTTTAAAGAACTCGTGCGAGGATGCTCTCCCGGTCCATCCATTCCCGTGTCCCTCATCCATCCCCCGTTAGCAACAGGTGCCGAGCAAGGAAGGGAACCCACGGACGAGGGGCTCCGGGTGACGCCGGCTCCCGGCGATGCCTGCCCCGGGGAGGGGCAGGGCTCGGGACTCTGTTGTCCCCTCGGTTGTCCCCTGTCCCCCTCTGTCCCCCCCGGTCCCCGCAGCCCCTCCCGCCGCCGAGGGCGGACTCTCCGCCGCCGCAGCCCGGATGCCGCCGCCGCCGCCGCCGCCGCGTTCCTGGCCGCTCTCCCGGCCCCGGTGCCGCCGCTTCCTCCAGGATCTGCCGGCGGGGGAAGCCGCGGGGAGGGGGCCCAAGGGCTTCTCCTCCTCTCGCCGGGTTATTTTTTCCGGTGGTTGCTCCAGCGGGGGAGGTGGGAAGAGCCAAAGGCGGCGGTACCCCCTTCCCGCCCCCCCCATCTCCGCCGCAGCACATGGGAAGCAAAAGTTTTCCTCCTCCTCCTCCTCCTCCTCCTCCTCCTCCTCCTCCTCCTCCTCCTGCTGCTGCTGCTGCTGCTCCTGCTCGGTGCCCTCCGCCCGCTGCCCTCGCCCCGCAGCCCCCCCGGGCCGCTCCCCGAGGATGCTCGGGCTCCGCTCGGACGCCGATGTCCCGACGGCCAGCGAGGAGTAGAGCCCGGCAGGAGCCCCTGCAGGGCCGCGAGGGAGCGGAGCCGAGCCTGGGATCGCATCTTCCGGAGGGATCCGCGAGTTCGCGGAGGAACGCGGCCGCTGGGCGAAAATAACCAGATGCTTTAGCAGCGCCGGCGAGGCTGCGCTGCACCGCGGCGCTCCGGCCCCGCCATGGGCACCGGGATGTGCTCCAGGAGGCAGAAGGGGCTGCTGCAGACCGCCTTCTGCCTGCTCGCCCTGGCCTGCCTGGCCTCCGGAGTCTTCCTCTACAACCACTTGCAGCAGAAGGTGCGGAGCGCCGAGGCGCTGGCGCAGAAATACAAACAGCAGCAGGAAGCGCTGTCAGCCCAGCTCCAAGGTGAGTGACCCGCTCCGAGGCGTCCCTGGGTGTGCGCACCCTGCCCCGACTTCTCTCCCTCCCAGCCACGAGCAGGGTCCCCTGTTCATCTCTCGGCTTTGAGGATGCTGTGCCCGTTTCCTTCCCTCCTATTCGGATGCCAGGAATTAGAGCAGCCTTGAGTCTGAGTTAGCAAAGGGGGATCGGAGCTGGATCGGCGAGCTCAGCTGCGTCACGTCTATTCCATTTCTTCTCCCTTTGGCCGCGAATCCAAACCCCTGTCACGCCAAATGCGAGGCAGTAAAAACGCAGGGCAGGCTCTGGGATGCGGCTCCGCTCTCTCTGCCCCGTGTGGAAGTGAGCAGAGAGGGAAGGGATCTTTCCCTGAAGTTTTGTCACAGTCCGCTGCTGCCCGCTGCCTCTGCAAGGCGATAAACCCACCTCGTTCTCCAGAGGTTGGTCCGGGACTAAAAAAGCCCGGGACTAAAAAAGTCCGGGACTAAAAAGGTCGTGCCAGCATTTTGGGGCTGATGGATGCTGCAGATTTTTAGCTCCCTAAAACAAGGGGAAGAAGAGGAGGAGGAAGAATTGGCTTTTCTGACCCCGCTGACGGTGGGTTCTCAGCTGACGAACCCACCTCGTTCTCGAGAGGTTGATCCGGGATTTAAAAAGTCGTGCGAGCTTTTTTGGGGCTGATGGATGCTGCAGATTTTTAGCTCCCTAAAACAAGGGGAAGAAGAGGAGGAGGAGGAGGAGGAGGAGGAGGAGGGGGAGGAAGAACTGGCTTTTCTGATCCCGCTGCCCAGCGCTTGGCTCCCCTGGCAAGAGCTGCCGGAGACCGGAAGGCAAACACAGCGTGTGGATTCCTCCTCCCCCTCTCTCCCCTCATTTGTCCTCCTTACATAAATGCCTCACTGTGGGAAAATGGGATTTTAGCCCTCGGGGAGCTGCCGGCAGGGAAGGCTGAGGACACGCGGTTACTCCACCGCTGAACTCTTATCTCCTTTGTCCAGCCCATCATTCCAGCCTTGCTGGGTGCGCCAAGGCCACGTTTCCAGCAGCTGTCACAGGATTTGGAGTCTCAGGGGGGATTTGCTGATTCCCCGTAGAGGAGAGGTTTGGTGGGAATGCCCTCGGGGTAGGCAGCACTCGGGTGTGTAATGCTGGAGGACGGGCTGCCCCTGGAGTGCCCACAGAATGAACCCATGTGGCCACAAATTGTTCTACTCAAGGGCAAGAGATTATTTAACCCCTTTTTTTTTCCTCCTCCTCAAAAGTCAGTTTAGATCACGGTGTTTATATGGGAGATCTTCCCCGGCTAAAATGAAATACAGGGTGTTCTGTCATGACTTTTGCGGACACATCCAGGGATATTCTTTCCTACAGCCCGTCTTGCTGGGGCGTTCTGCAGATCCGCGGCTCAACGTTTGAGTCTTTTAGGGTTAAACCTTCTCCTGGTGGCTCGGTGCTGCAAATGGAGCATCCCACCAGGGCTGCTGGTGCCCAGGGCTGTGTGTTCTGTTTGCACAGCGTGGGGGGGTGTGTGCGCTCCTCTCCAGGAAACAAAACCCAATCAGCCTTGGGAATGGATCTAATTCATGTGTGTTCAGCTTCAGCGCTGTTATCTATGGTTTGGTTTCATTTCTCCTACACCTACAGCTCAGTCCCAGCCGCGATTCCCACCTGCAGCCTGAGTCTGGGATGTGCAGAGATCAGCAGGGCAGAAGTTAACCCAATTTCCTCCCTGGTGTGCCATCATCTCTTGCTTCTCCAGAGGATGACAGTGGCAGCCTCAGGAAACCCCAGTTTTGGGAACAACAGGCCAACAACTGAGCCAAGCTCACATTTTTTCCACCCAAACGTGTGTGAATTGCAGAGCTGCAGCCTGTTGCTGGGATTCCTAACCCCCTGTCAGTCCTCCCATTCCTAAATACAGCTGTTGCCATGGCTACCCTTTTTTATTTTGAGAAGACACTCGCTTGCCCAACAATTTTAACAAAGGCAAGGCTTCTTTTTGGATTTGGCTGCTGGGGGAAGCCTGGCGAGGGGCAGATGGGAGAGATGCTCGTGGGAGGCTGGCACATCTGCCTCTGGTGCTGTGGCTGCTCCCTGCAGTGCTCTGGGGACAGTCCTGGGGCTCTGGGCTCTGTCCCTGCACTTGTTGCACGACTTTAATTCCTGCGTGCTCTTCTGCACCTGGCCCTGCCTTTTCAGCAAGGGGTTTCATTGTTTCAGCAGCTCCTTTGGCAGCAGGTGAGGGTGCCTTAGAGCCGAGTCCTGGCTGGATTCCAGCTGGATTTACACACTGACCACCCTCCATTCTCTGCTGGAAAAGCAAATTGTTCAAGATTTCCTGGCTCCCTGGCCTCCGAACTGCGCCGTGCCAGTTTGGTCAGATGAGCTGTTGCTGCGTCTCAGCACAAAGATGAGTAACGAATCATGGAATTTTGGATTGTCCTGAGCTGGGAGGGACCCACTGGGATCATCCAGGTCCATCTCCTGGCCCTGAACACCCCCAGGAGCTGAGACACTGCTGAATCCCTGCTCTGTGTGAAGCTAAACCCACTTTGGGCTCTGGGGGCCCTGTAGGAAAGGCAGGAGAGATTAAAATTTCCTTTTCTAGTCACTGGAGGTTACTTCAGTTGATCTGGCTTGTAAAAACAGGGTCGGGGAGAGCCAGATTTTGTGCTGTGAAATTCAGAGTGAACAGCCTGTGATCGGGAGCTGTCGCTGAAGCCTCCCCTGCTCTGGGATGGATCTGTGGCTGTGGGTGTTAACACAGCCCTTCGCTGGTGGGAAGGTCCCGTCACATCAAAGCCTTGCCCTCAGGAGCTCATCTGCAAGAAAGTCGGGTGTGGGAGAGTCACAAAGTGAGAGCCCAGGGCTCCCAAATCCTCTGGGAAGTGGCTGATGTTCTCAAGCTGACAATTCCCTTGGACAAGGCTTTCCAGCGGCACCCAGGGCCCTTGGTGTGCTCAGCTGGGGAAGCCCTCAGGGTGACATCTGAGCAGCCTGCTGGGGAAAGGGCTCCTAAAAATGAAGCTGTGACGCTTGAGGAGACGCTTGGACAGCTGCAGAGCTGGGTTTGCTGCTTGGCAGGGGGAAACCTCCTTCCAGACTGGAAGCACCGCTGGAATGGTGTGGACAGTAGGGTTCAGAGGAAGGTCTGGGTGGAGTGGTCAGAGCATCGCTGGGATGTCTGTGTGTTGACACAGATAAGGAAGGAGACAGCCTGGCTCGCCTATGGCCCCTTGCTGCCCCTTGAGGGGGGTCAGAAGGGACAGGGGAATTTCCTGCTCCAGCCTGACCTGAGTGGAGCTGGCAGGGTCCACAGATCCACTCGGAGTGAGAGCGTGAGTCACCTGGGGCTCTTGGCGTGGCAGGATTTCAGCAGGGAAGGGATCTGCACTGGTTTCATCTCCATTTTCCGGGAGACCACGAGTTATGGCACCACCGGCCCCCAGAATTCTTGGCTGGAATCTTGGCTCTGGGAGTTTTCTTTCACCACCTCTCCCTCTGAGTGCTGCCCAGGGCCATCCTGGCCCCTCGGAGGGCACGAGGAGCCCCTTGGAGCTGAGTGTGGTGGCATTGCCACATTGTTGGAACCCAGCACATCCCTCTGGCTGCCCTGGCTGGCTCCAGACCCTGGCAGGGGGCTCAGAGACCCTGGCACAAAGTCAAAAACACCTGTGGCTTCCATTTTAGCCCATGGAAAAAGCTGCCAACTCTGTGTGAGGAAGTACAAGCCACAAGGGTTTGAGCAGTGTGATATTTGAATTAACGTAGGGTGGAAAAGTAGAAATTTGGGATTTTTAGAATGGGGTTCAAGATGGAGGGATTTGGGCAAGTCCTGACCTCCTTCTCCTTCTCCTTGCCCTCCATGTCTCGCTGTGCTGGTGACACTTTTCTGTTGGTTTAAGGCACAGACACACTGTCCAACACCAATGACAGACATTGGCACGTTATTGTAACCACGGCACACGGAGTTTTGGGTATAAAATGTGAACACTGCCCTGAGGGCAGACAGAATGCCATGGCCGAGCTGCTGGACAGAGCTCAGCAGGGCAGAGAGAGAATGTTCTAGATCAGGGGAAATGAACACCCTTGAGAAGCCGACCCTGCACATTCAGACCCCTCCTTTGGCTGCGGGGCTGGGAAACAAAAGGACTTTGACACTCTCGGGGTCACCCCAACACCCAGACCCCAAGACCAGACCAGTGGCTCCATCACCACCCTCCACCTGCCACCTCCATGTGTTCATTGCCATTCTCAGTTCTGTGTGTGGTGAGCTGCTCGGCTCCGTTTTTCTCAGTGCGTTGTGGAAGAGGAAAAAAACCAAAATTCTCCTGCACAGAGGGCCAGTCAATGGCTGGGTTGTGGAAGGGAAAAAAAAAAATCTCTCCTGCATGGTGCTGGTGCCTTTCCAGAGCAGGTGACTCTGGCTGCTTGAGCCCACACAAACACAATTTAAACATCTCTTGGGCATCACATCAAAGCAAAACCTGAGTGCAAACATTCCCAGTTTGTGGGTGAGACTGGTGTGTTATAGTGCAGCCCAAATATCCCCTCCCTTTATTCCTTTCCCAGAGCATCTGTGGATGAGATGCTGGAGAAGGGGAATCACTTCCAGGCTGCTCCTCTGTGGGTGAATGCCAGGCTGTGACAGAAAAATAACTGAATTTTTATTAATGGTGGGAAAAATATCTAATTTTTTTTAATGGTGGGAAAAATATCTGAATTTTTATTAATGGTGGGAAAAATATATAATTTTTTTTAATGGTGGGAAAAATATCTGATTTTTTATTAATGGTGGGAAAAATATCTAATTTTTTTTAATGGTGGGCAAAAATATCTGAATTTTAATGGTGGGGAAAATATCTAATTTTTTTTTATGGTGGGAAAAATATCTGGATTTTTTTTTTTAATGGTGGGAAAAATATCTGAATTTTTTAATGGTGGGAAAAAAATTGAATTTTCTTTAATGGTGGGAAAAAATTTGATTTTTTTTTAATGGTGGGAAAAATACCTGAATTTTTTTTAATGGGGGGAAAAATATGGGGATAAATAGGAGGTTTGTCAAGCTCTGCCTCTCTCTGCCCCCACAGTGGTGTACGAGCACCGGTCCAGGCTGGAGCGGTCCCTGCAGAAGGAGAGGGGGGAGCACAAGAAGACAAAGGAAGGTGAGTCCCCAGCAGTGGCCAGGCAAAGCCCCAGCTGTCCCCAAATTCTCAGTTCAGTCAGAGAGAAAAAGAGACATTTCTACCAGGCTGGGCCTGGGAGAGAGTTGGAAAGGAATGTAAATAATTATTTCTCTCTCTTGTTCACATTGTTTATAGATATGTTCTTCCACCGTGCGTCATTGGCACGCACCAATGGTGCGAGATGTTTTTACTCTAAGACCAATGAAATTGGTCTGCACGATGTTCTCTATAAATAGGGAGGTGCATTTGAAATAAATCACTTTTTCTTCTCGCCTTCTGATCTTGGAGTTCTTCTGCTCCCGTCCTGCCTCAACAGCGACAGGTGGGCTCTGCTCTCTCCTGTTGCCCTGCTTTTTAAAAGTGTTAAGTTTTCTTTTATAGTTCCTTTGAAAGTTTTAAAGCTCTCATCAAACTTCTTTAGCCTTCTGATAACGTTTCCATATTTCTACTGCAGTTCTCACACACTGTTCATGTAAACAATGTTTGTTTTGCATTTTCCTTTGTGGGAGAATTGATGGATGTTGGTTTGACCAGTGTGGTTGGAGAGGTCGCAATTTCACCCTCCCATCCACTGTCACTTTTAGAATTCTATATATTGTGAGGTCAGAAATACAATTAGTTTATTTTTCTCTTTTGAACTTACCGAGCTCCTGTGTACTCATTTTGTGTCCAACACTCTCCTGCTGCCACATTTGTCCTCAGGCCAGTCTGTGAGCAGCAGTCCCCCTGTGGGGTGTTTGAACTTTAACACTTTAGTCACTTCAGCTGAGTGACTAAAACCTTTCACTGGGCTGTGTTTTTTTCTTGGAAAGAAATCAGCTTTCTCCCAAAATTGAGCTGAGCTCTACAAGTGCTCCGTGGCATCAGCATCACCGCCCTCCACTCATGGACATGGTGGAGCTGATGCACAGGAGGACACACAAACATTCAGGGGTTTGAAAACCATGGAACCCTGAGACACAAACATTCAGGGGTTTGAAAACCATGGAACCCAGAGACACAAACATTCAGGGGTTTGAAAACCATGGAACCCAGACACACAAACATTCAGGGGTTTGAAAACCATGGAACCCAGAGACACAAAAACATTCAGGGGTTTGAAAACCATGGAACCCAGAGACACAAACATTCAGGGGTTTGAAAACCATGGAACCCAGAGACACAAACATTCAGGGGTTTGAAAACCATGGAACCCAGACACACAAACATTCAGGGGGTTTGAAAACCATGGAACCCAGAGACACAAACATTCAGGGGGTTTGAAAACCATGGAACCCAGACACACAAACATTCAGGGGTTTGAAAACCATGGAACCCGGTTACACAAACATTCAGGGGGTTTGAAAACCATGGAACCCAGACACACAAACATTCAGGGGTTTGAAGGTCATGGAACCCAGAGACACAAACATTCAGGGGTTTGAAAACCATGGAACCCGGACACACAAACATTCAGGGGTTTGAAAACCATGGAACCCAGAGACACAAAAACATTCAGGGGTTTGAAAACCATGGAACCCAGACACACAAACATTCAGGGGGTTTGAAAACCATGGAACCCGGTTACACAAACATTCAGGGGTTTGAAAACCATGGAACCCAGACACACAAACATTCAGGGGGTTTGAAAACCATGGAACCCAGAGACACAAACATTCAGGGGTTTGAAAACCATGGAACCCAGACACACAAACATTCAGGGGTTTGAAAACCGTGGCTTTTAAGGCCATGGAACCCAGCAGGAAGCAGCAACCCAAGAGATCAGCTCGTGAGCCCTTCAGCAGAGGGCTGTGCTTGGCTGTCAGGCCCCTCAGCAGTTTCATAAATTGGGTTTTAGCTCGAGAAGTCGTGTGTGGGGTGACATCCCTGCCCTCACTCCAGCGTGCTCTGGGCTCCTGGGTGCTGCATCCAGCATCCAGCCTTGCCTGCAGCTCTGGGGCTGCCTGAGGCAGAACCTGCATTGCCTGCAGCTCTGTGCCTGCATTTCCTGCATTTCTGTGCTGCTTCTTTGTCGTAGTTGAGACGGGGACAATACAAAATTACACCCTCCGTTTTCAGAAGGCTCCAAACCCATTTTTATTCTAGCATGCATGCTTTTTATACATTCTTACAAAGCTCCCAATTTCACTCATTGGTCAGGAAACACAAACCAAGGGCGCATTGCAACAGGCAGCTGCAGGTTTCTCTTCTTTATCCTTCTTTATTTCTTGGTTTCTGTATCAACGACCTTGGCAGGAAACTCTTTCAGGGGTGGACATGGATCCTCTTCTCAAACTTCTCTCTGGCTCAGAGAAGTCGCAGTAAAACCTCTTCCACACCTCTTTAATTAACTTGTTGAGAAAATGAAGCATCCTTGTACGCATTACCTTGTGGAACCTTTCTGTTTTGAGAAGCTGGCCCAGATGAGATCAGCTCGTGAGTTTGGGTCTCACAGCACCTTTTCCAAACTCACCTCTTCTCGGGGTCTGGGTGTTGGGGTGACCCCGAGAGTGTCAAATCCTTTTGTTTCCCAGCCCCGCAGCCAAAGGAGGGGTCTGAATGCGCAGGGTCGGCTTCTCAAGGGTGTTCATTTCCCCTGATCTAGAACATTCTCTCTCTGCCCTGCTGAGCTCTGTCCAGCAGCTCGGCCATGGCATTCTGTCTGCCCTCAGGGCAGTGTTCACATTTTATACCCAAAACTCCGTGTGCTGTGGTTACAATAACGTGCCAATGTCTGTCATTGGTGTTGGACAGTGTGTCTGTGCCTGAAACCAACAGAAAAGTGTCACCAGCACAGCGAGACATGGAGTGCAAGGAGAAGGAGAAGGAGGTCAGGACTTGCCCAAATCCCTCCATCTTGTCCCCTTTAACCCCATTCTAAAAGTCCCAAAATTCTATTTTTCCACCCTGTGTTAATTCAAATATCAGACTGCTCAAACCCTTGTGGCTTGTAATTCCTCATACAAAATTGAGTTTTTTCCATGGGCTAAAATGGAAGCCACAGGTGTTTTTGACTTCATGCCAGGGTCTCTGAGCCCCCTGCCAGGGTCTGGAGCCAGCCAGGGCAGCCAGAGGGATGTGCTGGACTCCGACAACCTCTCAGCTCAGAGAACCCCAAAAAGTCACTCAGCTCCCTTGACATCAAAGCTGCAGCTCTTTGTGACCTGGGAGAGCAGCAAAGATCTTGGCTGAGGGAAGGGAAGGGAAGGGAAGGGAAGGGAAGGGAAGGGAAGGGAAGGGAAGGGAAGGGAAGGGAAGGGAAGGGAAGGGAAGGGAAGGGAAGGGAAGGGAAGGGAAGGGAAGGGAAGGGAAGGGAAGGGAAGGGAAGGGAAGGGAAGGGAAGGGAAGGGAAGGGAAGGGAAGGGAAGGGAAGGGAAGGGAAGGGAAGGGAAGGGAAGGGAAGGGAAGGGAAGGGAAGGGAAGGGAAGGGAAGGGAAGGGAAGGGAAGGGAAGGGAAGGGAAGGGAAGGGAAGGGAAGGGAAGGGAAGGGAAGGGAAGGGAAGGGAAGGGAAGGACATTTTTTGGGTGGCCAGCTCTCATGGAAAGCACTCCCACCTTCCCCAGGGCACGGAATGCTCTCCCAGCAGCACCTGCACTCCAGCTTGTTCACTTGCAGCTTTTTGCTCAGCAAGCTGAGAAAACTTCCAGAATTGAACGATAAAACTGAAATTGTAGGTGTGTAGTTCGAATAGAAGTGTGTAACATCACACAGTTAGAAAACTCTAAGGTTTTAAAAGATAGCAATATCTAAAAAAGCAAGTTAAAAGTTTTAAACAGAAGCTGCTCCTTCTTCCCTCCCCTCCAAAACCCAAAGCAGCCCCTTGTGAAATCCTCACCTCCTTTTCTCCCCTCTCTAGATTTTTTAGTGTACAAGTTAGAAGCTCAGGAAGCGCTCAACAAGGAGAAGGTACGTGTGGTTTGCCCCAGGCTGCCCGGGGAGCAATGGGAAATGGTTTTGGTCTGGTGCCACTGGGTTCATTCCTTCCCCTGAGCATCTGTGGATGAGATGCTGGGACAGAAAAAATATCTGAATTTTTATTAATGGTGGGAAAAATATCTGATTTTTTAATGGTGGGGAAAATATCTGAATTATTTTAATGATGGAAAAAAATCTATTTTTTTTTTTAATGATGGGAAAAATATCTGTATTTTTTTTAAATGATGGGAAAAATATCTATATTTTTTAATGGTGGAAAAAATATCTTAATTTTTTAATGGTGGGAAAAATATCTGAATTTTTTTAATGATGGAAAAAAGTCTAATTTTTTTTTAATGATGGGAAAAATATCTGTATTTTTTTTAATGATGGGAAAAATATCTAAATTTTTTAAATGATGGGAAAAAATATCTGAATTTTTTAATGGTGGGAAAAATATCTGAATTTTTTTAATGATGGAAAAAAGTCTAATTTTTTTTTAATGATGGGAAAAATATCTGTATTTTTTTTAATGATGGGAAAAATATCTAAATTTTTTAAATGATGGGAAAAAATATCTGAATTTTTTAATGGTGGGAAAAATATCTGAATTTTTTTAATGATGGAAAAAAGTCTAATTTTTTTTTAATGATGGGAAAAATATCTGTATTTTTTTAATGATGGGAAAAATATCTAAATTTTTTAAATGATGGGAAAAAATATCTGAATTTTTTAATGGTGGAAAAAATATCTGAATTTTTTAAATGATGGAAAAAAATCTAAATTTTTTTAATGATGGGAAAAATATCTGTATTTTTTTTTAATGATGGGAAAAATATCAGAATTATTTTAATGATGGAAAAAAATCTATTTTTTTTTAATGATGGGAAAAATATCTGTATTTTTTTTAATGATGGGAAAAAATATCTGAATTATTTTAATGATGGGAAAAATATCTGAATTTTTTAAATGGTGGGAAAAATATCTGATATTTTAAATGACGGGAAAAATATCTGTATTTTTTTAAATTATGGGAAAAATATCTAATTTTTTTTTAATGGTGGGAAAAATATCTGTATTTTTTTAAATGATGGGAAAAATATCTGATTTTTTTTTTTTTTAATGATGGGGAAAATATCTGAATTTTTTTTTAGCAGTGGGGAAAATATCTGATTTTTTAAATAACGGGGAAAATATCTGATTTTTTTTAACGGCGGGGGAAAAGATCGGAATTTTGGCTGCTGTGCCAGCTCACACTTTGCCTGAGGCTCACTCCATTTTCTGGTGATGGATTTTGTGCTGCTTTCTCTGCCTCCCCCTCAGCCTCGAGAGAAGGGATCCGTGTAAAAAACTCCTTCAGCACCAAGCCGGGCCTGGATAAAGGGCTGAAGGCCAAGGAAAACCACTCAAATCTTAATTAAATGCGCAATTAATGTTAATTTAAATGAATGTTTATTTAAACAAATTTATATTAAAATTATTGATAAATGTTATTATTATTAATGCCTAATAAAATTAATAATAACTGTTCTTCAAATTAATGTTTATTTAAATGAATGTTCATTAAAATTAACGATAAATGTTCTTATAATTAACATCTAATACAATTAAAATAAATTATAATATGATATAATATAATATAATATAATATAATATAATATAATATAATATAAATTCTATTTTACATTATATATAAAAATATATAATATTATAATATATATTATATAATATATAATATATAATATATAATATATAATATATAATATATAATATATAATATATAATATATAATATATATATTATAATTTATATATTCTATATAATCTATATAATATATAATACCTATATTATAAATATAATATAAATTATAATAGAATAGAATATAATAAAATATAAATTATATTTAATATTATATATATGATATATGAAATATATTATAATATATAATATATATTTATAATATATATTATATATATATATTTAATATATAATATATATTATAAATATTATAATTTATATATTCTATATAATATATAATATACATAATATATATTATAAAAATAATATATATTATATTATATTATATTATATTATATTATATTATATTATATTATATTATATTATATTATATTATATTATATTATATTATATTATATTATATTATATTATATTATATTTAATATGTCTTAAAATTAATGTTTATCCAAATTATCCAAATTATTTTTACTTTCAACTCCATAACTGATTTCTTATGTTCCGCAAGGCAGACTTTTTTTTTTGTCTAATTACAAAATGCTCCTCAAATTCATGAAGAAGGAGGTGAAGAACCGTAATTACACCCCAACATTATTATTGGCTAGGTTGCTTTGAACAGGTGCTGTGAAGAAGTTCTTTGGGAAAAGTTCTTTTCCTGTTGGAAGCCTCCTTCCTGAGAATTTCGGATTTTCTCTGCTGCCAAGCACTGACCCCGCAGGAGAACGCCGCATTTGACCTGAAGCTGTAGAGAAAACTTCCAGAACCGAGTGATAAAACTGAGCTTATGAGGGTGCAGTTTGAGTAGAAGTGATATCACGTATGTGATATAATAATGTAGGTGACAGAATGAATAAAAGTCATATCACATCGCAGACAACATTAAGGTTTTAGAATATAGTCATAAATAAAAAGCCAGACAGAATTTTAAAGCAGAAGCTGCTCCTTCTTCTTCACCTCCTTCTCCACGGGTTTGGGTGGTTTTGTGTAATTGGATAAAAAAGTCCACATTGCGGACCACAAATAGTTGGTTCCTGAGTTAAAAATAAAAATAATTTAGGTGTAATTGCTAATTGGGCAGTTTATCCTTAAAGAGCTTTGTAGAAAGAGAGACACGGCTCCATTTTTAGTTTGTTGGAGTGCAGCAGGACTCAGGGCTTTGGGAGATAAGAACAGAGATAAGAACTAATAAACACCTGAGCCCCAACGAGAAATTCCATCTCACGCATTTCATCCCAGCCCTAGCAAAAAGAAGAGAAAAGCTCAACGTTTTCCTGCCTTGCACGTTCTGCTGCTCCCCGTGCTGGGCTGGTCCCAGTCCCTCCCTGAGGGTCAGAATTTGGGCAGGTGCTTCTCTGGGGTTTTTCTCCCTCCCCCGGCTTTTCCTGGATTCTGATGGATCTCTTTTTTCTCCCCAGCAAGACTCCATGAACAGATACGGGGCCCTCAGCTCCCAGCACAAGATCCTGAAGGTAAGGGAGGTTTGGCTGCTGTGTTTTAGGGGATGGAGGATCCCAGGATTCCTGCACTTGGGAACAGAGCTGAAGAATAAAGCAGGGATTTATTAAAGGATCTCCTCATGGATCCACCTTGGGCAGCACCAGAGCCCAGCCAGGGCTGCACCCAATGAACCCAAATGGTCCCAAGAAATGGATGATTGGTCACAAAATGATCAGCTCTGCTCCATTTGCACCTTGGAGTTGATTGTCCCATTCCAGCTTTAGCCCAGGCACTCCCATCCTGCTTGTTTTTCTCTCTCCAGCCCACGCTGTTTGTGCTCCTGGGCCTGAGCTTTGGATCATTTGTCCTTGGTGCCCAGCTGGAGCAGGAATTGTTTTGTCTCCCTGCTCTGTGCACAGAGCTCAGCATCCCCTCATGTGAAGCTCAGAGCCACACACTAAAGCAGCAGAGAATGTGAAAAATAGAAAAGCTGAACCTGAGACATCAGCAGAGAATGTGAAAAATAGAAAAGCTGAACCTGAGACATCAGCAGAGAATGTGAAAAATAGAAAAGCTGAACCCGAGGCATCAGTAGAGAATGTGAAAAATAGAAAAGCCCAAACCTGAGGCATCAGCAGAGAATCTGGAAAATAGAAAAGATAAAGGCTGAAGCATCACCTGGGGAGGAGCTCAGTGTTCACCCACACTGCTCCCTGAGTGCCCAGCTCCAGGGCAGTTCCCTGCTGATCCTGTGCCAGGTCGTAGCTCTCACCCCCCCTCCTTTCAATGGCAGGGAATAAATCACACCAAATCCATTTTCTTAATGGTGGAAAAAGCCCGTTCTTTACCCACAAAACTCCTTTTTATACAGTTTTACACACCTCCAATTGCTTAGGAGCTTTCTTGCCAACTGCTTTTATTGGTTAGTAACAAGTTGTTAATCTTGTGTTATTATCAATCTTGTTATTATTGTGTTGATTGGTCACTCAGACTCTCGGTGTGCAGAGCAAGTTGTTTGTGAAAGATAATTTATATTTTTCCATCTAACAGTGTAAAACCAGTTTATACAGGTGCTAAGTTGGTTTTGACCCAGGAATAGATTGTTTTGTTAAATGAACTGCTCACACCAGGATTGATTTCACATGGGAACTTGCAAAATGCTAGCTTGGCTTAGAAGAAATGACAGGCCAGCCAGAGAAGGCCTGATTTTGTGAGGCTTTTCTTTATAATTTTTCTATTTTTCTTTATAATTTTTCTATCGTTTTTCATGCTGCAACATCAGCCTTTGAGCGCTTTTATCACACAGGGTTTGGCTGTTTTTTTCTGGGTCTCTCAGTGTGAAAATGGGGTTTATTCATTGGAGCTCACCTTTGGGCTCCTACCAAATATTGCAGTCCATGGAAGAGGCTCAGAGCAGGGCAGCTTCAAGCATTTTATAACATTTTATAGCATTTTATAGCATTTTATAGCATTTTATAGCATTTTATAGCATTTTATGGCTTATCACCTGCTCTACCTGAAGCACATCTTGATGTTCAGTTTTGCTTTTGTTGGAGCAGTGCAACTGGGGGCTGCTGGGGTGGTTTTTAAAAACGTTTTTAGTCTAAACTTGGCAGTGAAATGCTAATTGAAGTCTGGGATGGAGAGAGAGGGCTGGGTTCCAGCAGCCCTTAGCACCACTGGGCTGGATTTCCTGAGCTGAGCTGGACCTCCAGCTGCCTGGCTTTTGGATTTTGGATTCCAGCTTGAAAAAAGGAAGCACAGTTCTGTCTCTTGGGCATTCTCCAGCTCTGTGGATTCTGGGAACGCTCTGCAACAGCAAAATTCCTCTTCATAGCAACTGCAGGCTGAGCAGAATGCTCTGCTTTGCTTCTCTCAGGGGGACACTCAGAGCTTTTTTTTTCCTCCTGGCTCCCTCTCTCCTGCTTCCTTTTATTGGAGGGGTGGGGAAAATAAAACAACAAAACAACCCCAACAATCTATTTTTTTTTTTTTTAACTACATTTACAGCTGCTGAAAGACAAAACCAGCCCTTGGGACTGTGGGAGATTTCCAAAAGACTGGAGTTTTTTGGGGTTGTTTTTTTGGGGTTTTTTTTTGGGGGGGGGTTGGCTTTTTTTTTTTTTTTTTTTTTGTTTTGGTTTTTTGGGGGTTTTTTGGGGGTTTTTTTTGGGTTTTTTTGTTTTTGATTTTGGTTTTGTTTTGGTTTTTTTTCGTTGTTTTTTTTTTTTTTTTTTTGGGTTTTTTTTTTTTTTCAGAAAAAAGCCATTTTTAGCCCATTATGAGGCTGTGGGTGACACTTCTGTCACTGCAGCCCAGGCAGGAATGTTCCCCAGTGGAAGTGGCTTGCTCAGGAGGAAGATTGCTGCCAGCAATGTCATCCCCTGGGAAATGCTGAACAGAAGCTGAGCTGGAGGTCCCAAATGTCACCAGGGGGTTCCACGAAGCCACTCCAGCACATCTGGCTGTCCCCCCTCGGTGGCTGGGTCACATCTGGAGCTGGCACAGCCCCTCACAGGGGCTTGGCTTTGCCCAAAAAGAGCAGCTGGAGCCGTGCCTGGGCTCCTGCTGGGGCCAGGCTTTGTCTTACGAAGCCCTTTCTTCCCCCTGAGTGGAGATGAAAATGTTTGGCTGCAGGAGGCACCTGGCATTCCCTGGGCAGGCCAAGGGACTGTGCCATGGACTTCCTGAGGCTGCTGGAGGGTGAAAAAAATGAGCTGTGGCCTCCCTCTGCTTGTGGGTGAAGCACCCGGGTTATTGATCCTGCTTTGTCCACTTGCTGTCCACAAAGCTGCTCTTAAATCAGGGTAGAAACAGCCGGGTTTGAGGTGCTGGTGTTGCCTCCTTCACCTTCACCTGATCGTTTCTGCCCTGGGGAGAGAGGTCTGGAACACTCCCTGCTCTCTGAACAGCAGGAGGGAGGTGGGATGGGAGAACTTGCTGCTCTGAGTGCCAGAACTCCTGATTTTTGGGAGATGAGCTGAGTGGGTGTAGGAATGCACCCCCTGTTGATGGAGTAACCAAGTCACCCTTTGTCTCCTTACAAAGGACAAAAGCCCAGAAGTTTCTCTCCTCAATTTGGGTAAAAGACACCTCACAGGACCTTGGGGACTTCACCTCAAACTCAAGGACACCCAACTGGGCAGGAGCCAGAAAGTCCCACCTGAGCAACTCCCGAGAAAAAGAAGAGAACAAAAGAAGTAAATCGCTTTTGTGAAGTGTTTTAGCAGGAGCAGGAACCTCTTGCCTTGGCTTGGTTTTCCTCTGTAAAGAGCTTTGTTATTTTGCCTTTTATTCAAACTTTTCTGTTTCCAGCACTGTCACAGGAGCCACCCTGCTGCTTTTATGCCACCTGGGGTAGCTGAGCCCTCGAGGGTGTGATGTTTGTCTCTGAGAGCCTGTAAGACCTGGCTCGAACAGATAAAACAACTTGGGGGTGACGTGATTTCCACAAACTGCAGCGTGAGGGACCCAGAACCGCCAGGACAGGGCACTAAAAATCGCTGACACGAGCTGCATCCTGCACTGCTGCTGGACCGAGGAGGGGCAGGAGGGAATATCCTCACCCAGGTGGGCATGGGAGGCTCCTGGGCTCCTCAGGACACCTGGCCTTGGTGGGACCGAGCGGCTCAGGAACGTTCTGCTCGCAGATGATTAAATTTCCTGATGAATAATGCTCAGGAAGCAGCTGGGGCTGGGGATGCTCCCCGTGCTGGAGGAGCAGCAGCCCTGGCTGCTGGGTGACACCTCAGTCCAGGCACTTCTGTCCCTTCCCAGCTCCTGCTGCTGCCACAGCATGAAAATTTCCTCCCTCCTCCGTGCCTGGGGGCAGGCTGGGGACACCAATCATGCACATCACCCTGCAGGCAGAATGTGGCCGAGAAATTAATTGACCTGAGCTGATGAGGGCTTAAATTTCCTTGGGTTTCAGAGTTTTTTTTCTCGTTTAAATCAAAGCTTGCTCGCTGACGTTGTGGTTTCTGAGGCGTTTAGCCTCAAATTATTTTAGGGAATTGGTTCCTCTGCAGTTCTTTCTGCCAGGGGCTCTGATGAGAGCTCTAAGTACCTCCGAAAGGCAAAGCAGGAATCTTTATTTCTTGTGATCTGGTTAACCTGACATTCTTGTCTCCTTTGTTCTGGCTCTGGGAGCCCTTTATCTTTTCCTCTGCACTGCCTGTGTTTTTGGAGCACAGCTACATCTCTTTTAATGGAGGATAATTGCTTCAGGGCCACAGACACTTTGTTTTCCTGGAGATAAATGCAAGCATCGATAGCATTTAGAGGTGTTTTTTTTAAAAAAAAAATAAATCTATTTTTTAAAATTTAATTTCCCCCCAGGCAGCCTGATTGAAGTGGTTGCTGAGTCCTGAGGAGGGATTGTGTGGCAGGGCCGGGGTTCACCTGAGAGCCACTCAATCTGCATGCATAATTCGTGTTGACAAACTGAATGTGGAAGGAATCTCTCTCTGGGTTACCATGGGAACAACAACAAAAAAAGAAAGAAAAAGAAAAAAACCAGGAGGTGAATTCTGGTTCAGCGGGTTCGGGCGAAAGGATGTTTCTGCAAAAAGATATTTCTGCAAAAAGAATGTCCTTCAGGTGGCTGGGAAGAGCCTTGGATTTGTGTTCCACAGGTGTTTGCTTTGGGTGGTGGTTTTAGTTGGAAACAGGGCAGAAATGCTGATTTTGTGTCGCGGTTTTGCCTCGCTAATTTGAAATTTGACCAATTTTGAGGTGTCCCGGCCAATGCACCAATGAGTGTGGTGGGTTTGGTGTGGGTTAGTTATTATTGTGCTCATTTCCTGCTGTGAGATGGGATTAGGGGACAGGAAAAGCAGGCTCAAAAGTTTAAAAGGGTGTGAAGAAAATTTTATCAATAGTAACTAAAAGGAAAAAAAAAAAAGGTGGTAGGAATCAAAACAAACACTTCAGAACACTTCTCCTCCCCCAAAACCTTTTATTTTCCACTGACAACGTAAAGAAACAAAACCAGCAAATCTCAGTGCCTGCCTGGGATGAATTCCTGCAGGAGCAGCTCCTGACTCTGTCCCAGAAAGGGACTGGCCACCAATTCTGGCTTTAATTCAAAGCTTTAATTCAAGGCTCTCAAGGAAACCCCCAAAACCTCCTCCCAAATTAGGGTTTAATTGGCATTTCACCTCCTCCCCTGGACCCCTGGGCACAGAGGACGATTGTCCCTGGGATTTCTGCCTGCCTCACTGGAGGAACAAACATTTCTCCCACCCCCTCAAGCAACTCATTAAACAGACACACTTAGTGCCAAATTACTCCTCTAGGACTGACTCTTGATGCCTCAGGTTCAGCTTTTCCATTTTTCACATTCTGTGCTGATGCCTCAGGTTCAGCTTTTCTATTTTTCACATTCTCTGCTGCTTTAGTGTGTGGCTCTGAGCTTCACATGAGGGGATGCTGAGCTCTGTGCACAGAGCAGGGAGACAAAACAATTCCTGCTCCAGCTGGGCACCAAGGACAAATGATCCAAAGCTCAGGCCCAGGAGCACAAACAGCGTGGGCTGGAGAGAGGAAAACAAGCAGGATGGGAGTGCATGGGCTAAAGCTGGAATGGGACAATGAACTCCAAGGTGCAAATGGAGCAGAGCTGATCATTTTGTGACCAATCATCCATTTCTTGGGACCATTTGGGTTCACCTTGGGTGCAGCCCTGGCTGGGCTCTGGTGCTGCCCAAGGTGGATCCATGAGGAGATCCTTTAATAAATCCCTGCTTTATTCTTCAGCTCTGCCCAGCCTCTGTTCTAGGCCAGCTTTCACAAGGCTTCACTCTGACCCTTCTTTTTCTCTCCAGAACCAGCACGACGATGTCAAGAAGCAGCTGCTGGACCTGCAGCTGCAGCACAACAGCCTCAAACTGGAGCACAGGAAGAGCCTGGAGAGCCACAGCCAGAAACTGGCCCAGCTGCAGCAGGAGAAGGACAGCGAGGTCACCAACCTGCAGGGTGAGGGTGAAAACCTCAGGAAACACCAGGCTGAGGAAGGACTGGGATCAAGATTTGGCAGATTAAGCCCTTTTCTGACCCAGAGATGGAGCAACTGAGAGGTGGTTTAAAAGCTTTTATTCCATTTTCAGTCTCATGTGAAGGGTGAGACAATACAGATGTTATAATTCACACTGTTACAATCAGAAAATAACTATTTCTTAATTGTAATGCATTATAAGCATTTCTTGGCCTATCAGCTTTGGCTGTAAACGTAAATTTACACCATGCTGTAAATGCCTTAAAGTTAATAATCTAAAATTACCCCTCGTGGCTCCTCCTCCAATGCATCTTTCATAGTTTTATTTCTCCAAAGTCCCCAGTCTTATTTGCAAGGCCATCCTTTGAAAACTTGTTTCTGGTTCCATTTCTCTCTCAGCAATGTCCGTCCTGTCCCATGGCATTTCTAAATCAGCATTTCTTATCTCAAGGTTTGCATACAAATGTGTGAACCTTCTGCCAGGCTTGGAGAATTCCCTGCAAATCCATTTCCCACAAAGAGAGGGCAGAGATTCCTCTGCAAGCCCCCCAAAAACACCCCCAGGAACAATTTGGTGTGACAATGTGCAGCATCCTGGAGCACTGTGGTGCTGCTGCAGGAACAAATCCCCCAAATTCTGACATTTGAGCTTGGGAGCGAAGTGAAACAAAATGAAATTAATTTTTTGAATTAATGGCGTAGGTCTGTAAAATGCAATTTAATAGTGCAAATGTTGTAGGCAGTGCTGATCCCTTTAATTCCCAAAGAGTGGGTTTTATTCAGTTGCTGTTTAATTACATTTAAGGTTTGCATCTGTTCCTACTTGATGAGGTCTGGAACATCAAAATCTGCTGGTGGATGTTTGGGGTTTTTTCCCTCTGCTCAACAAAGCCCAGTATAATATCAGATGAGCTTTTGGGTTAGAAGGGGGGAAATTGAGGACAAATAAAATAACCTAAAGATTTGATTGGCTCTGTTCCTGAAATGCACATTGCTAGAGGGGACTGGAGGGGTTTTGGTTAGGTTGGCTCTCAATGAGAGTTCCATTCTCAGTCTGATGTCAACCCTCACCCAACCTCAGTGGCAAAATGCAATGTCCCAGGGCTGAATATAAAGAAAAGAAACGCTGTGATCAGAAATATCTGTAATTTTTGAGCCATGCAGCTCATTGCAGAGACCATCCAGTCATGGGAAAATTCCCATCCCAGCCCATCCCAACTGGGTGTGCAGAGAAACCCCAGTGCCTCCTGTCCTGGGGGTGTTCCGAGGATCCAAACTCGGGCTGGAATTTTGGGACACAGCCTTTCCTTCCCATCAGAGGGTACACGGTGACATCCAAACCCCAGCACATCCCGTGGCAGGAGTGCCCAGGAGTGTGCAAAGAGCTTGGAAAAGTTCTTCAAGCTCCAGCCTGGAGGCTGCAGGGCACAACTGTTCCTCAAAAGCTCAGGAATAAACGTGCCTGAGGACAGAGCTGGCCCATGATTATTTTCTCTAAGTGGGTCAAGGGTTTTTTTTTTGGGTTTGAACCATCAAGGAGCAGCTTCTCTGTGCAGCAGGAGGAGATCTGTGGGCTCGGGAGAGCTGGGAAACCTTTCTTGGGGTTTTTCCTTAAGTTCCCCCAGGAAGGGGCAGTGACTCCCTGCTCCCCCTCTTTTCCAGCTGCAACTAAAAATCAAATTATCTGAGTCCTGTGGCAAACACAGCGAGAGCCAGAGCTGAGAGCAGGAGCTGGGAAAGAGTCTGGAGAGAAGGGAGTGCTGGAAGGAATGGGGGGAGCAGGTTTGTGATTCCTGGGCTTGGAGGAGACATCTGTGAGGTCAGGAGGAATTTGTGGTGAGAAAGGGAGATGCCACACTTGGGGGAAAAGAAAAAAAGAAAAAGAAAAATCTCTTTTTAAACAAATTTCTCCTTTTCCTGCAGACACGGTGTTCAAACTCAGAGAAGAGAGCAAGCTCCTCAGGAAAGCCCACCAGGAGGTTCACTCCCAGCTCCTCAATGCCCAGGTAACCAGCTGGGCAAATATTCCCTAAATAATAAATATTCTCCAATAATAAATCAAATTACCAGCTGGATTCCAGGGTGCTGAGCTGCCCAAAATGCTGCTGGTAGTGTAGACCCATGCTGTAAAATTCTCCAGCCTGGAATCTGTCCCAGCAGCTGAAAAATACAGATGTGCTGCACAAAGTCCCTGAATTCCCAGCCCTGGAATGTCTCCCCACATTCCAAACGCTCCCAGGTGATGCTGAATTGATGGCCACAAGTCCTGCATCCATCTGGTTTGTCCTGACTGGAAACTTCCTACAAATTCATGTCCCAGGAACTCTCCTTGGCCGCCTTCTCCTCGTTCCTTTCATGTTTGCTTTGCTGAGGGGGTTTTGCTGCTGCTTGTTGGGTCTTTAATGTTATTTTTAAGGTCACATTTCAGGGGGAAGAACTGAAATCAGCAGAGCCTGCTCAGGAATTAATTTCCTGCTAAACTTTGCTCCCCTACTCTGCCCATCCCGAATTTGGTTCATTTCCAGGTACCCTGGCAAGCAGATGAAAAAGTCTCCCCCCCTCAATTTCCTATAAATAACCAGGGTGGAAATGAGCAGCTTTTCCTGAGTGGCTTTTTCAGGCCCTACTTTTCATGCTTGGAGATGAAAGAAAGAAGCTTTTTGGAAGCTTTTTTTATGGCTTTAGGTTAAAGGTAGTGTTTTCTTGGGGGGTTGAGTTTATTAGTTTATTTTTTTTTTTTTTTTAATTGGAAAGTTTAAATTGTTCAGCATCCAGGCCTCCAACAGCTGCAGGACAGAGAGGAGGACTGCATCTCCTTACCCAGTCCAGGAGAATCGATTTGCCTTTGTCTTGCAAAATAAATTGGATTGTCAAGTAGGATTATGCCAATTACTGTCAGCCCCAGTGGGGCGAGCACGTGCAGGGGAAATGGAAGGAGTTAATCCACAGCTCCTGCACTGAACAGCACCAGGAAAAGGATCAGTGCAGCAGCTCAGGGTAAATGTGCAACAAAATGAGAGGCAAAAGGAGAATACAGAAATCTGGGTTTGTCAGATGTTGGAATCTGAAATGCAGAGGACCCTCAGAACTTTGGGCCTGGAAGCCAAAGTTTAGAATTAAACCCAGGATTTGATGTGAGACCTTGGAAAAGGTGATTGAGACTGGGGTGCTGGAAGTGAGAATGTGGATTTATGGTTTAAAGCAGAGACACGTTAAGCTAAGAAGAGGAGAAAAGGAAAGGAGGAAAGGAGGAAAGAAAGAAAGGAGGAAAGGAGGAAAGGAGGAAAGAAGGAAAGAAGGAAAGAAGGAAAGAAGGAAAGAAGGAAAGAAGGAAAGAAGGAAAGAAGGAAAGAAGGAAAGAAGGAAAGAAGGAAAGAAGGAAGAGGAAAGTTTCGAGTTTTAGAGTTTAAGCAATAAAAATAAAGGTAGTTACAGAGGTAACAAGGAGTTCAGAATGCAGCACTGTGGGTTTGTGTGCCAGAACATGATTGCCTAAGAGAGCTCACTCTGTAGCATGGGTCCATAAGATGAAATATTTAAGGATTGGGTCAAAAACATAAATATCCTTGTTAGTGTTTTATTGGTTAATAAATCCTTTATAAGTCCTATAACCAGGGGTCTTGTGACCTTCTGAGCCATGCAGTGAAGATGTGAGCTGAACTCACCCCTCCTGCCTGTGTAGAAGATAAAAAAAAAATAAATCCCATCATCTGAAAGACTCAGAGGTCCCAACTTTAACTCATTCAGAGTCCCCACAGTCACTGATGGCTGTGAATTTTCTCCAAATTTCATACTTATAAAACACACCTTTTCTTTAAAATGTCCCTCTGCCAAACAAGCAAGGCATGGCTGCTCCCAGCAGGGAGATGTTTAACCCCGTGTGAGGTTTCTCTGTGTCCTTCTCCTCCCCTCAGGCCCAGATGGAAGAGTTCAGGCAGCTCAAGGAGGCTCTCCAGAAGATGCCAGGCTTGAGAGGAGGAGGAGGAGGTGGGAAGGGGCAGCAGCCCCTGGTGCCAGCCAGCAGCCAGCTGCAGCCAGGGAGGCAGAAGGTGTGGTATTCCCAGGAAAACCCTGGCATGAGCATTCTGCAAGGCTCCTGGAGCTTCAAAACAGCAAAGCTGAGAGTTTCCTCTTGTCCTTCCTTTCCTTTCCTTTCCTTTCCTTTCCTTTCCTTTCCTTTCCTTTCCTTTCCTTTCCTTTCCTTTCCTTTCCTTTCCTTTCCTTTCCTTTCCTTTCCTTTCCTTTCCTTTCCTTTCCTTTCCTTTCCTTTCCTTTCCTTTCCTTTCCTTTCCTTTCCTTTCCTTTCCTTTCCTTTCCTTTCCTTTCCTTTCCTTTCCTTTCCTTTCCTTTCCTTTCCTTTCCTTTCCTTTCCTTTCCTTTCCTTTCCTTTCCTTTCCTTTCCTTTCCTTTCCTTTCCTTTCCTTTCCTTTCCTTTCCTTTCCTTTCCTTTCCTTTCCTTTCCTTTCCTTTCCTTTCCTTTCCTCTCTTTTCCTCTCTTTTCCTCTCTTTTCCTCTCTTTTCCTCTCTTTTCCTCTCTTTTCTTTTCCTCTCTTTTCCTTTCCTCTCTTTTCCTTTCCTTTCCTCTCTTTTCCTTCCCTCTCTTTTCCTTCCCTCTCCTCTCTCCCTTCCAGGCTTTCCAGCCCAGCCAGGAGAACCGCTCAGCAGTGCCTGGCGCGCAGCAGCCGCCGGCACAGGGATCCTCCAGCCACGCTGGCCCCGGGGATGCCCAGCCACAGGTGCCCTTCATCCAGCCAGCCCTGGCACAGGATGGCAACTCGCTGCCAGAGGCCGTGCCAGCCTGGCCAGCGCGGCGCGGCGCCGGCCACGCCGTCAGGTTCACCCGCACCATGAACAGCCTGGCCAGCCCCGTGCGTCCGGCGCTGCTTCTCTGGGGCCTGGGCTCCTCGGAGCTCACAGCTCTGGGGCTGGGGGTGCTGTGCATGTGGGCAGGGCTGGGGTCAGCTGGGGAGGCGGTGGCTTCATGGCCAGGCTCAGGGGAGTGGGCTCTTCTGCCAAGTCTGAGTGAAAAACACCTTCACTCCGCTGTGAAAATGTAAAAAGTTTCATAAAGGACAATAGGAGACAAGGACCACAGAGCAAAAATGTAAAATGTTTCATAAAGGACAATAGGAGACAAGGACTATAGAGAAAAAATGCAAAAAGTTTAATAAAGGACAATAGGAGACAAGGACCATAGAGAAAAAATGTAAAAAGTTTCATAAAGGACAATAGGAGACAAGGACTATAGAGAAAAAATGTAAAAGGTTTAATAAAGGACAATAGAAGACAAGGACCATAGAACCAAAATGTAAAAAGTTTAATAAAGGACAATAGGAGACAAGGACCACAGAGCAAAAATGTAAAAAGTTTCATAAAGGACAATAGGAGACAAGGACCACAGAGCAAAAATGTAAAATGTTTAATAAAGGACAATAGGAGACAAGGACCACAGAGCAAAAATGTAAAAAGTTTCATAAAGGACAATAGGAGACAAGGACCACAGAGCAAAGGTTATTGGCTCAGCCAAGAGCGCACTGTTCTCTTTAGGGATACCCCTTGAATACCTTTAATTACATCAGCCTGGTGTTGTTCCTCTTTTCTTGGAGTTCCACCTACCCCAGCCAAAGCTGGATCTGAATGATTCCCTTTTGGAATCTGAATGATTCCTCTTTGGAATCTGAATGATTCCCTTTTGGAATCTGAATGATTCCTCTTTGGAATCTGAATTATTCCCTTTTGGAATCTGAATGATTCCTTTTTGGAATCTGAATTATTCCCTTTTGAAATCTGAATGATTCCTTTTTGAAATCTGAATGATTCCCTTTCGGAATCTGAATTATTCCCTTTCAGAATCTGAATTATTCCCTTTCGGAATCTGAATGATTCCTTTTTGGAATCTGAATTATTCCCTTTTGGAATCTGAATTATTCCTTTTTGGAATCTGAATTATTCCCTTTTGGAATCTGAATTATTCCTTTTTGGGCTGCACGAAAGGAGGAATCTTCTACTGCAGGGTGGGCAGGGCTGCAGATTTCCTCTGGAGCGCTTCGGGACGTTCGTTCTTTGCTGAAGGATTTTCAGCGGGGGTGTTTGATACGCCGGGCGTGTCTCCTCTGCAGGACCTGAAGATGCTGATGCGCATCCAGGTGAGGAGCCACGAGGAAAGCCAAGCTCCTGGGCTGTCCCTGGCTGAGCCAGGACAACCCTCCCGAGCAGAAAACGCTCCAGCGCCAGGCGGCCAGCGCTCAGCAGCGAGCAGACAGGTGCCAGTGCAAAGGTTGGTGACACAAAACCCTTCTGCTCTCAGCCTCGGGGCTGAAGATGCCCAAAAGGTTCATCCCTCTTCTTGTGCGTTTGCTTGAAAAACGCTTGGGAGGAGCAGCTTTTTTTTTTATTTTTAAATTTTTTTTCTTGGTGTGTTGCTGGTGTTGGTGGAATTCCTGGCAGTCTGGGCATCCAGAGGGTGCTGTACAGATGTGGGAAATAGATTTCTAGAGAATTTTTTTTTTAAATTTGATAGGTGTGTATACATAAAATATGGATTTGTATGTAAATTTTGAGACAAGACACGCTAATTTGTAAATATATATAAAATATGGATTTGTATGTAAATTTTGAGATAAGACACGCTAATTTGTAAATACATATCTAATATGGATTTGTATGTAAGTTTGGAGGTAAGACATGCTAATTAGAAAAGCTAAATAGAAAAGCTAATAGAAAAAGCTCAAATCTTAAAACTTTTAAGGTTTGACAGAAAGTGTATGTATTTGTATGTAAATTTTGAGATAAGACATGCTAATTTGTAAATACATATAAAATATGGATTTGTATGTAAGTTTGGAGGTAAGACGTGCTAATTTGTAAATACATATAAAATATGGATTTGTATGTAAGTTTGGAGGTAAGACGTGCTAATTAGAAAAGCTAAATAGAAAAGCTAATAGAAAAAGCTCAAATCCTAAATTTTAAGGTTTGACAGGTGTATGTAGTATGTATTTGTATGTAAATTTTGAGATTAGACACGCTAATTTGTAAAATACATATATAACATGGATTTGTATTTTTTTTGTAAAATTTGTAATTTTGAGACAAGACAGGCTAATTTGTAAATTTGTAAAATTTGTAAATTTTGAGATAAGACAGGCTAATTTCGAAATGTTATAAAATAAGATGGATACTGTTGAAAGTAAAAAAAAATTAGAAATAAAGTTTTAAAGGATGTTTTTATAAATAAGATTTGATATTTTAGAGAATGATGAAAGATGTATTGTAGTAAGACTCTTGAGGGGTAATTTTAGATGGTAAACTTTAAGACATTTATAATACAGTGTAGCAAAAACTGATAAGCCAAGAAACACTTATAATACATTGTAATCAAGAAATAGTCGACTTCTGATTGTGATAATGTGAATTATAACATCTATATTGTTTTAAAAGTTCCATTAGTGTTAAAAAAAAAAAAAAACCACATAATCCAACATACAGACACTGGGAAAAAAAAAAAAAAAACCAATTGTAAAACCAATGTATTGTCTCAGCAGCTCTGGCAGGACGCTGCTCTGTTCTGCAAAAGGAAGAAAATGTCTCTCTGTGGCTGCAATTCATCAAAGCCTGGCCACAATCCAAGAAGTGGCTCTGAAAATAATGAATAATGCTTCCTCCTTGAACTTATTTATCCGTGTGTGTGCACGTCGTGCCTGCTCAGCTTATTGGAGCAGACAGGATTTCGTTTCTCTTTTATCTGTAGAGGAAACTTCTGGATTTCGTTCTAGACTCAGCCTGTTCCTGCCCTTTCTTCTCTCCTATTTTTGTCTGTTCACTTAACCTGTGGCCTTTCCAGGGCAGGGATTTTTGCTTTGTTTTTTTGCTTCAAACGGCCACGTCCTCCCCAAAGTGCTGTGATAAATCACATCTGCAGGGACGCAGCAGGAACAGCTCAGGGGATTTGTGGCTGTGATGCCTTCTGGGGCTACCTAAAAACACAAACCGGACAAAATTAGGGGAATAAAAAGCAGTTCTATTTATTGAAGGGCCCCCAGGTACATTTAGGGCAGACAAAGCCCCCCAAAAAATGGACAACAAGTCACAGGTTTTTATATTTTTATAAGTTTGGTCCATTTGCATATTGGGGGTGAATCTCCCAATTACAGCTTCAGGTAATGAAGGGATTTATTCCAAGTTTGCTGCCCCCAAATTCATTTTTGTTTAACTTTTTTTTGAGGACTGAGGCAGTGAGGGGTCCTTGATTGCCAGGCCTGGAGAGGAATTGCTGTGTCTGAAAATAAAATGTGAAGACAGCAGCTCACACTGCACCTGGAGTTGAGAGTTTCTGGGATATTTACTGAGTTTTACAGAACACTGACTGAGTTTTCTGGGATATTTACTGAGTTTTTTGGGATATTAACCGAGTTTTTTGGGATATTAACTGAGTTTTCTGGAATATTAACTGAGTTTTCTGGGCTATTTACTGAGTTTTTTGGGATATTAACTGAGTTTTTTGGGATATTAACTGAGTTTTCTGGGCTATTCACTGAGTTTTTTGGGATATTAACTGAGTTTTTTGGGATATTAACTGAGTTTTATGGGATGTTTACTGAGTTTTCCAGAACACTGACTGAGTGTTCTGGGATATTAACTGAGTTTTCTGGGATATTAACTGAGTTTTTTGGGATATTAACTGAGTTTTCTGGGATATTAACTGAGTTTTACAGAACACTGACTGAGTTTTCTGGGATATTAACTGAGTTTTTTGGGATATTAACTGAGTTTTCTGGGCTATTTACTGAGTTTTTTGGGATATTAACTGAGTTTTTTGGGATATTAACTGAGTTTTCTGGGCTATTTACTGAGTTTTTTGGGATATTAACTGAGTTTTTTGGATATTAACTGAGTTTTTGGGATATTAACTGAGTTTTCTGGGATATTAACTGAGTTTTTGGGATATTCACTGATTTTTTTGGATATTAACTGAGTTTTCTGGGGTGTTCACTGAGTTTTCCAGAACACTGACTGAGTTCTCTGGGATATTAACTGAGTTTTTTGGGATATTAACTGAGTTTTTTGAGATATTCACTGAGTTTTCTGGGCTATTTACTGAGTTTTCTGGGATATTAACCGAGTTTTTTGGGAAATTAACTGAGTTTTCTGGGATAATTACTGAGTTTTACAGAACACTGACTAAGTTTTCTGGGATATTAACCGAGTTTTTTGGGATATTAACTCAGTTTTCTGGGATATTAACTGAGTTTTCTGGGGTGTTCACTGAGTTTTCCAGAACACTGACTGAGTTCTCTGGGATATTAACTGAGTTTTTGGGATATTCACTGATTTTTTTGGATATTAACTGAGTTTTCTGGGCTGTTCACTGAGTTTTCCAGAACACTGACTGAGTTCTCTGGGTGTTTTCTGGTCGGCCGCAGCTGGAAGGACCTCGCTGGCAAGGAGAGCGCCCGGCTGGCCGAGGAAGGAGCGCGTGGCTACCCCAGGGAGCCCCAGGTTGCCCCCGAGGCCGGGCAGAGGGGCAGCCCCCGGCCCCCCAGCCCCAGGAGAGGGGCAGAGCAGGACAGGGCGGACGAGGAGGAGCTGGAAATGGGTATGCAAATGAATTCCCTTCTAATAATTTTATGGGCGCGCCAATTATCATCTTTAATCGAAGGGGTGGCACTTACTGCCGGGCCGAAAAAAAAAAACCCATTTATTGCTCAGAGAAACGTCAGCCTCAAAGGCTGTGAGATTTACAATTTATAACAAGGATTCAATTCAAATTTAAAGTTTTGAATTTTAAAATGAGATTTTTAAAGTTTTAAAACCAGTCAGGCGCAGCTCAAAAGTAGTCAAAAGTTTATTTGTTGCAAGGCAATATAAAACACTCTAATCCAATGGAAAGTTGCCACAAAGTTTATTTTGTTTTTCAAACCTGTCACTTTTAATTAATTCTACTGCACTGGGTATAATTCTACTGCACTGGGTATAAGTAGCCACTGGGCTACTGTTACATGTACACCCTTACGTTTCTATTATAATACATATTATAATTTTTTATATATATATATATATATATATATATATATATATATATATATATATATATATATATATATAGTGTATATATATATATATATAGTGTATATATATACACAATATATATTGTATATATATACAATAATATTATCATAATATATAGTACATCTAATATAAATATAAATAAAATATATAAGTAGATATAATATACTTATATACTATACACAAGATATATATACACTCTATATATTATATATAATATATAATATATAATATATAATATATAATATATAATATATAATATATAATATATTATATATTATATATTATATATTATATATTATATATTATATATTATATATTATATATTATATATTATATATTATATATTATATATTATATATATTATATGATATCTTTTTATATGTAGTATATATACTATATACTTATGTACTATTACACTATATACTTATATATTATAAGTTATAAAAATAAATATTATAATATTTATAACTATATATAATAATCTGATTATATATAATATATAATGTAGATATAATATATTATCTATTATTATAATATTATACATATTACACTATTTATAATATAAATATTATAATATTAAATATTATATATGAACATCATATATCTATGTTATATACATTAATAACAAATATATAATAGGCAATATTATACATATTTATATGTATATTTTATATATTATATATATTACATATAATTATATAGTATGTACATTATTATAATTATTATATAACATATTGTTCTCATATATTATTATTTATATTAATAATACAATTACGATGTATAATATATAATATATATTTATACATTATATATCCTTATTACATATAATACATAATTATAGATTTTATATCCTTATCCTACTCTATACAATTACATTGCTACGCTATAAAACCTTTCAGCTATAAAATCCCATCAGTAGTTTCTCACTCCCCTAAGGCACGTTGCTCCTTGCACCTACAGAAACATCACGTTCCCACTGTTCTGCCTCATGCCTGTGAGCTTCTCTTTTACTCGAGCCCGGCTTCTTCCCAGGCTGCCGATCACAGCTCCCGTGTCCGCGGAGGGTCCTGTCCCTCCCTGTCCTGCGTCATTTTCCCTGCAGACACCCACAGGGCTCTGCCCCAGGCAGGCTGAGATCGACCGCCCAAGTGGTGGCAGTGGCTTCAAGGAGACCCCACTGACTGTCCCTGTCCCTGTGTCTGTGCCTGTCCCTGTCCCTGTGTCTGTCCCTGTGTCTGTCCCTGTGTCTGTGTCTGTCCCTGTCCCTGTGTCTGTCCCTGTGTCTGTCCCTGTCCCTGTCCCTGTCCCTGTCCCTGTGTCTGTCCCTGTGTCTGTGCCTGTCCCTGTCCCTGTCCCTGTGTCTGTCCCTGTCCCTGTGTCTGTCCCTGTCCCTGTGCCTGTCCCTGTCCCTGTGTCTGTCCCTGTCCCTGTCCCTGTCCCTGTGCCTGTGTCTGTCCCTGTCCCTGTGCCTGTCCCTGTCCCTGTCCCTGTGTCTGTCCCTGTCCCTGTGTCTGTCCCTGTCCCTGTGCCTGTCCCTGTCCCTGTCCCTGTGTCTGTCCCTGTCCCTGTGCCTGTCCCTGTGTCTGTCCCTGTGTCTGTCCCTATCCCTGTCCCTGTCCCTGTCCCTGTCCCTGTCCCTGTGTCTGTCCCTATCCCTGTCCCTGTCCCTGTGTCTGTGCCTGTCCCTGTCCCTGTGCCTGTCCCTGTCCCTGTCCCTGTGTCTGTCCCTGTCCCTGTGTCTGTCCCTGTGTCTGTGCCTGTCCCTGTGTCTGTCCCTGTCCCTGTTTCTGTCCCTGTGTCTGTCCCTGTGTCTGTCCCTATCCCTGTCCCTGTCCCTGTGTCTGTCCCTGTGTCTGTCCCTGTCCCTGTCCCTGTGTCTGTCCCTGTGTCTGTCCCTGTGTCTGTCCCTGTCCCTGTCCCTGTCCCTGTGTCTGTCCCTGTCCCTGCCCCTGCCCCTGTCCCTGTCCCTGCCCCTGTCCCTGTCCCTGTCCCTGTGTCTGTCCCTGTCCCTGTCCCTGTGTCTGTCCCTGTCCCTGTGTCTGTCCCTGTGTCTGTCCCTGTGTCTGTCCCTGTCCCTGTGTCTGTCCCTGTCCCTGTCCCTGGCAGATGCAGGAGTCATCGACAGGGAGTTGCACTCACAGAAGGAGCCCGTGGTCCAGGAGCCCATGGTGAGTAACCACAGCGTCACAAACCCACTCCAAGGCTTGGGAGGGACCTCAGATCTCATCTCAGCCCACCCCCAGCCACGGGCAGGGACACCTTGTCCTGTCCCAGGGACACCTTGTCCTGGGCAGGGACACCTTGTCCTGTCCCAGGGACACCTTGTCCTGGGCAGGGACACCTTGTCCTGTCCCAGGGACACCTTGTCCTGGGCAGGGACACCTTGTCCTGTCCCAGGGACACCTTGTCCTGGGCAGGGACACCTTGTCCTGTCCCAGGGACACCTTGTCCTGGGCAGGGACACCTTGCCCTGTCCCAGGGACACCTTGTCCTGGGCAGGGACACCTTGTCCTGTCCCAGGGACACCTTGTCCTGTCCCAGGGACACCTTGTCCTGGGCAGGGACACCTTGTCCTGTCCCAGGGTGCTCCAAGCCCCACCCTGTGAAAAGCTGTCATCTTTTCATCCTGCCCTATTTCATCTGGATGCAACTCTGGCTCGGAATAAGAGTCCAAAAAGTCAGTGCTTACTTCACAGAAGTTTCTGTGAAGTTCCACTCCAAACCCCTTGGGTGTGGAGGGATAGCAAAGACTGCTTTGGGGTTTTTAACAAACACTAACAGGCTTGGAGAGTGCTCCAGGCCTGCTGGGGAAGGCAGGTTTCTGCCTCCTCAGGGAATATCCTTCCACAAGAGGCTTTTCTCGTCCAGATGCCAGATGATGCTGCAGATCCTGCCCAGGACCCCAATAACCAAGGTGAGGATGAGTTTGAGGAGGCTGAGCTGGAGAGACCCGACTTTGAGGAGAAGGTGGGAGGCTCGGAGAAGTTGAAGGAGCCCAGAGTTAAAGAAGAGTCGAAGGAGAAGCCACCAAAGGTGACTGGGGACAACCCAGGGAGGGATCCCCAGCTGGGGATGGATGGGTGGGCTTTAGAAAGTTTAAGGACTGGAAGGGAAACATCAGATTCCTGGAGGGATCCGTAATCCCTCCAGGATTATGGCAGGTGGGAGAAAGCTCTTTGGCACGTTGGTCAAAACCAACCTGTTTTTAATGGAGCCTGAAATGTACATTTCATGGGACTTTTTGCTTCTTTGTTTTCATTCTGCTTTTGTTTCTTACCAGTACAACCAGCTGTGCAAGTCCAGCTCTGGTGCAGAGTGGAGCACAATAAGCAAAGGTGCCAGAGTTTAGGAAATTCTCTTTTAGCCATGCACCAGGGCTTGCTCTGGCCTCATCCTCTCTGCTTGCTGAAGTCCCCCCTGGCACTTGCAACACCTTTAGGGATGGGGAGATGTGGAACAGGGGACTCTCATGGACTTGGGAGCAGAACCAGAGGCAACAATCTGAGTCTGTGCTCGGGTTCTGGCCCTGTCCAAGGCTCCTGGCAGCATGTGAGAGCTCTGCCTCCTTGTTTGCTTCCTTGCAGATGGAATCCATTTATTTCACAAAGTGTTTCTTGCTGCCTGAAGCCAGACTCTGCATCAGGGAAATGTTCATTTGTTTTGACAAGCAGCTGAACGTTGCTTGTTTTAAAAAAAAAGGAGTGTTTTATCTGTCAGGCTCTAAAATCATGATTAATGGTGGGATTAAGAAAGAAAAAAAGAAATCCAGGCCAATGAAATCAAATAAAAGAGAGGTGCTGGCACCAGCAGAGCAACACCTCCTTGAGATTAGTGAAAATGTGGAAAGAATTAGTGACATAAATACCTGGCTTTCAGATCTGGCTGTGCTGTGCTCCCTGAATCTCTACCCTAAATAACCCCAAGTTTTCCAGAGGGCTTGAGGCAACAGCCCTGGGGCCCTCCTGCTGCAGGAAAGAGGAGCTGCCAGCAGGTGGGAAAAGAGACTGGATGGAAAAAATAAATGGAGTTTTTGTTGTCTGATTGTCCCTCTGCTCCCCCGATTGCAGATCCAGCCCTGAGCTCCAGAGCTGGGGCTCTGATGCAGGGAGCTGTGTCCTGGCAGGGATGGGAGCAGGCTGGGGCACTCTCAACCCTGCCTGGCTGTGTTTTTTCAGGATGCTGGCAGACCTGCCAAGCCCAGGGAAGAGCCTCTGGAGGACTACCAAGAAGATCAGGAGCAGGAAATTGTACGACACCAAGGTTCTTCCTCTTTCCCTCTCTGGTGTGGGCTCGCCTGGGGGTGTTGGCAGCCAGGAGCTGGGGGGGAATTCAGCTTTTAGGGAGCCAGGTGTGAGCAGGGCCTCCAGATCTGCCTCTGCCTGCTCAGTGAGGTGTCCAGACCAAACCTGGAGCCCACTGCTGCCTTTTCCAGGTGTTCAGAGCACCCTCTGTGCTCTTTGTCCCCTCCTCCCTTCTGTCTGCATCCACCTGCAGCAGCTGAGCGTGGGATGCTTCCCAAACAGCAGCTGGGAGGAATCACAGGGGGAAGCAATCACAGGGGGAAGCCACCACAGAGGGAATCACAGCAGGAATCACAGCAGGAATCACAGGGGGAATCAATCACAGCAGGAATCACAGGAGGAATCACAGGGGGAATCAATCACAGCAGGAATCACAGCAGGAATCACAGGGGGAATCAATCACAAGGGGAATCAATCACAGAGGGAATCACAGCAGGAATCACAAGGGGAATCACAGGGGGAATCAATCACAGCAGGAATCACAGCAGGAATCACAGGGGGAATCAATCACAGCAGGAATCACAGGAGGAATCACAGGGGGAATCAATCACAGCAGGAATCACAGGGGGAATCAATCACAGCAGGAATCACAGCAGGAATCACAGGGGGAATCAATCACAGCAGGAATCACAGCAGGAATCAATCACAGCAGGAATCACAGCAGGAATCAATCACAGCAGCAATCACAGCAGGAATCAAGGCTGTGCCAGTGCACCAAGGCCAGATCAATGTTTCTCTAGCAAGAGCTAGAGAGGGTCACCCTGGTACCTTCTGGCTCACAGAGATAGAAATGAATCCTCTTCCAGTCTCATTCATTCTCTCCCTGCCCTTTGTGAGTGGCTCCTGAGGGTTTTTTCTGCAGTTTTCCAAGGATTGCTGGGGAGCTGAGGGTGTGGGAGTGAAGGGAGTGGGGAAATACAAGGTGGGCAGAGCAGAGCTGGTGTCAGGTCTCCTTTCCCTGAGTGAGTTCAGGCCTCTTGTGAGTGTCTGCAATGGATGGTTGGAGCTAAAATCATGCATGGAGGCTGTGCTGGCTGCTGCATGGCCTGGGTGGGGCTGGTGGCACAGTTTTAAATGTGGTGGATGTAAAATGTCACCTCCTCTTACCTGCTCTTTACACCTGGCCCTCATTCTGCTCCTCATGCAGCAGAGGCAACAGGCAGAGACGTCCAAGTTGCATTGCAGGATATTAAATGTGCTTAAAACACCTCTGTGTCCTGCCAGTGACACCTGAAGGTGCCTGGCAGGGGTGGCTTCTTCCCTGTTTCCCCAGGTTTCCAAAGCTGGGCTGCTTTGGTGGGACAGTTCTGCTTGGGGACAGCGTGGTGTGCTTTAGGGTCTCCTTCTCCAGGTTTTCCTTTTTTGCTGATTTGTCCTTCCTGCCTGTTCCCTGTGCCCCCAGGAGGATCATGGAGGGGAGGTGGATGACAACGATGACCTGGAGCTTGTCCAAGAGCAGAAGGACCGTGTGGGAAGGCAGGGAGCTGGTGGCAAGAAGGATGACTACTTCTGAGAGCTGCTGGAAAAAACGGGATACTCCAGGAATGAGGGGATGGGAACTCCTCCTGGGAACTGCCTCCTGAGTTAAACACTGCCCAGAGCAAAGGCAGGAGGAGGGAACTCTCTGCAGGCCCTTGCAGGGGCTTTGCAGATGAAAATCCCATCTCGATGTGGGGCCACTGCTGCCTCTCAGAGATCTCTGAGACTGGGAGTGATCTTATCCTGCTGCTTTTCTTAGAAGCACTTTTTGATTTACTGTGTTCTTCGCCCTCTTGTTTTTCACATCCCCTTTCGAAGCTGCAGAGGGCTTTTTTGGTTGGTTTTGGGGGGTGTTTTTTACCCCCCCTGGGCAGCAGAGGGGTGCCTGAGCTGGTCCCTGGACTCACTCGACTGATCTCTAATACAAAGGAATCTGTCTTCATAAATGATTTTGCTCGGTGCTGTTTCTTTAACACATCCTTGGAGTAGGGTGGGGAGGGAACCAGAGGAAATTTCCTGTTCTCTGCCTGGAGCTGTGCAAGAGCACCAACCACGGCCAGCAGAGTGTGTGGATGTGAACACCTGCACCCCCTTCCTGCTGCAGAGACCCTCCAGGGACTTGGAGCAGATCCTTGCAGAGCTCTCCTTGACAGTCCTGCCGGCCTCAGAGTGTCCCCATGGAATGCTGTGCATCTTCCCTGCTGGAGGTGAGGGCTGGCCTGAGCTGAGAGAGGCTCTTCCCCATGGGGACAGGGACAGCCACACCAAGAAAGGGGAAAAAAAAGGAATATTTGCAGCCCAACGAATGCAGTTCCAACCTGTTTGGATTATTTCCAGTCTCCCAACACTTGACGAGGGAGCTAAGGTCAATTTTGCTTCTTCTAGACAGGTTTTGATCAGGAAGCTGGGAATTGTTGATGCAATAGATTGAATCCTGTGGGACTTTACTTGGCCTCCAAAAGACATCTTACCTGACCTCAGGGGCAAAGAAGGAGCAGTCAGCTGGAACCCTTGGAATTTAAAATGAAAGGAGAATGGGTTTAATCAGGGTATCTCAAAGCCCAGAACCTGTTTTAAGTGATAAGAACAGGGCAGAGCTGTCCCACTCCCTGTCCCGTGCCAGACCCCTGTGCCTGAGCTGCCTGCTGCTTCCTCATCACCAGACTCTGGGACCTCACCATCAAACACAGCCTGTGCCTGAATGTCATCACCTGGGAAAAAATCAGAGCATCTTTGTTCTCTATTTGAATTAGTTGAGCTCTTTTTAATCCCTTGTTTGTGGCATATTTTGCAAGCACTTTTAGACACTGGGAAAAACAATATTTATTTCCCAACAAGCTCAGCCTTTTTTTATTCTGACAGCATTGATTATTTTTTTTTTCTTCCACTGGTTGTAATGGAGCTTGAAATTTACATTTCATAGGACTTTTTGCTTCTTTGTTTTGATTCTGCTTGTGTTTCTTACCAGTACAACCCCAGCTGTGCAAGTCCAACTCTGGCACAGAGCGGAGCAGAATAAGGAAAGGGACAATTTTAGGAAATTATCTTTTAGCCAAGTGCCAGAGCTGCTCATGGAACCCAGTAAGGAGCTCACCACAAAACCCTAGTGGGGTTTAAGATCCCCCAAATGCCCTGAGATGTTTAAAGCTGCACTGGTGCTTTGCCAGCCCTGCTGTGATGCAGCTCCTCTGTGAATAGCACGCTCACAGCAGACCAGCTGAGGCTGCAGTTGCTGCTTCAGAGCATCCTGATCAGAAGTGCCTCCCTTTCCCAGGTGAGAGCAGCACCCCTGAGCCCCCAGGCACGGCCCCAGTGCCAGAGCTCCGTGCCCAAGCTGCCCCAGCCCAGCTCTCCCCGCTCTCCCTCAGCCTGGCACTGCCAGGTTCAGCCCTGACTGGAAGTGAATCAAGCACTGGAAATAGAAGCCCAGTGGGGGTGAGGCTGCTCAAGGATTCAGGCTGCTGGATAATCTAAATTTGGAGGCAGATTCTCTGTGTTTGCATGCCTGGGGTGAGTAATCCTCAAAGTTATGACTTGGAGGGAAATGGAGCAACTCAACTGAATGCAAAGCTCCCAGCTTGGAGGATGCTTTAGGAACCATATGTCATGTGCTGCCCTCAGCTGAGAGCAAACATCTCTGCCCTGGGGACTGTCTGCCTTGGCCATATCTGAGACTAAAATTAGCAGAGTGTTGCATAAATTGTGAGCTGGAAGGTTGTCAGTGCTTCATTGCCTGGCCCACAGCAAGTTTTGATGCTCCTTCACCGTTTCCTTGAGAAGAGACAATAAACCCAGCGGAGGAGAAGCAGAAAAGCCAAACCCCTGCGGTGCTGGCTCTGGCTGGAGGCCTGTAAAGCAATCTGGGACGCTGCTGGGGGCTCACAGCTTAGAGCAGATCACAGGGACTGGCCTGAGCAGCAGAATGCTGAAGCGATGCCATGAAAAATGGGTTTTACTGCACAGAACAAGGTCTCAGGAAACAGATGGAGAGCAAACACTGAGACAAAGGATTCGCAGGGAGGCAGCTCGGGCTGGCTGACCAAGCCAAAGCATGTGGGTCTGCTTGGCTCTGGCATAAATATTTGGGGTTTTGCTCAGACACAGGGTATTGTAAACGCAGGTGAACCTGGGGGGGAAGAAATGCTGATGTGTGACTCCAGCTCAGAGGCTGAATGATTTCTTTATTATAACTATGCTATAATCCATTAATATACTATTTAAAGGAGATACTAAAGCTACAAACCTGCTTCTCTAACTACAAATCTAACCCACAGCTCGTGCCCCTCTCTGAGAGTGCAGCCACAGGTGGGTTGGATTGGATTGGATTGGATTGGATTGGATTGGGTTGGGTTGGGTTGGGTTGGATTGGATTGGATTGGATTGGGTTGGATTGGATTGGATTGGGTTGGATTGGATTGGATTGGGTTGGGTTGGGTTGGATTGGATTGGATTGGGTTGGGTTGGATTGGATTGGGTTGGATTGGGTTGGATTGGATTGGGTTGGGTTGGATTGGATTGGGTTGGGTTGGATTGGGTTGGATTGGGTTGGATTGGGTTGGGTTGGGTTGGATTGGATTGGATTGGGTTGGATTGGATTGGATTGGATTGGGTTGGATTGGGTTGGGTTGGGTTGGATTGGCCACCAGGCTCAAACAATCCTCACCAGAATCCAACCAAGCAATCACCCCAGGTAAACAATTCTCCAAACACATTCCACATGGGAAAAACAAGGAGCAGAAATACAAATTGTTTTCTCTCTCTTTCTTCTGTACTACTCTATGAAAAATCCTGGAAGAAAGAAGGATGTCCCTGTGACAACAGTGCAAGGCCAAAAAAATCACCGAAGGTGTAGTTAACTTGTAGTGTTGTAATTTTTTCGATGGGTTCAGGGCCTTCACTGCTGTGCCAACCTTTTTCCTTCCCTGCGCCACACTCCAGACCCTTGGATCTCCCAGCAGAACTCAGCGTGAGGTGTTAATCACAAGCAAGCACAGAGGCTGGTGCCAGATCTCCTCCCTGGACATGGCAACAAGGACAGCTCTGGGAACAATCACGCCGTGAGGAGAAGGACACGAAGTTTGAAGGAGGAAAAACTTGCTTGGTTTGGCTCCAGCCACTTGCTGAACACGCTCACATTTCTCAGGAAGGGCTGTCAGATCTCCAGTTTTTGCATCCTGGCTGGAATTCCACACGTAAATTTGCCAAGAAGTGCCTTCAGCAGCACAGCACCTCTTCCTGCTCCAACATCCGAGTGTTTTCCAAGCCATAACTGCACCTTCAGCATCCTTTTCTATGCTGATCCTATTTTTTTTATTGATCCCTCTTGGTATCAAAAAAGATTCCTGGCAACTTTCCATAGGCTAGCAGACACCCCCGTTAAATCTGGTGAAAAACTAGATGTGGAAATAATAACTTGTAATATTTGATATTGGTAAATTAAAGATTTCCTCAGGAACCATACACTTGAAAAATCCAGTCTTTCCAACAGGGAAAGGTGTCCTGCTGTCAGACCATTCATGTTCAATGCATCAGAAAGCAAAATTATTTAAACAAATTCCACACTGCTGCAAATTACACTTTGTGTATATGCAAGCATCACCTTCCAGGTATGATTTGGGTTTGGTTTTATTCAGGCTATGAAATAAAAATAGGCCTCGGGATCTTATTTTTGTTGTATTTTCAACTTACATAATTCAAATTTTGTTTTTAAAGAAAACATACACAGCAAACTGCAATGTGTCTCTAAACAGGTAACACAGTGAAGAACTACAGCAATGAGTTTTGGCACATTTCTGAGGGGTTTAACAAAATAATATGTCAATTATTCTATTTTACAAGCTAAATGTAGACAAATGCTTATGTTTTGCTATAAAATCTGGAACACAACTTTATGTAAAACCTGATCAAAACCAAAAAGAAGCGTTGCTTTTTTTTTTTCCCTCTGCTACTCAGAAAAAGGATTTAAAGCAACTTTTACCAAATTTAACAGCTCGAAGGATCTCCAAACACTGTTTAATCCTGTATTTTTTATTATTGTTTCATTAGAGCTCTTTTCTTTCCCCATTTAGACAAGTCAGTACTGTCGTGTACCTCTCTCAAGGTCGTTCAGAGAGCATTAATTACGGTGTGAAGCTGGGATGGAGCACTGCTGTGTCTCCTCCTGTGCTGCAAAATCAACTGCTGGCTCCGGAGCCAGGGGTGGAGGGAGAGCTGCTCCTGCTGCAGGGGGAGGAAATGGGGCAGGGCAGGAAGAGGAATATCCTTGTTCCTTCTGTCTCAGGGTGTGCACTAAGACCCAGAGTTATCCCCGCTCTCAGCTGACCTCCTGGGAGGGTCTCGTGTCTTTATTACATCCTCGCCGGGTTTATTTAAATTCCCAAAGCCAAGAGGTTAAAGCAGCCTGGGTGTGCGGTTATCACCATGTTAAAAATAAAATAAAATAAAATAAAATAAAATAAAATAAAATAAAATAAAATAAAATCCGTGTGAGCCCGATTTTCCAACAAGGTTTGCATCAGCTGAAGGGGAGCTCTGTCACTTTCCCCAGCCCTGCCATGGACCGCAGCCCTGTTGGTGGCAGCCCCCGGGGACAGAGGCACCTCCCGGCCATCCTCAGGCACATTTTTTGGGGGGGTTTTAACCACGTAACGTGAGAATTGCCATATTTTACAGGTTAAATATAGACAAATGCTTATGTTTTGCTATAAAAATTAAAACAGGACGTTATGTAAAATCAGATCAAAAACATGGAAAAAAATTTTAACATTGTTTGGTGTGGGATGAAACCTGCAACTCGACCAAGACAGGACTGAGCAGCTCCCCAACATCACCTGGTGGGCACAGCAGAGCCCAGGGCAGGGGCGGTGGGGGCTGCACACCCCCTGTGCCAACCCTTGTGGGGTCTGTGCCAAACCTAGTGGGGTTTGAGCATCCCTGTACCAACCCCTGTGGGGTCTGAGCATCCCCCTGCACCAACCCTTGAGGGGTTTGAGCATCCCTGCACCAACCCCTGTGGGGTCTGAGCATCCCTGTACCAACCCTTGAGGGGTCTGAGCATCCCTGCACCAACCCCTGTGGGGTCTGAGCATCCCTGTACCAACCCTTGAGGGGTCTGAGCATCCCTGCACCAACCCCTGTGGGGTCTGAGCATCCCCCTGCACCAACCCCTGTGGGGTCTGAGCATCCCCCTGCGCCGACCCTTGTGGGGTCTGAGCATCCCCCTGTGCCGATCCTTGAGGGGTCTGAGAATCCCTGCACCAACCCTTGAGGGGTCTGAGCATCCCTGTGCCAACCCCTGTGGGGTCTGAGCATCCCTGTACCAACCCTTGAGGGGTCTCATCATCCCCCGTGCCCACCCCTGTGGGGTCTGAGCACCCCCGTACCGGTCTTTGCGGGGTCCCAGCACCCCCGTACCGGTCTTTGCGGGGTCCCAGCACCCCGGTACCGGTATTTGCGGGGTCCCAGCACCCCCGTGCCGCTCCTTGCGGGGTCTCAGCACCCCGGTACCGGTCCTTGCGGGGTCCCAGCACCCCCGTACCGGTCTTTGCGGGGTCTCAGCACCCCCGTGCCGGTCCTTGCGGGTCTCAGCACCGCCAGAACGCGCCCCCGCGGGGTCTGAGCGCTCCGTGCGCCGTGCGGAGCCCCGAGAGCCGCGTCCGGGCGGCCACCAGCGGCCGCAGCGGGCGGGTGCTCCGCAGCCCGGCGAGAGTTAACGGCGGCACCGCCTCTCCATTGGCGGCCCCGCGGCGGCTGCCGAGCCCGCGCTCGCCCCGCGCTCGCCCCGCGCGTCCGCCGGCCCCGCGCTCCGCGGCTCCATGCGGCGGCGGCCGCCGGCATGCCCGGCACGCCCAGCCTGCTGCCTCCTCTGCTCGCCCTGCTGTGCCTCGGGGTCGCCGACCCCAAGGCCGACCCCGACGAGCCGTGGTGCCCCTACAAGGTGGGCGGCGATGGCGCGGCGGCGGCGGGGGCGCGGCTATGCTTCCGCCCGCCGGCCCGCGGCTTCCAGTGCGCGGCTCGGGGCTGCCGCGCCCACCGCTCCGCCGGCGGCGCGCTGGTGGCCAACGTGCTGCGGAACGGCAGCGTGCTGCTGCAGTGGGGGCTGCGGCACTGGGGGCCGCCGCCGCCGCGCCCCTCCGCCGCCCTGCGCGGCTTCGCGCTCAACTGCTCCTGGGACGGCACCTACACGCGCTTCCCCTGCGACAGCGTGGAGCTGGGAGCCGCATGTCGCGACTACCTGCTGGCCGAGGCGCACGGCAGCGTGCGCTACCGCCTGTGCCTGCAGCCGCGCTACGCCCCGCCGCGCCCCGCGCCGCCCGCGCAGTGCGTGGAGTTCCGCGTGGAGCCCGCGGCCATGCGCGACATCGTCGTGGCCATGACGGCCGTGGGGGGATCCATCTGCGTGATGCTCGTCTTCATCTGCCTGCTCGTGGCCTACATCACCGAGAACCTCATGAGCCCCGCGCTCGCCCGCGGGGGACACGCGGCCGCCGCTGCGCGCCGCGCGTAGTGCGGGAGGGGATGGTGATGGTGATGATGATGATGATGGTGGTGATGGTGATGCTGCGCCGCGGGGCGCGGGGCCGGCGCCCGGCCGCTCCCGCAGCCGTCCTTCCAGCGCTCTCCGGCGAGGGAAGAGGTTTTCCGGACTGTTCTGGCAGCGCTGGGTTTGCCGTGCCCACATTTCCAGGATGCGCGTTTCAAGCGGAGTTCGGAGCTCTTCCTCGGCCAGAGCCCTTCGTGCTGACTGAACTCGTGGCATCTCAGCGGATCCAAAATCAATAGCAGAGGTCCCCAAGTGCCAGAAATCGTCTGTTTTTAAGGGCAAACGGCAGATCCTACCGAGGGCCTGTTTGAAAAGACTCTCCAGAACACCCTTATTTTAAGCCTAAAACCTCTTGGTCTTAGACCCGTGCTTGATTTTTTTTTTTTTTCCTGTGGGGTAAAGTTGTTTAAAGTTCAGGAGAACTGGCTGGTGGGACCACAAACCCCATAGCTAAGTGTGTGTTTGATCCAAAGCCCACTTAATCTCGTGTTTTAGGTGGGTTTTGTGTCACGCCTTAACGGTGGTCACAAATCTTGGGGCCAATATCCAAAAACAACGGGGGGGTTTTTCTGCTCGAGGGTTTTCTGGTCAGCTCCAGCGACCGCCAACATCCAACACCCGCTTTTCTCCCATCAGAATTGTGTCATAGTTTTACAAAGAGTGCAGGTAAAGGGATAAATTCAGTAAGAATTTCGTTGAGCAAGTAGGAACCAACCCTTAATTATAAGTAAGATATAAGTGAGCACCCCCTTGGCCCCTGAAATCCCCTCCTTTAGCAAAGCAGCTGCACTAAGGTAGAAGCTTCTTGACCACGGAAGTCACTGATGTTGTAGCCGAGTGTTTTGAGCGTAGGAACACTCCCTGGTAACTCCTCACTTGATGCTGTAGTAAAGTAAGGTTTTAGCCATACTCTAGTACTGATTCTATTGTGCCTTAGTGCTGAGAATTTGTCCCATTTCTATTGGTGTATCTGTTTCCTGTAGTCCTTGTAGTTAAGCGTATCTTCCCTCGTGTTCTTGTCCCTGGAATTAGTGGTTGTTGGTTTGTCTGATTGTTTTCTTTAAAAAAAAAAAAATAACAACAAACCAACTTGGGCTGATCATTACTTGAAATTTAATATATACACAGAGTAGTTACCTTCAGAGAGGTATTTAGTGAGGTAGTTTTTAGTACGTGTTGTTTGTATGTAGTTGACTGCTGTAACACAAAAAAATAATTTATTATCACTTAGGAGCTGTGCACTTAAAGCAAAAAAAAAAAAAAAAAAAAAAAAAAAAAGTAGGGGAAAGGCTTTCCTGTAAAGGGACTGTGTGATCTGTTTGTGTAAATGTTTAGCACTGGTGAACGACCTGTTTGCTTTTCCTTGTGGAAGTCGTTTGTGAAGTTTAAACTGGGTGGTAGAGGGTAAATATAGGAAGCGTGTGGAATCCTTAATAATACACAGTATTTGTACTGAACATAATCCCTTCTCCAAGAACTTGGGAGTGGCTGAGGAGCTGAAGGTCTGCATTCCATCGACACCTTTTCCTTTGTTTCCTTTCCTGCTGTGTTCCCATTCTCGCGTGCAGCTGACTCCAGGTGTTCTGTGTTTATTTCCTTGCCTGTGTGCTGGATTTAAGCAACTCACTGATGCCATCATTTTGGGGTTTTTATCCCTAAGGGGATCGACTGCTGGAAGAAAAGGCAGTTTTGAAGAACATAAAGACAAATTTTGGTCTTTTAAAGGTTGCAGGGTGTTGTTTTGTTGTTTTTTTTTTTGTTGTTGTATCCAGTTCAGCACAGGAGCATTGGAGTGCCACTGATTTTGTACATTTCTGTCACCTTTTGTCAACCAATGTCACTGTTCTGTTCCTCATCGTGTCATGAATTGCCAGATGTGAAAACCAGCTGTATAAACCACGACCTTGGCATTGAACTTAATAAATTAAGAGGATGATGAAAAGAAATGAAAATTTCATAAATATTTAAAGGTTCAAGATCTTGCTTGACTCAAAGTGAGTCTGCCCAAACTGGTCATAATAATATTCCATGTGCATTGTAAAATTATGACAGCATTAATTGGAAAAAAAAATATATTTATTCTCTTAATACTCCATTTTATTTACTAGAGGTTTGGACTATAGATAACTGGGTAATTCAGATGGTAACACTGATGTGAGTCTGAGGAAATGGAAATTTAATTTACAGTTTTGAACGTGACTGTCTTCAGTAAGACAACTCTGCAGGTAATAATGGATACCTTAAAAAATAATAATAATGGTATAACCCTAATGGATAATGGGATAACCCTAAAACAGCACCTAGAAGATACTAAAGAGGTGTTTTTGTAGTCATTTCACATTTTTATTCATCAGTCTCTGGGGATTGCATTGCAACAGCCTCCTGGGCAGAGGGTAGAAAAAGAATATAAATCCTGATAGAAGACAATCTGCAATTTACTAAAGGATTCTTTTTTTTTTTTCCTTTTCCATGCATTACAAATGGGATGTGGGAAACAATATCTCAGTTTCTCATTCATTTTTGGTGGATTAAGCTTTAATTGAACACATCTGGGCGTGTGGAGAAGAAAATCAGAGTATTCCCTGTTTGATTTTGTGTGACATTAAGCAAAACAGCTGCTGACCCATTGGTAACTGGATTTTTTCCTTCTATCGCTGTAGGAATTTCCTCCACCATGAATGTGGACATTTCTTGTGATAATAATACAAGGGGAAATTATGTGTACACAGGCTTGGTACTAATCCAGCTGCCACGAGCCTTAGTGAGACTGCACAGTTCAAGCTTTCTCCAGGCTTTGCAGCAATTCCCAAAACGTGCAGAGTGCCTTGGGGAGTGATAATCCACCCTGGCCTGTGCAGGCAGCAATAAAGAAGTGGCAGAATGCTGATTTATAGCTGCCAAGAAGCTGCTTTGGGAAAAAGTGGAAATAGCTCCTAGGGCAACTACACATTCTCCATGTTTCTATGCTATTAAAAATCCATGTGGTGCCTTCTTGGGTGTTTTATTATCCTGCATCCATCCAGGCATTTCCAGTACAAACATCAGGCCACATCCAGGAGTTAAAATGGAGAATTTTATGCTCATTAACAAGCTGCTTTTTCCTTGCCCTGTGCTAAATGTGAGGAAAACAACTGCTTCAAATGTGAGCAGCTCAAAGCCCAGCTTGGCCCCAGCTTTGAGTGTTCTGGAGGAAACAGTCTGTGCCTCAGGCAAAGAATCTCTCTTAAGTGCATTTTGATTTTTCTTTTTTTTTTTTTTTGTGGGATGTAAATGGAAAGGCTGCCTGGCTTTATTTGGAGGTGCAGGCAAAAGCTGGGATTTTGCTTCCATAGTGATCTGGAGTTTCAGTTTTATGAGGTTGCAAACTGCCGCTGTGTTTTCAGCAGCATGTTCCAAAAGAAAGGTGGGCTGGAAGGAGGAAAAGGGGCAGGTGAGAGTGTCACATTCCTGGTAAAAGCTTTGGAATTACAGCAGGGATGCTTGGGTGGGGTTTTTTTTGGCAGCTTTAACCTGAGCAAAACCACCCTGAGACTTGCTTCAGCCCAGGTGTGGTCACTGCATCTCTGATCATTCCCTGAGCAGAACTACCAGGTGATCAGATCTTATTATTTGCAGAATCAGAATTGAGAAGATGATGGGCAGGGATGGGAATGGCTGAGAGGAGACCCAAGGAAAGAAGTTTTTGCAAGTGCTGAGGGGGCACGTTTAGGTGGGAAATGCTGGGTGACAAAAGGGCTGCACGAGGAAAGGGGAAAGATTTCTTTGTTAAAGTTGAGGGGATAGTGAGAAAAGCTTTAATTTTAATGGAAAATACAAAAGTGAGGGAGAGTTTTACACAGAGGAGAATGGTGGTGTGGGAGCAGGAAAAGGCTCTGCTGGAAGTGCTGTGGTGATAATTCCTCAGAAAGCACAAACGGAAAAAAATATCAATGGGAGGACAAAAAATATTTTTAGGAAGCACTGAGGAGAGAGTCCTGCCTCACTAGTGAAGTGCAGCTGGGCTGGGGAATAGATTTGTTCCTTTGATGTCCTGGTTTATCTCCTGTATTTCTCCTGCTCCGTTACCTCCTCCTGCCATTGAAATAGTGCAAGGAGACCAAAGTGGAAAAACATTATGAGATGGAAAAAAAAACTCAAGAGAAAAATGGGATTGAGCTGGGCTGAGCAAGGAGCACCCTGATAATTTTGACCTGGATGCGAGAAAACAATCCTGAAACCAGCCTATTTCACCAGTCGGTGGGTAAATAAGAGAAATAACAGAAATAACTCCTAGTTTTGGCATTCGAATTTGTGCCGTTTGCAGTAAAAGCGCCAGCGTTTCCTCCCGGAATGCAGAATTGCATGTTTAATCCTAACAGCAGCCATGTGTTGGCGTTCTGCTCGCTGCGCATCCCCCTGGGCACAGGGATCATCCAAGGTGTCGAGCCCAATTCTCCTCCTCGGGATGACTCAATCCTGCATCCAAACGCTTCCCCTCGGCATTCGGCTGCCATCTAGCGCCAAGCTGAGGGAAACTTGTGCTAAAAAAAACCCCGCTTTTCTGACAAGCGGCGCTTTTTAAATTCCGCAGCCCGCAGAGGCAGCGGGATTCAGGGATTGGCGCTGAATGGCTGCTGGGTGGTGGGAGCGCTGGAGGCCTCATCGCCCTTTACGGGAGGAAATCTTCCTAATGTTCAACCTTGAACCTCCCCTGGTGCAACTGAGGCCGTTCCCTCTCCTCCTGTCCCTGTTCCCCGGAGCAGAGCCCGACCTGGGGCTGTCCCCTCCTGTCAGGAGTTGTGCAGAGCCACAAGGTCCCCCCTGAGCCTCCTTTTCTCCAGGCTCAGCCCCTTTCCCAGCTCCCTCGGCCTCTCCTGGTGTCCAGCCCCGTTCCTTTCCCTGGACGAGGTGAACGAGAAGCTTTACAACCATAAAACATCCTGAGCTGGAAGAGATCCACAAGGATCAGAGTCCAAGCCCTCACCCTGCCCAGACACCCCAAAATCCCACCCTGTGCATCCCTGGGAGCGGTATCCAAACCCTCGTGGAGCTCTTGGGGCTGGGACCATTCCCTGAGGAGTCTGGTCAGTGCCCCAGAGCCCTCTGGGGGAAAAACCTTTCCCAAAATCCAGCCTAAACCTCCCCTGACACAGCTCCAGCCGTTCCCGGGGTCCCGTCGCTGGTCCCCACAGAGATCAGTGCCTGTCCCTCCCCTTCCCCTCACGAAATTGTACATTGCAATGAGGTCTCCCCTCAGCCCCCTCCAGCCCTCACGCTCCTCATAAAGCTTCTCCCCCACTACCCTCCTCTGAGCACCAACACCTTATAAATATTATCATTATCTATACATCTATATCACGCCTATAAAAATATCCATTTTTTTAATATATTATTTATCGCCCAAAACTCGCGGTGAGGCGGCACAACCCTCTCCCTCCACGCTGCGCCCGACGCTTCCCAGAGCTCGCCGGCCACTCACACCCCACTCGCCCTCGCCCAGCACCCTCCGGTCCTTTCTCCCGGCACTCCCCTCACGGCGGCCGCGGCCGCTCCGCCTCCCCCGCGCCGTGCCGCGGTTGGCCGCGGCGGGGCCCTGCTGACACGTCCCGTCCCCGCCCGCCGCGCTGCCGCCGCCATTTTGTGGAGCGGCGGCCGGGAGGGAGGGAGGCGCGGGCAGCCCCAGCGCCGTGCCCGCCATGCCGTCCGCGCCGCTCCGCGTGGCCGTGGTGTGCTCCAGCAACCAGAACCGCAGCATGGAGGCGCACAACATCCTCAGGTAAACGCTGCTGCCCGGTTCACCACCCCCCCCCCCCCCCCCCGCCCCGTGCCGCCGGCGCTCCGCTGTCAGGGAGGCGCGGATGGGGCCGTGCTTTGGGGCCCGCGCCCGGCCCGGCAGGCCCGTGGTTGCGGGACAACACCTTGCCTTCACCCTGCCTTCATCCCGCTCGTACCCGCATTTCACCTCGCTGCCACCCTGTTTGTACGCCCTTTTCACCGCCCATTTACCCGCTTTTTACCCCGTTTTCACCTCGCCTCCTCCGCGCCCCGCTCCAGGCCGCGGTCGGGGTCCCGGCCCTCCCTGACGGAGCTGTGGCCCCAGTGCTGAAAACACGAGCTGGGGACTTGGGTGGAGCAGGGCCTGTGTCTCGGCTGTGGAAACTTAAATGCTCCCTTTTTCCCTGGGTTTTTCCAACCCCCTTTTTTTTTTTTTTTTTTTTTTTTTTTTTTCCCCTTGAGTCCATCTGGAAGGGGCCCACAGGGAAGCCGGAGAGGGACTCTTCGTCAGGAGCTGGAGTGATAGGACAAGGCGTAATGGGTACAAAGTGAAAGAGAGGAAATTTAGGTTAGATGTTAGGAAGAAATTTTTTTTAGCATGGTAAAAAGGGTGGTAAGACGCTGGCACAGGGAGATTGTGGCCGTCCCATCCCTCGAAGTGTCCAAAGCAAGGTTAGACAGAGCTTGGAGCAACCTGGGATGGTGGAAGGTGTTGGGTTTTAAGGTCCCTTCCCACCCATTAACATTCTGTGAAGACTGAGCCACTCTGTGCCCTAAAAGGGAGCCCTTTCCTCTCACAGGAAAACCAGAACATTCGGTTCAGAATGCTAAATGTCTTTGAGATTATGATTGTTAATCTGTTTAGCACTCCCAAACCTCATCTTGGCTGCAGAGGTGAGATGGGAGACTGGGGACAGACGGATGGACAGGAGAGACCTGATCTGCCTGAAATAGTGTCCCTAAATCTTCCCCTTACACGAACATGATAAGGATGGTCGGGTTTATTTTATTAAAGTTACGCAAAGAAACATTCACATCAAATGGCATAATAAGCAAAACAACTGTGCGTAAGCTGCGTGCTACATGTAAATAAAAATAAAAGCTTTGAAAGGAATAAATAATAGAAGCATTTGGTCTGGCAGCCATCTTACTGTGACAGCGTTTCATGCACTTCACGCTCACTCTTGGCATCGGATGTTACCTGTGGCAGTTCTGTGAAAACATGACATTGTTTTTCCTCTAATAATGCTGGAACTGAGTTTTAATTGAAAGCTGAGTGTTAAGGACAAAGCTAAATTTACTTCTGATGTCTGGCCTTTTCCTTCCCCCGTGCTTTTGCAGAAATAAATCACTTCCGGTGTGACCGATGCTCGCCAAACGTGGCAGGGGTGGTTTTTAAAAGTCTGTTCTCCCTTAAGATTTGAATTTAAAAGTAACAAAACAGTATTTAGAAAACGTTTCATTTTATTAACATCGTCTGTAGTTACAGCAGCAGTAGCACAAATGGCAAAGCAGAGATAAATTGCTGATGCTGCTGTAAAGAAGTAACAGCCTTTTTGCCAGCAAACTTGAGGAAAATGCCTGTGTTGGCTCCAAGCCAGCCTGCCTCACCAGTTCAGGGCAGTGTGTTGCAACGCAGTTGGAAAGAACACACGATTAAAAGAGGAAGAAGCTGAGGAATTACGAAATTTTAAGGTATTTTGTTACTGGATGACAAGACTTTAAAAGACACAAATTCTGTGTGCTGTTGGAAAACAAAGTCTGGGGTGCAGCATTCAGCGTGTTTTGTAATTAACCAAGTTTTAAACACTTCGTTCTCATTTTCCAGCAGAAGTCAGGCTGGAGGCCTGTCTGAAGTTTGTTGGTAGAGTAAGAGCCATCACCACAGGGCCGAGGAAGCAAAGGGGAGCAGGAAGAGCCGTGCAGAAAGCCACGGGCCCTCCTCAAAAGCTGTCAGGCTGGCTGTGTGTAACCCCGCCCTAGGTCAGCTCTTACTCACCCTGCGTTATTTTAATGCTTTTGCAGGCTCTGCTGGGGTGGGGTGAGAAGAGAAGCAGAGCAGGCCTGGGTGCTGTGTAGCACAGCAATAACAAAAACATCCTCCTGTTGCAAACACAAACCCACAACACAGCTGCTGGGACAAAAATTAACTCTACCCCAGCCAAAACCAGCTCGTTCTGCAAGTGATTTTATCTTTTATTTTATGTTTTGTCATAGAGCATGCAGACTCAGGCCATGGTTCTCCCTCAGAGGAGGAAGGCAGAAGGGTAAATCTCTTTCAGACAAACTTTTTTATGCAGCAACTTCCACATTTCTGTTTGTTTGGTAGTACCCTGATGGCTTTGGAAGGAAGTTACTGAGTTCAAGTTCTCTGTGTCACTTACTAGCAATAAAAATTTCTAAAATGCTGATACACACTTCTGCCACATAGTCCTTGTTGTAGAAAGCTAACTTTTAGGAAGTTAGGAGTATGAAGATGAGATCTTAGTGGCAGCAGGGAAATTAAAATATTGCAACCCCTGTAGCAAAAACTTAGTTCTCATATTGATGTTAAGAAAACTTAAGTTAGACACGTGCTGTTTTCAGAAGTTGTTATCACAGCTTCTCTCCTGACATCATCTGTCAGCACCAAAATGCAGGGAGGTATTGGCATCTGTATTGCCTAATTTAAGAAATCCTAAATTAATAACCCTGCAAGAAGGAGTTATTTTCACATTTTTATATTAAAGCACACTTTCATTTGACAGCTTAGTAGTGATAATGCAAATTATAAGTTGTTAGTATTCAAAGTGAGTTAACAATGCTTTTGTCCTGCTGTTCAGCAGTGTGGGCTTGTTTTGGGGGATGTTTTTTTATATTGATTGGGTGGCATGAGATGTTTTTTAAGTAGCCTACAAGGGTTGCTGGTTATTTTCCTGCTACCTCTTGTGGAAAGGGACGTGGTAAAATTAGTGATTGGTCCCTGAAATCCTTCACTACTCCGAGAGCAGTGGCACTGGAGGATTTATTGCATTTGCTTTAATATTTAACAATATTTCCTACAGCCATTGGAAAGAGAGGCTGTGCTGTTAGGAACAAACAAGAAACTGAGCAGCAATTTAATAAGAATGTGTGAGATCCCCAGATAAGAGTGAAATAAAAGGTGTGGACAAAAGCTCATGTCTCAAGCTGCACAGATGATTATTATTTCTCCTGCCAGTTCCTGAGTGGTCCCAGTCAGTGCAGTCCAGGTTGGTCTCTGATTTCAGAATTATTTTCGGTGAGCTCTGAGATCCTTTGGAGGGAAGTGCTCAGGGGCACTTGAGTGATCCTTTGTGGTGAGCTTTGGACTGAGAGGTGAGCAGAGAGCTGAAACGAGATTGGGCAGTGGCTCGCTTTGTCCTTAACACATCGGTGGTTTATCTACATCTGCCTTAATAGCATTCATAGAAACAACTCCCTGAAATGTGCTCATTATTAGTCTGTTAAAGTTTAAGCTCCACATTTTCAGAAGATAAGTCTCTTAGTCTGTCTTACTCTTTACTTTTTGTGCCAAAGCTCATTTTTTTTTTTTCCATCTTCTGGGTAGTTTTACCAGGTGAAAACCAAAGCCATTGTTTTGTAGGAATTGTTCATTTTTACAGTTGTGCCACATTTCCACAGACACCTGAGGATTCACTACACTGGATGTGTCCAGCTATTTAATAAAAGCTGAATAATATTTAATAAAAGCTCCTGACTGATGGCTCTCTGCTGGCATTTTTCCATCTCCTGTGCCCCAGTCGTTGTAAGAAATGTGTTGGAATGTTTTTAGAATATTTTGTTGTACCTGGGGCATAAATAGTGTAAAAAATGACACTGCCACTCACCAAGGTACAAAGCATGAAATTCCATGTGAGGAACTCATATTCCAGCTATTAAGGAAGTAATTTTGAATGGATCATGGGCCTTGGAGGCACAAATTTTTGATGTGTTAAATGTCAAAGAGTCAAATTGGCTTTGTATGAAATCATGTGAACTTCAGGGACACCTACAGCAATTAGAGGTGGAGGTTTTAATGTGTGTGATCCAAGCAGATCTGTTCTAAAGAATAATGTTAAAATAAAGGGAATCATAGAAGAAAAGATAAATTGAAACATGAATTTTTTAGCACTGCAATTTCTTCTGTACATATTATGTCTCACTTCACATCCAGTAGAAGCAGCAGAATCAAAACTTGGATCTGCAAGTCTTGCAGGGAAAATAAACGAACAGTGACTCATAACTGCACCAGTTACATGTGATGGAGGGCTGGGAGGGACAAAGAATTGCACTTTATTCCACTTGTATCCATTTTCAGTCATCAGTCCTGCAGAAAGAAGCAAAAAATCCTCATGTATCTTGTCTGTTTACAGAAATAGGCACCTATAAATAGTTGCTGGAGGAAAAAGTGTGGGGAAGCAAGAGAAGAGGAAGAGGGGCTGTGTTCCAGTGGGAGGAGCTGAAGGAAATAAGTGTTGGCAGTTTCAGAGCTGTGTTTGAGGTTGGGGCAGGAGGTGGTCACAGTCTCTGCCCAGCAGCATTTTGGGATCACTTTGGGGACGGCCTTTGAAGGCAAACAAACAATTGGAGTTGGTGTCTTCTGCTGAATTCCCTTGGATGTGCTGACCAAGGAGCCTGGGCCAGCTCTTGCACTGAGTCCCAGTTCTGCTCACTCCCCTCAGAGGAAAGCACTGCAAATCTGGGGTTGTTTCTGGGGGTGTGGGGGCACAGGCACTGGGTGGTTCACTTGCTTTTTGTTTTAACATTGTTCACTCCATTCAGTCTCTGCTAAAATCATTCAAGCTGAAAGTGTGAGTCCTTAAAAAAATAGATTAACTCCTGGTCTTGCTGTTTCAAGTTAGGTTTTCATCACAGCCCAAATGTTGCAGCCTTCTGGGTGATGGCAACAGTACTTTACCATGTAACTTTGTCCATTAGACCACCAGAAAATCTCTTTTTTGTCCCATTGTTCAATAGATTGCTGTATTTTTTAATATTACTGAAGGAGGTGTTGAGGTTTGAGTATTTCAGTTAATCAGCAAGAACATTTTGGCATTACTCCTAAAGACAAGCAGGTTCCTGCCTTTTTTTTTTTTTTTTTTTTTTTTATTGTAACTATTAAACAAGTAGGTGTTCATAAGAATGGAATGAAGTAATCCCTGGTTTAGCCAAGAGTTTTAAAGAGCAGCCAGCAGAACATTTGCCCCACTTGTGTAAAGGTAATTGCACTGTATGGTTTTCAGTGGCAGGCACACAAATGTTTGTCCTGGGCTAATTAAATTACACATTGGGCAACAAAGTGAGAAGAATAATGCAGTTAGGCCAACAGTCTCAGCAGGACACTGAAGTACTGATCAGTCAGTACAGTTGCTTATTTGTATCAAGAGAAAACCATCTTTGAGTGTGTTGTCACAAATACAAAACGTGTTTGTTGCAAATCCAGGATGTCTGAAAGCACAAATGACATTTCCAAATAGCTGTGTACCAGAATTGTAAGAAAACTGCTGTCAAGTAGAGGTGTTTCCCTTGAAATGATGTGTGAATTTAGATTGTAACTGTAAGTAAATACACATTGGGTACTCTAGGCAATTTGGTTGCTCAGCTAGGAATTTTAGCTGCTGGCTAAGAGGTGTTTTTAAGATTCACTCTAATGTTCTTCAGCACTTTAAAAATTCAATTCAATCCAGTCTAACTGTGTTCTCCCCCCTTCCCTTGTGTCTTTCAGCAAACGAGGATTCAGCGTCCGATCCTTTGGCACAGGGACTCACGTGAAACTGCCAGGACCAGCCCCGGACAAGCCAAATGTTTATGACTTCAAAACAACATATGATCAGATGTACAATGATCTGCTTAGGAAAGACAAAGAACTGTATCCCTGTGGCATGGCCTCTTTAAAAAATCCAGTGTGGTTCATCCTTGAAAGGTGTAATTCATTATTTGGCATTAAGAATCTCTAGAGTTGCTTGGCTGGCGAATTTTAAATGATTAAGTTTATAGGAGGTTTTTTTTTTTTTTTAACAGTGGGCCTCTAATGCTCCCTTGTAAATTGTTACCCAGTTCCAATGCACACATTCCAAATGCTCTTTTGTAGTGTGTTACCATGTTTAGCTCTTGAATGAACACATCAATGCCCTCAGATTGTCCATTGCCTCCCCTGCACTGTGGATCCTTCTCAGTGCAAAGACTGTCCTGAGTTTGGATTTGGGAAGAGCGACCACCTCGACTTTAATGTTGTATTTAGCTCAGACAAACTGCCAGGTAAGGCTTACAGAATACTTTCTCTGGGAGAGAGGATGCCTTTCATTAAAGAGCTCACCCTTCTCACTGAGGATTTTGTGATATGTGATTTGCTCTGTGCACCGAGAAAAAATAACCCTGTAGTTTGTTATAAAGAATGGACAGAGGAGAGCCCAATAACATTTAATCCTGGAGAGCAAAGGTGGTCAGGGTTAGGCACACTACTAAAAATGTCCCAGCTGCATTATTTTAAAATACCTGTATTTAAACTTGTTTTTTTTTTAATAAGAAAACCCACAAACAGAACTTGGGGAACTCATTCTAGATGTTTTTTCAACAAAGATACTTTTTTTAAAAAAAAGTTCAAAATGTAGGATGTAGTCTTAATATATCACATGTGATGTGCTGGTTTATTTGATTTTTTTTCTTAATTCTTCTGCCTATAGAGAAAAGGAAAATCTTGCAAACCCATCTTAATGAGGTATGCCATATCCATATCCTGATTAAAAGAACTGCTTAAAAGAAAACTCCTTGAAACTGAGAATGAATTTTAACAAGCACCAATGACTTGAGATTTCCTTTTTTGAATTCTTCACTGCTGCTGTGCTGAATATGGCAGTACTTAAGAAAAAAAAAAAAAAAACCAAAAAACAACAGGAAGCCAACTTGTTCCCCCTCTCAGCATGATTTGGAGTCACCATTGTGGTTCTGCTCCATGCTCTGCTGTGTTCCCCAAATATATTTGCAGTGTAACAGTTAAACCTTTTCTCAAGATAAAGGAGGTTTAAACAAAAGCCACTGCAAGGGAAATAGGGCAACGGCAAAATGCCTCTGTGACTTTGCTTTTTTTGATTCTCAGATAATTTAAGGTTTTCAGACTGAAGACTGGCAGCACAGAAAGCAACTCCATTTCCAGAAGTGGGTTTTGAGGGTAAAGATTTTAACCAAAACCAGACCTGCTCTCATCAGCGAGTTGTGGAATAGGTTTTGTGTCCCAGGGGCTCTCAGTTCTGTTGGGTGAGCATAACTTCAGAGAGGGGATGGGAATTACCTGTGGGGTGGGAGGGGCTGCTCTCCTCATGGGCTTGGAGTGTGGTTGGGCTGGGGGTACAAAGGAGGGGTGCTTCCATATGATTGAGCTGCTTATTCTGTTTCCCAGCCTTGCTTTCATCATCTGTAGCCTGAAATTTTGAGTCTTGCTGCCAACACCCTGCTTGTTCCCATATCCCAGTGAGGAGACACCTGAGGTTTGAGTGCTCTCCTTGCAGGCACTGTGGACACCAGATACTCAGTGACACTGTGGCTGTGAGGGAACATCCTCTGCCCAAATAAACAACCCCCAGGTTCAGAAGGCAGTGGCCTCAAACCAAAATGAGCTGCTGCACTGCTGGACCTCACTCAGAGCAAGGTTAAAGTTGTGTTAGAGAGAAGAGATGCACTGAACCTCTACTGTTCACTTGAGAAGAGGGGGGAACAGCTATTAAAAACCCACTCTGCAGAGATTAAAAGCACCTTCATTGCAGTTAATTAGTGTAATATAGAGCACAGGCTCTCATACCTTGAAGGCATATGTTGAATTTCAGCAGCACAGGAATAGGGGATTAATGGAGCCAGGAATACAGATTTGGTTGAGTAGGTGGTTACAGTAAATCTAAAATGGAAGTACTTCAAAGCCTTCTAAGATGTGGCAGTTAAAACTTAGAGTTAAAATAAGTATCAGCATCTCCCATTGAATTTTTAGAATGTAGCATTTCAATTCTCTGAGCCCCAGTCGAGGACTGCCCCAAAACCATTCAACAGTGTTCTGAAGGTTGCTTTTTAAAGCATCCCTCTGTTATTTCTAGGACAATAGTAGAGAATTCTGCTCCTAATTTGAGGAAGACACAGCCATGGTCTGTAGTTCCCATACACCACCTTGTATTTGCATATGTAACCCACCTTTCCCACATTAGGATTATTTGTCCTTGTCATTACTTACCCCTTACAACTCCGTGAAGGGGTTTGAGGACTTAATTCTAATTCTGTGGTGGTGACCTTAAAGCTGAAACAAAATTAGAGCAAAACTGCTGATGAGCTTTGCCTTCAAGTGAAGGCAGAAACTAGTCAAGGGTGAAACTTGCTAAACAGTTTAAATTTAAACTCAGTTTAAATCTTCATCAGCAGTTGATGTTGTGCCCAGGGATAGGAGCTGTTCAAATGGAAATTTGGCCAGAATTCTGCAGGAATTGCTCCTGGGTTCTTTATCAATGTAACTCCATGGCTGATTTCTTTCCTTTCCTCAACACTGATGTGTCTGTGACCCTCACATTAAAGATGATTTTCACAGATGGGGTATTTTTAATTAGGATTTCTAGGCAGCCTGCACTTACCCTGCAAGCTTGGCCTCCTCCTCTGTTCCTGACATTTTTTACCTCCTCTTTTAATTTGACCTCCCTAACTTCAGATAGGATTCCAGTTTTAGCTCCTTAGCTCTGTGAGGTTATAAAATTGAGGGGAGGGTGGAAAATGTGTCCTGAAGAAGTTCCTAAAGCTGCTTCAGTTAGGAGGAAAATTCCAGAAATGAAGAACTCGGTGCACCTCCCTTGAAGACATTGATTCTTTTCTGTCCAAAAAAAAACCCAAAAGGTAGTGCTAATCTTGGTGATGGGATCTAGCTTTAACCCTGTGAACTCCATATTGAAGTTGGATGCCCATGTGATATTTTATACGTAGCTCAGTCTTGAGGAGTAACTGACCTAAATTCTACTTCAGGTAAGCTCTTCATGCATGTATTTATCTTACATTTTCATCTGGTTTTTCTTCGTGGATTTTGAACTGCTAAGCACTTGTCAGCTTCTCTCCTGAGCTGTCATTCCAGTGTTCAGCAGGAGAGCTGTGTCTCTGGAAGCCACTTTGGAATGTTTCATTTAGATCTGTTGAGGGATTTTTTCCTTTTGTTGAGTTTGGCTATTTTCTTCTTTTTTTTTTATTTTGAAGCCTAACCTTGCAAGGCCTAAAAATAGTTGAAGTCATGGCTTGTGTGTCAGTGGCAAAACTTCTTCCAAAAGCAGAGCAGTTACAAGTCTCATTTTCATTCTTACCATGTCTTACAAAGCACTTCAGTGCTGCTAGAAATAGCGGGGATGAGGATGGAAAGAAAGTGTTTACACTGGATTTAAACAGGCTTCTGAGAGGCACATTTCTGCAAATCAACATGCTTCCAGCCACAGGCTGCATTCCAATCCCTTTTTCTCCGTGAAGGATTGTTAAGACCAAAAGGCTTCACAGGATCTTGGGCCTTTCAAAGGCAGCAAATTTTCAGTACTTCTTCATCTGCCTTCAGATCACAGTGCCTTTAATCTTGGCTTCATTCACATTAAAAACGAAATACATCAAATTATTAAAAATATATGAGCTGGATATATATTATTTAAATACTATTTCCCCTGTTTTTGAGCTGTGGGACATGGTACAAACTACAGACTCTGATCTAATAGCAAATGCTTTTCAACAACATAAAACACCCTCTGCCATCCTGTCTCTTCTGGGTAGTCTGAAAGGTTTATTTCCTTATCCAAGGTGAGCCCCAAACAGATCTGAGGAATTCTGACTGAAGGATCCAGTGTGAGGCTGGTGACTCTTGTAAAATCCATTCAGAGCTGCAGTGATTTCACTCTTTGGCACTTTCATCCCAGTTTGAAGGGGGGGAGTGAAGTGACAGTCGATGCTTCTTGCCTTGAAGTTCCCTGCCATTAACATAAAACTTCTGTGCCAACATTAGGGATGCTTATACTTCTTTTCATTTATTCCAAACCGATTCCCTTTTCATTTCAACTGTAATTCCTTAAACTGGCATTGATTGCAGGCCAGGGATGTTTCCTGCAGACCTCATCCAGCGCGGTGCTTTCTCTGCATCCTCCTGGTGCCAAGTGGTCCTACTGTCTCTTCATTGTATTCTCGGGTTTCCCAAATGTGCTAAATGAAATGGTTTAATCGATTCAGGGTTTGCAATGCTTGTGGTTTGCTCTGTCTGAGGTACCTTCGGCTGTAACTGGAAATTCTGAGCTTCACAGCAGCAGCAGAAGGGTGACAGCAGCAGAAGCCAGTTTGGAAATGGCTGTTGTAGTCCCTGCTTCCCTGGGCAAGGGGATGATTCATCCTTTCCCACAGACCTCTCTCCTCAAAGCACATCCCCCCTCCCAGTCCTGCATTTGCTGCTCATCTCTGGAACCTGGCACTGCTTCCCAGACCTGAGGGAGCAGCCCCGAGTCCCGTTGGAAGGGACCTTAAATGTCATCTCATTCCACCCCTGGCCATGGCAGGAGCACCTGGCACAGACCAGGTTGCTCAGGGCTCCATCCAGCCCTCTCGCTCATCTGCTGCTCCTTGGAGTGACTGCAAAAGTGACATCTCCGTGTCACTCTCTGCCAGGTGATCAAACACTCTGGATTGCAGCAATCCAAACCAAACTCCTCTTGAAGTCCACACTTGGATGAAGTGCACGCTCAGCTGTTTGATGGCATAGACTCAGTGCCACATCCTCGAGTCATCTTGGTACCCTTGTCATTCTGCTGCTCCCTCCAGTACATCTGTGACATTCCTTCTCCGCCTCTTTGCCACTGGACTTGGCCATTACTCCCTCTTTTCCCCTCTGGCAGCTAGATCTGTCAGTTCTCACCCCAAATACAGCTTGAGCTGCTCAGCACTGGTAAATTCTTGTCTGGCACTTGAGCTCAGGGCTAAACTCAAGGTGTTTGCTGCCCTCACTGATGTGAAGACACTTCACCCTCAGCTTTGGGCTCAGCCAGGCTTCGGGAACTGAGCAGGGCTGGCATGTGGTTATTTATATTTGGACCAGCTCCTAGGAGCAGTTGGATTAATCCTTGCAGCTCATGGCTTCCAAATGCTGGGTGCTTGTCTTTCACTAGAAAAAACAAGTTCAGGTTTTTTGCAGGTCATTCATGCAGGCACAAATGTTGTAGAAATGTCATGGAGCCCAGCTTAGTGTCTTCCTGATTGTTTTGGATGGCATATTTTAGAATCCTAAACTGGTTTGGGTTGGAAGGGACCTTAAAGCTCGTCCTGTGCCATGGGCAGGAATACCTTCCCCTGTCCCAGGTTGCTCCAAGCCCCATCCAACCTGGCCTGGAACACTTCCAGGGCAGCCACAGCTTCTCTGGGCAACCTGTGCAGGGCCTCCCCACCCTCACAGAGAGGAATTTTCCCCTAATATCCCATCTTACCTTGCTCTGTTTCCATTTGAATCCAATAGAATGGTTCAGCATTTAGACTTCATCAAGTTAGGGACCAACAAAAGACTTGTGCACAGTCTCTGGTTTGCTCTAAACTGCAGTTTCAATTCCAGAGGACAGGCATTGTATTAGGAATTTTTTCTTAATATCCCATCTCACCCTGCTCTGTTTCCATTTGTATCCAATAGAATGGTTCAGCTTAAGACTTTATCAAGTTAGGGACCAACAGAAGACTTGTGAACAATCTCTGGTTTGTTCTAAACTGCCCAGTTTCTATTCCAAAGGACAGGCATTGTATTAGGAATTTTTTCCTAATATCCCATCTCACCCTGCTCTTTTTCCATTTGAATCCAATAGAATGGTTCAGCTTTGATTGTGCAAAATCTCTAGTTTGTTCCAGACTGCCCAGTTTCCATTCCAAAGGACAGGCATTGTGTTCTCTGGGTGTGGAGTGAAGGCAGTTACTGCAGCCATAACCACTGTGCCTGGAAATTGAAATTTGTGGTGCCTGTGCCCATTTCCAGTCTTTCATTCCCTCTAAAAGGAGCTGGTTCTGAAGGTGGAAGATGCTTGGGCAGCCTCACCCCCCTCACACATTTCATTTAAGGAAATGTCCAGTTCCTAGACAAACTGTAACACAAGGTGTCGTGTTCATAGTGCAGATACTAAAAAATAAATGAGGCTGATGTGGAAAAGAGACCTGCAAATGCCATTCATGCTTTGGTGAGAAGCACTCTGCTCTGCTCCTGGTTTTCCCAAAGAAGAAATGCAGTGTTTGAGGATGGTGTCAGCTGCACCAAAGGGAGTAATCAGCAGATTTATTTGAAGATGTAGAAGCTTTGGGTGCCATCCATTACTTTAAAGATTTAAATTTTTTCCCCTAAAATGAGCGTGTACATTTTAGCAAGTATCATTTGCCCAGTTAGGTTTAATAAATTGGCTTTTATATTTTCAGGAATGGCCTGGGTTGGAAGGGCCCTTAAATGTCATCTCATTCCAGCCCTGTCCATGGCAGGAACACCTGGCACAGACCAGGCTGCTCAGAGCTTCATCCAGCCTGGCCTTGGGCACTTCAAGGGATAGGGATGGGAATTTTAGATCGATATAATTAATTTCTATACCCCAACACTTCCAGCTCAAATCACTTGTGAGCTTCAGCTTCACATGGGAGTTAAAAGGGAATTTACTGAATACTTAGATGAGTAAGATAATTTTATCATACAGGATAGACACTTGACTCTCTTGGCCATCTCTAGGTTGGTGCTCGTGGCTAAAAGTGGTTTTTGGGTCCTGTCAGTGACAAATAATGGAGTATGAAATATAAAATCTGGAGGAGTGAGGGATGTTTGGAGGGACGGTTACCCAGATGTCTGGAGCAGGGACCCATCAGTTGGATGGTAAAAGGCATTTCTGGTGTCCATGACAGGAATTTTAAATTTGTGTCGCAAAAGCAGTGAAAGCTTTAGGGGTTTACCTAAACACTCTTATTTTTAATGAATCTTCATCACCAGTATGGGATTACCTTAGCTAAAAGGAGAGAATGCACAGTCAGTAATAGAAATTCTCCATGAGAATGAGCAACAATGCTGTGCCTGTTGGAAAAACCCAACTTTTGTGCTGCAACGTTTCCTTTTTATATCGAGCCTTTCCACTGCTGAGAAGTCCTGCCTAAATTCCATCACACTGTGGACCTGTTCAGCACAGTTACTCTATTAAAGGTGAAATCCAAATTGGACTCTGGAGAGATGTGGTGGATTTACTCTGCCAAGAGTTAGGTGAAGGGAAACGTAGGCAAGTTCTGGTGTCCTCCTGGGCTTGGTAGGGCTACAAAATGTGACAGCACAGAAAACCAGGGGAATTCTCTCCTGAAAAGAGAGCAGGGATGCACAGGACAGGGAGTGTGGAGTTGAAATCTGTTGGAAGGAAAGCAGAGCCTGACTTAAATGACCCAACACCTGCCAGTGTGGTGGAAACCATTCATAAGTTATTTTATCTGCATTCACCTGAGCTCCCAAAGAGCTGGGTTATTATACCTTGGAATAATAATGTGCAGAGCACACCCCCTTCCTGGCTTTTTCCAGGTGAAAAAGATTCCAGGCTACCAAATAGGAAAGCACCATAAATCTTCACTGCTTCTCTCAGTCTCCTTTTATAGGCAGATGGACCCTTGGAAAAAAAAAAAAAAAATAGCTGTAAGTTGGCAGCAGAGAGCTGGGCTGCAAACAGAAATCTTGTGTGGGTTTGGGAATCTGCGTAATTCTGTCTCCAGGCTCACTCAGGAAAGCGAGGGGACAGATGCCAGCAACATTTTATCCTAGAAAGGGAAAAAAGAGAACCCAAAAAAGTGTGTGGGATGTTGTGGATTTTTTTTTTTCCCCCCCTCTTGAACTGCGTGATGTAGAAATGAGGAGTGCAGAGCCCGGGGAGGGCTCCCCTTCCAACTGAGCAAAGCGACGCAGGCAGATGTTGGCATATTTTGGAAATGGCAGATATTTTGGAAATGGTATTTTGAAAATGCAGTCATTTTCCTGCTCTGCAAATAACCAGAGGTCTGAGATGGCTCCATCCAAGTGGTTTTTTGTTTTTTTTTTTTTTCCCCAAACATGACAAACCCCAGGAGATTTCACAGGGGTGCTGGTGTGCAAGAGCTTTGGGCTGTAAAGGACAATTCCTTAAGAATATAAGGAGAAACCTTTTGATAAAGAAGAGTAAAAAAGGCTTGGGAGTAGAGAAAAGAAATGCAGCAGAAGTGAGGCTAATTGACAAGATTTAATTGTGATAAACATCACTCAGTTCGTGGTGCAAAATTGAAATTACAAGTAGTTGAAGTGCAGTGATGCAGACACACAGAAGAACTGAATCTATTTCCAACATGAAGTAGACTCTTGTAGGTAGAAAGCTGGGTTTAATTTTTTAATACAAATTAAAAATTTGAAGGATTTAAAAGCTTTGGAGGCTGTTTGCTTGAGCAGGAGCACCGTGAGCACACAGGTGCACATCTGGGCAGTAGAATTCCAGCTCCTGCTAAAAGGTAGGCAGGAAATTGTTTGTCCTTTGTTACAAAAATAGCAGGAGTGTTTTCTGAAAAGAAATACCTGTCTGTCACCTTTTCAGCAAGGAAATAAGCCCAGATGACCTCTTACATATTGCTGCAAATTGTTTTATTCTCAGAATTGTTATCTCAAGAAATTACAGGCTGTTATCCTTACTGTTACATTGTAAAAATACCTACTTAGATGGCTAAAAATGCTGCTGTGGTAAAGTCAGGCAGAGATGCATCCCCTTCCAGGCTTTCTCAATCCAAACCTTCCTGGTATTCCCAATTTACCCCCAAAACTTCCCCTTCAGAGGCTGTTTGGTTTTACTCCAGCCAGCAGATCTATGTGACAGTCAAGCCTGGAGCGCTCCCAATGAAAGTGCACATCCCAGAAGGGTGGGAAACATTGGGATTAGAGAACCCTGCCTGAAAAGGGGCTCCAGGATGTAAAATCAGAGCCTCAAGGTTACAGCAGCAGCATAAATATAGCAGCATCACAGATTCCTTTCACACAGTGACGAAGCTCTGACAGGCATAAAGTCAGTGTTTTTCTTTTCCTCCCCATTTATGCATCTCAGGATATTTTTATGGGATGTGCTTCTGTGGTTCCTTTGGCTTCCTTTGGAGTTTCAGTTGCATAAATCCACATTGCCAGGTAGGGCTTTGTGCAGGTGGCACCTGAAACACCTCGGGATGGCCTTTGAAGAGTGAGGAGCAGTGGCTGAAAGGGATGTAGGACTGAACAGAAGAGAACAGAACTGCTCACAGAACAGCACAGGCTGGGGGGGTCGGAGTATTTATGGATATAAAAATAGTTGCCCAAGAAAAGTTCTTCTTCTGAGGGCCTTTTAAAGCTGTGGTGCCACTGACAGGTCTGTGAAAAGCAGCTGCATGATGGGGGTCACACTCACATTGGGAATCTCTTTAGTGGTCACTGATTTTTAGATTTGCAACCAGGATATTTTATTATAAAGATACGTTCATTATTTACCTTGTGCTGGTCATTTACTCAAAACCATGACTTTCCTTCAAGTAAAGATACTTAACTCAAGCTACTTCAGATACACACAGAATGGAATTTTACACATGTTGGACAGAAATAAGAGAATCAAGCCACGACCAGAAAGATTCCAGAACTGCAAAGACGTTTTTGATTTGATCCTAACGTGTGAAGAAAGAGTCTATGATCAAGTAGTAGAAGGTAAGGAGCTTGAACTGGTAAATCAAGTTAACTTTGGGGTTTTTTCCCTCCTCCTTGAAGTCCTCCACAAATCTGGAAACCTTTCTCTCCTCCAGCTACTGGAAAACCAGTGAGGACAAGAGCTTGCAGTTACTGATGTAGATTTATGCACCAGAGAAGTGGTGGCTGAGCACTTGTCCCCAAAAGGTGCTGGCAGCTACTCAGAGTGTGTGTGCACAGCAAGGGCTGGCTTAAGGAAATTTATAGAAACTCCGTGTTTGCTTTGGAAATGCTCATGGATCTCAGAAACTGAACAAATTGGGGATGAGCTGATGGAAAAACAAAGTCTGAGCTGCCTTCCCTGCAGGCTTCCTGTGAGCTCCCAAGCAGTTCATCCCCATTAAACACCTCCTGGGCAGGTGGAGTGAAGCATGCACAGACGACTCTTCGGCTAATTAAAGTTGAAAACAGGTTTTATTTATGACAGCACTGGACACATGCAGAATATTTCCCAAAGGCATGTGTGAAAAAGTCACAAACTGCTGCTCTCTACTTATCCAGAAAGGTTTTACATATTCAGATGTTTTCCAGGACACCTAATACATAATTATTACCTGTCCCCACTTTGTATTATAATTAGCTGGATGTTCATTACAGCTGCCCAGTTGTCCTCTTTAATTGGGTCTGTGGGCTCTGAGATGGGTCAGGGGCTTCTTTGAAGAGGAAGTAAGAGCTCTTCCTCGTGGTGAACTCTTCACCTGTGTCAAGTTGGCAGGGCTTCTTGACCTGCTGGTCACAGTCCAAGCCTCCCCTCATAGTTCCATTATTCTTAGAAGCCACTTGAATTTATGGTTCCTGCTCTTTCACAATACTTCATGTGCTGTAAAATCCATGTTCCTGCTCTTTTACAGTACTTCATGTGCTGTAAAATCCATGTTCCTGCTCTTTCACAGTACTTCATGTGCTGTAAAATCCATGTTCCTGCTCTTTTTCAATACTTCATGTGCTGTAAAATCCATGTTCCTGCTCTTTTACAATACTTCATGTATCCCCCATCACTCCTAACTTTGCTTCAGTTATCCCCCATCTGGTATCAATTGATTTCCTTGTGAATGATCTTTGCTAACTACATTTCTAACTGAACCCCTTAATTCATTGAAGCTCTTAATTAAAGTATGTAGTTTTCACTATCTTAGCTGCATTCCTGGACTCTGAGGAGCTCCTGGAGCGTGGTGAACCCTGCAAATATTCTGCAGCTCTGCCCCAAAAATGAGTCAGAGAGGAGCCAGAAGGATCCCAGCTGGAGATCCAGCTCCACATGAGCACAGCTCAGGGCATGGATGGGAACTCCCTCAGAGCCTCTGTTAATTCCTGGGCTGAGAACTTTGTGTCCCTGGAATTGCTTTGTGTCTCTGGAATTGGTTTTTGTCTCTGGAATTGCTTTGTGTCTCTGGAATTGGTTTTTGTCTCTGGAATTCCTTTGTGTCTCTGGAATTGTTTTGTGTCTCTGGAATTGGTTTTTGTCTCTGGGATTGCTTTGTGTCCCTGGAATACCTTTATGTCTCTGGAATTGTTTTGTGTCCCTGGAATTGTTTTGTGTCCCTGGAATTCCTTTGTGTCCCTGGAATTCCTTTGTGTCCCTGGAATTGTTTTGTGTCCCTGGAATTCCTTTGTGTCCCTGGAATTCCTTTGTGTCCCTGGAATTCCTTTGTGTCCCTGGAATTGCTTTGTGTCTCTGGAATTCCTTTATGTCCCTGGAATTCCTTTATCTCCCTGGAATTGCTTTGTGTCCCTGGAATTGCTTTGTGTCCCTGGAATTGCTTTGTGTCCCTGGAATTCCTTTGTGTCCCTGGAATTGTTTTGTGTCCCTGGAATTCCTTTGTGTCCCTGGAATTCCTTTATCTCCCTGGAATTGCTTTGTGTCTCTGGAATTCCTTTATCTCCCTGGAATTCCTTTGTGTCCCTGGAATTGTTTTGTGTCCCTGGAATTGCTTTGTGTCCCTGGAATTGCTTTGTGTCCCTGGAATTGCTTTGTGTCCCTGGAATTGCTTTGTGTCCCCGGAATTCCTTTGTGTCCCCGGAATTCGTTTGTGTCCCTGGAATTGCTTTGTGTCCCTGGAATTGCTTTGTGTCCCTGGAATTGCTTTGTGTCTCTGGAATTCCTTTATCTCCCTGGAATTCCTTTATCTCCCTGGAATTCCTTTGTGTCCCTGGAATTGTTTTGTGTCCCTGGAATTGTTTTGTGTCCCTGGAATTGCTTTGTGTCCCTGGAATTCCTTTGTGTCTCTGGAATTGCTTTGTGTCCCTGGAATTGTTTTGTGTCTCTGGAATTCCTTTATCTCCCTGGAATTCCTTTATCTCCCTGGAATTCCTTTGTGTCCCTGGAATTGTTTTGTGTCCCTGGAATTGTTTTGTGTCCCTGGAATTGCTTTGTGTCCCTGGAATTGCTTTGTGTCCCTGGGTGCAGTTTGTGGGAGGTTTGAGGAGTTTCCTCCAGGCTGAAACAGCAGCCCAGTGGGTCGGTGTCACCCATAGGGCTGAAAGCTGTCACTTGGCCTCTTGGTGGTGGTGTCACAAGGAAAGGATATTTTCGGGCTTTGCCAGGGTTCTGAATGCTCAGGTGAAGGGTTTGAGAGGTGTTGGTGAGTTCTGCCCTGCTCCTCGAGGGCATCTTCCGCCCGTCTCAGGTGGAAAGCAGCTCTCCCTCTGCTTTTTGGCTGTGAGGAAGGGAAGTGAACAGCACCACTCGCAGATTTTCCAGCTCTCTGCCTTCACAATGCCCTTCTCACTGGGCCCAAAGGGCTCTGGATGTGAAAGGTGATATTTTTAAACGGGTTTCCCAAAATGAAGGTGCAGAGTGGAGGTAGGAGAGAGCAACTTTTCGGTTAAAATCCAGGATAAAATCTTTTAGGATGTGTTAGGGAGGCACAAGAGTAACACCTGAGCACTTGGAGGAAAAATATTTTGGTTTTTCCAGCCTTGTTAGTCAATGGAGCATGATAAAAATAGAATTTTCCAATGCGACTATCAGTGCTGAGCTTGCAGTTCAGAGCTTTTTATAAAAAGGAGCAGTGAAAACATTCCAGGTGAGGAAGCTCAAAATCCTTCTTGACTTTTGAGATTCTTCATCTTTAAAGATTGTCAGAGTGAGAGGAGCGATAACTTCTTTTGGGCAGGGAAAATAAACTGCCATGACCCTTTCACACATCTGAGTTCATATGTTTCCAAAATCTGCTTCTTGCCTTTTGAAATAAAAGGTATTTATATTTATATATATATATATAAAATATTTTATATATATATAAAAAATAAATATATATATAAATATATAATAATTTATATATAAATATATAATATTTTTATATATAAATATATAATATTTTATATATATATTAAAATATATATATAGTCTTTTTGAAATAAAAGTTATTACTAAGACAATAATATATACAGTATAAAATATAATATACATTAAAATATACAATATAATATGCATTAAAATATAAAATATCATATACATTAAAATATAATATACATTAAAATATAAGATCTAATATACATTAAAGTACAATATAAAATATATTTTAAAATATAATACAAAACATATTTAAAATATACAATATATTTTAAAATACATATAAATATATATTTGTAAATTTCAAGTATTTTAATTTTTATACAATAATAATAGAAATTAAATAATAATAAATTATAAAAGATATATTATCTATTGTATATTTATAAATTTCAAGTATTTTAATTTTATGAAATGATAGTGTATGATAAAATTTTAATAAGAATATTTATACAGTATAATTCTATTTATTAAATATGTAATAAAAATATAGGCTATAAAAATAATATAAAATATAGAGTGTAAAAATAATATTAAATATATCATATAAAAGTTCTTACGAAGACAATATGAAACAAATTCTAAAAAACACTTTGGAAAATTTAAATGTGACAACACCTAGGTGCTTTTACAAATGTTCTTACGACTTTGTGTAAAACGCGGCGCCGCTGCACCCAAAGCTTTGCTGCTGTGCTTTGCTCTGAGCAGATCTGAACTCCAGGGAGCAGGAGACGTGTCAGCCCGTGCACGTGATCAACGTGGACATCCAGGACAACCACGAGGAGGCAACGCTGGGCGCCTTCCTCATCTGCGAGCTCTGCCAGTGTGTAAGTAAGGAGCAAACCCCCTCCGCGCTCTGCTCAGGGGCTGCCCTGTGCTTGCTGCTCCACAGAGCCCCAGTAAAATCCAATCCCTGCCAAAGCGCAAAGTTCCGCCTTCTTTTCGGAGCTGTTGGGCAAAGGGGTGAATGGAGCTGAGCCCGTGGTTTGCAGAGTTGAGCTCCCTACAGACACATGTGAGGGTGGCCTTGTGAACCCAAATATCCTTCAAAATTACCTATTGAATGAGCACATCAATGCCCTCGGATTGTCCATTGCCTCCCCTGCACTGTGGACCCTTCTCAGTGCAAAGACTGAACTGAGTTTGGATTTGGGAAGAGCCACACTAAACTAAAAACCAGGATTGAAATGAGCTGTGCTCAGTGTGGTGAGAGCAGAGGAAGGTGCTGGGCTCTTTTACGCTCCAAGGTTGAGGAGTTCAGCATCCCAGGCTGGCTCTGGCTCCAGCCTGGGTGATTTATTCTGCTCCCAAGTCCTTTCCAGATCCAAGAAGCCTAAAGAGGGCTCAAGGAATTGAAATTTCAGCCATCTGTTCCTGGAGCTGTTCTGGAGCCTCTGTTTGTTATCTGGGGAGGAGGGGATGGTGCCTGCTCACCAAAGTCCTCCTGAAATGCCACCAGGGTGGGCTGGGATCTGCAGATCAGCATAAAACAGAATATCTGTGCCTGTGGGAATGCTCAATAAACAGAATATCTGTGCCTTTGGGGATTATCAATAAAACAGAATATCTGTGCCTGTGGGAATGCTCAATAAAACAGAATATCTGTGCCTTTGGGAATTCTCAATAAAACAGAATATCTGTGCCTGTGGGAATTATCAATAGAAACAGAATATCTGTGCCTGTGGGAATTCTCAATAAAACAGAATATCTGTGCCTGTGGGAATGCTCAATAAAACAGAATATCTGTGCCTTTGGGGATTATCAATAAAACAGAATATCTGTGCCTGTGGGGATTATCAATAAAACAGAATATCTGTGCCTTTGGGAATTATCAATAGAAACAGAATATCTGTGCCTGTGGGAATTCTCAATAAAACAGAATATCTGTGCCTTTGTGAATGTGCAATAAAACAGAATATCTGTGCCTTTGGGAATTCTCAATAAAACAGAATATCTGTGCCTTTGTGAATGTGCAATAAAACAGAATATCTGTGCCTTTGGGAATTCTCAATAAAACAGAATATCTGTGCCTTTGGGAATTACCAATAGAAACAGAATATCTGTGCCTTTGGGAATTATCAATAGAAACAGAATATCTGTGCCTGTGGGAATGCTCAGTAAAACAGAATATCTGTGCCTTTGGGAATTATCAATAAAACAGAATATCTGTGCCTTTGGGAATGCTCAATAAAACAGAATATCTGTGCTTGTGGGAATTCTCAGTAAAACATAATATTTGTGCCTTTGGGAATTCTCCATAAAACAGAATATCTGTGCCTTTGGGGATTATCAATAAAACAGAATATCTGTGCCTTTGGGAATGTTCAATAATACAGAATATCTGTGCCTTTGGGAATTCTCCATAAAACAGAATATCTGTGCCTGTGGGAATTATCAATAATACAGAATATCTGTGCCTTTGGGGATTATCAATAAAACAGAATATCTGTTTCTTTGGGAATGCTGGGAATCTCAAGAAATGCCATAAAGCCCTGTTGGGTACAGCCTGCCCACTTAGATTTCCCAGTAAACCAAAAAAATGGGATTATTAGAGTTTTCTAACCATCGAATCCTTGGAGTTTGGTTGCTCAGAGTTTTTTTTTCTCTTCCAGATACAGCACACAGAAGACATGGAAAATGAAATAGATGAGCTGTTACAGGAATTTGAAGAGAAAAGTGGAAGGACTTTTCTTCATACTGTCTGCTTTTATTAAAGCACCTCTGTCTCTTAGGCCTTAATCCAGATGAGGGAAGCATGTGTTTAAAGTTCTGATTATACTGTATTTTCCTGGAGAATTAATATTGATCTTTTGTTTGTTTGTTTGTTTAAAAACTCCTTTTCAGTGTCTTTTTTTTTTTTTTTCAGGTATTCTGTCACAGGTAGGCAGAGATACTGGTTGGGCTTGTACATATAAAAGGATTAAAAGTATACACAAAGGCCACCTATTTAAAAATTCAAATCAAGTTTTTTTTTCTTTAAATCCTACTTTAATTATTACAAGTAGGTTATTAATTATAAAGAGACTGTTTCTTGAATAGAAGTTTATATTGTATTTTTCCAGCTTATGGATTTATTTTATTTCAGTTGTGCTTTTTTTTTTTTTTTTTTTTTTTAATTTTAATGTGACAGAATGGCTGAACTCTGTGAGGATGTGAATGGAACAATGACAAAATTGAGTATCTGTATATTATTAGCTATAAAGTTGGAAGCATCCAATAAAATTGAAAAAAAAAACCTGAAATTTTGTCTGTTTTCAGAACAGAAGCTGAGGAAGTGTGGCTGTTCTTTTTGAGGTGAAATATGGAATATTTGTGTGAAGCTTTAACTGGATTTAGGGAATTTGGGGGCAAACTCCAGCCAACAGAAGTAATTTAAAGTTGTGATTAGGTGGGATCCCAAGAATAATTGTGATTATTATTATCACAATGAATCACAGCAATTAATTGTGATAAAAATTATTATCATACTATATAAATTATATATAAAAATTATATATCAATTATATATGATATATCATATATATATCAATTATATATATGATATAGAAATTAGATATAAATTATATATATGATATAGAAATTAGATATAAATTATATATAATATAAAATGTTATTTAAAAATTTAAAATAATAAAATTTTGGATTTAATTTAATAATGAATTTGATAAAAAGAAATTTAATAATTTAAAATAATAAAATAATTTAAAACAATAACATTATATGATATTATAAAATTATATAAAATAATATAAATTCTAGATAATTTATAAATTATAATAAATCTTTATAATATCTAATAACAAGTATAATAATAATTGAGATTATCAGCACAATCACAATAATTAATTGTGCTAATTATTCTTTTGGGGTCTCTCAAACTTTTGGAGGATGCAGCTTCTCTTTTATCTTCATTTCCCTGCAGAATTTCCCTCTGGCCCCCCTGGCAAAGGGAATCATTTCAGCTTCCACACCTGAGAAATCCACACTGGGAAATTCTCCTTGGCAGCTGCAGGTGCTGAGTGTGAAAAACACCAATCACTTGGGGTTTTTTTTGTTTTTTTTTTTAATCTTAAAAATTTATTAGTAATAAAATAGTTATAAAAAATAGTAATAAAATTGGAGTAATAAAAATTTGGACAGTGAGGATTAGGACACTATGAGATGATAAAAAGCAAAAATATCTTAAAAATTTATTAGTAATAAAATAGTTACAAAAAATAGTAATAAAATTGGAGTAATAAAAATTTGGACAGTGAGGATTAGGACGCTATGAGATGATAAAAAGCAAAAATTCTGGATGTCTCTGGATGGTTTTGGGCACTGAGCTGCCAAAACCAGGCCTTGTGAGCAGAGGAACAACCCTTAAAATCCACAGCCTGCTGCATATTCATACATCTCATACATGATGCATAAATCCCTTGCAAATTAAGATTTTTTTTTGTTTTTCTCAATTTCTTCTCTTTAATTTTGGTGGTTCTATAAAGACAGAGACAAGGTGGAAGAATGGTTTTTCTGATAAGGAGGCTGTAACTCTTCAGATTTCCTGTCGCTGTTATCTCTTTCTTGATTATCTTACCCCTTTCCATCATAAAATGGTTATAAAAACAGTAATGCAATTAGATGTATAAAAATTTAAAGTTTAATAATAATAAAATTGTTATAAAAATAGTAACACAATTAGAGTAATAAAAATTTAGAGTTAGGACAATTACAAGACAATAAAAAGCAAAAATTCCGGACGTCCGGATGCTCTCGGGCACTTAAGCCACGCCAAGCACCCCTGGTGAACAAAGGAATCACCTTAAAATCCACAGCCTGCTGCATATTCCTACATCTCATACATGATGCATAAATCCCTTGCAAATTAAGATTTTTTTGTTTGTTTTTGTCAACTTCTTCCCCTTAATCCTGGTGGTTCTATAAAGACAGAGAGAAGGTGGAAGAATGGTTTTTCTGATACAGAGGCTGTAACTCTTTATGTGCCCTTTCGCTGTTATCTCTGTGCAAAGAATTTCTTGATTATCTCATCTCTTTCTTGAGCTGGTTAAAAAGTATCTTACATAGCATAGTTTCTATTTTAACATTGTGTTATAAGTTAAAAACACATTTAACACACCACTGGAGAGAATGAATACAGCGTAACTTTCCAACATTACACATATAATGTTAATTGTAACATTTGTGAAAAGCCAGTCATAAAATATGCGTTTTTCACACCTCGCAGAATATAGAATTCTAAAAGTGACAGTGGATGGGAGGGTGAAATTGCCACCTCTCCAAGCACACTGGTCAAACCAACATCCAGCAATTCTCTCCTCCCACAAAGAAGAATGCAAAACAATCATTGTTTACATGAACAGCTGTGAGAACTGCAGGAGAAATATGTGAACATCAGAAGGTATCTAAAACTATTAAAAGAACTTAAAAACTTCCAAAAGAACTATAAAAGGAAACTTAACACTTTTAAAAATCAGGGCAACAGGTCACTGCATCATCCTTGGCTCTGGGAATCTTTAAAAACCCGGAATTACCTGTGCTGGGGTAATGCTTGGTCTCTTCGAGCCAGGTCTCATAAGCTCTCAGAGATAATAAAAACTTATCTCAGAAATAAGTATTACACTCAAGATAGCTCAGCTACCCCAGGTGGCATAAAAGCAGCAGGGTGGCTCCTGTGACAGTGCTGGAAACAGAAAAGTTTGAATAAAAGGCAAAATAAAAAAGCTCTTCCCAGAGGAAAACCGAGCCAGGGCAAGAGGTTCCTGCTCCTGCTAAAACACTTCACAAAAGTGATTTACTTCTTTTGTTCTCTTCTTTCTCTCGGGAGTTGCTCAGGTGGGACTTTCTGGCTCCTGCCCAGTTGGGTGTCCTTGAGTTTGAGGTGAAGTCCCCAAGGTCCTGTGAGGTGTCTTTTACCCAAATTGAGGAGAGAAACTCCTGGGCTTTTGTCCTTTGTAAGGAGACAAAGGGTGACTTGGTGACTCCATCAACAGGGGGCAGTTCCTACATCGGGGTTTTTTTTTTTTTGGGGCTGTTAAAAACCCTTCAAGCAGGAATTCTGCAAGGGGATGGGGAGCTGGAGCAGCGGTTGTGATGAGGTTTGCAGAGTTTCTTTTCCTGCTCCTGTCCCATTTTATTCCTGGAGGTTGTGTAGTTGAAGGATTCCTGCTCCTCCTCATTTGTCTGCTCATCTGTTCATCTCTGTTTCCATGGGGATATTTTCCAGCCCGAGGAAAAGGAGATGGTTCTGTAGGAGCTGCTTTGGTGGATCCCTTTAAAAAGACATCCCAAACAAGCCCCAGTGCTGAGTGTTTGGAGCGGAGTTTTCCTTCCCCAGCGCGGAAGCTGCTCTGGGGTGAGGTGAAAATGTTTTGCAAATTGTTTGGAAATGGTTTGTACTTTCAACTTACTTCATCCTACCCAGAGTTCTTGGTTGTTGTTTCATAGAAAACCAGAAAAAACCCCACACAGGATGGTTTAACCTGTGGGTTTTTTGTGCATATTGGGATTTACAGCAGAGTCCTTTCTACGGATTAACTAGAAATCTTGACATGACACTTCTCATTTAACTTGCAGATGACTGAAAAAATTATGATTTATAGAAATATTTTTTCTAAATATTAATAATAATTTTTAAATTATTTTAAATAATTTTTCTAAATTAAATAATATTTTTTCTCCATGCACTTCACTGGCATTGAAATCCCCAGTGAAGCTCAGTTTATATAGAATTTTATGAGGTTCTTGCCTTTGAGATATTTATACACACACAAAGATATTTATGTGGAGGTGTAAAACTGGCTAAACACAAGGTCAAAGTTATTTTCTGTGTCAAAAGAAATTTCAAGAGAGACATTTAATTTAAAGGAAACAGGACAAAGAGTGGGGTTTTCCTTTAAGAGCAGAGTGGGATATAATTGTTTGTGTGCTGGAGACTGGTGGAGAATCAGTGCTGAGAAATTTATTTTCGAGGTCTGGAGTTGCCTCTTCCCTCTTTAGTGGAGAAAAGCAGGGAAGGGTTCACGGAGTGTGAGGAACGAGAATTTCTGCTGGCAGGGAGAGTTTGCAGCCATCTGGGATATTCCCCAGCTCCCACAGGGTGGGCAGAGGTGCCTTTAAAATCCAGATTTCTCCTTTCCAAACACTGACTGTGTTTTGTCAGCAATCCTCTGGCTTTTTTTTAAATTTCTATGAAAGGCTGGATGGATTAAATAGGTTTGTTTTTTTTTTTTTTTTGTTTTGGGGTTTTGTTTTGTTTGGGGTTTTTTGTTTGGGTTTTTTTTTTTTTCTGTTTGATTGTTTGGTTAGTTGGTTTTGTGGGTGGTTTTGTGGTTTTTTTGGGGGGGTTATTTGTGGTTTTTGGTGGGGTTTTTTTTTTTGTTTGTTTTTGGGTTTTTTGGGGTTTTTTGTTGTTTGGGGTTTTTTGTTTGTTTTTGTTTTGTATTGTTTTGTTTTGGGTTTTTGTTTGGTTTTGTTTGTTTGTTTGGGTTTTGTGGGTTTTTTTGTTTTTTTTTTTTGTTTTGGTTTGTTTTGTTTTGTTTATTGTTGTTGTTGTTTTTTGTTGTTTTTTGGTTTTTTTTGTTTCGTTTGGTTTGGTTTCAGTTTTTTTTGGTTTTTTTATCTGTGAGCACATCTTTGCCAAGGACTTCTTGGGGTTTCCATCCCTCTGCAGATCCCTGGGGCACAGAGCAGCAGAGCCCTGCTCGCTCCTAGTTCGGAGTCTCTTTCACACAAGACTCTCTCGGTTTTGTGTTTTTTCCTCGTGGTTCTCAGGGGCCTTCAGAGCATTCAGAACATCCTGTCAGCAACACCAGCTCGTCTTCCAGATGGGTTCGTGGAACTAAAACTGGGGCTTCTGGTGATTTTCTCCCTCTGCACTGCTGGTGTCTCCTTCCTGAAGCTCTCTGCCTGTTGAGGAGTGCAGGCAAAGAAATTCTTCCCAAGGTTTTTGGGGCTGCTGCGTGTGGAAAACGCCAATCGCTTGTTTTTAGAATTTTGAAAAGTTTAATAATCATAAAATGGTTATAAAAATAGTAATACAATTAGAGTAATAAAAATTTAGAGTTGGGACAATTGCAAGACAATAGAAAGCAAAGGATTCTGGATGCCCAGGTGTTTTTGGGCACTGAGCTGCCAAAACCACGCCTTGTGAACAAAGGAAAAACCCTTAAAATCCTCAGCCTGTTGCATGTTCATACATCTCATACATGGTGCATAAATCCCTTGCAAATTAAGAACTTTTCTGGGTTTTGTCAACTTCTTCCCCTTAATCCTGGTGGTTCTATAAAGACAGAGAGAAGGTGGAAGAATGTTTTTTTTCTGATAAGGAGGCTGTAACTCTTTATGTGCCCTGTCGCTGTTATCTTTGTGTGAAAAGTATCTTGATTATCTCATCTCTTTCTTGAGCTAGTTAAAAAGTATCTTACATTGCAAAGTTTCCAGTTTAACATTGTGTTATAACCTAAAGATATATTTAACACACCACTGAAGAGAATTGACACAGCACAACTTTCTAACATTACACATATAATATTCATTGTAACCTTTGTGAGAAGCCAGTCATAAAATATGCATTTTTCACAGTGGCAAAGAGCTTCTTCCCGAGGTTTTGGGGTTGCTGCATCTGTGCAAAGATCGACGATCCCAAATTTCCCCAGTGAATCTGTTGCTGGGTATCGAGGTTCAACTTCCATTTCTCAGCTGTGTTGTGTCTTAGGAGAAGATATTGATAAAGACAAACACAAGCACTCGTACTGGCACGGAACTGGGGGGATGTCGCCCTGATTATCGAGAGTTTTCTAAAGCCTTCTGAGTTTACATTCCTGTAGAGAACTTTCTCACACACTTTCTGTAAACAACCGATTGTTTTGCATTCTTTCACAGAGGCGGAGAAATTTGATGTACAGGTGGTTTGTCCAGTGGCGTTGGAGAGGTGGCACGTTCACCCTCCAATCCACTGGCACCTTTGGAGAACTATAAAAGATCGGAGTCAGAGAAAATAAATTAATCTCTTCATCGTGACCAAAGCTGTGGTGCGTCGTTTTTCCTTGTGTCATCTGGTGACAGGGGGAAAATGGGAATAAAAAAACCAATGAGTGGAGTCCAGGGAGGGCGTGGAAACAATCCAAAAGGAAAAGAAATGCTTGCTCTGCTTGGGGTTGAACCCTGACTTGTGTGAGCACCGCAGAACTGAGCTGAGGCCGTGCTTCAGAGGAGTCGGCTCCTGTGGGTGAGGTTTGTACAAACTCCCGCCGGGGGCTGAATATTTACAGGGGGGAGATAATCTTGGCTAGGGACCGGCCAAATGCCACTGAGGTCCTGTGACATGGCCTGTGCACCGCTCTGGGTGAGGGTGGTGTGACAGCCTGGGGCTGAGCAGGAGCCACGGGCAGGGTGGCGGTGCTGCTTTCCAAAGGGAGCAGCTAATTCTTAATTAGGAACGAGTTTAACAAAGCCATTGTGGTTGGGAAGGAGTTTAACAAAGCCATTGTGATTAGGAAGGAGTTTAACAAAGCCGCTGTGGAGGCAGCTCGCCCATTAGAGAGTCTTTGCTCAGGTGTGAATGTCCCCTGGGTCACACCAGGTGTGACAGTGGCACACCTGGAGTTTATCACCTGGAGTTTATCACCTGTCAGGGATGTTTGGGATCCCCTGCAGCCAGGATTGATCAGGACAGGGACTTTTGGGATCTCTCAGCAGCCAGGATTGATCAGGACAGGGATGTTTGGGATCTCTCAGCAGCCAGGATTGATCAGGACAGGGAAGTTTGGGATCTCTCAGCAGCCAGGACTGACCACAACAGGGATTTCTGGGGGACTTTTGCTCCAGAAGCACAGGGAAGGAAATGGCTTTACCCAAGCCAATGACAAAATCTCTCCCCAGTGCCTCGAGCCCAGCTGAGACTGACCCAGCCTGATTTGTAGGAGGGCTGGGAAAACTTCAGTTCCACAAAATTCCCTGAGACTTGTCTTCAAACTGTTCCCTCATGTGGTTTTATTCAGCTGTGACTTTAGAAACGCTTTTGTTCTCCACAGCTGGCAGAGTAACCAGCTGTATCCTCTCTGAGCTCTGCATTTCCATGGCAGAATCCACTTCTGAGCTCAGGAAGAAGTGGAAGTAGCTCAGGGCAGAGGGCTGTGCAGGATAAAGCAAGAGGTGCCTTCCCAGCCCTGCTGCTTCTTTGCATGAAGAGCCTGGCTTATGAAATGTTTCATGTGTGTGGTTTCATTAAAAAAAAAAAAAAAAAAAAAAAAAAAAAAAATCTGCAATGCAATCTGTGCTCTAATTTGAGGACACCATTTAGTGATTTTAATTGCGTGACAGTATTTTGGTATTTTCAATACCCAGTAGTAGGTTAATGACTGTTCCTTGAAGAATGGAGTTTATGTAACACCAGTCGTTACATAAGAAGGCTGATTGTGGCCTGAGGAGCAGGAGGGAAACAAATTTGCAAAAAATGCAAAACCCAGCACCAGCAAAATCTGCTTTGGTCACCGTGGGAAGCCCAAAAAAAAAAAGGAACACCTGGGTTCTAGCAAGGAGAAGCTCACCGTGAGGAAGGCTGAGGATGGGAGGGGAAGGCACTGCGGGACATCAAGCTCGGCCGCCACGCATTTCCCACGTGGTGGCTGCGATCGCTTCCGTTCCTCCACCTCGCCCCGTTTGCTGTAAAAGGAGCAACAACCAAACAAGCAAAAAGTTACCGGCTGGTCGCTGCTTTTCTTTTCCTTCCTTTCCATTTTCCCAGCAGCTCCTAAACGTGGCCTGAGTTGGACTGACCGCCAGCACGGTGGAACAAAGCCGTGGAGAGCGAAGCACGGCCCTTTCCTCGGCCTTAGGGACAGAGGCGGGACAGAGTTCTTTGTGTCACAACACTGCCGGGGGTCTCTCTGCATCACCCCGGCCTTTCCCGGGGGGCCCAGCCGGGGAGGATTTGCAGCCGGGGTGGGATTTGCTCCCCGCTCCGGGCGGCTCCGCTGCCTCCCTCGGGAGCCCTCGGGGTGCGGGGCCGGGACCCCCGCAAGGTCCCCGCGGTCCGTGCGGGCAGAGCCGGCGGAGGAGGCGCCCAGGGATGCGCGGGGGCGCGGCGGAGCGCGGGGCTCGCACCCCCGGGCGGAGGGAGAGCGGGAGGGGGGGGGGGGGGGCCCGGGGGGGCCGCGAGGGGCCGGGGCCGACCCCGGGCGGAGGAAGGGCGGGGTGAGGATGGCGTGTGGCACTGGAAACGCGGCCAAGCGCCGCTGCCGGGGCTCGGCGTGCGGCTGCGGGGCGGGGGGAGCCCCGCAGGGCCGGCCCGCAGAGCTGGAGCCGCCGCTCGCCATGAGCCGCTCCCGGAGCAGCGCCTCCCCCACGTAGGTAAATGCCCGGGGTGGGGAGGGGGCGGCCGGCGCTGCCTGGGCGCATCTTCCCCCTCGCTGCATCCCGCATCCCTCCCCTGCATCCCGCATCCCTCCCCCGAGCGGGGCCGGCCGGCGGCGCCCGGGAGGGGCTGGGCCGGGGGCTGCCGGCGGGGACAGCGCAGCCCCGAGCCGGGAGCATTTGTGGGGCTGATTTTTTTTTTTTTTGGGGGGGGGGGGGTGTTGAGGGTGGGCGCGGTGATTTGGGGGCTGGGGCATTTTATTTATTTTTTTTTTTTTTCCGATTTTTATTTGGCAGCGCTCGGCAGCGGGGATGATTTTGGGGAGGGTCGGCGGAGAGGATGCGATGAGGCTCCCCCGGAGTGGGTGATTTTTTTTGCAGCCTGCCTCCTCCTCCCCCAGCCTCTCCCCCCCACCCCGGGTTTGGCTGCCTCGCTTCCCAGTTGCTGCATGAAGGCTGTGCTTGCACCGGCGTGTGCCCGCTCCCGGAGCCGCGCACCCGCCGCCACCGCGGCCGGGGGGAGCCCGGGGCCAGCGGCGGGGGTGGAATTATTATTAATTTTTAATTTTTTATTTTTTTCTATTTTTTAATAATTTTTTTAAATTATTTATTTTAAATTTTTTTTAATTTTTTTTTTTTTTTTTTTTTTTTTTACCTGTCACATTCGTCCTAGAATAATAAAAATATAAAGCGGGCAGGGCGCGGGAGCCCGCGGCATCCCCGGCACGGGGGAGTGCGTGTGTGTGCGCGGGGGGCGCCCCGCCGCCCCGCCGCCCCCCGCCGCACCGCAGCGTGCGGGCAGCGAGCGCGATGCGCCCCGCGCTCGGCTCTGCGGAATAGCGCGGCCGCCGCTCGCCCTCCGCGGGCTGGGGGCGCACGGACCCGACCGCTGGCCATTCCCTCTTGATGTCCATGAATGCAAACACCATGATTTTCATGATCCTGGGCGCCTCTATCGTTATGGTAAGAGATTTTTGCTTATCTCCCTCCCCTCCATGGTCCCCCCCCCCCCCCCTCTCCCCGCACCCCCGCCTCCCTTCCACCTTCCCCCCGCACTGTCCCTCAGCCTGTGCACCTCTGTGTGTGCGTGTGCGTGTGTGTGTGCCCCCGGCGAGCAGCAAAGATTCTTTTCTTGATGACTGCTTCAGTGTCTGGCAATCAAACTGGAGTCAATGTTTTATTCCACCATCCAGAGTTGACCAGATGCCTTGGTTGTGGGCTCTTACAGGCAATAGCTTGCTTGATGGACATGAATGCGTTGTTGGACAGATTTCACAATTACATCCTACCGCATCTCAGAGGGGAGGACCGAGTTTGTCACTGCAACTGTGGAAGGTGAGTTACCTGCAGAGCGTCTCCCCTGCCCTGCCCCCAGCCCCTTCCTTCCCCCCGTGGCTCCCCGGGGAGGAGGTGACCAGGGACAGGGAGCTGCTGCCTGGGAGCTGGGCTACCATTTTTGCATTCTGGCTGTGTCTCACCTTCCTCAGCAGCTCCTGCATGAACAGGGTGAGAGGAGGGGTGGTGGGGGTTGGCTTTTTTTTTCTGGAGGAAGAGTTTTCTGTGGGCTTGGAAGTGCATTTTCCTTTGTGTGCAGGCATTGGGAGCCCTGGGAGAGTGAGTAACTTTGATTTAAACGTTTGTCGATTTGCCTTTTGTTGTCGGTTGGGCCGTGGTGTTTCCCCAGCCTGTTTGTGGTCTGGGTGTTGCAGTTGGTGGTGCTTGTGTGGCTCATAAATGGAATGGGGCTTGGAGAAATGAGAGGATCCCTGTCCAGGCTGGAACGTGGCCGCCTAGGACAGAGTCGCTCGGAGGCTTTGCGATCAATCTTCCATCAGATTTTAATTCCCTGTGGCTTTTCCTCCTGAACACAGCACACTGAGGAGGCTGGGCTGAGCTTTTGGGCGGGCCAGGAGCGTCGGGCTGGATGCTGTGGCAGGACTGGTGCCTCTGCTGTGCACAAGTTTATGCCTGGACAAATACCTGCCTCCCTCCGTGCCTCCTGGCAACGCTTCATCCTGCCAAACAACATCGCTCTCGTGCGTTATCCCTGAAGCGCTCAGCTTGAAACTGGGCTCTGCCTGCTCTGGAATCCGTTCAGGCCCAGGGCTGGGCTCTGGCGAGGTGGATTTCACCTTTCTCTGTGGGACTGCTGCTGGTGCTCCTCGTGCTGCTCTCCCGGAGGCCTGGCTCCCCTCCTGTGCCTGGTTACTCACTGCCTGCGGGAGAGTTTCTCGCCTGTGGGGGAGGAAAGCAGCGTGAGGCTGTGCCAGCTAAAGGACACGCTGGGAGAGCCCTCCCTTGCCACATGCAGCCTTTGGGTTTGAGCTTTCCTCCTCCTGGAGCTGCCTCTGGAGCCAGCTGTGTCCTGTCTCCCAGGTGTCACCTCCCCCCGGTGCCGCTGGAGCGGGAGCTGGGATGTGCTTGGCTTGGGGAAGAGAAAATGCTTTGCCTTCCTCCCCACGGCTCCTCCTCAGCCTCCTGGGACAGAGCAGCAGAGGAGGCACCAGCAGCACCTCCAGGGCCAGGAGCAGCCAGGCCTGGGGGAGGTGGCAGCACCCTCAGCTCCTGGGGCATCTCCCCCTTTGAGAGGCTGTGGGAAAAAAAACTTCCACACTGTCTTCCACTCGGCTCTGGCAAGGATTTGCTTTTTCTGAGCTTTTTCCTTGATGTTTTTCACTGGTTTGAGAGTTTTCCTCTGCTTCTTCCACCAGTTTTCCTTTTTACTCGTCGCAGCTTGCTTCAGTGCTGGTGAAAACGGGCTGCTGGTCATGGGCTGTACTGTCGGGAGTGGCTGAGGAGTGTCAGGTCTCACTGGTGGCTTGGCTGAGTGTCCCCTGTGCCCAAGGCTGGGGAGGTGGCAGGGGCACCCCTCTCTGCTCTGCCTCTGTGCCTGCAGAGATGCTCTTGAGGCAGATAAATTGGCCTTGGCACTCTCCACAAACACCACCGGGTCGTTTCCTCGAAAGTGCACAAAAAAACCTTCCAAACTGCCGAGCTTGGACGTGAGAGGAGGCAAAAAAAGCAAAGTTTATCCCTTGCCTCAGGTGTGTGGGAGCAGTGGCTCTTGCCAACAGAAGCAGCTCAGGAGCCTCTGAGCGTTGGCTCCGAGCTGCTCCTCCCTGACCAGGAGGTTCCCAAGCCCTCCCCGTGCTGTGCCACCCGTGCTGAGCCGTGCCCTGACCTGCTGCCCCCGTGGCAGCGTTTGGAGCCCAGGCTGGACGTGCCCTGTCCCCTCTGTGAGCTGCCCAGGAGCCCTGAGCCCGGCCCTGGGGCAGGAGCTGCTCCCCCAGGCAGGGCTGTGTCCTGGAGCCTCTTGTCAGCACTGATGAAGAACTTAATTTGCCAACAAGCAGAGGGAGTCCTCGGAGGAGGGAGCTGGCTGCAGCTCAGCGTGGTGCAGCGAGGAGTGGGGAAAATCAGGAAATGTTGCAGAAATGGAAGGGAAGGAGGAACTGGGATGAACGAAGATTGATGTGCAGCGGGCTGAGCTGCTGCAATTAATGATCTCCCTCCTGCCCCGGCCTGGGTCGCAGTGTCAGGCAGACCCAATAATTCATTCAGAAATGTTTTCCCTCCTCTCCTCTCCTCTCCTGGTTGTCTCCTTCCTCAGGCATCAGAGAGGACCCAGTTTGGGTGGAATTGTCCAAGCACCCAGGCTGGGTGTGAGTGCCTGGCCCTGGATGGGCTCTCCAGGAGGAGCTGGAATCTGCTCTGGGCTTGAGGGGCTGGAGCCGCCCCAGAGGTGCTGGCTGCGGGCAGGGAGGGCTGGCTCCGTGTGCCAGCTGTGCCAGGGGATGTGGCAGCACCCCCCAGGCCGTGGGGGAGCACCCACAGCTGGGAAAGCTCTGCTGCCTCTGCTTGGGAAGGGGAGCTGAGCCCTGCCGGGCTGTCCTGGCGCCTCCTCAGCCTGGATCCCCGCTCCCCCGGCACTGGAGGAGTTCCCAGTGTTCCCAGTGTTCCCAGCTCCAGTTTGGGAGTCCCTGCTCCCTGTCCCCACGTCCAGCTCCAGCTGGACCCGCTGTTGGTCCCTGGGGAGGCTGGCAGGCAGCAGCAGCAGCTGTGCCCAGGCTGTGCCCACGTTCTGGGGGCTCTGGGGCCACTGGAGTCGCGCTGGGGCAGGGCCAGCAGGGCTCAGCTGCCCCTCGGAGAGCTCCTGAGGCTCAGGGAGGCCGTGCCCGGGCTCTGTCCTGGTGGGCAGGGCTGTGCCTTGCCCTCTTCTCCCCTCTGAGGGACTCTGGCCCGGCAGGCAGGTCCCAGGACGGGTACAAGGAGTGCTGGGCATCGTTTTTGCCGTGTTTTTAAGCATTCGGTGTGTTTGCAGTGGCTGGGAAGGACCAAGACAGTGGGGAAGGAAAGCAGCCCCATGTCCAGGTGCTGCTCGGGGCTCAGCCCCACCTTCACCCTTCCCCGTGGCTCAGGGGCCCTGGGGCTGAGGCTGTTTGTTGTCATTTCATGCCAGGAGTGATTTGCTGAGCTGAGAGGGCCCGGGAGGTGCTTTTGAAGTCAGATGGGAGCTGTGAGAGCCAAGAGGGAGCTGTGACACCTGTGCTGTGCAGGCTGCAGGGCCTGGAGCCCTGGGCTGTGGGGAGCTGGGGCTGCCTGCAGCTGCTCAGGCTGCCCTGGCCCATATTTGCAATTTTTTAGGCGGCCCTGAGCCTCTGTTTGCAGTCTGAGTGAGCCTTTGCTGTGGAGTGTCCCTGCTCTGGTGGCCGAGCTGGACGTTTCCCTGGGCTCGGAGGGTGACAAATGTCCTCCCCTGTGCAGGGGAGGTGTCACCATCGGCCTGGGCCGGGGTTTTCCCCGCTCCAGAGCAGCAGAGGGAGGAGGGCAGAGCCGCCAGCACCCCCAGGCCACGGGAGAGCACCCAGAGCTGGGAAAACTCTGCTGGAGAAGGGGAGCTGGGCTGGGCTGGAGGCAGAACCTGAGCACAGAGCCAGGGCTGGCAGCTGGGGTGAGCCTGGCAGGGACAGGGACAGCTCCTCTGTCACATCTGCCTCAGCCGGGGGTGACAGCCGGGGGTGACAGCCGGGGGTGACAGCCACGCTCCCTGCCTCCTGCAGGGATGTGCCTGCCGGCACTCTCCATGCCCTGGAGGCATCCAGGCTGTCCGGAGCCCCGTGCCCGACTCTCAGCCCGCTCTCCCTCCCTGCCTGGGCTGGGCTGTCCCCGGCGAGGGCAGGGCTGGCCGGGACTGACCCACCCCTCCGCCCCGGGCAGCAAAGGGTCCCCGCGCAAGGGAGCAGATCCGGAGCTGGGTGATGTCATGCACAACAAAAGCACCAAAGGGCGTCCGTGGGGGAAGGCAGGGTGAGCTGGAGGGAGCAGATGACACCCGGACAGAGCGAGGAGCCACCAAAACAGCCCCGGGGGCTCCCAGGTGGCTGCTCTGGAGAGAACGGGCCCTCCCGAGCTCCGCTGGGTTTCCTCCTTGCCGCTGACCTTCTGGGTGACCTTGGCTGAGTCCTTCCCTCGCAGGAGCAGGGCTGGGAAGGGCCGGGAGCAGTGTCAGGAGTGTCCCCCGGGTGCCAGCAGCCTGCAGCAGAGCCCGGCCGGCCCGGGGACGGCTCTGCTGCCCCAGGGATGCTCCAGCGCTGCTCTCCCCGGGCTCTGCCCGGGAGGGAAGGGAGCTGAGAGGTCCTAAGAGGAGAGGAAGGGGAGTCCTGAGAGGAGAGCCTGGGGACGCTGCCATGCCCCGGGCTGGGCACAGCAATGTCAGGAGGCTGCTGGCCATGGCCCTGCCCTGATGCTGGGATCACTGGGGAGGGTGGCACTGCTGGCAGGAGGGACACGAGGGACGTTTCTCCTCTGTTTGCTCCTTTCCCAGCCACTCTGGAGACCCCTCCGTGCCCAGACCCTCCGTGGATGTTCTCGCCCGGTGCTGGCGACCACCAGCCCTTCCCCGGGCTCCTGGCAGCTGTGCCAGTGCCGTGTTCCCAGCAGGACCAGGAGCAGGGAGATGCTCTCGGTGGTGCCACCACCCTGCTGTGCCTGGCCCTGCTGGGACCGGCCCTGCGAGCCCGGGGCTGCTCGGGAAGCTGAGAACGGCCGCAAGGTCGGGCAGGGCTGGGGACAGGGCGGCTCTGCCTCGCTCCAGCCCCGCCTGGGGGCTGCACGAGCCCAGCTGCCCCAAATCCCGCTGCAGCTGGCCACGGGGAAGGGCTCGGGCCGGCCACGATGTGGCAGCTGCAGCGTGAGCCCGGGAGATGTGACGTGGCTGCCACTGTCACCTGCCCGGGAGGGAGCCGGGCTGAGCCGGAGCATTGGCGCCTCCCTGTCCCCATCCCTGTCGCCGTCCCCATCCTTGTCCCCCATCCCTGGCCCTGTCGCTGTCCATATCCCTGTCCCTGTCCCCATCCCTGTCACTGTCGGTGTCCCCCATCCCCGTCCCCATCCCCGTCCCCGTCCCCATCCTTATTCCTGTTGCTGTCCCCCGTCGCTGTCCCCCGTGCCCATCCCTGTCACTGTCCCCGTCCCTGTCGCTGTCCCCATCGCTGTCCCCATCGCTGTCCCTAACACTGTCCCCGTCCCTGTCGCTGTCCCCATCCTTGTCCCCATCCCTGTCCCCCTCCCCGTCACTGTCCCCTTTGCTGTCCCCGTCCCTGTCGCTGTCCCCACTGCTGTCCCTGTCGCTGTCCCCATCCCTCTCCCCCTCCCCATCGCTGTCCCCGTCCCCATCATTGTCCTCATCGCTGTCCCCATCCCTGTCCCCATTGCTGTCCCCGTCCCCATCCCTGTCCCCATTGCTGTCCCCGTCCCCATCGCTGTCCCCATCGCTGTCCCCGTCCCCATTGCTGTCCCCATTGCTGTCCCCATCGCTGTCCCCATCGCTGTCCCTGTCCCCATCGCTGTCCCTGTCCCCGTCGCTGTCCCCATCCCTGTCCCCATTGCTGTCCCCGTCCCCATCGCTGTCCCTGTCCCCGTCGCTGTCGCTGTCCCCGCGCGTGTCTCAAGCACCCCGTGGCTTTCCCGAGCCGCGCTGTGGCTGCAGCAGCGGCGCTCACACAAGGTCACCGCAGGGGACAATAGCGCTGGGGACAGCCGAGAGGAGCGCGGCAGCTTCTCCCCCCGTGCCACAGCCCGGCACGGGGACACGTGCGCAGGCACACAGACCTTGGTCTGTCTGTCTGTCTGTCTGTCTGTCTGTCTGTCACCTGGGCCGGGTGGCAGCAGAGCGGGAGCTCCTGGCCCGGCTGTGCGTGAATTTCTGTCCCTGGAATTTCTGTCCCTGAAATTTCTGTGGAAGCTCCAGCACAGCCAGGGTGGGCACAGATCGGGGTGTTTTGGGATATCCTAAAGGTGGGCACAGCTCGGGGTGTTCTGGGATCCCCTGGGGATGGGCACAGCTCGGGGTGTCCTGGGATCCCCTAAAGGTGGGCACAGCTCGGGATGTTTTGGGATCCCCTAAGGGTGGGCACAGCTCAGGATATTTTGGGATCCCCTAAAGGTGGGCACAGCTCGGGGTGTCCTGGGATCCCCAGAGGGTGGGCACAGCTCGGGCACAGGGTGAACCTGGCAGCAGCTGGAGCTGCCCAGGGTTTGGCCCTGAGGAATTATTTGGTTCGTCCTTTTCTTGTAAATAATCACGGGCAGAACCTGGGTTTGGTGGGTGAGGGCCATGTGTGGCACCTCTCTCACGGGGATTTGGGGACAATGGGACACTGGGACATGTGTGCAGGGGTTTGGGGACACTGGGACATGTGTGCAGAGATTTGGGGACAGTGGGACATGTGTGCAGGGGTTTGGGGTCAGTGGGAGATATGTGCAGTGATTTGGGGACACTGGGACATGTGTGCAGGATTTTGGGGACAGTGGGACATGTGTGCAGGATTTTGGGGACACTGGGACATGTGTGCAGGGGTTTAGGGACAGTGGGACATGTGTGCAGGGGTTTGGGGACAGTGGGACATGTGTGCAGGGATTTGGGGACAGTGGGACATGTGTGCAGGGGTTTGGGGACATGGGAGATATGTGCAGGGATTTGGGGACAGTGGGACATGTGTGCAGAGATTTGGGGACAGTGGGACATGTGTGCAGGGGTTTGGGGACAGTGGGACATGTGTGCAGGGGTTTGGGGACAGTGGGACATGTGTGCAGGGGTTTGGTGGCGTTGGAACACGGGAAGTGCTTGGCTGTGTTCATGGGAACCCTCCCCTTCCTTCTGGGGACCCCCGACCCTCCTGCAGCCTCTGCCCCCCCGATTTCCCAGCGCCAGCAGAGGGAAAATCCCTGTTCCAAACCAGGGGCAGGGCTGCCCTCAGCCCCTGCTGCCACCAGAGCTGGCACCTCGTGTCCCTTCCCTTTCCCCGGCTGGAGGGGCTGCTTGCCAGCCCGGAGCCGGTGCCAGCCCCGTGCCAGCGCCGTGCCCGGCTCCGCCGGAGCTGGCGCAGGTGGCCCCCATTAGGGCTGTTTTCAGAGGGTTCCTTCGAGCGGAGCTTTGTTTGTGTCAATATTTGGACGTTTCTCAGGCGTCATTATCGAGCAACCTGCACCTCATGAATATTCAGAGGCCTCGGCGATTGCCTCGCTCCGCTCCGCCCGTGGGAGCGGGGCCGTGCCTGGGGAGGGACAGGGACACGGGCCCGGGGTGCTGGGGACGCTGGGCAGCGCTGGCACAGCCCCGCTGCCCGAACTGTGGGCACTGGTGGTGCCAGGACTGTGCTGGTGGAGGGCACGTGGGGGTGGGCATCACCTGGGTGGGTGTGCGGTCACGGCAGTGCCAGCAGTGCCCACCTGGGCAGGGACAGCTCCATCAGTGCCCACCTGGGCAGGGACAGTGCCAGCAGTGCCCACCTGGGCAGGGACAGTGCCACCCTGCTCACCTGGGCAGGGACAGTGCCCACCTGGGCAGGGACAGTGCCAGCAGTGCCCACCTGGGCAGGGACATCAGCTCCAGTGCTCACCTGGGCAGGGACAGTGCCAGCACTGCCCAACTGGGACAGGGACAGTGCCCACCTGGGCAGGGACAGTGCCAGCAGTGCCCAACTGGGCAGGGACAGCTCCAGCAGTGCTCACCTGGGCAGGGACAGTGCCCACCTGGGCAGGGACAGTGCCACCAGTGCTCACCTGGGCAGGGACAGTGCCAGCAGTGCCCACCTGGGCAGGGACAGTGCCACCCTGCTCACCTGGGCAGGGACAGTGCCCACCTGGGCAGGGACAGTGCCAGCAGTGCCCACCTGGGCAGGGACAGTGCCACCAGTGCTCACCTGGGCAGGGACAGCTCCATCAGTGCCCACCTGGGCAGGGACAGTGCCAGCAGTGCCCACCTGGGCAGGGACAGTGCCAGCAGTGCCCACCTGGGCAGGGACAGCTCCATCAGTGCCCACCTGGGCAGGGACAGTGCCAGCAGTGCCCACCTGGGCAGGGACAGTGCCACAGTGCTCACCTGGGCAGGGACAGCTCCATCAGTGCCCACCTGGGCAGGGACAGCTCCATCAGTGCCCACCTGGGCAGGGACAGTGCCAGCAGTGCCCACCTGAGGTGGTTTTGGAGCCTGTTCTTCAGCCCAGCCCGGAATTCTGCTGAGGGAGCTGTATCATCACCCCATACTTTAAAGGATTTAGACTCTGAGTTTAGGATGAAATATGGCTTGAGGCTTTCACATTTATTTCTTGCTTGCTTGCTTGTTTTTTTTGGGAGGGTTTTTTTTTGGTTGTTTTTTTGGGTTTTTAAAAATTTAATTCTAAATGTATGTCACAAATTATAACTATTATACATATAATAATATATAATATAATATAATATAATATAATATAATATAATATAATATAATATAATAATAATATAATATAATATAATATAATATAATATAATATAATATAATATATTCCTCCCAAACTCTCTAAACTCTGATGAGGGAGGGACACTGATGCCTTTTTGTGCTACCTAAAACCAGGCAAAATTAAGAGAATAAAAGCATGTTTTTTTATATTTATTGAAGGGCCTTCAGGTACATTTAGGGCAGAATAACCCCCCCCCAAAAAATGGACAACAAGTCACAGGTTTTTATATTTTTATAAGTTTGGTCCATTTGCATATTGGGGGTGAATCTCCCAATTACAGCTTCAGGTAATGAAGGAATTTTGGGAGAAAAATTGTCAAAATACAATACATCATATTTCAGAATAAAATAAGATACATCATATAGCCAACCCAGGACAGTTTGGGGATTTTTTTATTTTATTATTTTTATTTGTTTGTTTGTTTGGTTGGTTGTTGTTTTTGTTTTGGTTTGATTTTGGTTTTGGGTCTTTTTTGTTTGGTTGGGGTTTTTTTTGTTGTTTTTTGTTTGGTTTTGTTTTGGTTTGTTTGTTTGTTTTGTTTGTTTGTTTTTTTGGTGGTGGTTTTTTTTTTTTTTTTTTTTTTTTTTTGTTTCTTTTGGTTGTTTTGGAATTGGTTGGGGTCAGGGACCAGCTGGATCCAGCTGTGGCTCGGGATCCCAGCAGAGTCACAGTTTGAGTTAGAGAGGGGAGTAAGAAGTTAATATGTAGAATAGGGTAGTTGTAGGACTATAAAAAAAGTAAAAGACTTTAGAAAAAGGCCCCAAAGCTAAGAAAGGCTGGGAAATCTCAAAACCTTCTCATGGGAAGCCAGGAAGTTCAGAACCAAGTGAATACATTGATATTTATCACATGGAACAAGAAAGAACAAGAACTTATTGATAGCTCAAGACGTGAAAAGTCCTGGATATATGCTTTGCAAAGATAGAAGAAGTTTCAATCTTAAAGAATGAATTATTGTGTATTGTTTGAGGTTCACAGAAGTCCTTTTGTTAATGTTAAACACACGTGGGTCCTTTTCTTATTAGAGTATAATAACTTTACACCTTTTCTTTTACGTTGTTGGTTCAAAGAATATGCAGAAGAAGGCTTTGCATGAGCTGCCAGCTGGTCTCTGATCTGGATTTGTTGTTATTTTCGTGGTGTCTCTTGCTTTTTGAATGATACAAACAGAAAATAAATCCTAAGTCTGCACCCAGTCAGGGTCCCGTCCCGTCTGTGAGACTCGGACCGATCCAGCAGAGACAGTCGCTCTTTAAATAGTAAATTAATGCAATATAATATGGCTTTAATTAAACAGATCCTTCAGCCTCCTGACCTGGAGCAGACCTCAGCATTTCTTCCCCTCAGGGCTCGCCTGATTTCCGACAGGGAGGGACGGGCAGGAAAGGCAGAAGAAGAATGTCCGAGCCCAGCACATCCCCCTGGCTGCCCTGGCTGGCTCCAGACCCTGGCAGGGGCTCAGAGACCTTGGCATGAAGTCAAAAACACCTGTGGCTTCCATTTTAGCCCGTGGAAAAAACTCAATTTTGTATGAGGAATTACAAGCCACAAGGGTTTGAGCAGTGTGATATTTGAATTAACGTAGGGTGGAAAAGTAGAAATTTGGGGTTTTTTTAGAATATAATTCAGGGGGTCAAGGTGGAGGGATTTGGGTGTGTCCTGGCCTTCTTCTCCTCCTCCTTGCCCTCCGTGTCTTGCTGTGCTGGTGACACTTTTCTGTTGGTTTCAGGCACAGACACACTGCCCAACATCAATGACAGACATTGGCACGTTCCTGTGAACACAGACGCGTCGTTTTGAGTGTAGAAGGTGGGAGCCACCCAGGGCTCGGGGCAGATGGCCACGGCCTCCTTTCAGGATGGACCTCAGCAGGGCAGAGAGAGAACGTTAGCGATAAGGGAAAATAAACAGCCTTGGAAACGCAATCAAACACGTTCCAGGCTCCTTTGGCTGCACGGGCTGGGACAAGGATTTCACACTGCTGGGGTCCCCATAAGCTGACCCTGACAGAAGAACCTGCACTGACTTTTTCCCCCGTTTCCGCCCCGTTTCCAGGCACCACGTGCACTATGTCATCCCCTACGACGGGGACCAGTCGGTGGTGGACTCCTCGGAGAATTACTTTGTGACTGACAACGTCACCAAGCAGGAGATCGACCTGATGCTGGGGCTGCTGCTGGGCTTCTGCATCAGCTGGTTCCTGGTGTGGATGGACGGGGTGCTGCACTACGCCGTGCGCGCCTGGCGGACCAGCCGGCGCTATGGTGAGTGCTGCTCTTCCTCCTCATCCTCCTCCTCTTCCTCCTCCTCTTTCTTCTCATCTGCCTTGTCCTCTTCCTCCTCATCTTCTCCTCTTTCTTCTCATCTTCTCCTCTTTCTTCTCATCTTCTCATCTTCTCCTCTTCCTCCTCTTCTTCCCATCTTCTCCTCTTCCTCCTCATCTCCTCGTCTTCCTCCTCATCTTCTCCTCTTCCTCCTCCTCTTTCTTCTCATCTTCTCCTCTTCCTCCTCCTCTTTCTTCTCATCTTCTCCTCTTCCTCCTCATCTCCTCATCTTCCTCCTCATCTTCTCCTCTTTCTTCTCATCTTCTCCTCTTCCTCCTCCTCTTTCTTCTCATCTTCTCCTCTTCCTCCTCTTCTTCCTCCTCATCTTCTCCTCTTCCTCTTCCTCCTTCTTATCCTCATCTTCCTCCTCCTCTTCCTCCTCATATTCTCTTCTTCCTCTTCTTCCTCCTCATCTTCTCCTCTTTCTTCTCATCTTCTCATCTTCCTCCTCCTCCTCCTCATCTTCCTCCTCCTCCTCCTCATCTTCTCCTCTTTCTCCTTTTCTTTCTTCTCATCTTCTCCTCTTACTCCTCTTTCTTCTCATCTCCTCCTCCTCTTCCTCCCCTTCCTCCTCCTCCTCCTCTCTCAGCCCCTGCCTGTCGTAGCTGAGACAGAGACAATACAAAGCAGCACACTCCGTTTTTATTTTGCACACACATTCTCACAAAACATTCTTACAAAGCTCCCAATTCACTCATTGGCCAGGGAACACAAACCAAGGGCTCATTGCAACAGGCAGCTGCAGCTTTCTCTTCTTTATCCTTCCTTATTTCTTGGTTTTTGTGTCAGTGACCTCGGTAGAGAATTCCTTCAGGGCTGAACATGGATCCTCTTCCCAAACTTCTCTCTGGCTCGCAGAATTCAAAGTAAAACCTCTTCCACACCTGCCCTCTCCCTGGAGCCTGGGGCAGCTGGAAAAGGCCAAGCTGCTGCTTTATTCCACCTGGACCTGGCACAAATCTGGGATTTTCCAGCCCCCTGTATCCCCCTTGCTCTGGATGCTCCCAGCCTGGGGTGTGCCAGGATTCCGTGACCCGGGCAGGAACGTCGGTGTGGGAATTCTGTGGGCAGAACATCTTCAGGCTGCACCAAACCCCCCCAGGAAAATCTGGATTTTTATTTTTTCCCAGCTGCTGGGAGAGCAGCCTGGTGCTGGCTGTGTAAAGCTGTGACACTGCAGTGACAGTGACAGACACCTGTGGGGCGCCAGCTGACACCCCATTATTTCCAGTTCCGTATTTCCATTTCCATATTTCCTTTTCCATATTTCCTTTTCCATATTTCCTTTTCCATTTCCATATTTCCTTTTCCATTTCCATATTTCCATTTCCATTTCCATACTTCCTTTTCCGTTTCCATATTTCCATATTTCCATTTCCATATTTCCATATTTCCATATTTCCATATTTCCATTTCCATTTCCATATTTCCACATTTCCATTTCCATATTTCCTTTTCCATTTCCATATTTCCATATATTTCCATATCTCCATTTCCATATTTCCATTTCCATTTCCATATTTCCATTTCCATTTCCATATTTCCTTTTCCATTTCCATATTTCCATTTCCATATTTCCATATTTCCATATTTCCATATTTCCATTTCCATTTCCATACTTCCTTTTCCATTTCCATATTTCCATATTTCCATTTCCATATTTCCATATTTCCATATTTCCTTTTCCATTTCCATATTTCCATATATTTCCATATCTCCATTTCCATATTTCCTTTTCCATTTCCATTTCCATATTTCCTTTTCCATTTCCATATTTCCATATTTCCATTTCCATATTTCCATATCTCCATTTCCATCCCTTTCCACCCCTCACCCCGGAGCAGATGTGGAGAGCTTTTTGTCCAGCTGTGCCATCAGCCCCATGTTGGGAAAAGGTCAGGCCAGGTTTGGAGCAGTCGAAATCCCGAATTATCACCCTGAGAAGGAGCAGCAGATCCTTCAGAGCCTCCCTCTGCCCCATTCTCCTCCCTCAGCCCGCGGATTTTCCTATTGGGAGGAGGAAAAAAAAAAACAGGGGAATGCATTCAATTAGAGAACGACTGGAAATTCCCTCAAAACGTGCCCACAAATCCCCGTCTGCAGCTCTTGCCTGGTGGTGCTGCTCAATCCCAGCTCGGGGCGAAGGCGAAGCGAGCAGCAGAAAGATTTCTCTGCAGGCCCAGAAGAAATTCTAATTAGGGACGTGGACTCTGCTTCTAAAAACTCAGATTAAAAACCAGATTCATTTCCCATCACTCTTCCCAAATGCCTCCGTGGGCAGGTTCGGAGTCAGGATTCTCCCGGGGCTGCGCTGCTGCTGATTTTCCTGGGAGATTTTCCCGATTTTTCAGCTCCTGAGAGGGAATTTTGGGGCTGTGGCTCCTGATTTTCATCAGGGATCAGAGCCCAGGACCTCTCCTTGTGCTGGGATCAGCACCCCGGCGGGAGGGAGGCTTCTCTTTTTAGTCGTTAATTTGGTATTTTATTTTTAGCCATTATTTCGTATTTTTTTAAAAATTTTTAGTCATTAATTTAGTGGTTTATTTTTAGCTATTATTTAGTATTTTTTTTATTTTTAGTCATTAATTTACTATTTTATTTTTGGCTATTATTTAGGTTTTTTTTATTTTTAGTCATTAATTTACTATTTTATTTTTAGCTATTATTTAGGTTTTTTCTATTTTTAGTCATTAATTTAGTATTTTATTTTTAGCCATTATTTCGTATTTTTAATTTTTAGTAATTAAGTTCGTATTTTATTTTTAGCTATTATTTAGTATTTTTTTATTTTTAGTCATTAATTTACTATTTTATTTTTAGCCATTATTTAGTATTTTTTATTTTTAGTCATTAATTTACTATTTTATTTTTAGCCATTATTTCGTATTTTTTTTAATTTTTAGTAGTTAATTTAGTGTTTTATTTTTAGCTATTATTTAGGGTTTTTTTCTATTTTTAGTCATTAATTTAGTATTTTATTTTTAGCCATTATTTCGTATTTTTAATTTTTAGTAATTAAGTTCGTATTTTATTTTTAGCTATTATTTAGTATTTTTTTTATTTTTAGTCATTAATTTACTATTTTATTTTTAGCCATTATTTAGTATTTTTTATTTTTAGTCATTAATTTACTATTTTATTTTTAGCCATTATTTCGTATTTTTTATTTTTAGTAATTAAGTTCGTATTTTATTTTTAGCTATTATTTAGTAGTTTTTTATTTTTGGTAATTAATTTACTATTTTATTTTTAGCTATTATTTAGTATTTTATTTTTAGTTATAAATTTTTTTATTTTATTTTTAGCCATTATTTAGTGTTTTTTAGTCATTAATTTACTATTTTATTTTAGCCATTATTTAGTAGTTTTTTATTTTTAGTAATTAATTTACTATTTTATTTTTAGCAATTATTTAGTAGTTTTTTATTTTTAGTCATTAATTGGGTATTTTATTTTTAGCCATTATTTAGTTTTTTTTTTATTTTTAGTCATTAATTGGGTATTTTATTTTTAGCCATTATTTAGTTTTTTTTTTATTTTTAGTCATTAATTTACTATTTTATTTTAGCCATTATTTAGTATTTTTTTTTATTTTTAGTCATTAATTTCGTATTTTATTTTTAGCCATTATTTAGTAGTTTTTAATTTCTGGAAATTAATTTACTATTTTATTTGTAGCAATTATTTAGTAGTTTTTTATTTTTAATCATTAATTGGGTATTTTATTTCTAGTAATTACTTATTATTTTTAGTAATTATTTATTATTTTTTATTTTTAGTAATTAATTTAGTATTTTCTATTTAGGAATGATTTATTATTTTTTATTTTTAGTAATTAATTTAGTATTTTTAGTCATTATTTCATATTTTTAATTTTTTTTTTGAACAGGATAAAAAAAACCTTTGGTGGTTTTGTTTATTGCTTGTTGTGTACAGTGAGGTATATGAGGTACCAACACTGTCACTATAATAATTAATGTGTATAAATATTTGCATTTGTAAATCGATATGCATAAATTAGCAATTTTCAATTGGTAATTATTATCTATATGCCAATATGTCAATATGTTAATATATTGATATAGTGAGGTATTGATATATTAATGTATTGATATATTGATATATTGATGTGTTGATATATTGATATATTGCTATATTGATATATTGACATATTTATATATTGATATATTGATGTATTGATATATTAATGTATTGATATATTGATATATTGATTTATTGATATATTGATATATTGATGTATTGATGTATTGATATATTGATACATTGATATATTGATATATTGATAAATTGATGTATTGATATATTGATATATTGATGTATTGATATATTGATATATTGATATATTGATTTATTGATATATTGATATATTGATGTATTGATGTATTGATATATTGATACATTGATATATTGATATATTGATAAATTGATATATTGATGTATTGATGTATTGATATATTGATATATTGATGTATTGATATATTGATGTATTGATATATTGATATATAGATATATTGATATATTGATGTATTGATATATTGGTATATAGATATATTGATGTATTGCTATATTGATATATCAATATATTGATATATTGATGTATTGCTGTATTGATATATCGATATATTCGTGTATGAATGTATTAATAATTAACCTCCATGAAGTGATTTTGTAAAGCTCCTCTAGTTAAGGCGTGAGGTGAACGGTGATGAATTCTCAAGCTTTGGGAATTCTCTCCAAATCCGTTTCCCACTGGGGGTGGTGGCACAGGGAGGAGAAGGGCGAGCTCCGCTCCCGTCCCTGCCCAGCCCTGCAGGGACCTCAGGGGTGGCGTCCCTGCACGCCCTCACCTTCCCTGTCCTCCCTGCCTTCCAGACAACTCCTGGTCCTGGATCCCGAAATTTTGTAACTTGAAGGAGCTGAGGAAGCGTCACCACCGGCAGTACGAGGAGGCCACCGGGAACATGGTGCACATCAAACAGAAGCTGTACCACAACGGGCACCCCAGCCCCCGGCACCTCTGAGGGACCCCCAGCCTCCAGGGACTGCAGCCAGCTTTTAAAACACACACAGGACTCCTCTTCCTCCTGGGGAACGGCCTCTGGATCGCTCCCGAGCCAGCTGAGGACACGGATTTTCGGGATCCATCCCGGGTGTCCGCGGGTGGACACGCCACGATGCACAACTAAAGCCAGTCCTGGATGCTCTGCAGCCAAGGCTTTGCACTGTGTTCCACATTTTATTGTCAGACTCGTGTAAATATGTAAAAAAAAAAAAAAAAAAAAAAAAAAAAAAAAAAAAAAAAAAAAAAAAAGAGAGAGAGAGAGAGAAAAGAGATTTGCATTCTACTTTCAACCCCCCCTCCCCTCCCCATTTTCCTGGCTGTCCTGCACATCCTGCTGGGAATGTTGGATGGAGGTGGGACAGCACCGAGAAGATGCAGAGTGTCTCCTCCAGGAGCTCCAGCCCCCCAAAAGTTCTCTGCTCCTCTGCCTGGGCCGTGCCCTGCTCTGCCCCTGCCTGCACGGGCCTGCCCGCTCACAGGTTTGCATGGGGGCAAGGCACAGCGGCCCCTGGCTGGGTTTCCTTTTTTTTTTTTTTTGCTTTGGTTCACGTCCTGGGGAGTTGCTGTGGGGGAAGGAAGGGCTGGGATTGTGTCCGGGGTTTGATGTTTGCATTGCTGTCCACGAAACCTGCCTTAAGCAACCCGACCCCAGAGCCAGGGCTGCTGCTGGGGTGGCACCTTTGGGGGTGGCAGGGCTGCTGTCCTTCGCCAGAGGAGGGTGGGATGTGTCAGATGTCACTAACCAACACCCCCCAACCCTTGCCTGGGAGGAAAGGAGCTGCTCTGCCCCCCTTCCTGCAGGGTGAGCCTGGATAAAACACCCCAAAACCCCAGAGAGCAGCACAGAGGGAACCCTGAGCAGGGTGAGCCTGGATAAAACACCTCAAAACCCCAAAGTGCAGCACAGAGGGAGCCCTGAGCAGGGTGAGCCTGGATAAAACACCCCAAAATCCCAAAGTGCAGCACAGAGGAGGTCCTCAGCAGGGTGAGCCTGGATAAAACACCCCAAAACCCCAGAGAGCAGCACAGAGGGAGCCCTGAGCAGGGTGAGCCTGGATAAAACACCCCAAAAACCCCAAAGACGCCAGAGACCAGCTTAGAGAGAGCCCTGAGCAGGGTGAGCCTGTTTAAAACACCCCAAAACCCCAGACAGCAGCACAGAGGGAGCCCTGAGCAGCCTCCTCTTGTAGGGTGAGCCTGGTTAAAACACCCCAAAACCCCAAAAACCCCAGAGAGCAGCACAGAGGGAGCCCTGAGCAGGGTGAGCCTGGATAAAACACCCCAAAAACCCCAAAGACGCCAGAGAGCAGCACAGAAGAGGTCCTCAGCAGGGTGACCCTGTTAAAACACCCCAAAACCCCAGACAGCAGCACAGAGGGAGCCCTGAGCAGCCTCCTCTTGTAGGGTGAGCCTGGTTAAAACACCCCAAAACCCCAAAGTGCAGCATAGAGGGAGCCCTGAGCAGGGTGAGCCTGGATAAAACACCCAAAAACCCCAAAAACCCCAGAGAGCAGCTCAGAGGGAACCCTGAGCAGCCTCCTCTTGTAGGGTGAGCCTGGTTAAAACACCCCAAAACCCCAAAAACCCCAGAGAGCAGCACAGAGGGAGCCCTGAGCGGGGTGAGCCTGGTTAAAACACCCCAAAATCCCAAAGTGCAGCACAGAGGAGGTCCTCAGCAGGGTGAGCCTGGTTAAAACACCTCAAAATCCCAAAGTGCAGCACAGAGGGGGCCTTGAGCGGGGTGAGCCTGGTTAAAACACCCCAAAATCCCAAAGTGCAGCACAGAGGGAGCCCTGAGCGGGGTGAGCCTGGTTAAAACACCCCAAAACCCCAAAGTGCAGCACAGAGGGGGCCCTGAGCGGGGTGAGCCTGGTTAAAACACCCCAAAACCCCAAAGTGCAGCACAGAGGGAGTCCTGAGCAGGGTGAGCCTGGTTAAAACACCCCAAAACCCCAAAGTGCAGCACAGAGGGGGCCCTGAGCAGCCTCACCCCTGCTGCACACCCAGCACCCCCTTCCTTGTGGGGTTGGGCTTGAGGGACAGGGGGAGACCAAAGCCCAAAGTCCTCCCCAGACATCCCAAATGTCCCCAGGGCTGAGTCACACTGCGAGGATGCTCCAAAGTGGTTTTGCACCTGCTGCTCCTGGCGTGGGTTTTGAGGTGTGGATGGGATCAAAAAGCAAAAAGCAGTGTCCCAAAACCCCCAAAACCTCCTTTAGGGCCAGCAGAGGGGCCTGGAGGAGCTGTAGGGCCAAGGGGTGTCTGGTGCCTGTCCTGGTCCTGGCTGGGCAGGGGAGAGAGGATTTGTCAGCAGGGATAAAGGATATAGGGATAAAAATGCCATGCCCAGGAGCCTGAGAGTCCTGAACCCTCACCACTGCCCCTCCACTCATCATTTTGTATCCAGTGGGTTGGTGCAGAAATGGGGAAAACACCCAGAACTGAAGGATGCTGAGCATTGCCAGAAAAATCTCCTTTTTTTTTTTTTTTTTTTTTTTTTTCCCACGGATTCCTTGGCACTCTCAGCAGCCTCCTGCTGTTTGATGGCAGGGAAAAGGACACCACAACTCCTGCTCCTCCCTCCCTGCTCCAGCTCCTGTGTCTTGGGGTTGTTTTGTTCATTTCCTGTGCCCAGTCCAGTTAATTACAAGCCCCAAAATATTCCCATTTTTCTGCCATTCCCACTTTTGCTATTCCCTAGTGCCTCTTGTCTTGGAGCCCCAGGTTCTTTCTGGACCTCAATAATTGCCTGGTCCATATTTTGTCTGTCTCTCATTCCTGGCTGTGATGTCCAAAATTCCTTAGGATCTAAGGAATGACTTTTCCTTGAGCAGCCTCCTGGCAGGGAAGAGCAGGGTCTGTGTTATCAACAATTTATCAACAGCATTTTGTAGGGGAGAAATTTCCATTGGGATAAGGACAAATACTGAGTCCCTGGAACCGGTTATGTAAAAAAAAAGGGGGGAAAAAAGCACTTTAAAAAGCAATTTTTCCACTGATCTAAACTCAGACTGAATGTAAAGCCTGGCTCTGCCCTGCTCCAGCAGCTGAGCTTGGTTGAAATATTAAAAATGAAACAGCTGGAAAGGGTGAAGTGATGGCTCACACCTGTTAAGTTTGATCTGGCTGATCCATGACAAAATTCCATAAAAATTTGATGCTCTGGAAGAGGGGGAAAAAAAAATCCAACATAATAAAAATGTTCTTGTTGTAAAAAAACCCCAGATTAAAAAAAAAAATCTGCTGGGTCTGGAGCCTTTTGAACTTCTCTCTTGTTCAAACTTAGGCAAAAAAAAACCCCCAAAAAACAACCAAACAACCAACCAAACAAACAAAAACAAAAACCCCAGCCAAAAACAAACAAACAAACAAACCCTCACAAAATAAGAAACAAGAAATATTCTCAGTGCAATTAAATTTACTGGAATAATTCACTTTAATCCAGGGAAACCAGACAGGTTTTGTGGGCCAAAATTTGAAGGCCAAAATTCCTTCCTGTGCACGGAGGGAATCCTGACCCAGCAGATCTGGGATGGCATCAAACTCCTGAGCAGGGACACCAAAAACACCCCAAAAACCCCCAAAATAGGAGAGTTTTTCCCAAAAGCCACAGGTCTGAGCTGTCTCCTCTTTGGGGAACGAGGTGCCAAGGCCCCCAGAGAAGCAGAAGGTGAAGGAGGCAGCGGGTTTGGGGTCATAGGGCTAGGGTTTGGGGTGATAGAGCTGGTTTGGGGTGTTACAGCTGGTTTGGGGTGTTACAGCTGGGGTTTGGGGTGACAGAGCTGGGGTTTGGGGTGTTAGAGTTGGGGTTTGGGGTGTTACAGCTGGAGTTTGGGGTGATAGAGCTGGGGTTTGGGGTGTTAGAGTTGGGGTTTGGGGTGATAGAGCTGGGGTTTGGGGTGTTACAGCTGGGATTTGGGGTGTTACAGCTGGTTTGGGGTGTTACAGCTGGGGTTTGGGGTGATAGAGCTGGGTTTGGGGTGTTACAGTTGGGGTTTGGGGTGTTACAGCTGGGGTTTGGGGTGATAGAGCTGGGTTTGGGGTGATAGAGCTGGTTTGGGGTGATAGAGCTGGGGTTTGGGGTGTTACAGCTGGGGTTTGGGGTGTTAGAGCTGGGGTTTGGGGTGTTACAGTTGGTTTGGGGTGTTACAGCAGGTTTGGGGTGTTACAGCTGGGGTTTGGGGTGTTACAGGTTTTTGGGGTTGTCACAGCTGGTTTGGGGTGTTACAGCAGGTTTTTGGGGTGTTACAGCTGGGGTTTGGGGTTGTCACCACAGGTTTGAGGTGTTACAGCTGTTTTGGGGTTGTTACAGCTGTTTGGGGGGTACTGCAGCTGGTTTTGGGGTGCAGAGGAGAGGAAGAAGAGGAGAGGAAGAAGAGGAGAAGGAAGCAGAGAGGGAAACAGAGGAGAGGAAGAGGAGGAGAGGAAGAAGAGGAGAAGGAAGCAGAGAGGGAAGCAGAGGAGAGGGAAGGAAAAGGAAGCAGAGGAGAGAAAGAGGAGGAGAGGAAGAAGATAAGGAAGCAGAGGAGAGCAGAGGAGAGGGAAGGAAAAGGAAGCAGAGGAGAGGGAAGGAAAAGGAAGCAGAGGAGAGGGAAGATGTGGCAGAGCCAGGAGCAGCCGCTCACCCCGGCTGGGCTGGGGGGACCCTGCTGTGTGTCCGTGTGTCCAGAGCTCTGTCTGTGTGTCACCGTGGCCCTGCACAGAGCCTGTCCCTCCTCTGGCACCTCCACCCATTTCTGCCCCAGGGGGGTTCCATTTATTCCATTTCTGCCCCAAGGGGGTTCCATTTATTCCATTTCTGCCCCAAGGGGGTTCCATCTATTCCATTTCTGCCCCAAGGGGGTTCCATTTATTCCATTTCTGCCCCAAGGGGGTTCCATTTATTCCATTTCTGCCCCAAGGGGGTTCCATCTATTCCATTTCTGCCCATGGGGGGTTCCATTTATTCCATTTCTGCCCATGGGGGGTTCCATCTATTCCATTTCTGTCCCAAGGGGGTTCACTTTATTCCATTTCTGCCCCAAGGGGGTTCCATTTATTCCATTTCTGCCCCAGGGGGGTTCCATCTATTCCATTTCAGCCCCAAGGAGGTTCCATCTATTCCATTTCTGCCCCAAGGGGGGTTCCATCTATTCCATTTCAGCCCCAAGGGGGTTCCATCTATTCCATTTCTGCCCCAAGGGGGTTCCATCTATTCCATTTCTGCCCCAAGGGGGTTCCATCTATTCCATTTCTGCCCCAAGGAGGTTCCATCTATTCCATTTCTGCCCCAGGGGGGTTCCATCTATTCCATTTCAGCCCCAAGGAGGTTCCATCTATTCCATTTCTGCCCCAAGGAGGTTCCATCTATTGCATTTCTGCCCCAGGGGGTTCCATTTATTCCATTTCTGCCCCAAGGGGGTTCCATTTATTCCATTTCTGCCCATGGGGGGTTCCATTTATTCCATTTCTGCCCCAAGGGGTTTCCATCTATCCCATTTCTGCCCCAAGGGGGTTCCATTTATTCCATTTCTGCCCCAAGGGGGTTCCATTTATTCCATTTCTGCCCCAGGGGGGTTCCCAGTTCCAGGCCCCTGCTGGCATTCCCAGCAGGGTCACCCCGGGGTGGCTCAGTCCCAGCTCACCCTGAGGCACAGGGAGCCCTGCACTCACTTGAGGGAGGTTTTTCACTTGTGAACCACCAGGACAGAGCCTGCAGTGCTGCTTTCCCTGATGGTTCATCCTTCTTTTCTTTCATCCTGCACCCAAACCACTTCTGCATGCATCAGGCAGGGAGAGGCACAGCCCAAACTACCAGAGAGAGAGAGGTTAAACTCTGCTCCGAGTCTAATCACAGAATCATCTCTACTGTGGTTGAAAAGCAATAATGGCCAATTTTTTTTTTTTAATTAAATACACTTGCACAGGCAGATTTCACCCAGGGCTTTGTGCTCTCCAGTGGCTGGAGGGGTGACAGCTGTGCTGAAGGGAGCAGCTGAAGGTGCAGAGAGCTTGGGCTGGGGGAGGCAATGGAAAAAGCACACTGTGATTTTATTTGGGTCAACAGGTGAGTGCATTTCAGCCATTCCTTCCCTTTCAATAAGATGTTTGTATATTAGAGAACCAGTTCAGCTCCTGGAACTAAGCCCATCCTTTGCTGTTTGTCAGTAAAATAGTTTTTTGCATGTTTTGCATCTGAGTGTTTCTTCCAACCCTTTGAACCCAGTGAACCTTTCAAAAACTGGGGCACCCCAGAGCAGCAGCTCCCCAGTTTTTGGGCAGGGGGGTGACAGGAGGAGGTGCAAACAAGGCTGGCAAGGAGAGCTGTCCTGACCTCTGAGGAAGGGCTGTGGGATCCCCCCAGGTTCTGGGACAGATTTTCACCCATTTGGCTCCTGCTGGCTGGGAAAACAGGGAAATTCCAAGATCCAAAACTGATTTTAAAGCAAAATATTTTACTGTTCAATTCTGGGTGCAAGCTGCCTGCAGAGAGGAGTGAGAGGAGCCTGAGCCTCTTGTGCCCATTGCCTGGAAGGGCAGGAAAAGCAGGAAAAGCACAGGAATCTCAGGCCTTTGGCTTGAGGAAGGAAAAGTGGGATCATTTCCCATTCCAGCAGGACTGAAGTCTGCACCAGATCTCCAACATCTGCTCCTTGCTGGCACAGGAGCACCCCCACAGAGCAGCTCTGGGCCTGCCTGGGGCTCCAGCCCTGCACAGATGTTGCTGCAGGACTTGTTCCACCAGCCCGGGTACATCTGGGCACGTCCCAGGCTCAGTGCAGACAAAGCAGAGCAGAAAATAAACCCCAGCACCCAAAACAAGATTCTGAGTGGGTTTTCTCCCCTCCAAACACAAACACAGGCTGGCAGGGAGGCGTTTCCTGGGGGATTCCCACCTTCCCAAGGCCCAGAGCAGGGACAGGGAGCACGTGGCGCTCACATGCTGGAATCTCCTCCCAGCCTTTCACATTCCATACAAATCCTTCCAAGGATGGCAACTGGGGGCAGCCAGAGCTGGCCAGGCTGTAAATCTGTCCCCCCAGCTGCAGGATCCACCAGGACATCCCCAGCAGGACATTTCCAGCGGCAGCAGGCAGGATGGGAGTGATGGATTGCCCACGAATCCATCTGCTCTGGGATTTGCTCTCCGACACAAAATACCATCTAATAAATGGTAAAGAATAAAAGAATGAAGTGCTGCTGGCTCATCACTCAGTGTCAGGAGGGGAGATAACCTCAGCTTGGGGCTGCCATCCTCTGGCCCTGCCTGGAGTGTTGGATAGCTGGGTGCCACCTCCACGGGGACATCGGTCACCCTGGAGGTGGCAGCGAGCCAGGGACAATCCCTGCACTGAAATCTGGGATGGGGCAGGAGCTCAGGGGGACAGGGAGCCTTTCTTCCCCTTCCTGTCACCTTCCACAGGACAGCAGCAGTGACAGAAACAGGCCCAGGTGTCCAGTGGGCAGCAGGGCATGGAATCACCTCGCTGGTGAGGAGAGGGCACAGGGCCAGGGGCAAGGACTGGTTTGGGAAGGCAGGATTGGGATGAAATAACAGCACAAAGTGTGACGGGTGACAGGAGGATGTAGGAATGTGGGCCTTGCTGATGGAGTAAACAAGTTACCCTTTGTCTCCTTGGGTTTTAATAAAAGGCAAAATAACAAAGCTCTTTACAGAGGAAAACCAATCCAGGGCAAGAGGTTCCTGCTCCTGCTAAAACACTTCACAAAAGTGATTTACTTCTTTTGTTCTCTTCTTTTTCTCGGGAGTTGCTCAGGTGGGACTTTCTGGCTCCTGCCCAGTTGGGTGTCCTTGAGTTTGAGGTGAAGTCCCCAAGGTCCTGTGAGGTGTCTTTTACCCAAATTGAGGACAGAAACTTCTGGGCTTTTGTCCTTTGTAAGGAGACAAAGGGTGACTTGGTGACTCCATCAACAGGGGGCAGTTCCTACACCACAGGGACAGGGCTCTGCTCCTGAGCTCAGCAGCTCCTGCCAGGGAACAGCTCAGGGCTCGGGCAGGCCTGGGATGGACAAAGGGGCTGCTGGCAGCTCCTGTGTGAGGAGAACAGCTCAGCAAGCTACTCAAGGGCACAGATCTAGGTCAGGCCAACGTGCTTGAGCTGTGTAGCTACAGAAGAGGCCTCAGAGCAGAGCACAGAGTTCAAATCCAGTTCAAACACAGAAAAAAAAAAAGAATCAGGAGATTTTCTAACCTGTCTCTCATATGCACAGAAGAACAAATGTCATCTCATCAAGACAGGCTCGTGTTCAGGGCTTGACAATGGCACATTTTCCCAGCTGTTCCAGGAATGCAGCAGAAAACTCGTGTGGCAAGAGCAGCTTGATGGCAGCAGTGGGAGCAAACAAGCCCCACTCATCTCTTTCTTCAGACCATACTGCATCTGTGTGCCTCAAACTCACCTCTCCACAGAGAAAAGTGGTTTACTTGGGGGAAAAATATGTGAGGCTGCTCTCAGACCACTCGTGTTAACTCCAACTCAAGCAGTGAATCCCCCCCCAGATCCACATTTCTAAGAAAAAATTACTCTGAAGGGCAACTCCAGTGAGCAAGGAACTGTGTCATGGGCAGGATCTGGGGATAAAAGGGTGAGAAATGCCTCTGCTGGAGCACAAACCCCACAAATTGAAATGCATGGGAGTGTCAGGCTTGGACAAGCCCCGGGTTCCCACAGGCCCTTGGTGCTGGGACACTGCAGAAACCCCAGAAGGATTTGGGGTCAGGCCATAGAGACCAACACAGCCAGTGGTATTTCACCAAGGGGTCCTTTAATAAATTCAGTTGCTTCTGCCTTTTTGAACCCATTTCTGTTTTTCTGGTGCACTTTAAAACCACGAGACCCACGGCAGGCTGAGGCAGCAGCCCCTCCCTGGCACCAAGGGCTGCTCTCCATGGCTGATTCCACCAAACCTTTGCCTTTTTTTTTTCTCTCCTCACGTGAAGCCTGCAGCTTTCTCACACTGGTGTCCCTTTGGGGAAAGGCAGCAGGGGGTTCCTGGCAGTCTCTTTGTTTGCTTCAGCACCTTCTGTTTTCAGCCACTCCATCTTCTGCCGGTGCTGCTGCACCGCGTCGGCCACGCGGGCGTCCATCATGGCCTCGGTGAGCACGCCGTCCTCCGAGGCGTAGGCTGCTGCCTGTGGGGACAAGGACACCTCAGTCAGCTCAGGGATGGCATGTCCCAGGATCAGGGGACATCTCAGACTGCTCCCTGTCTGCTGTTCCCTTCTCCATGTGTGATTTCCCCCACAACGCTCTCATTCCTAGTGGAGCTCCTGCAAGGAGCTCTGCCCACCTCTGGATTTGCTGGCAATCAAAGCCCTTGTTTTCAGAAGACAAGACCCACACTTGGCTCCTTTAAATTTCCTCTCCTGCTCTAAAAGAGCTGCACGTGTGAAGCCAGCAAGATGAAGAGAGGTGGGTGCAGGGGGGTGATGGAGCAACTCCATCCCAAGCAGCAGAAAATCGTTTAACCACTTTCACAGGGGGAACATGGGCAGCGTGGTGCCTCTGAAATGATGTTTAATGTGCCTTATCCTGCTTTCCTCATGCACTCCCTCAGGAATCTCTCCTGCATCACTTCTGTGCTGTGGCAGCTCCCAGCCTGCACTCAAATGCCCACAGGACCTTCCCTTCCCTTCCTTTCCTCCCAGCTGCCCTGCCCAGTTCTGCTGGCAAACGCTGGATCCTGTGGCTGCGAGAGGCAGCACAAACGTGACCACAGCTCCTTGGGGAAAGGGCTGCCAGCTCCTGCCACCCTTGTGCCACCACCCACAGGGGGAACAGGCCTGCGAGGCAGCAGAGGGACTGTCCCTTGTGCAGGGGACACGCAGGACAGCTGGGGCTCAGCCTGGCCACCCTGCAGATGCCAGCACAGCACACGAGGGAAGGATGCTTGTGCTGTCAGCTGCACCCATCTCCAAGGTAACAGAGCAGCCCCCGAGCTGCAGATTTCTAAATCTGGTTCCTCCCTCTGCAAGTGCTCCCGTGAGCAGCTCAGGGAATGAGGGAGCTTGGCTGTACAGAGGTTCCTTTACTGTAGAGAGCTTCCTTGGCTGTGGAGAGATTTGTACAGATCCCCTGGCTGTACACAGATCCTTTGGTTGCACAGATCCCCTGGCTGTACAGAGATCCTTTGGTTGCACAGAGATCCCCTGGCTGCACAGAAATTCCTTGGCCGTATAGGAATTCCTTGGCTGCACACAGATCCCCTGGCTGCACAGATCCCAGGCTGCACACAGTTCCTTTGGCTGCACAGATCCCAGGCTGCACACAGATCCCCAGGCTGCACACAGATCCCCTGGCTGCACACAGATCCTTTGGCTGCACAGATCCCAGGTTGCACACAGTTCCTTTGGCTGCACACAGATCCCAGGCTGCACACAGATCCTTTGGCTGCACAGATCCCAGGCTGCACACAGATCCCCTGGCTGCACACAGATCCTTTGGCTGCACAGATCCCAGGCTGCACACAGATCCTTTGGCTGCACAGATCCCAGGCTGCACACAGATCCCCTGGCTGTACACAGATCCTTTGGCTGTACAGATCCCCTGCCTGCACAGATCCCCTGGCTGCACACAGATCCCCTGGCTGCACAGATCCCAGGCTGTACAGAGATCCCCTGGCTGCACACAGATCCCCTGGCTGTACAGATCCCCTGGCTGTACAGATCCCCTGGCTGTGCACAGATCCCCTGGCTGCACACAGATCCCCTGGCTGTACAGATCCCCTGGCTGTGCACAGATCCCCTGGCTGCACAGATCCCCTGGCTGCACACAGATCCTTTGGCTGCACAGATCCCCTGGCTGTGCACAGATCCCCTGGCTGCACACAGATCCCCTGGCTGCACAGATCCCAGGCTGCACACAGATCCCCTGGCTGCACAGAGGTTGGGATGAGGGGTGGGAGCCCTGCAGCTCCCCACATCCATCCTGCCTGGCCCTAAGGGCCCCAAAGCTCTCCCCAGGTCCTGGGTTGTCAGGTGCCAGCCCCTCTGTGCCCTGTCCCAGTGAGGAGCTCTAACTGTGATTTCACAGCTCACTGCAGTGATTCTGAGGCATCACACACAGGCTCCATCAATTATTGATGGTGCAAAACATCAATTCCAGCAAGGAACGAGTCTGACAGCAGAAGCTGCACAGGAGCAAACTCCAGCATGACCCTTTCACACCTCCCCTGCCCAGGGATGCCCATGGGGCAGAAGACAAAGCCCAGGGTGAGCTGTTGCTCTGCCAGGACCCCAGTGCTGAGGTTAGAGCTGCCTGTTACATCAGATGGAAGGAGAAATACCTCACTGCAGGAGGAGTAATTATTTCCAGCAATAAGCAAAAGGTTACCCAAGCTGGTTTTCAGGCTCCTCTAACCTATTTTCCAGCCCTTTTTTTGGGGGGGGGAACTGGTTGGACCACAAAAGGTCTCACTGCACAACCCAGCAGAGCTGGCAGGTGCTGGTTTGTCCTGCCAGCACCATCAAATCCTTTCCCTGTGCAAACCCTTTGCAATCCTTCCTCCAGGCAGGCTGCTGCTCCTGCTTGAAACCAGGAGTAAAGCCTGGCCTCAGGGAGGGAGTGCAGAGAAGGAGCAGGTCTGTAAATAGAGAATTCTCTATTTATTATTATTTATTCTCCATTTTTTTCTTTATTCTCAGAGGTTCTTGTGCTGCTCTCGCTGCCTGAGCAGGATCCTCAGCACTGAGGCTGCCACAACCTGCCAAATATTCCCAGAGCACCTCTCCCAACCCCTCCTGTCCTCTCTGCAAAAAGGGGAACACTGGAAATCTTCTGCTCAGACCTCACTCACCCCCTTTAGATTTTCACTTTTTGTCGCAGGGCTCTCAGTGCAGCCCTGCTGGGGTGTTTGAAAATGCAAAAAGAGCTTTGCTGGGATGCTTGCAGAGCTCAGAGAGGAAGGATGCCTTGCCTGCCCCCCTCCCTGGCACTGCACAGCCCATCCAGCCCAGTGTGGAACCTCCTGCAGAGCTGTGCAGTTCATGCTCTGCTGATTTTCTCAATGACTTTCTATTTTTAGAAAGCCTTAGGCCCTCGCTGTCAAGAAAGCAAATGGGAGAAGCAGCTGCCCCTTCTGGGAGTAGCTTGCACACACATAAAAATGGTACCAAGGCTCATTTATATTCATACCTCTGCCTCCTGCATGGGCAAATTTTAACCCTTTTTCTCCAGTGCAGCAATTCCTGGTTTATCCCTCAAACCCAATTATGAAATAATTTTGTTTGGTGAGGATGGAACAGATGACAAATCCAGCCTGAATGACCTCATGTTTCATTTCAGCCAAGGCTTGTGGTTTATTTTAACCTGGCCAGACTCATCTGTATCATTTAAATCCCATTTATAATGAAAATAGCCTGATGAAAAAAAAACCAAAACAAAACCACAAAAATACAACAGCTATTTTTAAAATATAAACAAGGTTCAGGGAGCAAAAAGGAAAAAAAAAAAAAAGGCATTTATGTCAGTGGCATAAAAGGCAAGGAAATGACAGGAAGCTCACACTGGGACATAGAACTCCTGGGAATTCTCCTGAAGTGCTGCCAGAACAGTTTTCCAAGATTACAGCTTGGAATAGTGAAAGGTTGCTTTTAGGTTTTGACATTTTTATCTAAAGCACATCAGCAGGTTGGAGTACAGCGCTGGCAAGTCTGCACACAACCAGAAACAGAGCTGAGGGGAATTTTTAAGGTGAAAATGCATCAAGTCCATGCTAGAGCCATAAAGGGCAATGGAAAAGCACAAGGACAAAAGGGAATGCTCAGACTTCTGCAGAAGAGATTAAAATGGATTTTTAGCACGCACACTCTCAGCTGTGCCAGACAGCAATATTTTTCCCAGTGCTAGAGGTTACACTCTTGGCTTTTCTGCATCTTGTTTTTTCCTCCTGTTGGTAAATTCAGGACAGCCAGAGCCAGACTGAAACAACACTGGGTTAGAACTTCATGGAAGTGACAGCCAATGCATCCCAAATCCAGTTTAGGGTGGAGCTAAGCCTCTGAAAGCAGCAGATAATTCTCAGTTTAACTGAGATGGTTTCTAAAGGCAATTTTGGCAGGAGAATCCTTGTGGGAACTCACTGCAAGGGCACAGGACAGAGTGGCCACTGCTGCTGGCCCAGGGAAGAGCTGGTGCTTGTGATGCTTTCACCCCCTAAAGCTTCAGAATTTCCCCAAAACCATCCCTGGGATCCAGTTCTGGGAAGTGAGGATGATCCCAGAGGTTCCAAGCTCCACCAGGGCCACACAAACCTTCCTGTGCCCAGGACTGAAGCTCAGGTGTGCACTCAGAAAGGGGCTGCTCACAGCAGGCACAGGGTGGGGTTATGGGGTTTGAGCCCTGCAGGGCCCAGAGATGGACCTGGATGATCCCTGTGGGCTTTTCCCAGCTCAGGATATTCTGCAATCAGAATTTTCAGAATATTCTGAATCTATTATCAGAACACTCTGTAAATCAGATTATTCTGTAAATCTATTTCCCACCTTTGGCAGGCAGCACCTTGAATTAAAAGGGAATTAAAAGGCCAAAAATGAAATATTGATATGAGATATAAGAAATACAGAGTGTCTAAGCACCCTAAGCTGCTGCATCCAGCCTGGTGAGGATTTTTTGGAGTTAATTCCTGGTTCCTCCAGCTCCTACCTACCCTGAGCACTGTAGCTATGCAGTTAACTCATCTTGCCAAGCTATTTTTAACTCTGCTCAGCTCCCTGACCCAGTTCAGAGCACAGCCATCCACAGGGGTGCACCAGCACCACGGCAAGGAGAGCAGCAAGGCAGGAATTTGGAGGCAGGAAAACACTGCCAGAAAGGCTGGAAAACTGCAGCCTTAAAACAACAACTGATCCTAAAACGAAACAAGTGCTAAAACAGGGCCTAAAATACCAGCAGCACCCAGGAGAGCAGCTGGGGGTGGGTGAGTAAACTCACCTGCCTGCAGAGGGGCTTTTCCCCAAAGCTGCTGAGGGGCTTCACACAGAAAAAACCCAAAGGCAGGGGGGACACGTCCTGCCAAGGCTCCTGGCAGGAACAGCAGCTCCATTTGGTCACAGCTCCAAATTCCTCGTCCAAAAAAATGGACAACAAGTCACAGGTTTTTATATTTTTATAAGTTTGGTCCATTTGCATATTGGGGGTGAATCTCCCAATTACAGCTTCAGGTAATGAAGGGATTTATTCCAAGTTTGCTGCCCCCAAACTCATTTTTGTTTAACTTTTTTTGGGGCCTGAGGCAGTGATGTGTCCTTGATTGCCAGGCCTGGAGCGGAATTGTGTCTGCCCAAAATGTGAAGACAGCAGCTCACACTGCACATGGAGTTGAGAGTTCTACACTGAAGAACTGCAGGATTACAAAGAGATGAAAAATAGAAAATCTAAAATCCTGAGGCATCACAAGTGACTGAAAAAGAACCCCCAGGGCATCAACAGCTCTGGCAGGCAGCTCCAGGGCAGTGCTGAAGACAATTCTCAGCCCAGCCTGGGTGTCCTCATGTCCAGTCCTGGTGTCCTCATGTCCTCATGTCCAGTCCTGGTGTCCTCATGTCCTCATGTCCAGTCCCTGGGCTGCCACTGACTCTTGGCACATCCCTCTCCCCTTCCTGACCAACAAGAAATGAGGTCCCCTTGATTTGAACTTGAACTTTGATTTGAACTTTCATTTTAACACATGAATTTTCTTGCTACATCCAACCAACTCAAATATTTCCCCCCACTCCCCTCTCCTGAGTGTTTTTTTTTTTTTTTTTAAAGCCCTTTGAGTGTTTCATGAGAGCAGAGAGGAGCACAACAACTTCCTGCTGCAATTTTACATCAAACCTTGTTAATAGTGCTGGCAGCACCAGGTACATTTTTAAAAGCTGTCAGGGAAAATTAGTCACCCCCACCTTTTTCCTTCCTTCACCAGCACTTAAAGGAGAAATGATAAAAGCTGAGGTCATTCCTGGGGAGAAATGACAAACTTGCTGATAAGGGGTGATAAAAAGCAAAGCATCATTTATCACAACTTCTTATTACAGGAAATAGTTGGCAGCAAAGCCTTTCACATACGTGGGGCAGATGACAGCACACATTTTGAAATATGATTCAATATCACAAAAATTATACAGGAAAATTAACCAGCTGTGTGCCACCAAAGAATAAAATAAGAACTAACAGCACTCAAACTGGACCCCAGCTCTTGACTACTGTAATTGAAATTAATTTATACTAGAAAGGATAAATATTTCTGTTCCTTAAAAGGTGGAAAATCAGTAGTAGAAGGAATGAAATGTACAAACTTAGTCAGATGTTTGTGAGCTGCTAAACTAAATTAAAAATTTAAGAACTAAACAAAAAGCCACTTTGTTTTTACAATCCCTGAAAGGAAGCTGACATGAGTAGGTTACGTGACACACAAATTGGAGCACATCCCTTCAGTTGATATTTCTAGGTTAGTTTATGAAAATACACAATCCAGTAAGGAACTGGCAGCTGTGACAAAACAGGGTGAAAACCTGATTAAAAAAAAAAAAAACAAAACACTAAAGCATGTGAATAATTGTACTCCAAGTGACTGCATTTCTTATTTTTATGTATGGAAGAAATATCTATTTTTTTTTTTCAGTTAGTTTTGTTCCTTTCATAGCTCAAGTTGCACTGAAAGGGTTTGGAACAAAGGAGGGCACCAACATCAGGCATCTCTTCTGCTGAGCTTCCTGAGCTGGACCATGAGTGTGGCCAGCATGGACTGCCCAAACTGACCCCAAACTCACCTGCTTGACCTAAAATCCACAAGGGATTTCCCACTAGGGATTATCAGAACTGCTCCTATGTATGGGATGAGGAATTATGGTGATATTCCAACACCCACCCCAGAGGCAGCAGTGATCTGGTACCACCCTATGGACAAATGAAACTTTCACAGGGAGAGATGATCTGAGACTCCAGAATCAAACACTCAAACCTCCCAGGAGGGGAAAAGGGAGGGAAAAGGGAGGGAAAAGGGAGGGAAAAGGAAGGGAAAAGGAAGGGAAAGGGAAGGAAGGGAAAGGGAAGGAAGGGAAAGGGAAGGAAGGGAAAGGGAAGGAAGGGAAAGGGAAGGAAGGGGAAAGGGAAGGAAGGGGAAAGGGAAGGAAGGGGAAAGGGAAGGAAGGGGAAAGGGAAGGAAGGGAAAAGGAAAGGAAGGGAAAAGGAAATGAAGGGAAAAGGAAAGGAAGGGAAAAGGAAAGGAAGGAGAAAAGGAAAGGAAGGGAAAGGAAGGAAGGAGAAAAGCCCCACTCACCTGCCATGCCACAGCAAGCTGGGAGATCTCCCGGCCGGACATGCCCTCGGTCAGCCTGGCAATCTCTGAGCACTTCTTGCCATAATCAAACTGGGCCAGCTTCAACCTCCTGAAAGGCAGAACAACCTTTTGGTTGATGTGTAGCCACACCACAGGAGTTCCTACAGATTCCTGCTTGCTTTACTGCCTCCTGAATTTTAAGGGCACAACAAAAAATCTGGGATGGTGTCACGTCGAGACAGCGAGAGGCATCTCCCAACCCTTGTGCTGCTTCTTGAAAGAGGGTTTATAGACAGAATACACAGGAAAGGGGATCAGGAAAACCAAGAAAAGCAAGAGAATTCTCCAAGGTGGGAGAGCTGTGAGGGGTACTCACTGTTTGCCCTCTGTGGCTGGCTTCAGGACGTGCTGGTCGAAATACATCCTGACGAGTCGCTCGCGCTCCTCCAGCTGGGGCAGGTCAAAGTTCACCATCTCATCTATCCTGTCATTGATGGCCCAGTCAAACTGCTCAGGCTGGTTGCTTGCTAAAACAAGCATAAACCTGGAATTAGGGAAAAAAAAAAAAAATGGATAGACTGATAAAGCCATAAAAATAAAAACCGATGAGTTAAGTCTGAACGTCGGGAGCTGCCGTGGTTGGGATCAAAGATGTTTCATCACATGGGAAAAAAAAAAAATCTGGATTCCTTAGAAATAGCTTTAACAGCATCTCAAGCAGCACACTAACATGTGTTTTGGGCTGTTTAGAACAGTCTGAAGTGTGCAGACCAAGCTCTGCTCCTCAGTACAGATGTGCTGCTCCAGGTCCTGCTGCATTTTGGAGCTGGAAACCCTTTCTTTTTTTATTGCTTTGTAATGATGCTTCTTCCCTGTGCCAATACTTTAATGCTTTAATTGATGTCACCAGTTTAATAGTGCCTAATAATTTGAAATGGGCTTTTAAGCACAGCTATTGGAATATTGATGTTCTTGCTGTCTGGCTGAATCATTGGCTACAAGGGGCCGTGTTCTCTGCTGTCATTTCTGGAGATAACTTGGCCAAGACAAGACTGTGGCTTTTCTACCAACAAAGACTTGCAGAAACACGAGCCTGGATTAAGGATTGCCATGCAGCCTGATATTCAGCCAGTCAGCTACCCCACAAGGTGATTTTGGGAAGCTGAAAGGCAGCAATTCCCAATCCTGGTGACGATTCCCTGCTGAAGGAAGAGCTCTCCTCAGGGTGTCACCAGGGCAGCCCATTTACACAGCCCATTTCACCCATTCCAGAGAGCTCCCACTCATGGATGCAGGGCTGCTCCTTGCCCAGAGCAGCAATAAGGCTGCTCAGAAGTAAAAAGCAGTGCATGAATCACCAGGGCATGTTCAGTGTCCTCAAATGGCTCATGGTTGAAATCAGGGCTGAATTTGCTCATTGCAAACGAGAGCTCAGCTCTTCTGAGGGCAGGCAGAGCATCCTCAGCACCCAAAAAGCACCTCCAGAGCTCCTCCAAGGCAATTTGAAATCAGGAGAAAGAAAGAAACATCCCCAGCACCCAAAAAAACACCCCCAGAGCTCCTCCAAAATAATTTAACATCAGGGAAAGAAAGAAACATCCCCAGCAACCAAAAAAACACCCCCAGAGCTCCTCCAAAATAATTTAACATCAGGGAAAGAAATAAACATCTCCAGCACCCAAAAAGCACCCCCAGAGCTCTTCCAAGGCAATTTAACATCAGGGAAAGAAAGAAACATCCTCAGCACCCAAAAAAACACCCCCAGAGCTCCTCCAAAATAATTTAACATCAGGGAAAGAAAGAAACATCCTCAGCACCCAAAAAAACACCCCCAGAGCTCCTCCAAAATAATTTAACATCAGGGAAAGAAAGAAACATCCTCAGCACCCAAAAAAACACCCCCAGAGCTCCTCCAAAATAATTTAACATCAGGGAAAAAACCACCCCTAGAGCTCCTCCAAGGCAATTTAACATCAGGGAAAGAAAGAAATATTCCCAGCACCCAAAAAAACACCCCCAGAGCTCTTCCAAGGCAATCTAACATCAGGGAAAGAAAGAAAGAAACATCCCCTGCCTGTCCCTGATTTGCAGGACAAATATTTATTGTGATTATTCATGCAAATATAATGAAATAATAATAATTATACTGAGCAATTTCTAGAGCAACTCCATGGATCATTTCAGAAGAGATCTGCTCTCTCCTCCCAAAGGGAAAACCAAGGTTCTTGCAGGATCAACACCTTGCTTTCTAACAATTTATTTATTTTGGGAAAACACCTCTTCCCAGGCATCTCTGGGACAGACACACAAGCAATTATCAGTTACAGCTGCAAGGGTTCCAACAAGTTCAAGAGACCCCAAGGACAGAAAATGTCCTGGAACAGTGACCTTCCAGGATATTTATTTCAATGTCAAGAGGTTACTTAAAAAGTCTTTCATTCCAGCCTCACTTGAGGGGAGTTCATCATTAAAAACCTCACTTTCCCACCATAAAGCCAGAGACAACTTTTCTTGTTGGCTCAATTGTGACAGGAGAAATTCTAACAACTAAGTAAAGCTCACAGCAAAAAAAAAAAATCAAACATGATTTGAGAAAGGTGGAGGAAGGATCAGCTCTTTGTCGTGGCAGCCAGGAAATGGCTTTGGCTAAACTGAGCAGAGGTGACAAAGGCAGCAGGGCTGGGGACAGTGACACTGTCACTCTGTGCTCAGCAAGGAGGGGACAGCTCTGGGACCCCACATGGGGTCAGATGGGAAGAAATGGAGTCAGATGGGAACTCTTCTGCCTCCAAGCTCCTTGCACAAGATGGGAAGAGCTCACTGGAGAGGCACAAGCACCACTGAAGTGTTTTTTTTTTTTTTTCCAGGGAACACAAAGCAGCCAGCCAGCATAACTCTGAATTTTTGTGGTAGTGATTTTCCTGAGCTCCTGTATAAACAGTAACGCGCCAAGAAAGAAAATATAAACATCAAGACAATCAAGATGTCCAAATACCACCAAAGTTTCAGGGAAAAAAATTTCCTTCTGTTCTGATTTCCAAGTGCCAGGAAAAGCTGAAGGAGGAACAAGCCCATAAAGTGAAAGGGGGATATTCTCTGCTGATTTTATTCAGCAGCACAGATCATTTCCAACTTCCATTTGTACACCAGAGACCCTTTAAAGACTTTCCTCAACCCAGGGAAACAGCAGCTGCTGAAACTGGGTACTCACTTGTTGCTGTGCTGCCCTGTTCTGTGCAGAAATGCATTTAAAGTTGCTCTGAGATCTTCACTGATTTTCTCCTGCAAAGATAAAACACAAAGGAGGATCAGCTGCTGAGGACTGCAGAGAGGTCAGAGCTTTAATCAGCATTAAGCACAAAGGGAATTCTGTTATTGGACAAATTATTGTTCTGTTTATTGACAATTTATTGTCAAATGAATTGTCAAATAACAGAATTCTGTTTATTGACAATCTTGTATATTGCCAAGCACTTGCATTACAGCAGAATCCAAAGCACTGTAACACCTTGGGGGAAAAAAAATCAATTTATATACCCAGGGGAAAAAGCTTCCAGGAGAGGGACTACAGATTTATCCACACTCATCCAGTGATTTCTTGGTTTCCAACCCAATGCTCCAGCCACTGGCCCAGGTGGCTTTCCCTGCTATTTTAGCTGCGTAGTCCAGTGTGATAATTACAGGAAAATAAGTAAAGGATTCACTCACACATCCAAAGTAACCTTCTGGAGAAGGTTTAAATACACAACTTTTAGGTCTTTAAATACACAGCTGGGATTGAAGTAGCAGGTCCAGGCTGGATGCACAATGCGGTGACTGACTTTGGAAACACAAATTATTTGTGCAGGGGAAGATGCTGCTGTAACTTTGTTCATGTAGCAAAAAGCAGTTTTGTAATGAAAATTTTCAAAGATAAATATCTGTGGGGACAAAGCCCAAACCCTGCAAGGTACCAGCATGAACAACCTTCAATAAATGCTCCTTTCCTTCCTATTTTCCTGCTGCCAAACCCCCACCAGGACTGGGCCACTGATGCCTTTCCCTTGGTCTTAAAATGAAGAGTTAGACATGGTTAAGGGAGAAAGGGTTTTTATCTTGGAATTTAATAAGGATTTTAGCAATTTGCTAAGGTGGAATACTCTGAAATGCACATTCACAGTAGAGCACGTATACAATTTTATAAATTAGCATATTTAATAAAGATATTTTAATGAGAGGTGTGAATGAATAGTGTGATATTTATTTATTCCACAGTATTTTCCTCTAGATGGGTTTAATTTTAGTTTATAGGATGTGTTTTAGAGAGGATTTTGGTATTTTAAGGCAGTTTAGGATTTTTTGGTTTTTAATGGCGAGGCTTTTAGGATGTCTGGGTTTTTTTGGCCTAATTAAAATATTAGGACTATGTCAAGATATTAGATGAAATGAAATTACAAGTATTTATTTATTGTAGAAAAATATCTCTTCCCAGGCACCTCTGGGACAGAGAAGCTACACACAAGCAATTATCAGTTACAGCTGCATGGGTTCCAACAAGTTCAGGAGACCCCAAGGACAGAAAATGACAGAAAACTGCAAAGGGTTTTGAGAATACATAAAAGGTGTTTATGGAAGCTCTCAGCTCAGTCAGAGAGAGAACAGAGAGAGTTCTCTCAAGCTTTGGCCTGGGAAAGTTAGGAGAAAGAATCAAAGCAATGATTATCTCTCTTCATGTGTTCTACCCATGTGAAGATTGTTTGCCCAAGGTGAGTGCTTGACTGGATTCTGGTGATGGGGTTTAAATTCAATGACCAAGCAGATCCACAGCAGCTCTGTCAGGACTCTCAGGAGAGAGAGCCACAAGTTTTTCAATAAGTAGTTAGTGAGAGCTCTTGCTACTGTAATATAGTGTAATAAAAGTATAATATAATATACTATAAGATAATATAATAATAAAGCAATTGGTCTAGCCTTCTGAACCATGGAGTCAATGCTAATTATTACCCAGCTGGGGACCTGCAGCAACAGGCATTTAAAAGAAAATTCAAAAAATTATCATCAGCTAATCAGATGAGCACTGAAGCACCTGCCAGCTTTAATTTTTTTGCCCTTTGAGGCCAGATAATCCGAGTGCACAGGCTGGCAGTGCAGCAGGAGCAGAGCAGACACACACCAAGCACTTACTGTGGCCCTTTTCCTCAGGAACGCGTCGGCCTCGTCCACAAACAGCAGGAGGCTGCAAAAGGAAAGCACCCCACAGTAACAGGACAGTCAGTCAGCCTTGGGGAGTCTTTGCTCCTTTTTTTGCCATGGACAAGATGGAATTCCTTGTTTTCAGAAGTTTATTAGTTCTTATCTATGTTAGAGTGTCACAAGCCCCGAGTTCTGCAGCACTTCACTCCAACAAACTAAAAATGGAGCTGTCTCTACAGGGCCTTTTAAGGATAAACTGTCCAATTATCAAATGACACCTAAATTATTTTTACTTTTAACTCAATAACCAACCACCCATGGCCTGCAATGCAGACTTTTTTACCCAATTGCATAACAGCACCCAAACCCATGGAGAAGGAGGTGAAGAAGGAGGAGGAGAAGGAGGTGGAGAAGAAGGTGAAGAAGAACCCTAAAACCTCCATCTTGCTCCATATATATCACCACACTCTAAAACCCCAAACTCGGAGTTTCCCACCCTGTGACATCACACACTTCTCTCCAAACTCCACCCCCACAATCCCAGTTCCACCATTCCATCTTGGGAGCTTCTCCACGGCCCCAGGTCAGTGCAGTGTTCTCCTGAGGGTCGGTGCAATGCAGACTTTTTTACCCCATTGCATAACAGCAATGCAGACTTTTTTACCCCATTGCATAACAGCACCCAAACCCATGGAGAAGGAGAAGAAGGAGGAGGAGAAGGAGGTGGAGAAGGTGAAGAAGAACCCTAAAACCTCCATCTTGCTCCATATATATCACCACACTCTAAAACCCCAAACTTGGAGTTTCCCACCCTGTGACATCACACGCCTCTCTCCAAACTCCACCCCCACAATCCCAGTTCCACCATTCCATCCTGGGAGCTTCTCCACGGCCCCAGGTCAGTGCAGTGTTCTCCTGGGGGTTGGTGCCTGGCAGCACAGAAAGGCTGGAATTCCCAGCAGCCAGGGCTCCAACAGAGGCTCAGCTGGCTCCAGGATCCTCCTGCCCCACTGCCAGGCACCCACAGCTGCCAGCACCCAAAGGATTGCACAAGGAACCTCATTTTCTACTACAGCTTTTCAAGCTGTAGCAACCTGTCCATGGTGTGCACCTGGCCCGGCCCAGCAGCTGAAAAATGGATTCATTTCACACAGATCTGCCCCCAGGCCTCTGGAGTTCTCTTACTGCTGTTCAGAAGCAGACTGAAGCAAGAGAAAGGCACAGGACCTTAAACTCCTGGGGATTTTTAAATCCAGGTGGGAGCTTCCATAGGCACAGTCTGTAGTTTGTGGCTGGCAGTGCTGGATGTCACTGCCAAGCTGCAGTAGATATTTGAAATTTACACCTGCTGAAATCTGAGTGAGATTTTAGCATTCCCTCCTCTTTAGAGAGATGTGTGCAAGGGCACAATACAGAAGTCTTGGTGACAGTGACACCTCCCTGCCATTTCTCTTCCTTGTGCCACTCTGAAAAGCTCAAAGCAGAGTCCTCTCCTCAGCCTGCTTTGTTATTTTGTGAGGTTTTTCTTTTCCAAACCACAGCAGCACTAATGTTATGGTTTTACTACCTGTGGAGAAGTGAATTAATAAAGTCCATGAATTATTCACCAAAATAAATTCACTTCTAAGCCAAGGGCAGTGCTCTTCCCAAGGGACTGAGCCTGTAAAGATGTTTATCAATAACAGAACCAGGCTGCTCATAAAGCTGTCACAGCTTGTGTTACCTCCTTGCCCAACTTCAAACCCAGCTTTCTTCCAGGGGATTTCAGGCCTATTAACATCTCCCACCCAGCCCCAGCTTCTCCCAAATATTCTCTGCAGAAAAGTGTCTGTTATCACAATTTCAGCTAATAAAGGCAACAGCTAACACTGGTGGATATTCAGAATTAAATATGCTTAAATACTTCAGTGCTACTGGAGGTGAGAATATTGATTTTATGGACACATGTAAGCTTTGATCAGGAAGTGTAGAAAGCTGAAGTTCACAGAATTTTTTATTAGGGCAGAGAAATTCAGACCCAGGCAGCGTTGTAAAATAATTCCTTGATGGGAGCATCCAGCTGAGTATCCTCACATCTCTTCCAACTTCTCACTTAAATTCTCAGCTCACTTAAATTCTAACACCTTCCCTTCTATAGTGCCTCAGGACAGAAGCTCAAAAATTTAAATCCTGCTTTTAGATCCCTGGTTTTTTTTTTTTTCTTTGTAAGGGGAAATAGAAAGAATTAGGTGATGAATGAAGCAAGGATTAAAAGAGACACTGCAAGATAATGTCCATCTCAAGCAATCAGAGAACACATAAATCACTGGGCAGCCACATTTACACATCTGAGATCAAACCAGCAGAAAACCCAAAGTGACACCTCCTGAAAGTTCAATATTGAATTTTACCATCCTGGCTGGACAAGCAACCTCTGCACTGCAAAAATCCATTTACAATGCTAGGAGCAAATTAACTACACACTCCTACAAAATCAGGGAGCCCAGATTCAGCCTCAACAGGAGGATTCTCTGCAGATAAAAATTTGCTTTTAAAGGTGACTGAAAAAGCAAAAGTTCTTTTTTGTGTTTGTGATTTTTACACCTGATGTCAATGCCTTTAGCATCCATCTCCTCCTTATCCTCTTTTATTTCTTATAATTCACTGCTTGAGACTCAAAAGTAAACCAGAAGCTGGATTTAAACACTATCAGTGTTTAAAATCTGAGCAGTTGCAACAGGGAACATCCAGAGTGTGAACACCTGATTTGTGCTCACCTTCTAATTACTGTCAGATCATTAATCACCCTGAAGGTAATTTGTCCCAGCTTTCAAGTGGGCAGGAAGTCTCCTCCTGCTTGGTGAGATCAGACAATCAAATTATGACTGATCTGGAAAAGTTGGTGTAGGAAGGGTTTGAGAGAACAGAAAAGCAAAGGTTTCCAGCTTTTAAAATATTACTAATTAACAAGGATTCACCCGTTCTAGGAAAACTTCAGGAGATTCTGTGTTACCTCACTCAGTAACAGCAACTGAGGGGCTGAACTACACTGTTGTAGTTGTGGGTGAGGGTTTTTAGAGCAAAACCACTGTTGTGGTGAGGGTTTTTTTGAGCAAAAACCCAAACTGAGGATTAAAGAAAAGCTCAACTTACCCTCTCCTACTGGTGTTGGCCCAGTCAAAGAGTTTGTGCATGGCTGTGACCCCTTCCCTGCCCATGGGGGCCACGTCCCCTCCTGTCATGATGGCATAATCCATGCCTGAGTGCACAGCTAATTTCTGCAATGAAACAAAAACCAGCAAATTAAACCTTTTCTTTCACTGCAAGGCCATGGAGGATGAAGAGAGAATGAAAGCAGTTTAGTCCTGTCATTGTGCTGGTTTGAAAAAGGGAGTTATTGGCTTCTTTATCACTTAATGGCAATTTTAACTTGTGTATTGTTTATTTTTTCCATTTCTGTGCCTCTCTGTTGGCTTTAGAAACCCAAACTAGGTGGTTTTAGAAATCCAGTAGGTGCCATACAAAGGTTTAGGTGCCACAATCTCTGAAAACTATTGGGGTAGGGGTTTCATGTACTGATGTAAGAAAAAAAATTCAACTTGCACCAGTTTGGCAAATCTGTCACTGTTAAAAAGTTGATGAAACCTCAGGTCTTGTGGACAAGCAAGGAAAAAAAAATCAAATTCTGACTCAAATCCATGTAAAAATCATCCTGGCAGTGCCTCTGCACATGGAGCCATGCCTGTGTCTGCTCTGGAGCAGGAAAGAGCCATTTAGGCAAGGGCATAAAGCCACCAGAGGTGGGTATGAAGTGGCTGCTGCTGCAATTCCCACAAATCCCAGCTGCCAAGGGCCTTTCCCAGATGGAAAGGCTCCTCTGCCTCCTCTCAGCACCAGAATCCAAGTGGCTGCACTGATTCAGAGCTGAAGCAGGCAGGCTGCCCTTGCCTCCCTCCCCAACAGGAACACAATGTTTATGCAACACTCCAGCAATAGATTGCAGCCCAGGGAGGTCCTCAGGCCCTGGAATTTTCAGAATGCTTTGCAAGGTGCAGGTTGGCAGAATCTTGGCAGGGTTTTACCTTGGCAAAAAGAGTTTTTCCAGTGCCAGGGGGGCCGTACATCAGAATATTCCTGTACAAGCTTTTGTTCTTTTTGTGTTTCTTGTTGCTATGGCAATGTCTCTCACACGTGCTTCCAGCTGGGGCTGCAAGAAAAGAGTTAAATTTAAGGATCAGAAGGTACCAAAAGAGCTGCACCTACCAGGTGCCCACATCAGTACCTGCAGGAAGGAGGCAGCACTCCAGGATCAAGCTTTTAAGTCTTAACTTCAGCTGCTCATGACTCCACACCAAGGTCATTTCCTGTCCTATGTGAGGATTTACTTGATTTTCTGTCCACTTGGCTACAATTCTTTCATAAGAAAAAGCAGCAGTGCAGGAAGGAGTGCAGTGACTACTCTTAGGAACAGATAACACCTAAATATTCACTTCCTAATGGATGCCCTGGGAGGGATATGTCAAAACATAAGCAACTCTTTGCAGTGCTAATTCCTTCTCAAGTCATAAACTCATATTTATATTACTACTGCATTTGGGGATACTGGAAGAGAGCTGTTCCTGCAGGAGCATTTTCTCTCAGCAGCTTCAAGCAGCTCTTAAATTTGCCTGATAACCAGGAATCAAATTCAGAAGCAAATAGACAGAAGTAGCACTAATTAGCAAGTTAAGAACCAATCTCAGGGTGGAAAAATGCACACAATATTTAGATTTTTTTGGCCTAGAAGCAGGTCTGGGTTCAGTAATCCTTAACTTCAGATGGCACAAGTGGAATTCTGAATCTTCACATGCTGACTACAGAGAGAAACTGCAGCAGAGCAAGGACTGAACTGAGACTTCCAACTGCTTTTCACAGAGGAAAAAAAGGTGAACAGGCTGCTTAATGCATGTCACACTGAACACAGGAGCTTATTTATGGTCTCAGTGTCCCAAGGGTGCTATGACTCCAAAACTGCTGGAATTACAGCTTTAGAAGTGAGTTTAAGGAACCAGCAGCTCTTATTTAGAATCCAAAGTCATCCTTCACAGCCCGAGACAGGAGAACAGAGTACTCACACTGAGAACAACTCCTTCAAGGGCATCCTGAGCCTTGCTGGTGAGACGTTTACCAACCTTGGGAGGACAAATTCAGTTACTCACAGGTAGAAAAAAACCCCCACATTTTGACAACTCACTTGGACCAAAACATCTTACAGAAAAATACCAGTGGGCTCGGCCCAGCCATTCTACCTCCAATATTCCATTTATTCAGACCCACTGACAATCCCAGCCTGAGTTTTGCTGAGTGCAACACAGAAACAAAGGTGAATTTTACCTTGATAGGATGTTTCAGAGCCTCCAGCACCGTGATCCGGGAGGTTTCCCTCACCAGGGAGGGTTTGCCCAGCCTTGCCTCTATGTAGCGCCCTGCTACAGCCGTGGCATTTTTGGCAGAATAAACCCCCACTGCCAACAGGGTCAGGCCTGCCACCTGCAAAAAAATAAAAAAAAAGGGGGGGGAAAGATGAGCAAAAACACTTGGCAAGGCAGTGCTGTTGTGTGCAGCCTGTCCTGTGGTGGGGAATTAAGATTCAGGACAAATGCTGAGCAGGAGGGGTTTATTTTTGGTAAGGTGTTTTATCCCTGTTCAGACAGTCAAGGTCTCACACTCCCTGTTCACTGACTGCTCTTGCACAGCAAAAAGCAGAGGAAGCACAAGTGAAGCATTTAGTCCTGAATCCAAAAGTACATCCTGCCCAAAAAAATGTGGGGATGTCCAGATTTCCAACTAAATTGAGTAATGAAGATAAAACAGCCACATCAGCCAAAAAGTGTGGGGCTGGATTTTCAACTAAATTGAGTAATGAAGATAAAACAGCCACATCAGCCAGGTGCTGCCTGCCAGAATGCCCCTGACCACACCAGAAAATGCAAGCTGAATTTCAGATGCCAAGGTAAAACAGCTGAATCGTGGCTGCCACCAAGGCAGGGCACAGTGGGGAACAAAAAAGGGAATATCTGCTAAAGGTGACAGCTGTAACACAACAGGGAATTAGGGGCTCCAGAGGAGCAACAAAGCCAAAACCAGCATGGGAATGGGAATTACCAGCATGGGAATGGGAATTACCACCATGGGAATGGGAATTACCATCACTCACTGGGCTGCTCCTTCAGAAACCCCACAAAATCAGCCATTCCCATCGATTTGCCAGTGAAGCAGAAAGACTCCAGATTTTGGAGTCAGCTTAAAGCTGGTGCCAATAATTTGTATCAGAGACAAGAGCAAACTGCAGCAATTGCTTTTAAAGTAAGCTGACTTCTCCTGCAAGTGCAGATCAAGGTCAAAAGCCTCAAGGACAACAAGGATGGCAGTGTTCAATAAACCATGAGGCACCATCTGTTAGCTCTCACTCTGCTGAAATGTGTGACATCACTTCTGCTCTGGGTGGAAGCACGAAGGGAGCAGAACTGTGAGTTCCAGGATGCAAAGAGTGAGGGATCTCCACACCCAGTTCAGCTCAGACACAGAACACAGAACAGATTTCACCTTTTTAGCAGCTCCCTCTAAAAACAGTGCCATGATCTCATGCTCTCTTAAACCACCCAGCACAAAGTTCCCTCTGCCTGGATGGATCTAAGGTCACTTCCTCAGACTTTTGGACTTCACTGATGTTCATGTCACAAGATACAGAGAAACAGAGCTTTAAAACCCAACTGCCCACTCTAAAAATCAGTCTGATTACAGTCTACCTATTTGTCATAAAGCATCAAGCAAAGGAATGGGTCTCTGATAAATAAAGACAATTACACCAAAACCACAATGGACCAAACAATCTGAAGTAGAACTTTTGGGGTTCTGCTTGGCTGGGAAGAGGCAGAGAAAGAGAAGCACTTAGAATAGACAGAGCTGAAAATTCAGCCTTCATTTACAAGAATCTTAAAATAACTGACTGGTTCTTACCTTATAGTAATTTCAAACTTTTCAAAGCAACAGAAAAGATGAGTTCCAGCTGTGTTATCTCCTTTCTAAAAATATACTTGACTTTTTCTTATATTTTCTTTTTCTTTTTTTTTTTTTTTGAGCTAAATGTCCCAAATTCACAAGAGAAGAGCATGTCAGAAGCAAAAATGACCATAATGCAGGAAATTGGTATCTGGGTCAAGTGAATGCACAGCTCAAAGCACCAAGGACTGATCTACAAAAGGCTCTGAATGCTGCAGACACCCCAGGTACAGATGACAAAAGGAGCCACTAAAAGCTTGGCTTGTTCTCCCCAGAGCTCTCAGGCAAAGGATGTTTTGGATCAGCCTGTGTGTATAAAATCAGAGGGTGGAGCAGATGGTTGTGACTGATTTAAAGCAAAATTTCTATTTTAACCAGCCACACTACCAAAAATATATTTTCACTGCTGTTTTGTTTTAAGCATTACACTGAGAAACAACTTTATGTCCCCAAGATTCCACTGCCAAGCTCTTTTATCCTGTGAAAAGAAGCTGGTCTGGCTTTTAATCAATTTATTTAGCACACATAAGAGTTCTCTAAGTGCCCTTTAGGCTACATCAAAATTAGATTTAAAGCTGTGACACAAGCAGGAGTTTAGCACACATTTACACACAGGCTTTTCTGGAAGTTACTGACAGGTTTCCCAACCTTACCGTGGCTGTGACTTTATCCCAGTCTGTCACAAAAGCACGGAATCCTTCCCCAAAGAGCATCCCAGCTGTCCTGTGGCAAGCAGGAGAGAAAAGGATTTCAAGGACTGAATTAATACATTTTAAAGACAGGCTTTCAGATTGTATTAAAGTTGTTAATCTTCTTCAGAAAAGTCAAAGCTATGGGCTCACCTCAGAATTGAAACATGAGCAAGCATGGAAAATATATTTATAATCATCTGATGCCTACACCTGAGCTGGGATTAAGTCCAGAAAAGCACCTGGCCTCAAGATGGTATCAATTTACTTCTTTAATGCATTATTTGTGCTGAACTGGAGGTATTTAACTCTAAAGCTTTTTTGGTTCAAAATCTCAAAGCACCTGAAATTAACCAATTCCAAAGCTAAACACTCACCCCTGTGGAGCCAAACTGCATTATAGCTTTGTGATGGGTGCTCTGAAAGACCTGAGGGGACCTGAAAGAACTGAGGGGATCTCAGAGCCACTGAGCTCCAGGACTAGAGGACAAGGCTTGAAATAATCTGCTAAAAAAATTGTATCGCTCTAAATGTCTCTGGTTGCCATTCAGGTGACAATGTAGCAAGAGAAGCCACAGAGTTCACACAACACTGGCATTCCTCAGAGGAACAACCCCCAGGTTCTCCCACAGGCTGGGACACACGTGGAGCAGCTCCAGAGGAACAAACTCCAGATTCTCCCACATGTGGGAGAAGCACTAGGCTGAAATTCCTCAGAGGAACAGACCCCAGGTTCTCCCACATGGGGGGACACACGTGGAGCAGCTCCAGAGGAACAAACCCAGGTTCTCCCACGTGTGGGATAAGCACCAGGCTGAAATTCCTCAGAGGAACAAACCCCAGGTTCTCCCACATGGGGGGACACACATGGAGCAGCTCCAGAGGAACAAACCCAGGTTCTCCCACGTGGAGAAGCACCAGGCTGAAATTCCTTACAGGAACAAACCCAACAAGTTGGGACACACTTGGAGCAGCTCCAGAGGAACAAAACCCAGGTTCTCCCACATGTGAGGACACACTTGGAGCAGCACCAGAGGAACAAACTCCAGATTCTCCCACATGTGGGAGAAGCACCAGGCTGAAATTCCTCAGAGGAACAAAGCCCAGGTTCTCCCACATGTGAGGACACACTTGGAGCAGCTCCAGAGGAACAAACCCCAGGTTCTCCCACATGTGGGGACACACTTGGAGCAGCTCCAGAGGAACAAACCCCAGGTTCTCCGAGGTGTAGGAGAAGCACCAGGCTGAAACTCCTCAGAGGAACAAACCCCAGGTTCTCCCACATGTGAGGACACACTTAGAGAAGCAGCAGAGGAACAAACCCAGGTTCTCCCATGTGGAGAAGCACCAGGCTGAAATTCCTTGCAGGAACAAACCCCACAGGCTGGGACACACGTGGAGAAACACCAGAGGAACAAACTCCAGATTCTCCCACATGTGGGAGGATCACCAGACTGAAATTCCTCAGAGGAACAAACCCCAGGTTCTCCCACAGGCTGGGACACACGTGGAGCATCTCCAGAGGAACAGACCCCAGGTTCTCCCACAGGCTGGGACACACGTGGAGCAGCTCCAGAGGAACAGACCCCAGGTTCTCCCACATGTGGGGACACACGTGGAGCAGCTCCAGAGGAACAGACCCCAGGTTCTCCCACAGGCTGGGACACACGTGGAGCAGCTCCAGAGGAACAGACCCCAGGTTCTCCCACATGTGGGGACACACGTGGAGCAGCTCCAGAGGAACAGACCCCAGGTTCTCCCACAGGCTGGGACACACGTGGAGCAGCTCCAGAGGAACAGACCCCAGGTTCTCCCACATGTGGGGACACACGTGGAGCAGCTCCAGAGGAACAACCCCAGGTTCTCCCACATGTGGGGACACACGTGGAGCATCTCCAGAGGAACAACCCCCAGGTTCTCCCACATGTGGGGACACACGTGGAGCAGCTCCAGAGGAACAAACCCCAGGTTCTCCCACAGGCTGGGACACACGTGGAGCAGCTCCAGAGGAACAGACCCCAGGTTCTCCCATAGGCTGGGACACACGTGGAGCAGCTCCAGAGGAACAGACCCTAGGTTCTCCCACAGGCTGGGACACACGTGGAGCAGCTCCAGAGGAACAGACCCCAGGTTCTCCCACATGTGGGGACACACGTGGAGCAGCTCCAGAGGAACAAACCCCAGGTTCTCCCACAGGCTGGGACACACGTGGAGCAGCTCCAGAGGAACAAACCCCAGGTTCTCCCACAGGCTGGGACACACGTGGAGCAGCTCCAGGCCCTGCCCTGCACCCACTTGAGGGACTCGAGCACGGTCTGGCGGTGCTCGGCGGCCTTGAGGCGGATCTGCTCGCGGATGATGTCGGCGTTCTCCCGCTCGGCCTTGGCGCGCGCCCGCGCCTCCGCCTCCACCCGCAGCATCTCGTTCTTGTGCCGCAGCTCCATCTCCCTCTCCACAGTAGCTTGGGTAAAAAAAAACAGCAGAGAGGTCAAATTGTTGGGTGGCTTAATGCCAGGGAGAAGGAAAACCCCAGGGAAGTCGCTGTGCACTGGAAGGAAGAGAAGCAAAACGGAGCTGCCGGTCCCAAAAGGGATTTTGGAAGCTCTGTGACTTCAAACATGGAACTGTGTGAAAGGAAAATGAATGAGAAATCCTGGAGTAAAATAACCCAAGCCTGCAGGGTTTCACCACTGGGCTGCTTTATTCAGGCTGCACTTCCTTCACTGGGTGGCAGCACAGCTGGCCACATCTGTGCTCGGAGCAAACCGCCCTTCCCATCCCATTCAGCCAAACACAAATGAACATTAACATTTCTGAGACTTGCACCCTAGTGGAGTTCTGCAAACCCAGGAATTCTGGCAATTCCCAACAACACAAAGAAACTAAGCAAGTTTCACACCACAGGTTTTTTATTTTCTGCAGGAAACTGAATGGAGATGAGGTGATACAGATATAACCTCTCCTCTCAGAAGATGTTTTGTTTCTCTTCCCTCCTCAAAACTATTTTAGGTTGTTCCAGTATGAAATCAGAATTTCAGTTATTCTACCAGGAGATGCTGAGAGATCACTGGGAAATCCAGGAGTGACAGGGCAGATGTTTAGGAGCCCTTTCTAAAACTAACCTTGGAAGCAACTGGTAATTTTAGAACTCCTGGGATTTACCTGTTCTTGCCAATCTGACCTCAAACACAGCATGGACACATAGATCAGCACAAGGACTCCACATGCCCCCACACTCCCAGCAGCTGAACAAAACACTCACCTCGCCTCATGGCCTCCTGCTTCTGCACAGATTCCTCCTGCTTCCTCAGATTTTCCTCATTAGCAAGTTGCTACAGGGAGAGATGACAGCAGAAGAGATGTTGATGTTGTGATGACTCCACCAAATGTAAATTTAAATGCTACTAATGCCTCAGTATTTCTGTTTTTCACATTCTGTGCTGATGTCTCAGGTTCAGCTTTTCTATTTTTCACATTCTGTGCTGATGCCTCAGGTTCAGCTTTTCCATTTTTCACATTCTCTGCTGCTTTAGTGTGTGGCTCTGAGCTTCACATGAGGGGATGCTGAGCTCTGTGCACAGAGCAGGGAGACAAAACAATTCCTGCTCCAGCTGGGCACCAAGGACAAATGATCCAAAGCTCAGGCCCAGGAGCACAAACAGCGTGGGCTGGAGAGAGAAAAACAAGCAGGATGGGAGTGCCTGGGCTAAAGCTGGAATGGGACAATCAACTCCAAGGTGCAAATGGAGCAGAGCTGATCATTTTGTGACCAATCATCCATTTCTTGGGACCATTTGGGTTCACCTTGGGTGCAGCCCTGGCTGGGCTCTGGTGCTGCCCAAGGTGGATCCATGAGGAGATCCTTTAATAAATCCCAACTTTATTCTTTAGCTCTGTCCAGCCTCTGTTCTAGGCCAGCTTTCACAAGGCATCACTACAAATATTTTCAAGAAGCTGCTGCTCAGGTTGAAGTGTGTTTTCCTCTCCCCATCTCCCATATTTTCCCTCCTAATTCCAAGCTGCTGCTTTGTCCTAATGCCCAGCCCTCGATGTGCACTGCTGATGCTGAGCAGATAATACAGATAAACTGTGCCCAGCAGGACAGGGAACAGCTCCAGAGCATCTCTTGGATTTAAGAAGGCTCCCAGCCCATTCCCAGCTGGATCAGAGCAGGAACCCTCCCTACCTGCTGTCGCATTTGCTCGTCGTAGCGCTGCCGTGCCAGTTTGTCCTGGTACTGGGCTCTCTTCAAAAAACAAAACAGAATACACAGATTAGGCACTTAAAAAACAGCCAGCTCCTCAAGGAAATGAGGTTCAGGAAGAAAAAAAAAAAAACAAATAAAATGGGAAAATCCATACAAACAAAAAAATATCCTGGATTTGAATGTGAACAGGGCCAAATATCCTCACTCAGCCCCAAAAACTCTTCTGTGCTGAGAAATCTCTACAGCCTGATTTCATTTTATGGTATCACAGATGTCAAGACAAAGAGCAAGGGTTTCTTGGCCCACAGAAGGAGACTTCAGTGGGAAAAATAAGGTTTTCATGTTGTAAACCACATTATCTGGACTGGTGAGTGCAAGCAATAGAACTGTCAGGATGTGCTGATGGGCTCTGGTTTTGATAAAGATTTACTTGTTGCTCATTAATTCCTCTAATCAATCACTGTAACTCCAAATAAACCCAAGTCATCTCCACTGAACTGGAAGTGGGCTGAGGATCCACATCCAGGGAGGATTCTGTGTCAGGGGTGACATCATTCTCTGTTCCAAACACAGGGATGGCAGAACAGCTTGGGAATTATCTCCTCAGCACCAGTAAAACATCATGGAATAAACCAAGACTGAGTTTGCTGTAGTTTCAGGTAACCCATGAGAACCTCAAATGATGCCCTGTGAGCAGCAGGAGGTGAAGGAACAACCCCTGAGAGCAGCTGAGTGTGCAGCTGCTTCCTGGGCCAGCCCTGCTCAAAGTCCAAACTCTGCCAGGGTAAAAGCAGCACGTGCCAAATAAACAGTTCTAGCAAACTTCCCAAGCTGAGAATCCATTAGAATTAATCAGTTCCCTCATCTCCTGTGCTCTCAGAGTAAGAAATCCCCAGAATTTAGCTTTTAACATTAAGGCCAGCCTTTGTTTTCCCTGTTTCAGGATTACTGCCACATCAGCCACTCAAGCTAAAACAAACCAGGAAGCACCAACACTGCTCACAACAACTCAGATTTGCATCATTTCTCCTCTTAAGATATCTTTTTCTGTTTAATTCAGAAGAAATGTGGTTTCAAGCTACTTAAGACTGAAATCCAAATAACTCCAGAGTCATTTCACTCTTTAATGGCTTCATTTTTCATTCAGTTGATAAACCAGTATTCCTCAACACTTCCCTGAAAAGCCCTTTAGGAAAATCCCAAAAAAAACCCACAGAATGAGAGGAACTGCTACCACCAGTTCCTTTGGATGCCCAAGAACTTGGGAACAAAAGTCCAAGAGGATTAAAAATCCAGCTCAACATCACAAATCCAGGACAGAACAGGGGCTCAGTGAACAGAACACCCCCAGACCTCCTCTCCCCCAAAAGGGATAATTAATTAAAGGGATAATGAAAGGGATAATTAATGCATCATTGCCTTTTCTCTAAGGGAAGACACAAACAAGGTCTCCCCTCACTTGGCTTCCCCCTCATTCCCTTACTGCTTGATGCTGTTTGGTTTCTTCATTGAGTGTTTTCCTTCTCTCTTCTGCTTGCACCCTGATCTGCTCATTCTTCAGCTGTTCTATGGCAGCTTCGTACTCCTGGGACAGAACCAGAGAATTTAATTACCAGAAATTCAGAGATCATCCTCCACAGAAATTCTACTGACAATCACATTCCAAGAAATCCCTCTGTATTCAGAGTAGTACCCACAAAAAATGACCACTGACACAATAAAGTTAAAATATGATAATAAATATAAATAATAAAATTAAATAGAAATAATAAATTATTATAATAAAATATTATCACACCATATTATTATAATATAATATGATAATAGAATTTATAATAAAAATTAAATTCCCAATGCTCCTAAGAAATATCATCAACCATTTCAGGATTAAACACAATTAAAAAAACCCAAAATATCCAAGAGATCAACCAACACCAAACAATCCCTAAAGTCCTTTATAAGAGAAACAGAAACCTGTCCTTTACTCAGCTACTTTACAGTTCCCACAGAAACCCCCTGTCATTCCCCAAAACCAGCAGAGATACTCCAGGAGTCACAAAACAACTGAGGACATGCAAGTTTTAATCAAAGCCACAAAAATCTGTGTCAGGATAGGCCAAATTAGCTGAGATTCACCTTCCAGAATTACTTTTTTTTTTTTTTCTCCTAAAGGCAAATAACTACAATTCGCTGAAGCTGAACAGAAAGGAAAATTTATCATCCTCTGCAGAGGAGAGATTTTAACTTTTGTCCCTCCCAAACCTGGCAGCTGCCTGAGCAGTTCCAAGGTGAGGAATTGCAACCCACCTTCAGTTTGGTTTGCTGTTCCAGCTGCAAGGTCTGCTCCTGCATCTGGGCAAGGCTCAGAGCATCTTTTGCATGGCCTGGAGGAGGGGAAGAGATTATGGACAGGTGATGCCTCAGGTTTTAACTTCCCTGTTTTTCACATTCTCTACTGATGCCTTAAGTTTTAGCTTTTCTACTTTTCAGATTCTCTGCTGATGCCTCAGGTTTGGGCTTTTCTATTTTTCACATTCTGTGCTGATGTCTCAGGTTCAGCTTTTCTATTTTTCACATTCTCTGCTGCTTTAGTGTGTGGCTCTGAGCTTCACATGAGGGGATGCTGAGCTCTGTGCACAGAGCAGGGAGACAAAACAATTCCTGCTCCAGCTGGGCACCAAGGACAAATGATCCAAAGCTCAGGCCCAGGAGCACAAACAGCGTGGGCTGGAGAGAGAAAAACAAGCAGGATGGGAGTGCCTGGGCTAAAGCTGGAATGGGACAATCAACTCCAAGGTGCAAATGGAGCAGAGCTGATCATTTTGTGACCAATCATCCATTTCTTGGGACCATTTGGGTTCACCTTGGGTGCAGCCCTGGCTGGGCTCTGGTGCTGCCCAAGGTGGATCCATGAGGAGATCCTTTAATAAATCCCTGCTTTATTCTTTAGCTCTGTTCCAGCTCAGCCTTCACAAGGCACCACAGTGAGAGCTCTTTCCTCAGCAAAGCTGATGCTCAGGCTCTTCAATCCATGCTGCTCCACAGCTCTGCAATGGCACATTCAACCCTCCAGGGAATAAATGATTATGAATAAATGATTCTGAATAAATGATTCTCAGCACAACTGTGGAAAAGATCCAACCAAGGCCAGGCTGGATGGTTCTTGGAGCAATCTGGAATAGTGGAAGGAATAAATGATTTTGAATAAATGATTCTCAGCACAGCTGTGGAAAAGATCTGACCAAGGCCAGGCTGGAGCAATCTGGGATACTGGAAGGAATAAATGATTATGAATAAATGATTCTCAGCACAGCTGTGGAAAAGATCCCACCAAGGCCAGGTTGGAGCAATCTGGGATAGTGGAAGGTCCCTGCCCTTGGCAGGAGGTGGAATGAGATGGGATTTCAAGTCCTTTCCAACCCAAACCATTCTGGGAATCTGTGGTTTTATCAAGATGCTCTGGTGCCTCCCTCTCTCCTCAGAAGCCCTGAGGAAGCACTCAGAGGTCAGTGCCTGGGAATGCTGATCCCAGCAGAGCAGGGCAGGAGCCAGAGGCTGCCCTGGCCAGGTGGGACCCCACAGGACACAGGTGCAGCAGGATGGGCGAGGCTGGAAGGGCCCCAAGAGGCTCCTCTGCTCCAGCAGGGCCATCCCAGAGCTCAGGGCACAGAGCTGGGTCTGGACAGAGCTGGAATAGCCCGTGAGGGACACTCCACACCCACCACTGTCAGTAAAGAAGGATGGCACCAGCACTAAGAACAATTTATTGCTCAGATCAACGTTCACTTTAGAGGCTGTGAGATTTTAGAGGTTGTGAGATTAGCACTTAGAGCTCAAGAGTAGCTATAAATTTCTTTGTTACAAGGTAATATATAATTCCTAACTTAACAAACAACTGCTACAGGGCTCATTTTGTCTTTCTAACTTCTCACTTTTACTCATTTCTGCTGCACTGTGGATATTTTTGCCTAATAGGTTTTTGTGTCACATGTACACAAATACACACATGTATGCTTCTAGGATAACTCCTAAACCCTTAGTTTATTCTATACAACTACACTCTTAGATTATAAACCTTTTAGTTTATTAGTACAGTTTAATTTTAGTTTTATTGGTACAGTATTTAACAGCACTGTACTTATAGTACAGCTTCTTACTTAAGGTATATTCTTTCTTATAACTATAGAAACACAAATTTCTGATTTTTTTTTTTTTTTTGCTTAATGTCTGTGCATTGCATTTTTACACCAATCTAAGCTTTTTCCAAGGGTGCAGATTAAATCCTTCAGTGTCTGTGGAATTTTCTGTTTCTCTGACTCTCTCTCACACCAATCTAAGCTTTTTCCAAGGTGCAGATTAAATCCCTCAGTGTCCGTTTCTCTGACTCTCTCACACACCAATCTAAGCTTTTTCCAAGGGTGCAGATTAAATCCTTCACTGTTTCTCTGACTCTCTCTCACACCAATCTAAGCTTTTTCCAAGGTGCAGATTAAATCCCTCAGTGTCCGTTTCTCTGACTCTCTCTCACACCCTCCCTGCTCTCTGCTCCAGAGCGGAACAAACCCCTCGGGTGGAACATCCCTCAACGCCTCACACCCAGCGGGAAGGACGCTCCCTGCCCTTCCCTCGCGTCCCACGGGGCACAGCCCGCTCCCTTCCCTCACACCCCGCCACGAGCTCCGCCGCCCTCCCGCCGCGTCCCCTCACGCACGGGACGCGTCCAGCTCCCGCGCCGCCTTGGCCGCGCGCTCCAGGCCCGTGGGGTCGAAGTTGCTCCATTTGTCCTTGGGCGTCTGACGGTCCCCGGCGCCGCCAGCACCACCGGCAGCGGGGCCGGGCGGCAGGGAGAGGCCGGCCCCGCTGCCGCTGCCCGGGGCTGCCGCGTCCCCGCCGCCGCCCGGGGCGGCCCCGCGGTTGAGGCCGAACAGCCACGACATGAGGGCGGCGGCGGCGGCTGCACGCGGGGGACGCGCCGCGGCCCGCGCGCCTGCGCCGCCAGGCGGACCGGCCTCCCATTGGCCCGCCGGAGCGCCGCGCCGCGCTCTGATTGGCGGAGAGGCGCCGCGTGTGGGGTTTGATTGGTTGAAAGAGGCGGGAGGGGAGGGAGAGCCGTGTGGGGGACGGAGCGCCGGGAGGGACAAGCGGGGCGGGCGGCGCTTCCGCGTGGCAACGGGAGTGAGGGGCGTTGCTAAGGGCCGCGGGCGGCGCGGCCGTGCGGTTATCCCGGATTCCCTTGGAGTTATCCCGGGATTGCCGTGGGGTTATCCCGGGATTGCCGTGCGGTTATCCCGGGATTCCCTTGGAGTTATCCCGGGATTGCCGTGGGGTTATCCCGGGATTCCCTTGGAGTTATCCCGGGATTCCCTTGGAGTTATCCCGGGATTGCCGTGGGGTTATCCCGGGATTCCTTCGGGGTTATCCCGGGATTGCCGTGGGGTTATCCCGGGATTCCTTCGGGGTTATCCCGGGATTGCCGTGGGGTTATCCCGGGATTCCTTCGGGGTTATCCCGGGATTGCCGTGGGGTTATCCCGGGATTGCCTTGGAGTTATCCCGGGATTGCCGTGGGGTTATCCCGGGATTCCTTCGGGGTTATCCCGGGATTGCCGTGGGGTTATCCCGGGATTCCTTCGGGGTTATCCCGGGATTGCCGTGGGGTTATCCCGGGATTGCCTTGGAGTTATCCCGGGATTGCCGTGGGGTTATCCCGGGATTCCTTCGAGGTTATCCCGGGATTCCTTCGGGATTATCCCGGGATTGCCGTGGGGTTATCCCGGATTTCCTTTGGGGTTATCCCGGGTTTCCTTTGGGGTTATCCCGGGATTGCCGTGGGGTTATCCCAGGTTTCCCCTGGGGCTATCCCAGGCTTCCCCCAAAATCAGCTCCTTGGAATGGCAGAGAGGATGGGAAAGCAGAAAAGGGGAGCGTGGAGAAACCTCTCGCTGTAGTTATGTGGGATAAAGAGCAGCATTTCCCTGGAAATCAGCTCCTAATCCAATGTTTTGGAATGGGAAAGATGAGACGGGAGCTTCCAGAGAAGGGGAGCACAGGCAAACCCTTATTTGTGGTTATGTGGGATAAAGAGTGGGATATTCCATGGAAATCAGCTCCTCATCCAACATTTCTGAATGGGAAAAATGGTGGAAAAGAGGAGTGCGGAGAAACTCATATCTGTGGTTTTATGGGATAAAGAGCAGGATTTCCCTGGAAATCGGCTCCCAATCCAATGTTTTGGAATGGGAAAGATGAGACAGGAGTCTCCAGAGAAGGGGAGCACAGGGAAACCCTTATTTGTGGTTATGTGGGATAAAGAGTGGGATATTCCATGGAAATCAGCTCCCAATCCAACATTTCTGAATGGGAAAAATGGTGGAAAAGAGGAGTGCAGAGAAACTCATATCTGTGGTTTTATGGGATAAAGAGCAGGATTTCCCTGGAAATCGGCTCCCAATCCAATGTTTTAGAATGGGAAAGATGAGACGGGAGCTTCCAGAGAAGGGGAGCACAGGGAAACCCTTATTTGTGGTTATGTGGGATATTCCATAGAAATCAGCTCCCAATCCATCATTTTGGAATGGGAAAGATGACAGGAAAGGGGAGTGGAGTGAAAGTCAGGAACACGTGGAATTCTGCAGCCTGAAATGGTGTAAAATGTAGAACACACCTGGGCCGTGCCCAGCCCTCAGCAGCAGGCCAGGGGCACCTGAGATTTTTTTTTTTTTCCCCTTTAAATGTTCATTTTTGTGAAAAATGCATATTATATGGCTCTAGACAGATATTTACTATATGTATTATGCTGAAAGTTATGCTGTATTAACATTTTAATAATACAGTAAATGTAGTTTTGTAATCAAAATGAAGCATTAGTAGTTAAAATAGAAACTATGTGTGTGAGATATTTTTTTAGAAAAGGAGAAGACAATCAAGAAATTCTTCACACAGAGATAACAATTACAGAAACCCCTAAATTTTCCAGAGAAGAGGAATTTATGGCTTTCCTTATCAACAGAAACGAAGTTCCTCAAGCCTGACTTAGACCCGAAAACGCCTGAGAATTAACAGAAACTTTTTGACAAGTACCAGATGAATTTCTTGTTTTAAATTAAATATAGCAGAATCATGAAGTGTTTTGGATATGCAACAGGCTGTTGCTTTTCAGGTGATTCCTTTTTTCACAAGGCGTGCTTGTCGTGGCTTAAGGGCCCAAGAGCATCCGGAATTCTTTGCTTTTTATTGTCTTGTAATTGTCCTAACTCTAAATTTTTATTACTCTAATTGTGTTACTATTTTTATAACCATTTATTATTATTAAACTTTAAAACATTTTAAAAACCAAGTGATTGGCGTTTTTCACGTTTTTCTTCCCAAATGCATGCTCAGAATGATGGAAACAGGGAATGTCCTGAGCTCCAAGGGATCCACAAGGATCAGAGTCCAACTCCTGGCCCCTCACAGGGCACCCCAACAATCCCACCCCGTGCCTGAGCACAAATATTTACCAGATCTGCCAAAATTTCAGGGATTTTCCCTGTAAAACAATCCTTACTGGAACTAAGGATTTATCAAGACCAAAATATTTCTGGTTTTACATTTCCAACACGTTTTTTGAGGGATGGGGGTTAAAGTTTTGTGTTAACCAGGATGTGCAGGCACAGGGAGAACATGCACTTCATTTAAAATTATGATTTAACAGGGTGATCTCAGAAGCTTTTCCCAACTTTTGTGATTTTATGAATGACAGCTTTTGAATCCTTGGAACAAAACCCACAGTTCCACAAAAAAAAAAAAAAAAAAACAAAAAAAAACCAAAAAAAAACCCAAACCAAAACAAAAACAAAAACAAAAACAAACCCAAAAAAACCCCAAAAAAACCACCACCAACAACAACAAAAGAAACACACACACAAAAAAAAACCAAAAAAACCAAAAAAAAAAACACAAAACCAAACCAAACCAAACAAAAAAAACCCAAAAAAACCCCAAAACAAACAAACAAACAAACAAAACCACCACAAATTTGCCACCAAGCACAAAGGAACCATTCAGAAGCTCTTGTATTTATATTTAATTGTCTTCAAAAGGGTGTGTTACAACTGGGGGGGGATGAAAATTAATGCATTAATAAACTATGCAGGGAGTTGTGCAAACTTAATTTCTGTCCTACAGCAAGAAGAAACAAAACCATCTTATTGCATGAGCAGTTCCAGGGGCTTTGTGATCCCTTCAGCACAAATCTCATTTGTGACTGAGATTAATCAGTCACAAATGCACGTTCCAAAGGAGGACACAAATCATGTGAAAATCTCTTTATGGAGTTAATGAGTGACTCACCTCCCTTCTCTCTCCTGAACAAGGCAGCCCAAGGAAAAAAATGCTCCAGAAAGGTGGAGATGAAGGGTTCAGCTCTCAGGGGACAAAGTTGGGGATAAAAGTTCCTCTCGACCCCAAAAGGAGCTGTTTTAAGAAGGGTTTGTGAGGCTGCATGGGGCCCTCCAACAAACAGCACTGCTTCAAAACCGAGTTCCACATGTAGGACAAACAAGCAATAAATTTAAAACAGAGCAAGAGTTACTGAGGGAGGGTGTTCCCACTGGTGCTGGGGTTTAGCAGAGAAATATCTACATTTCTTTACAGCCCTAAGCCCTGAACTTTGAAACCATTTGCTTGGTCACTAGGTATTTATAATTAATTTGTTTGTTTGGTTTTTTTTCCCCAGCTCCCCTTTCCAGAGTGGCTTAGAGACAGTGAGTTCAAGCTTAGGGGCAAAGGGAAATAATCAGATTTACTCTTCTCCCTTAAAACCCCTGATTTTTAAGTGTAGCTCAAGCTTAGCACTGGGTGGAAGCCCAAGACAAGACACCAGAGATGTGCTGTGTGTGTTCAGAGTGCAGAGGAATGATAGTGCTGGAGACTTATTGCCTGTAATTAGCCACAGAACAGGTTAATTAATCTCCACGAGGACAGCAGCGCTCCCATTTGTGAAAAGGGGTTGCAGGAATGCCAGAGCAATGATCCAGGCAGGACCACAGAAACAAAAATAAGTGCTTTAGATGGTCCTGTCTGGCTTTTCTGGACTCTCAGCTCCACCTGGAGCTCAGCTGAGAGCCCTGGAGGGTCCTGCTGGGGAAGCACATTCCCAGGATTTTGGGGTTCCTGCTCTCTCACCCTCCAGGTTCCCTGGCTGTTGGCAGCAGGAATGGATTTGGCCACGTGGAATCTTTCTCTGAGATGAACAACCAAGTCCTGAATGTGCTCATAAGCTGCAAAAAAAGAAATAAATCAGGATTGACCTTGAATAGATAGAGAACAGGCAGCAAGCAAGCAACAGTGAGGATCCACCACTTGGCCTTCTGTTTGTTACTTGTGTTTGCATGAAATGGGGACAGATTTGGCATCTTTTAGTCACTTTGGTTGTTCCATCCAGCCAGGCCAAGCCTTTTAAACCCTGGCAGAGCTTGGCTGGGGACAGGCTGGACAAGCAGGACACCTCAATGGACAGCACAGGCTGGGAGATGAGGTTGTTCCTCCCCTGGCTCCTCCTTTTTGTCCAAATCCTTGTCCATTCAAGACCTTTGCTCTGCTGGGAGTCAGCTCACTGCGGTCTGTCACGCTCTCTGTGCCTGTATCCTTGGGCCTCTGTAGCTGGAAGGACACAAGGAATAGAAATGTCAATTTTAGCCACCCATTCTCCACATCTGAGCCGCAGATCTCACCCCTGGGGGCATTTTTATGTTGCTGTAAGGTAGAAAAATTACAAAGAAAAGCCTCACAAAATCAGGCCTTCTCTGGCTGGCCTGTCATTTCTTCTAAGCCAAGCTAGCATTTTGCAAGTTCCCATGTGAAATCAATCCTGGTGTGAGCAGTTCATTTAACAAAACAATCTATTCCTGGGTCAAAACCAACTTAGCACCTGTATAAACTGGTTTTACACTGTTAGATAGAAAAATGAAAGCTATATTTTCATCAACAACCTTCCCAGCATGTGGACACTGAGAGTTTGAGTGACCAATCCATACAGCATGACAACTTTTACTAATCAATAATGTAATTGGCAAGAAAACTACTAACCAACTGGAGTCCCACAGGAGGTCTGGAAAACTGAATAATAAGAATAAGAAGAAAAAGCTTTTTCCACCATGAAGAAAATTGAGTTTCATGTGCTTTACTCCCATATTTTTGCTCTCACTGCAGCCCCTAGATGGGAAAAAGGAGCTTCTCTTTAGCAGCTCCTGTTTGGTTTTACTCATCCTATCAGGGATCTTCCAATGCCCGTGACAGAAAGTGGTTTCTGGGCAGCAGAAGGAAGAAAGAAGTGTTGTGTCTTTATAAATGGCTTTAATTGTTACCTGTCCTCTGCCACGTTGGAAAATGAAGGGCAACCAAGGCTTCAAAAGACTTTTAAAGAGCACTTCTAGCAGTGTTCCCACCCTTGTTATCCCAAAGCAGCTCCGGGACTGTCTCCACTGTACTCTTCTTCCTCCTGCCTGCAATGAACTCCACTAGGAGGAGTCTTACTCCTAAAAACCGGGGAAAGAGCCCAATTTTGGTCAGTCCCTGTGGTGAAACAAGGGCGGGGATGAGCACAGAATATCCCAGCCCTGAGGGGCTCCTCTGTGATTTTGGAATGCATGAAACACAAACCCCTCAGAGAGAGAAAGGAATGCAGGATTTGAATTGGTACCTTTAGAAAAACTGAAATATATTTAGCCACACAGTAGGAGTGTAAGTTTTAAGTAAGTAGAAATATATCTTAAGTGCCTTGAGAGACTGTGTTAGCTAGTAAAAGCCCTAAAGCTTAGCTTAAAGTTCAATAGTGCTACTTTCCACAAAATTAACTTAGCTCCAGACATAATGAAAACATAGCAGAATATTGCTTACATTTCCAGATAGAACTATTTATGTGAACAGATAGAACTGTATTTGTAGATTTTGTGTAAGAACTGAAAACTACTTTCCCACAATGGAATTAAGCTCAGACAGGTGTAGGAAGAATGCTTTAGAATCGTGTTTTTAGCTGATTGGATGATTTATGAATAAAATCTCCCTGTATTGGGGTGCAAAAGAAGTGGTAGTAGCTTCTGCTAGCTGCTGCTGCTTCTGCTTGGAACATTGGGACTCTGTGCTGATGTCTCAGGTTCAGCTTTTCTATTTTTCACATTCTGTGCTGATGCCTCAGGTTCAGCTTTTCTATTTTTCACATTCTCTGCTGCTTTAGTGTGTGGCTCTGAGCTTCACATGAGGGGATGCTGAGCTCTGTGCACAGAGCAGGGAGACAAAACAATTCCTGCTCCAGCTGGGCACCAAGGACAAATGATCCAAAGCTCAGGCCCAGGAGCACAAACAGCGTGGGCTGGAGAGAGAAAAACAAGCAGGATGGGAGTGCCTGGGCTAAAGCTGGAATGGGACAATCAACTCCAAGGTGCAAATGGAGCAGAGCTGATCATTTTGTGACCAATCATCCATTTCTTGGGACCATTTGGGTTCACCTTGGGTGCAGCCCTGGCTGGGCTCTGGTGCTGCCCAAGGTGGATCCATGAGGAGATCCTTTAATAAATCCCTGCTTTATTCTTTAGCTCTGCCCAGCCTCTGTTCTAGGCCAGCTTTCACAAGGCATCAATTCCAAAAGCTTTTAGCACGGACTTTTAGCACGAACTCTTCTTTCAGGCTGATGTATTCATGCAATAAACAACTTTACAACAACCAGCTGCTGTCCCTTTGAAGACCCAAAACCCACTCGTAACTCCACAAGGATGCCCTCAGCTCACCTGGCTGCCTGTGCACGCTGCGGCAGAGCCTCTTGCCAGGCTGGTTGCTGTACACAGGCTGCACACACACCTTGCCCCTGGTGCCCGAGGGCAGGTCGTTGAGCAGCACGCTGTGCACCTGCAAAACGAGGGAGAAGGTCAAGAATTTTGGTAAAGTTTAATGAGGGATAAAATAAGAGAGGAAAAAATTCCAGCGCTGGGGTGCTCCTGGCCAACAGGCAAAGAACAGCCCGGTGTGTACAGTGTTATCACTCCCCTGTGAAAATGTAAAATGTTTCATAAAGGTCAATAGGAGACAAGGACCACAGAGCAAAAATGTAAAATGTTTCATAAAGGTCAATAGGAGACAAGGACCGTAGAGCAAAAATATAAAAAGTTTCATAAAGGACAATAGGAGACAAGGACCACAGAGCAAAAATGTCAAATGTTTCATAAAGGTCAATAGGAGACAAGGACCACAGAGCAAAAATGTAAAAAGTTTCATAAAGGACAATAGGAGACAAGGACCACAGAGCAAAGGTTATTGGCTCAGCCAAGAGTGCACTGTTCTCTTTAGGGATACCCCTTAAATACCTTTAATTACATCAGCCTGTTGCATATTCATAGATCCTTATGCATAGTAAACGTTTCCCTAAACTAGTTTACATGTTCCAAAAACTGTTTAACTTGGCTCCTCCTCAGTTCCACCTTTTTAGAGCATCCATATTCCTTGTTGTGGTTTTAGTCCATTCTTATCTCCTCCAGGTTTTGGGCCCTGGCCCACACTGCCTTCAGACAGTGAGTGCTGATAATTGGAATATCAACAGCAGGGCCCTCATCCAGTGTTCATGGGATGTTATCCCATCCCAGCAGGCATTTTAACACAACCATACTGATATCAGCTATTGCACTAAGCTTCATTAACAACAGAAATAAAAAATATATCTTTATAACAAAGTCTTATATATATATTTATAATATATCTATCTTTATTTATATATATATATAACTCTGTATCTCTATAACTTTATATATATATAACTCTCTATCTTTATAACTTTATATATCTATAACTCTATATCTTTATGTATATAACTATATATATAACTCTACATCTGTATAACTTTAACACTCCATTGCAAAAAGCCAATATTATAGTATGTATCTATAACACATACTGATATCAGCTATTTCACTAAGCTTAATTAACAACAGAAATAAGAACTGTCTCTTTATAACAAAGTTACTTTAACACATACTTATATCAGCAGATATCAGTATACCTATAACATATACTTATGTCAGCCATTTCACTAAGCTTAATTAACAACAGAAATAAAAACTATAAAATCCAACTATAATTCCAGTAAAACTATATATAAAATCCATTTTAACATTCGCAAAAAGCCAATATTATAGTATGCATCTATAACACATACTGATATCTGCTATTTCACTAAGCTTAATTAACAACAGAAATAAGAACTGTCTCTTTATAACAAAGTTACTTTAACACTTTAAATGGATATAAAATCCATTTTAACATTCGCAAAAAGCCAATATTATAATTTGCATCTATAACCTGCAGGCTCTCCCTCCGCACAGATTAGCCGAGATTTGCCTGCATTTTAATTTTAACGCGCTTTAATGCAGGCAAACATTGCAAAAGCCGATGTCACCCGGTCGTTTCTCCACCCACCTGCGGGGACACGCTGAGCACGGAGGAGCGGCCGCTCTGCCGCCGGCAGCGCACCCGGTAACCCAGCACGGCGCCCTGGGCAGAGTCCCAGGAGGCTCGCAGGCTGTTGGGACCCACGTCCTCGAAGCGGAGGTGCCTCACCCTGGAGCCCTCTGCAGGGAGAGGATCCGCCTTAGTGCGGGGCATTGTTCCAGAGTGATCCCTGCTCCCCCAGGGGGATGCTGCAAACCCAGCCTGGCCTTGGGGGGCAGAGGTAAAATCACTCTGCATCGCCCCGCTGAAGGAGCTGTGAGAGGACACAGCCTCCAGCTGCACCAAGGGAAATGTAGGTTGGTTAGTAGGAAAAAGTTTTTTACAGAAAGGGTGATAAAGTTTTTTTTTGTGGAAAGGGGGATAAAGTTCTCCCTGCCCGGGGAGGTGGTGGAGTCACCATTTTGTCACCAGTCTGTGTTTAACAAAGCCTGGATGTGGCACTGGGTGCCAGGGTTGAGTTGAGGTGTTGGGGCTGGGTTGGACTTGATGGTCTTGAAGGTCTCTTCCAACCTGGGATTCTATAAATTCTGAGCTCACATTAATTAGTCCTTACCTTTGCCCTGGTACCAGCATAAAAGTCTTTATTTCACTGGCAGTCACCTCCCACACCCTCAGCTCTGTCATCCCCTGAGCTCCTCCTCACTCCTGAGTCCTGATAAGAGCCAGACTTTGCCTCCTGCAATATCCTCACAGGTACTTCTTCACAGAGCACAAGTTGCTGCTCATTAACTTCTTAACTTCATCCCTTCTACCCTTGTGATGCCAAATCACCCCAAGGAACAGGCACAGAGGAGTCAGGAGGGAGGGAAAGGCACCTTCCTTTCTTCTTTAGGGACATTCTTGGATCTGCAGGGGTGCCAGCAGCTCGGCCATGCCCCATTAGCAGCTGGCACTGTGTGTGTGACTCTCTTCCAGCCCTGACACATCTGCTGCACATCCAGAGCTGCTCGTGCAGCTTTCCCACCCCAGGGACTGGATTCTGAGTCCTCTGGCTTCACCCCGAGGCAGGTGACCCTCTAGGGACCCTCCAGGCTGCCACTTGCCCTCGCTCACCTTCCTGGGTGCAGGCCTTGGCTGACAGGGATTTCTCCTTGCCAGATCTATAGATTGCAGTCACTGTCACCAGGTAGGTGGTGTTGGGTGCCAGGTGCTCCACCACGGTGCTGTTGTGCCTCCCATCCACCTGCAGCACCTTGACTGAGTTCCCTGGGAGTGGCCCATACAGGACCTGGTAGCTGGCCACGCTGTCCAGCACAGGAGCCCAGCTGACGTGGAAGCTGCGAGGCCCAGACTCCGAGATGAGAACCTGAACTGGGCTGATTTCCTCTGGAAGCAATGGAGAGAGATGTGAATGAGGATTTAATGAGCATTATTGACCTGCATCATAGTGGGCTTCAAGGGTGTGGAATTAAAATCAACCCAGCAAGGAATTAAAATCAACCCGCTGGAAATTAAAATCAGCCCAGCAAGCAGATGTTGATACTCATCACACTGCTCAGCCCAAAGAAAAGGGTTTCTCCACCTTTCAGCCAGAATCGTTCTTGCATGCAGAAAATTAATACTGTGTACAAGCCCACCTTGACTTTGCCACCCCAGGCCAGGTTTTCAGTTTGCCCCCTTTTTGCAGGCTGCTCCCCAGCATAAATCTGAGTTGTTTTCTGCACAGAGAGGCCGATCCTGCTCCGAGTTCTTCCCCCTCTAACACAGATTTCCCTCAGGTCATTCCAGCATCCTCCATCTCCACCTGCAGCCCCAGGTGGGAGACAGGGATCACCTCCTTGTCCCCAGGGAGGGACTGTGCCCAAGCCGTGCCCATTTTACCTGCCAGTGTCGTGACCCTGGTGGTCTGGGGGGGGAAGTAGTGCACGTTGGATTCAGGGATCAGAGCCACCTCGTAGGTGGTTTCTGGTGCGAGGTCGCTGAGCACGAGGCTGCTGTGAGCCCCAGACACCTGCTGCGTGCTCCTCCGTGCTGGATCAGCTCTGGGGCCATACTCCAGGCTGTAGTAGCCGGTTTCCTGGGACAGGAGCTTGGGCCACACCAGGCGGAAGCTGCTGGAGGTGACGTCTGTGGCGTGGAGCCGGTTGGCTTGGATGGCATCTGGGAGAGGGACAAGGGGACAGAAATCACTGCTGACATCAACCCATCTTGAACCCATCTAGAACATACTGAAAATCCCAGAACCTCAATTTCTCACCCATGGGACACACTACACTACTCTCTACAATCTCTGCAATCTATTTCACACTTTTGTGGTTTCTAGCTTACCTTGAGGCTTTGGAAGCTTTCTCCATGAATGAGGGTCAAAGTCAGTGCTCCCCTGGGAGTCAGGACACCCCAGAGCAGACAGAGAAATACTCCCAGTGCCCTGGGTTTCCACAGGGGAGTGCCCAGCTCTGCTGAGCCAGCTGGACCCAGCCCAGCTGAGGTCACTCCCTGCAGGGCTCACAGAGCTCCCTTGTTCGGTGACATTCAGCACTCAGAGCCCTCTTGTGCCACCTCACCTCTCCCTGCCCCTGCTTCTCCTCGAGGCTCGTGCTACCTTTGAGCTCTGTCACTACTGGACACGAAATGAGGACACAGAAGTTTGGTGAGTTCAAGAGAGAAAAAAAGTGAATTTTATTTCGGACCTCGTAATATATAGAATTCTAAAAGTGACAGTGGATTGGAGGGTGAAATTGTCACCTCTCCAAGCACACTGGTCAAACCAACATCCATCAATTCTCTCCTCCCACAAAGGAGAATGCAAAACAAACATTGTTTACGTGAACAGCGTGTGAGAACTCCAGTAGAAAGATGTAAACACTGTCAGAAGGCTGAAGAAGTTTTATGAGAACTTTAAAACTTTCAAAAGAACTATAAAAGAAAACTTAACACTTTTAAAAATCAGGGCAACAGAGCTCCAGGCACAAATGCCAGGCACAAATCCCTCTGGTGGTGCTGGGCAGCTCCCCCAGCTCCTTCTGCTCCTTGACCCTTCTGACAGGCGTGGCCTTCTGAGCCCATTTTGGGCAGAATTCCACTGTTCTCTGGGCTTCCAGAGGGGCACAAACACACAGGGCTTTGTTCCTAGCTCCAGGGAAGTGGCATAGGGAGGCACAGAGATCTCTTCTGGTTTTAAAGGATTTTTAAGACCACCCCGAGGCTTGAAGTGCCGCTAAATCCTTATAAAGAACCTTCTAGCTCATGCTCAAGCACTCACAGAGCACTCCAGGCAGTTCTCACTGGCTCCCCATTGCACAGAGGTGAAGGGAGGCACAAAATTCCTCCCAAACCTGCAAGCTGGGGTTGCTTTGCACTCCCAGACTTGTCCTTTAGCCGGGAGAGGATCAGCTCTCCTCCTCTGAGCTGCTCCGAGCCCTGCCAACTTCTCTGTACCAAATAAAACAGCCTCAGTTTTTCCTCTGAGCTGTTCCCTGGCCGTCCCAGGCAGGCAGGAACATTTCCCTGCTCCCATCCCATCCCATCCCATCCCATCCCATCCCGGGCAGCTGCACTCCACCCACTCAAGAGTCCTGGGGCACTGCACCCTTCTGTGAGCCCCACAAACACCAGGGGCCAAGCCACGAAGGAACAGGGAGCGCAGGAAAGGCCTCAGTGCTGCCAAAAATCCTGCCAAAAGCTCAGGGAATGGAAATAAGTGAGCTTGGAGGCAGGGACACTGTGAATAAAGGGGGCAGATCAAAGGACAGGGGGCAGGAAGCCCACAGCCAACAGCTCTGCCCCTTGTTGCCAGAGCCCAGAAGCCTTCAGCACACAAAGAGGGCAATAAACCACAGAAAAATGAATAAATAAATGCCCACAATTGTGAGAAATTGATTTGTAGGGAATTCTCCAAGCCTGACAGAAGGCTCACACATTTGTATGCAAACCTTGAGATAAGAAATGCTGATTTAGAAATGCCATGGAACAGGACAGACATTGCTGAGAGAGAAATGGAACCAGAAACAAGTTTCAAAGGATGGCCTTGCAAAAAAGATTAGATACTTTGGGAAAATGGAACTATGAAAGATGCATTGGAGTAGGAGCCACGGGGGGTAATTTTAGATGATTGGCTTTAAAATATTTACAACATAGTGTAGCTAAAACAATAAGCCAAGAAACACTTATAACGTATTATAATTAAGAAACTGTTAACGTCTGATTGGAGCAGCGTGAATGATAACATCTGTATTGTCTCACCCTTCACATGAGACTGAAAATAAAATACAAGTTTTTCAAACACCTCTCGGTTTCCCCATTTCTGGGTCAGAAAAGGGCTCAGAAACACACAATGTGTTTCCCAGCCCCTCTGTTCCCAGAGGAAAGCAGCAATAATTAAAAATTATAATTAATAATTAATATCCTGCACTGGACCCAGCCAGTGCCTGCCTGGTGGCACTCTGCTGGTGGCACTTTCCCTCCATCTCCTGCCTCTCGGTGACTCCAGACCCTGCTCTGCAGCCACGAGCTCTGGAGGGATCAGGATCAGACTTGCAGGAGTGCTGCTGGTTTCATGATGAAGGTAAGAAATGCAGCCAGGCAGGAGAACCTGTCCTAACCTGGGTCTGAGAAGCTGCAGCTGGGATTTGGGACAAATCCCTTCTCCTTCCTGGGTCTATTTCCCTGCTTTGATACGAGTGGGGAAAGGTTCTGACTCTGGGAGGGGGGACAGCACTCGTGCCACCTGCAGGGTCTGGGATGTGCTCACCTGCTTGGACTCAGTGCCAGGTGAGACATCAGACATCACAGCCTTCCCTGCAGCAGGACTCCCCCAGCCCCTGGCTTTGGGTCAGAAATGCCCTGCCCTGAGCACATGTGGCATGTGGTGATGCTCAGGGCCTGCGGGACACGCAGGCTCCTGCAAAGCCTGGCTCAGGAGCTGCTGCCAAAGGCTGGAAGGAGTCGGCAGCCTCAGCTTAACTGGGCTGAGCACAGAGCAAGTGGCTGCAGGCACAGGGCCTGATGTCACCTCGGAGGAATGCCTTGGTTTCACAACGCTGAAGGTCCTTCCCCAGCAGGAGAGCACCAAATGCCACATTTTGGGCACATCCAAGATCCAACAGAAGGAGCCTGAGCTCCTGCACAGCCTGGGAAGCTTCCCTTCCCTCTGGGAAGGGCGGAGGTGCCCGCCAGGAGCCAGCTGTGCCACAGCCAGGCTGGCAGGGAGCTGCATTCTGCAGAATTCCTGCATGGGCCGAGGAAAACCAGGCAGTGGAGACCCCCCAGGCATGCACAGCCCCTGCCCTGCAGCCCTCAGAGAGCAGCAGCAGCAGCTCTGGAGCCATTTCAGCTCCACCACATCTCAGCAGTGTCTCCCTGTGGAGACTGAGGCTCCTGAGCCCACCTGAGGCAGCAGCAGCTTGGCAGGAAGCCTTGGTTTGGAAAATGTGTGGAGCAGGCAGGAAACACCCCATTCCTGGAGAGGAGATGGAAGGAGGAGAGCAGCTCCTGACAAAGCTTGTTTGTGCCTCTCCAAAAGCCTCCTCCACTGTTTTTTGTTTTGTTTTTTTTTTTTTTTTTTGTTGTTTTTTTTTTTTTGTTTTTTTTTTTTTTTGTTTGTTTTTTTTTGTTTTGTTTTTTTTTTTACAGGAGATGAAGATAAGAGATAATTAAACCAGTCTGGGCCATTCCAGAGCTGGAAAGGCCTGATTAATTCCTGCCTGCCAAGATGATGCCTGTCCCTGCCATCCCAGGAGGGGTGGTGGCTGAGGGCTTCCTCCTCCAGGTAGGGAGCAGTGGACTTAAGTGTTTTTTTTATGGTGAAATCAGGTGGTGTGACCAAAATCTGGCACTTTGCAACCCCTGGATTCGTGTGGGAATCTCACCTTGCATCAAAATCCCAGCCCAGGATGTTTTAGGCTCGCTGGATTCACAGAGTGCTGCCCTCAGGCACAGCAGTTGTGACCTCTGCAGACTTTATGATCTCCTGTGCTACAGACTTCTAATTTTTGGGATGCTATTTTGTCAGGATGCACTCAAACAAAATACCTGGAGGTCTGTGGGGTGGCTGGGGCAGGAGGAGGAGTGATGGTGCTGCCCAATTCTCACATGGGAGAGAATTGGGTGTTTGGGGGAGAGCACAGTCCTTGAGAGTGTTTTTTTTTTTTTTTTAATGATTGTGATTGGGAACAGGAAAGAATTGCCACACACAGAGGATTCTGTGGAAAGGGTTACTGGGGCACCAAAGCCAGCCCCAACCCACCTCACACAGCAGAAGTCAAATAAGGAATAAAATCAGCATTTCCAACGGAGAGAGGACCTCCAGAAAAATCTGTGGGCAGCCTGCAAAGTCACAGAAACTCCCTGAGCATTCCAAAGAAATCCACAGGCATGTGGGAGGCTGAGACAAAGCCCAGGGGCAGATGGCAGTGCCCTCGCCTTCCAAAGCCTGTCCTGGGTTAAGATCATGGGATTTGATCTCCTCAAAGCCTTTCCTGGATGCTCTGAAAACCTGGAGTGGTGACAACGCCAACCTGCTGCCTTTAAGGGATGTGGATGTGATGCCCCACTCTTGTGGTGCCCCAGAGCTGCAGGGTACAGACAAAAGGACAGGGCTGTGCCTCCCCAAACCTCTGTTCTTTGGGGTTTCACACAAAAGGACACAGCTGTGCCTCCCCAAACCTCTGTTCTTTGGGGTTTCACACAAAAGGACATGGCTGTGACTCCCCAAACCTCTGTTCTTTTGGGGTTTCACCCAAAAGGACATGGCTGGGACTACCCCTTGTTCTTTTGGGGTTTCACCCAAAAGGACACAGCTGTGACTCCCCAAACTTCTGTTATTTTCAGATTTCACACAAAAGGACACAACTATGACTCCCCAAACCTCTGTTCTTTTGGGGTTTCACCCAAAAGGACACAGCTGTGACTCCCCTTTGTTCTTTGAGGTTTCACCCAAAAGGACATGGCTGTGATTCCCGAAACCTCTGTTCTTTTGGGGTTTCACACAAAAGGACACAGCTATGACTCCCAAACCTTTGTTCTTTTGGGGTCTTACACAAAAGGACATGGCTGTGACTCCCCTAACCTTTGTTCTTTTGGGGTTTCACACAAAAGGACATGACTGTGACTCCCCTAACCTTTGTTCTTTTGGAGTTTCACACTGGTGCTCCCATGCAGGTAGCTCTGGCAGCAGTGGGATTTCCAGTGGCATTTCCCTCTCCCAGCCACCACTACAGCCCCACGAGGAACACAGAGGTAACACTTGGCCTGCTGAGGCAGGGCTGGGCTGTTCTTCCAAAGGTTGTGCTGGCCAAGTCAGGCCATGGATCTGGCAGATGTGGAACACGTTAGAACGGGGGATTTATGGAACAAAAACATTCCTTTCCTATAGTCTCAATGCTGACAGCAGGCACCGTCCTTAATTGTATTTTGTAAGAGAACAACTGCAGGAGTTGGAGGTCTCAGCCCTTGATGATGTATTTAAGGAATCAGATCTATCCAAAATAAGAGTTGGAGGGAGCTGACAGCACCAAATCCTTGCCAGGGACACACATCCCATTTCGGATATGTGCAACACGTTCATGTTCCTCCATCAGCTGGCACAGAGACAGACAACGTTTGAGAGGAAAAGAAAATAATAACCCTGAGAGCAAAAATCAACTCGAGTGCTCAGGCACTTTGTGTCCACAATCTTGCTGAGGTGAAATCATTCCTGTTTGGGAAACCTTTGGTTAACAGCCTGTGCAGGTGGGGCATTTTCGTGCTCTGCCTGGCTTGTGCAGATGCCTGACCTGCATGACTCATTTCAAAGGCTTGTGGGGTTTTAAGGAATTCGGATATTTTGCTGCCCGAGTTCCTCATTCCCAGCTGAACTCCTCACAAACACAAGTTCATCTCACCAAAGGGAATCTGTCCCACTCATTCAAATATTCCAAGGGCAAATATTTGTCCCAGACTCCCCAGAAGCCTTGGTTTATACTTGGACCTGCAGCATGGTGGGCAAACCCCACAATTTTCCAGGGCAGCACTTTGGGGTCAGGATGGGTGTGAGATTTGGGGGATTCTCCCACTGCCCACCCCACAAAGCCAAACACAAACCCACCTGTGGAACCCTCTGAGTCCTCCCCCCTCAGGGAAATCCCCAGGGCATTGCCTTGGAAGAATTTACCACAGAGTTTTCCCCACTTAGGCTGAAAGAAAAGACTTCCCCATGGAGTCTTGCACAACACCATGAACCACTCCTGTTCCCTTCCCCGTTATGTCCCAAATTCTCATGGTTTGTCCTTTCCCTGTCCCCTCATGGGTTGTGGTGGCCAGCCCATCTCCCCTGTAGGGTAATACTCTTTGCCCTGCCCTTTGTGCCACCCCCGTGCCACCCCACACTTAACCTTGTGCACAGCACGTGGTCTTTTGTCCCTGATTTCCCTTCAGCACGCTGGAATAAACCTTTGATGAGACAGGATCATACAAAAGGCCCTTCTGCCTCTCTTGGCCGAGCTAGCCGTGGTGTGTGTGGACTCGACTGCTTTGCCTGAATTTTCCACAGGAAAATTTTCCACCCAAGCAGCTTTTCCACAGGAGATGTGTGGATGTGACAGCCTGGTCAGAGAGCGAGAAAACCAGAAAAGTTTTCTCACAGTGGACTTGTGAGATGTTTAAGGAGTTGTAGAAAAGCAATGATAGCTTGTTATTATAAACAACCTACAAGTACTGTTTTCTTACTTTCTGTTTTCCTGTCCTTCTCAAGGATTGTTTATAAGAAAGGTGTTTTTGTTAATTATCCAGTCTGTTAAACAGTCTATAAAAAAAAAAGAGTTATTCATATTAAAGTTGTACATACCAGCCTTCTTGTGAGTCTATACCACTTTCTTACTCAGTAGCAACAAAGATGCTTTTTGGGGAACAGGTAACAGCACCCACCATCTAAACCCCACACTGCTACACCCACCCTCAGCCCTGCTGCCACCTCCCAGTGCCAGCCTACCCAGGATGCCATCCCTGAGCTCCTTGGTGATGATGGGCAGGTCATCCACGTCCACAAAGTGCAGGTGTTTGTCCGAGGGCTGGCTGGCGGCGGCCGAGAGCTCCAGGAAGTTGCCGCGGCCGGTGCTGACAATGAACACGGTCACGCCCATGTCCTTCAGCAGCTGCATGGGCTCGGAGATGTCGTCCGTGGAGAAGCCATCTGTCACCCACACCAGCACCTTGGGCACGTCTGGCCGGGCCCCAGCCTCGCCACTAAAGAGCTTTTCCTTGGCGTAGGACAGCGCTTTGCCCGTGTTGGTGTCACCCATGAGCTGCCGCGTGTCCCTGATGGCTTTTCTCACGGTGCCACTGGTCAGGTGCCGGTCAAACGGGAACTCCATGGTGGGCGTGGTGCTGATGTGGATGATGCTGGTCTGGATGTCCCTAGGGCCAAAGGTGAAAGGGTGCAAAAGGTCCCACATGAATTCCTTGACTTTGGAGAACTCATAGTGGGAGACGCTGGCAGAGCTGTCCAGCAGGAAGAGGAGGTCCCCCTCTGCGTTGGAGATGGATGGCTGGGCACCTGGCAGGGGAGAGAGAAGGAACAGCATTAGTGGAGTGGTGTGAGCCCAAAACCTGCACAGGCACCTGCTGGGGAAGCTTGGTTGTCTTGTGCCAAACCCCAGGATTCGGGGAGAGGTGCTGGCTGAGATGGCAGAGGCACAAGGGATCTCCTGGAACAACGGGAGAGCACTCAGGAATGGAGAAAGTTCAAGTTACCTAGGAGTGACTGTTCATGAGGGCACGGAGTGACAGGGCAAAGGGGATGGCTTCAGACTGACAGGGAGGAGGCTTAGATGGGAACAAATTCCCAATGAGAAATTCCCCAAATGAGGGTGGTGGGGCCCTGGCACAGGTTGCCCAGAGAAGCTGTGGCTGCCCCTGGATCCCTGGAAGTGTCCAAGGTCAGGTTGGATGGGGCTTAGAGCCACCTGGGACAGTGGAAGGTGTCCCTGCCATGGCAGGGGGTGGAATGGGATGAGATTTAAGGTCCCTCCAACCCCAGTCATTCCCTGATTCTGTGCTCAGACCTGCACCCCAGCTGGATCCCAGCCAGTTCTGCGTGACCCAGCACAGCTCACCCTGAGCCACAGACACTCCCCTGCAGCACCCTGGAGCTCAGAGCCAGGCAGAAAACCAAAGTGAAGTCCAGGAATCACCACACCACCCAGCAGAGCTGAACTGTGACCCCACAGGTCCCTGCCACCGCATCCCAGAGCTGCCAGTGGCATTCCAGCAGGGCTCTGGGTGGTGCTGCTGGATGCACAAAGGCACAGCACAGCTCTGAGCTCTCCCCTCTGCTGGAAGGAGCACAAGCCACTGGTTTGGCTGGCAGGACCACGGGTGTGATAGATGAGCAATGCCATGGTGGCCCTCACCATTAAAAGGCAAATATCATGTATATATGTTAAGAGAAGTTTTATAGAGTTATAGTTATGTTTTACCCCCCTTGTGCTGTTATCAGGGGTGGCCTGAGACATTTGGGAGGGTTGGCTTGTTACAGTGGCAGCACCTGACCTCCAATCAAGATTTAAGGATTTAAACCCCACCACTGGATGGAGAAGAAGGAGTCCATGGACAGAACTTTGGGAGGAGCTAAAGGGTTAAAAGGCAAAACCTCCATGGTGTGGATGAGCACATGGTGGGAAAAGTCCTCTGCTCCCAGTGCCCTAATATTTCCTCTATTCAGCCTTCTATTTTTGATAAGGTTTTAATAAACCTTTTAAATTCTTTGGAAGTGAGGATCATTTCTCACATGGGAGAGATCTTGGCAGCACGGGGTTGTTCTTCCCCTCTGCTCCTCACCGCTTTGAGAAGTGTCCCTCAATTCCCAAATGTTGCAGCAAGCAGCTGGAAAAGCGTCTGGCCCTGGCAGGGCAGGGATCAATGGCCAAAGGACGTTCTTGCAGCAGTAAACAACGGGGTCATGAGCACAAGCACTGGGAGGGGAGCTGGGAATTCGCCCAAGGGAGCAGAAATCCCACTGCTGCCAGAGCTACCTGCATGGGGAACATGCAGGTGAACTCCAGTGTGAAACCCCGAAAGAACAAAGGTTTGGGGAGTCACAGCCGCGTCCTTTTGTGTGAGACCCCAAAAGAACAGAGGTTTGGGGACTCACAGCCGTGTCCTTTTGTGTGAGACCCCAAAAGAACAGAGGTTTGGGGAGGCACAGCCCTATACCCTGCAGCTCTGGGGCACCACTAGAGCAGGGCATCACATCCACATCCCTTAAATGCTGGTTTTCCCCATTACTCATTGCTGTTAATTAGGGAGAGCCCCAGTCTGACATCCCAGGGTTCTGCCTTGGTTAACAAAACCAGCAGCTAAAGGGCAGGGGTGTGTTTTGGAAGGAAAGAGACCCTCTGTGGGTCAAGCAGAAGGCTCCTCCTTCATCCAAACCCCATCCCATCTGTAACACTCAGTCCTGCATGAGATGGAAACAAATTCCTCCTGTTCAGCAGAAAGAATACATTAAAAAAATCGAGACAAAGGCTCTCTCCCCACCTCAGGAGCGTGGCAAGGCTCAGAAAGCCACCAGACACTGAAATCACCCTCCCCTGCAGGTCCAGGCTTTCAATTCCCTCATCCTTCCTCCTGCTCCTTGTCCTGCATCCAGTACAAACATGCCATCCGTGCCAGAGGTGGGGCTGCAGAGGTTTGTTACCAGCAAATCCCCGCTTACGCAAGCAGCTGCTGTTTTCAGGCACTTCCCTCACTTCAGACGGTGTGGCGAGGCGCCAGATGAGGATTTCTCACTTTTCAGGGGGGGTTTGGAGGCAAAGGGGCACCCGTGAGCACTTCCCTGACTCCTGAGCTGTCAGGGATAGCTGCAGATCTGATCACTGCGCTCTGCTGGAGCCTGGGGAGTGACAGGGACACACAGCAGGGCCCTGTGGTCACCCCCTGCGTGATGCCAGGTCAATGCACTGCGCTCAGAAGCGTTTTGAAGGGCTTGGTATGGGAGCAAAATGTCACTATGGGAACACAACGCTGCCTGCTGGCTTTTCCAGGAGGAAAACAGCTGGCCAGGCTTCCCTGTGATGCTGACAGGAGACATCCGCTCGCGGAGCTCCCCACGCTCTCAGCTGGGAGCAGAACACGCTCCACACGCCTGGTTTGCACAGCCTTGGAGCTCGTGGGGCTCAGTTACAGCCAAGAAGGATCATGTCCTGTCTGGCTTAACTGTGTTTGACATCCCACCCTTGTCTTCTCTCACCGCTTGGAAAAAAGTCCAGCGATGTGAGGGAACTGAGGAGCACGGGCTGAGCTTCCCTGTGGCCCCTCTGGATCACAGTGAGAGGCAGGAGGAGGAGGAAGGCACCACCTCAACCTGGCAGAGAATTCTCCCCCCAAGCCAGCCAGGAGGGGTTTTACACTTCAGAGACCCCACGGGAGATGGGGAGGTCACCTGCCTGATGAAGGGCTGACATCCAGCAAGCACAGAGTACTTGTGTGGTTAAAAGCCTTTAGAGGTTCCAGCTCATCCGCGGCACAGAGTTGAGGCTGAGAAATGGCCCTTCAGGCAAATCCCAGCAGCTGGAGGGGAGCTGTGCTGCCATCTCTCCTGATCTTCCCAAGAGTTTCACTCTCTCTGCTGTTTTAGCAACATTTCTGGGACCATAGAATTGTGCCAGTGCTTCAGAGCTCAGTGAGGGCAGGGTGCCCCACAGAGTGTGCTTGGATGGGCCATGTCTGCATTTTTCACTCACAACAGCAACATCCCCGTCATTTTCTGCTGATGCCAGCCCAGGAAACGACAATCAAATTCCATTTTTCCAAGCCCAAACCATCAAAAGGCTGCACTTTACATGGATGTAGCCGAGATCTGAATCTGGGCCCGAAGAGGGAAGGGGGAATTGGTCATGGCTTGCCTTGACTTTGTGCAGGAATCCAAAACCCATTGTCCAGAACAATCCAGAACCCATTGTCCAGAACAATGCAGTCATTCCTGAGGTGTGCAAGCCCCAGGGGCCACCCAGCAGCTTCCTCACTTTGCCCACTGCAGCTGAGAATGCAGTCACAGTCACTGACATTCAGCCAAATCCCAAGGAAACGGTGTTCTGGACAGATATCCCAAAATATTCCTGTCCCTGTGACTGTGGCACAGCATCACAAACCCTCTGGGCAAGGAGCTGTGCCAGGCTGGGATAGGCATCTCCTGCCCAGAGGGGTCATTGCCTCCCGGGGGAGAGGCCAAACACAGCTCAACCCTAACCCAGCTCATCCCTAACCCAGCTCATCCCTAACCCAGCTCACCCCAAACCCAGCTCACCCCAAATGCAGTTCATCCCTAAATCAGCTCATCCCTAATTCAGCTCATCCCAAACACAGCTCATCCCTAACCCAGCTCACCCCAAACCCAGCTCACCCCAAACCCAGCTCATCCCTAACCCAGCTCATCCCAAATCCAGCTCATCCCTAACCCAGCTCATCCCAAATCCAGCTCACCCCAAACCCAGCTCATCCCCAACCCAGCACTTCCCAAACCCAGCTCAACCCTAAACCAGCTCATCCCAAATGCAGTTCATCCCTAACTCAGCTCATCCCAAACACAGCTCAACCCTAACCCAGCTCATCCCAAGCCCAGCTCATCCGTAACCCAGCTCATCCCAAGCCCAGCTCATCCCAAGCCCACACACTGCCTCTGGAGCAGGGCACAACCCTTCTGGAATGCCATGGCTGGCTTTGTCACACCCCTGAAGGCCTGAGCATTGTTCAGAGCCCGGGCTGGGAAATGCCACACCGCCCGGGGTGGCAGGAGGGAGGGACAATGGGAACTGCTGCTGCCTGGGTGGACTTGGAGTGCTGGGACAATGCCAGGAGCACTGCTCCTGCCCCAGTGGGACACTGAGGCACAGACCCAGCGGGACACTGAGGCACAGACCCAGCTCCCCATGAGGGACAGACCCCACTGGGACACTGAGGCACAGACCCAGCTCCCCATGAGGGACAGACCCCAGTGGGACACGGAGGGACAGACCCCAGGGGACACTGAGGGACAGACCCAGCTCCCCGTGAGGGACAGACCCCAGGGGACACTGAGGGACAGACCCCAGGGGACACTGAGGGACAGACCCAGCTCCCCGTGAGGGACAGACCCCAGAAGATGTTGAGGGACAGACCCAGCTCCCGTGAAGGCTCTGAGGCCCAGTGGGACACTGAGTGACAGACCCCAGGGGACACTGAGTGACAGACCCCAGGGGACACTGAGGGACAGACCCAGCTCCCGTGAGGGACAGACCCAGGGGACACTGAGGGACAGACCCCAGGGGACACTGAGGGACAGACCCAGCTCCCGTGAGGGACAGACCCAGGGGACACTGAGGGACAGACCCAGGGGACACTGAGGGACAGACCCCAGGGGACACTGAGGGACAGACCCAGCTCGCCGTGAGGGACAGACCCCAGGGGACACTGAGGGACAGACCCAGGGGACACTGAGGGACAGACCCAGCTCGCCGTGAGGGACAGACCCCAGAAGATGTTGAGGGACAGACCCAGCTCCCGTGAAGCCTCTGAGGCCCAGTGGGACACTGAGGGACAGACCCCAGGGGACACTGAGGGACAGACCCCAGCTCGCCGTGAGGGACAGACCCCAGGGGACACTGAGGGACAGACCCCAGGGGACACTGAGGGACAGACCCCAGCTCGCCGTGAGGGACAGACCCCAGGGGACACGGAGGGACAGACCCCAGGGGACACTGAGGGACAGACCCCAGGGGACACTGAGGGACAGACCCAGCTCCCCGTGAGGGACAGACCCCAGGGGACACTGAGGGACAGACCCCAGGGGACACTGAGGGACAGACCCCAGGGGACACTGAGGGACAGACCCAGCTCCCGTGAGGGCTCTGAGGCCCAGCCCGGCCTCTCCGTGCCCCAGCAGCGCTGTCAGCCCCCAGCGGCCGGGGCTGCTGTGCCCGAGGGCTCCTGGCCAGGCACACACGAGGTTCCCCGCGGTTTCCCAGCGGATTGCAGCTCCCAGGCGCGCTGAAATCAAACACGACCGTCCCTGCAGGCACAGAACCTGCTCCATTACCGAGCACAGGGCAGGACAGACCGAGCTGCAGCAGCTCAGGCGGGGATGAGCCCTGCCCAGGGTCCGGGAACGAGACTTCCATCTCCTGCACGTCCCCTTCCCAAGGCCAGCTCTGCAGGACTGACCCATTTTCATTTTCCACCAGCAGTACCCAAGAGAAAGCGTTTCACAGCGGGGCTGAAGTGATTGAATTACAGAGATTAGCAGGAGAACACGGTGTTAATTACCGCCTGGACTCCTCTCACTGCCCGTCCTCCAGCCCGCTGTGAGGAGCGAGGACTTTTCCACAGGATTACTCTTAACTCTGCGAATTTCTGGAACAATTTCCTCTTCCCCACTGCGATCAAACACGACAAAATTACTTTCCAAGCACTTTCTCCCTGCAATCGCGGACAGGTTGGTTTGTTCCTTGTACACGAGCACCTCTAAACACCTAAAGCAGCACCGTAGGCTCAGCTTTTATTGTGAAAAGGGTTTATGAGGGAGAGCAGGAGGCATGAAACGGGGGGTAAAGCACCAGAGGAACGCTTTTGCCTTTCCAGGCACTCACCTGCCTCAGGTGCGTCCTGTCCCGCAGCAAACCGCAGCCACAGAAAAAGGGAAAGCACCACCTTGGCCAACATAGCAGAGCCTGGTCCTGGCCAAACTACCTTAAATCCACGGCCGGGGCTCTGTGGGGGCACGCCAAAAGCCCGAGATCAGTCATAGTCCGGGTCCAGCAGCTCCCAGCGCCATCCCACTGCCATGCCTGGAGCTCGCCGTGCGCTTTGCTGGGCTCTGGTGCGAGCTCTGGCTCCTGGAGGGAATTTTCCTTCCTCCCCCCACCCCAACTCCTTTTAAAGCCATAAATCCATCCTGACAGCAATAGCTGGAGGAGAGGCACACGCAGCGCTCCTGCTGCTCTTCCTCCGCCGAGTTAAGCTCGCCCCAGGAGCGGGGATTTAGTCCGTGTTGCAGCTGGGCTTGGTTTGAAAAATATATCCCGATAGATAAAACTTTGGCCCTGCGAGGCACTGGCAGCAGGCCAGTAACCAGAGGGAAAGAAAAAAAAAAAAAGGGGGAAGAAAAGCTGCGAGAAATCCAAAGTTCTGCTGTCTGGAATGAGCTGGAAGAAGGAAAAACACGTTTATAAAGGAAAGAAAGAGTAGAAAAGGCTGGGGAGCTGCCCTGCCCTGGGAATATTGGCTAATCTTCTGGGAGGAGCATTGCACACAGGTCCTAGCGCTGCCCAGCGGGGCCGTCCCAGGGCTGGGGGACACTCGAGGCTGTGTCCCCTGTGTCCCCTGTGTCCCCTGTGTCCCTGCTGGGGCCACCAAGACACGCAGAGCTTGCAGGAAGGAGCTGCCCAGGTGGGAAAAGGCAGGGAGAGGTTGGAGGTTTGGATGTTGAGAATTTTAATTTTTTTTTTTAATTTTTTTTTTTGTGTGCGTGTGTGTGTTAATAAATTTTTATTTTTAAGAAAGTGTTATCTTCGATTTGGGGTTGTAGGAAAAAAAAAACCTTCAAAGTTAATTGACAGCACTAGAATTATGAGTGTGTGGTTGATTGGAAGTGTATAATATCACAGAGTAGAAAGCTTAAAGTTTAACCTTAAAAAGCCTTATAACAAAAAATAGTTAACCATTTTATACCCTATTAATAAAATACTACAAAACTCACTACTATAATACTAGAACATAGATAAGAAAAAAAAATAAAGGTCTAAACCTGAACACATAATACCATCTTGAATACCTGCAATCCCAACCTCAAAAAGAAAAATAAACAAAAAAAAAAAAAAAAACAACAACAACAACCAAAAACAAAAAAAAAAGCCCAAAAACCAACAGGGAGCCCAACAGGGAGCAATATTGGGAATTGCAGCTGGCACAGGAACAGCCCAGGGCTGATCTCTCCTGCTGTGGTGTTAAATACAGGCTCAGGTCGGGGATCCTGAGGCAAAGAAAGTGATAAATCTCTCACTGGGTGAGGGGAGGGGAGCAAACACCAGAGATGTTGAGGTTCAGCCCCTCCGTGCCCCTCTGTGCAGGGCATTTCTGCCAGAACATCAAGAAATAAACCCCAATTCCCTCTCCCAGGGCTGCCCTGCTCTCCTCACATCTGCATTTGTGAGGTGAGGTGACAACAATTCCCTTTTCCCTGTAGGATTTTTCCCGCTGGACAGGTCCAAGGTGTTACCAGCAGAGGGAAAAGCTGGAAAATTACATCCAGTTCTGAAGAGATCCTTCAATCCTCATCTCCCTGACACAGGCAGGGACCAGCAGGCCAGGCTGAAAAGCAGCAAAGAAGAGATGTTGGAAGCTTTTTGGGATTTCAGGCACTGGTGAGCAATATTTCCTCCAATTTTATTTCCTCTCCCCTGGGAATTGTAAAAAAAAAAATATCTCACCAGGATTTTGGGTTGTTCAGAGTGGAAAAAAGTTGTATCCAAACTCATGCACCAAAAAATGGAAAATACAGTTAAAAACCAGAGATGGTTTAGGGCACTTGTTTGTGTTCCCCTCCCAGTTTGGGGCCCATCTGCATCCCAGAGGAGCTGACAGCAACCAGGATGTTATAATTTTATAATTTTATAAGTTAAATGATGATTCATATGAAATTTTTATAAACTGCACCTCTCTGAGTGGCAGCCCCTCTTTCCAAAGGCTGCAAGACTTGTGTTGAAAGCTTCAGAGGGAGGAGAGGCTGGTTCTGATCCCTAATTTCCTCCATCCCTAAGGCAGACATCCACCTGCTTCCACCATATCCCATCAAATCCCACCAAATCCCATCAAATCCCACCAAATCCCATCAAATCCCATCAAATCCCATCCCATCCTCCTCCTGCCCCATCTCCAGACCCATTCAGAGCTCCCTTGGAGATGATTTCCTTCCATTACTCACTTCCCAAGGAACAGTTGAGGGCACTTGTTTGTGTTCCCCTCCCAGTTTGGGGCCCATCTGCATCCCAGAGGAGCTGACAGCAACCAGGATGTTATAATTTTATATTTAAAGTGATAATTCCTATGAAATTTCTATAAACTGCACCTCTCTGAGTGGCAGCCCCTCTTTCCAAAGGCTGCAAGACTTGTGTTGAAAGCTTCAGAGGGAGGAGAGGCTGGTTCTGATCCCTAATTTCTTCCATCCCTAAGGCAGACATCCACCTGCTTCCACCATATCCCATCAAATCCCATCAAATCCCATCAAATCCCATCCCATCCTCCTCCTGCCCCATCTCCAGACCCATTCAGAGCTCTCTTGGAGATGATTTCCTTCCATTACTCACTTCCCAAGGAAGTGCTGCTCAGCTCACAATAATTCCCTGTTTTTTTGCCAGTTTATCCCTGTGGATACTCTGCAGCCTGGAGGGAGCCTTTATCTCCCTCTAAGTCCTGCTGGAATAGGTGCAAGCAGGAAAAAGCAGCCTGGAAAATCATTAGATCTCACAGGGCTTGGGTTTATTTTTAAACTTTACAGGAATTGGCAAATCCTGTTTCCATTAAGCCTGGTGCCTGTGCTGATTCTTTCCTGGAAGCATCCTGCATCTGGAGCCAGAGGTGTCTCTCCAGCTTTGCTCCTGCTTAAATCTCTGCTTCCCCATCACTTCTGAGCTCCCATTCTCCACCTGCCATGAATTTGGACAAAATTCTCTCGGGGTGATACCCTAGAATGAGAAGAAATTTAAGAAAGTGATATAAAACTTTTTTGTGTAATAACAATCTGTTTAAAAATTTAAAAACCAAAAAAATTAATAATTAAATTCTTAGTTTTTAATTTTTTAATTAAAAATTCAATTAAAATTATCACATTTTTTAAAAAATCTAAATTTTTCAAATTTTCAAATTAAAAAAATCTAAAATTAGCAAACCAAAACCACCACACCTTCTCCCCGTGCCAAGCTACAGAACAACCCAGCAACAATGAATAATTGTAGGAAAAAAAAACCCAAATAAAACCAACCCACCACAATTTTGAGGGTGACCTTGCTGGGGCTCAGGTATTTCCTAGAGCCCTCAGTGCCTGGGGAGGTTTTGCTGCAGCTGCTGTGACATTCCAGGGATGTAAACAATCCCCAATTTCTGAAGAGATCATCCTCTTGTCTGCAGCTGGAACAAACAAGCTTTTGGGAGCAGAGCCTTGTTTGTGGCTGGGTTTGTTTGGAGGGGGATCTATATATGGCAGTTTGGAAATTCCCTGTTTGGAAAGGAAGCAGAGCAGCTTTGGGGTGGGGTGAGGAGAGTGAAAATTTCCCCTGGAACTCCAGGGAATGCTTGTGCAGCCCCAGCTGCACAAAATCACCCAAGGAGCCAGGAATCCTGCTGGACAGGGCTTGGGCTGGACCTTGCTCAGCTCTTATCAGCCCCAAATCTGACTCAGAGGATGCTGAGAGCAGCAGAAATCCCACCAGAAAATCCCAACATCACCCAAATCTCCCCCCCCCCCCCACCCAAAAACGACTGTGCCACATTAATTCCTGCTCAGCTGCGGGGCACCAACTTCAAGTCCCTGACCCCAGAAATGCCAGCCTGACGTCCAGCCCGGGGTCAGGCCCCGAGTTTGTCACTTCTCAGTTACCGCCGTGTCACGCAGGGCTCAGCCTGCAGTCATCTCTTATTTTTGTTTGACTTGGGAGACAAACTACAAAAATAGATGTGTTTACCCGCAGCATTCACCAGTTTTATGTTTCTCAGAGGATGAGCAGTGCTGGGAATGACTCCTCAGTGAGGTAAGGTCGAGCTTATAGATGGTCTTTTTTATCCCAAAGCTCCCTAAAAAGCCACACAGCACAAGAACAAGGGGTAATTTGTGGGGTGAAAAGCAGCAGCCTGAGCTCTGAGCCCTGAATTTTGGGTACCTCGAGCACAGAGATTTCATTTTCTCCTTGCTCTTGTCTGGAATTGCTGAAATTCCACAGCTGGAGCAGGCCCAGAAACACTGAACCCCCCAAAAACAGGCAGGACACAGGCTCAGAAACGCTGATCCCACAAAAAACCAGGCAGGACACAGGCTCAGAATCACTGACCCCAAAAACCAGGCAGGACACAGGCTCAGAAACACTGATCCCACAAAAAACCAGGCAAGACACAGGCTCAGAAACACTGACCCCACCAAAAAAAAAAAAAAAAAAAACCAAGCAGGACACAGGCTTAGAAACACTGACCCCAAAAACCAGGCAGGACACAGGCTCAGAAAAACTGACCCCACAAAAAACCAGGCAGGAAACACCTGAGAAACACTGTCCCCAAAAACCAGGCAGGACACAAGCTCAGAAACACTGACCCCACAACAAACCACACAGGACACAAGCTCAGAAACACTGACCCCACAACAAACCACACAGGACACACCTGAGAAACACTGACCCCATAAAAAACCAGGCAGGAAACACCTGAGAAACACTGACCCCAATAAACCAGGCAGGACACAGGCTCAGAAACACTGACCCCAAAAAAAACAGGCAGGACACAGGCTCAGAAACACAGACCCCCCAAAAAAAACAGGCAGGACACAGGCTCAGAAACACTGACCCCAAAAACCAGGTAGGACAGAAGTTCAGAAACACTGACCCCAAAAAACCAGGTAGGATAGAGGCTCAGAAACACTGAACCCCGCAAAAAAAAAAAAAACAAACAAAAAAAAACAGGCAGGAAACACCTGAGAAACACTGACCCCATAAAAAACCAGGCAGAAGACACCTGAGAAACACTGACCCCATAAAAACCAGGCAGGACACAGGCTCAGAAACACTGATCCCACAAAAAAGCAGAACACAGGCTCAGGAACATGGACCCCACAAAAGAAACAAGCAGGACACAGGCTCAGAAACACTGAACCCCCCAAAAAACCAGGCAGGACACACCTGAGAAACACTGACCCCATAAAAACCAGGCAGGACACAGGCTCAGAAACACTGACCCCACAACAAACCACACAGGACACACCTGAGAAACACTGACCCCATAAAAAACCAGGCAGGAGACACCTGAGAAACACTGACCCCATAAAAAACCTGGGCAGGACAGAGACCCAAAAACACTGACCCCATAAAAACCAGGTAGGACACAGGCCCAGAAACACTGACCCCAAAAAAAAAAACAGGTGGAAACATCCTTGTATCAATTTTTTAAATAGTTTTGTTAATTATTTGTTGAATGTATTGGAGAAAATAAAAGACTATGATTATTATCATTATCATTAAAATGCATAAACTTATTTTTTAAAGTTTTTTTACTTATGTTAAATTTTATTAAATAGATTATTTAATTAAGTTTTATTATTAACTTTCATTTTTGACACTTCCTTTGAGCTGTTGTATGTTTTTGTGTATAGATTTTGAGTGATTGGATAGATTTATATATTTTTGAAATGTATATATTCAAATTTATATTAAATATTATATTAATGTTATGCAATTATTAATTAAATAATATTAAAAATATATATCAAGTAACATTTAGGTTGTTAATTAAAATGTCTATTATTTCTTATTGTTTAAATTACATTAAATGATGTTTTATAGTAATAATAATTTATATATTATAATTTATAATTAAAATTAGAATTTATATTAATTTTTTTAATAAACTGCAAATCTCTGAGTTGCAGCCCCTCTTTCCAGAGGCTTCAGAGGGAGGAGAGGCTGATTCAGATCAGGCTGAGCCAACTTTTCCATGCAGCTCATAATCCCTGGGCATCAATTCAATGCAAAGAGAACCTTTCACGTTTCTCCCTGAGAATCTCAAGCAAAAATCCCCCAAGATCTGAAATTCCTGCTTCATTTCCTTCAGCAGACAGGACTTGAGAACCTTTTTTTTCCCTTTGCTCGCCAGGAACCCAAACAGCTCCAAAACTTGGCTTCACTTCTAAGCAGCACAAGCAAGGTCTGCATGAAAAAAGTCAATTTTTAGCCACGGGCTATTCTTTGGAGCGGGTCATTTTCTTATTTCTTGACTTCTTTGTCCTGTCTCCATCCTGTTAGGAGAGCACTTGGGGAAGCCAAATTGAAGAGAATTTCCTCAGGACTGGGTTTCCTGAGGGATTTCCACCGACGTAAGGAGCTGCTGCTTCCCCTCAAAGAGCCTGGAGAGCTCCCAGCCCCTCTCAGGAGTTGTGATCTCCTACATTTGTCCAGCTGGGAGAGAGAAAAAAACCCCAAAGCAACAATCTGGGGGAGTTTTTGGTTTATTTTGTTGCCGTTTAGGGCTTTTTATTTTGTTTTGGTTTTTTAATTGCGGTTTTTTTGTTGTTTGGTTGGGGTTTTTTGGGATTTTTTGATTGAGTTTTGGGTTTTTTTTGTTGTGTGGTTGGGTTTTTTTTGGATTTTTTGATTGGGTTTTGGGATTTTTTTGTTGTTTGGTTGGGTTTTTTGGGATTTTTTGTTTGAGTTTTGGGGTTTTTTTTTGTTGTGTGGTTGGGGTTTTTTTTGGATTTTTTGTTTGAGTTTTGGGGTTTTTTTTTTTGTTGTGTGGTTGGGGTTTTTTTGGGATCTTTTGGTTGGGTTGGTTTTTTTGTTGTTTTTTTTTTTTGGTTTGGTTTGAGTCCTTTTTGGGTTTTTGGGTTTTTTTTTCGTTGGGTTTTGTTTGGGTTTTTTTGTTTGGTTTGAGTCTTTTTTGGATTTTTGGGTTTTTTTTCGTTGGGTTTTGTTTTTTTTTTTGTTTTGGTTTTTTGGTTTGGGTTGGGTTAGTTTATTTTGGTTTTGGGGGTTTATTTTTGGTTGGTTGGTTTTGGTTTTTTGGTTTGGTTTGGGTTTTTTGTTTGGTTTGGATTTTTGTTTGTTTGTTTTTGGCGAGGTTTTTTGGTTGGGTTCCGTTTTGTTTGTGGGGTTTTTTTGGTTTTTTGAGGTTTTTTTGTTGGGTTTTTTTTGGTTTTTTTTTTGCTTGGTTTTGTTTGGTTCGGGTTCTTTGTTTGTTTTTTATTTGTCTTTTCACTTTTTCTTGTTTTTATTTTTATTTTTTTCCCCTCTGCAGGGATGCAGAGGAGACTCCAGCATTTGGAGAGCTGTGTTTATCTGCAGGGAGCACAGGAACAACCAGAGCAGAGGAGATCAGATTCCCTCCCCCAGGAGGCTGCCCTGGCACCTGCTTCTCTCCCTTCACATTCTATCCCAAATTTCTTCACATTCAACCCCAAATTTCCTTAAATCAGGGCAGATTTTCAGCCTCCAGCCCCGCTCGGGGCCCTGTCAGGCTGAATTAACCCTCTCATGGCTTTTTTTTTTTGGCTGTTCCATCCCTGCCTCCTGTTTCAGGACATGATTCCCCTTTTCCTGGGGCCACAACCCCTGGGCGCAGCTGGAATTTGGAGGATTTTTGTCACTCCTGCCAGGCTCTGAGCGTGGTGGGAGAGGGGAAAGCAGCAGGGACAGCGAGGGACGGGTCTCTGAGCACCCAAATCCAGCCAGAGCAGCACAGGGGAGCAGCGTGGGGCTGGTTGCCACCAGGAGAAGCTGCTGGCCCCAGCTGCAGCAGCGCTGGCCCAGAGCTCGCTGCTCCCAGCCTGGAATCTGGAGTGAGGCTGATTTTCCATCAGCCTCAGGAGCCAGGTGACAGCTCCAGCCTCTCCACTCCCTGCAGCCTTCTTGTTCTTCCTCAGGACTTCAGCTTTTCGGGGTTTTTGCATCTGTTTTCTGTTTCCACATATTTGGCTTTTCTATTTTTCATGTATTTTATATTATCATGTATTTAGCTTTTCTATTTTTTAATATATTTTCTATTTTCACGTATTTAGCTTTTCTGGTTTTTTTTCATCTATTTTCTATTTCCACATATTTAGCTTTTCTATTTTTCATCTATTTTCTATTTTCATGTATCTAGCTTTTCTATTTTTTCATATATTTTCTATTTTCACATATTTAGCTTTTCTATTTTTCATCTATTTTCTATTTTAATGTATTTAGCTGTTCTATTTTTCATCTATTTTCTATTTCCACATATTTAGCTTTTCTATTTTTCATCTTTTTTCACATATTTAGCTTTTCTATTTTTCACGTATTTTCAATTTTCCTGTATTTAGCTTTTCTACTTTTCATGTATTTTCTATTTTTCATGTATTTTCTATTTCCACATATTTAGCTTTTCTATTTTTCACCTATTTTCTATTTTCACATATTTAGCTTTTCTATTTTTCATCTATTTTCTATTTTCACATATTTAGCTTTTCTATTTTCGATCTATTTTCTATTTCCACATATTTAGCTTTTCTATTTTTCTTTTTTTTTCACATATTTAGCTTTTCTATTTTTCACGTATTTTCTATTTTCACATATTTAGCTTTTCTATTTTTCACATATTTTCTATTTTCACATATTTAGCTTTTCTATTTTTCATGTATTTTCTATTTTCACATATTTAGCTTTTCTATTTTTTCATGTAATATTTTCTGTGTTTCCTGTATGTTCTTCAGTGTAGAACTCTCAACTCCAGGTGCAGTGTGAGCTGCTGTCTTCACATTTTATTTCCAGACACAGCAATTCCTCTCCAGGCCTGGCAATCAAGGACACCTCACTGCCTCAGGCCCCAAAAAAGTTAAACAAAAATGAATTTGGGAGCAGCAAACTTGGAATAAATCCCTTCATTACCTGAAGCTGTAATTGGGAGATTCACCCCCAATATGCAAATGGACCAAACTTATAAAAATATAAAAACCTGTGACTTGTTGTCCATTTTTTGGGGGGCTTTGTCTGCCCTAAATGTACCTGGGGGCCCTTCAATAAATAGAACTTCTTTTTATTCTCCTAATTTCGTCTGGTTTGTGTTTTTAGGTAGCCCCAAAAGGCATCAGTGGGGCTTCACTTTGGGATAAAGCCGGCCCTGAATGTGCCACACTGGGGTGGAACAGCTCCAGCTGGGCTGTGGCTGCAGCAGAGCTGCAAACGGGACCACTCTGGGGCTGCTCTCCCATTTATTTCCCCGCTCCAGAATGGCACCAACCCCTTGTGAAAAATGCATGTTTTATGATTGGCTTTTCACAAATGTTACAATGAACATTATATGTGCAATGTTGGAAAGTTACGCTGTATTAACTCTCTCCAGTGGCGTGTTAAATGTATTTTTAACTTATAACACAATGTTAAAATAGAAACCATACTATGTAAGATACTTTTTAACCAGCTCAAGAAAGAGATGAGATAATCAAGGAATTCTTCGCACAAGGATAACAATTACAGAAACCCCTAAATTTTCCAGAGAAGAGGAATTTATGGCTTTCCTTATCAACAGAAATGAACTTCTTCAAGCCTGACTTAGACTCGAAGGTGCCTGGGGATTGACAGAAACTTTTTGACAAGTACCAGATGAATTTCTTGTTTTAAATAAAATATAGCAGAATCATGAAGTGTTTTGGATATGCAACAGGCTGCTGCTTTTAAGGTGATTCCTTTTTTCACAAGGCGTGCTTGTCGTGGCTTAAGGGCCCGAGAGCATCCGGAATTCTTTGCTTTTTATTGTCTTGTAATTGTCCTAACTCTAAATTTTTATTACTGTAATTGTGTTACTATTTTTATAACCATTTTATTATTGTTAAACTTTAAAACTTTTAAAAACCAAGTGATTGGCGTTTTTCACGCCCTCATTGCCAGCGTTTATAACCCACTCCAGGCTGGGATTTGCTGTGGGGTTTTTTTTTCCCCCCTCCAGCGCTGCTCTCGGGGAGAAAGGGCACAAGCAAAGCTCTGAGCACAAAAAAACAATCGGCCCTTTTTGTGTGCAGGGCGGCTGGGGGGCAGTGGGAGGGCAGGGAATGACTCGTGGTGGCCCCAGCAGGGCTCCTCCAGCCCCCCTGGCCTTGGCCAGCCGCCCCCCAGCTCCTGCAGCCCTTGGGAACTCGTGGTGCTTTGGGGTCAGAGGGGCTCAGCTCCTCCTCCAAGCACCAATTCTTCACCAATTCTTCCTTTTTTTCCACGAGTTCAGCGAAGCTCTGGAGGGGCAGGTGCCTCGTGGGGCCAGGATTTGGGATGGGAATGAACGCTGCAGGAAAATCCTGCCTGGACATCAGCAGAGTGGAGCATAAACCACACAGAAATCACACCTAAATCACACAGAAATCACACAGAAATCACACAGAAATCACATAAATCACATATAAATCACATATAAATCACACAGAAATCACACCTAAATCACACAGAAATCACACCTAAATCACACAGAAATCACATATAAATTACACATAAACCACACAAAAATCACATATAAATCACATATAAATTACACATAAATCATCACACCTAAATCACACCAATCACATAAATAACACATAAATCACATATAAACCACATATAAATCACACATAAACCATACATAAATCACACATATATCATCACACATAAATCATCACACATAAATCACGCAAAAAATCACACATAAATCACACATAAATCACATATAAATTACATATAAATCACACATAAATCATCACACATAAATCACACAAAAATCACATATAAATCACCCATAAATCACACATAAATCACATAAATCACACATAAATCATCACACATAAATCATCACATATAAATCACACCAATCACACATAAATCACACACATAAATCACACAAAAATCACATATAAATCACCCATAAATCACACATAAATCATATAAATCACACATAAATAATCACACATAAATCACATATAAATCACATAGAAATCACTCATAAACCACATATAAATCACACATAAACCATACATAAATCACACATAAATCATCACACATAAATCACATAAACCATACATAAATCACACATAAATCATCACACATAAATCACATAAATCATACATAAATCACACATAAATCACATAAATCACACAGAAATCTTGTAAATCACACAAAATCACATATAAGTCACTCATAAATCACTCATAAATCACCCATAAATCACACATAAATCACACACATAAATCACACAAAAATCACATGGAAATCACTCATAAATCACACATGAATCACATATAAATCACACAAAAATCACATATAAATCACACAAAAATCACATATAAATCACTCATAAATCATATAAACCACACATAACCCCCACCCCTGCCCCACCACCCGACCCCGCAGAGTTTCCACGGGGGAATCAGCCCGGGGGGAAGAGCAGGAGCCTCGCTGGGAGCCCTTTGGGGACACAATCCCGTGTGCTCCACCTCGAGCTGCCCTGGACAGGGGCCTGGGAGGGCAGCATGGACTGCCTGGGTGAAGCGTGGAAGGAGAAGGGGGATGAGCCTTGCTGCCAACAACAAGCTGCTATTTCCAGTCCAAAAAAAAAAAAAAGGCAGATTAGAAATCCTGATGTGTCGGATTAAGCTCTTTTCTGACCCAGGGATGGGGAAACTGAGAGTTTTTAAGGCTTTTAAAACTTTTATTCCGTTTTCAGTCTCATGCAAAGGGTGAGACAGTGCAGATGTTATAATTCACAGCATCACAATTGGAAACCAACGATGTTAGGCCTTCTGTTAGGCTTTAAAAAAAAAATGTTAGGCTTTAAAAAAATTCTCTACAAATTCATTTCCCACACTGACAGATAAAGAAGACCAGGGAAGTGGAGGACTCTGCTGGGAACTGTTGCCCTGATTTTTAAAAGTGTTTTCTTTTATAGTTCTTTTGAAAGTTTTAAAGCTCTTTTAAAAGTTTTCTTCTGATGTTCACATATTTCTACTGGAGTTCTCCTGCACAGTTCATGTAAATAATGATTGTTTTATATTCTTCTTTGTGAAAAGAGAGAATTGGTGGATGTTGGTTTCACCAGTGTGGTTGGAGAGGTGGCAATTCCATCCTCCCATCCACTGTCACTTTTGGAATTCTATATACTGCGAGGTCAGAAATAAAATCAGTTTCTTTTTCTCTTTTGAACTTACCAAGCTCTCATTTCGTGTCTGACAGCGACAGGGAACTGCTCTGCCATCCATCCCTTCCTCCCTGCCAGCCTCACACCCTCCCACGTCAGCCTGGGGAAAAGCTGCCATTCCAGCAGCTCCTGGAGAAAGATTTGTGCAAAGCCACCCAAACAATCCCCGTCTCTGTCTGGGGATAAGGGACTTTTGTTCCAGAGCCGGGTGCTGTAATTCCTGAACGATGAAAGAACAGGCAGAGCACAAATATCCCCCCACAAATGAGTGGCACTGCTGGGCAGAAATGTCCTCTCTGCTCTTCCACAGGGGGGTCAGGCTCTTTCTGCAAGATAAATTTGCTTTTTCAGCCACAAAAAAAATGGCACTGTTGGGCAGAAATGTCCTCTCTGCTCTTCCATGGACTTTCTTGCAAGATAAATTTGCTTTTTCAGCCACAAAAAAAGTGGCACTGTTGGGCAGAAATGTCCTCTCTGCTCTTCCACAAGTGGGGTCATGCTCTTTCTGCAAGGTAAATTTGCTTTTTCAGCCAAGGAAGAAGAGGCAGGTGAGAGAGCAGAGCCCATCCACACTCCCCACTTCCCAACAGGAATGAGGAATCAAATAAAATCCAGGAAGACACATTAGGGAGGAGGAATTCTTAGGAGGAATTGAGGTCCTCAGGATGTGAGGGTTCTGAACAGATCAGCCACGTGGAAATCTGCCTCTACAGCAAACTCCTAGAGAACGGCCCTAAAAATCCCCCCCAGAATGGGATGGCTCCCTGGGAATGCCACCAAACATTGAGGGGAAATGGGAACAGCCACAGACCCACACCAACTCTGACCCTGTGCACCCAGATCCTGGTGCTCCCTAAAAATCTGCAATTCCAGCATCCCTCCCCTTCCCAGCTGCAGCCCTGAGTCGGGGAATGAAGGAGCACTCACCACTTCCACTGCCATTTTCCCTGCTGCCTCTCCAAAGGGCAGCCAAGGCTGCAGAGATTTCTGCAAAAAATGGGTGGAAAACAGTGGAAATGGGAAAAAAAAAAAAAACACTTTTCCAGCTGGGAAGCTCAGGTGGTGCTTGGGCTGCTCCAAGTGTGGGGCTTGCCCTGCTCCCCTCTCCCTGCTCCCTGGGCATCCAGAGGAAGCGTGGCAGATCCTGTTTGGCAGAGCTCTCCCACACATGGGGCTTTTTCTGCCTCTGCTTCGCTTCCTGGCACCTGTCAGGGACGCTGCTGTGGGGGTGCTTTGCCAAGAAAAGGCACTCAGAGCTTCTCTCCACATTTGTTCTCTCTCTTCCATCATCTCCAGGACTGGCAAGCTGGGCAGGGATGGAGGGAACACCTGGAACAGGGTGGAGAGATGTCCCAGAGGGGAAGCCAAGGGAAACTGATGCAGAATGGAACAGTGAAACTTTAAAAAAAAAAAAAAAAGGGATTTTTGCTTGCAGTCATTTTTGCTTGCAGTCCCTCAGATTATTCATGTTAGTGCTTCCATCATGAGCTCCCGAGGCTTCTGTCCCTTCAGGGAATTCCTACAAATCTCCAAAAGGTGGAATTCTGGGGTTCTCCCCCTGTTCTCTCCTGGCCCTTCAGGCCAATCCATGGCAGGATGTGAGGAGACATCACTGCTGCAGCTTTCACCAGCAGAACCCAGCAAAAACCCACAGTTTTTTCACCCCACATGTGGCACCTCTGCCCCTGCCCTGAATCCAGCATTTTTCCAGGATTGCAGATCGAAAAGCAGACAGTTTTAGTGCAGGGATTCCTGGAATCATCTTTTGTTACAGTTGATAATTAATTGTGTAATCTTGAATAATCTTTTGTTACAGTTGATAATTAATCAGGGCTGACAAGACTTTCCTGTGAGCAGCTCTGGAAGGAGCAGGGGAGCTGGAGACTGAGCCAGATCCTGCAGGATCCCAAATCCTGGAGGATGCCAGCAGGAACTCAAAGCCCCTTTTGCCCCACGCTGGACCAGAGCGGGACACACGAGGGGTCACAAAACCCAAAATATTGAAGTTTCTGGTTGTGAACCATCCAGACACGGGAGGAGCTCCAAGAGTGACCTCATGGAAATGTCTGCTGCCAGAGAAACACTTGGCCAGGCTTTGGAGGGAATTTTCCTCGTCTCCAGGATGTTCATGGGGTTTTTCTGAGCAGCCACATCCAGCAGCACCGACAGGGAGATGCAACATCTGTTCTGGAACTGTGCTGGGCTGCAATTCCACCATCCAGGGATTGTTTTCCTCTCTCTTTCAAGGCTGTCCTGGGACAAAAAAAAAAAGGGATTTTTTTGGTCTCCTGTTTTCCCCTCTAATCATGATCAGTGGGAACCTTGCTGTGGAGTGGCTCAGCACAAACACAGCTTTGCTGCTTCTTGGTGGGAATGAGGGAATTCTGCTACTGCAGCAATTTGTACACCCAGAAATTTCCTTCCAGCTGCCTTTTCCCAGCTCCCGGGGCACAACAAACCCTGCTCCCCCATCACTGCTGTCTCCATGAGACAAGCCCAAAATCTCCCCACACGCTTTGCCTGCCACTTTTGGCGTGGCTAAAATCACGGTGTGGGTAAAATCATGGCGAGGAGCAGCAAGAAGTTGCAAGCAAAATGACAGAAGCAAGCACCAAAAACGCCCCTGAACAAAGGGCCCTCCATGCAGGAACCAAGCATGAGGTGAGTCCCACCCACAGGACCTGTGCAATCCCAAGGAAAGCTGATTTTCCAGGTGCTGACAGGAATGGTCTAGCCCAGGTAGGCAGAGCCACGCCCGGGTATGAGAACAAACCAGAAAAATGAGAGTTATTCACACCCTCATTCAGCTGAATGATTTCCATTCTTTAAAATAGAAATCATCTTTAATTGCAGCCAGGCAAAAGGGTTTTGCTGGTTTGTTTTTTTTTTTTCCTTCTCCCTGCTCCCTCTGTTTCTGTGGGATATGGAGTATGGGATCATGAACAAGCAGGAAATCAGGAGGCTGAATGAACCCTTCCCCTGTAGCCTGAACTAAAATTCTGAAGCACTGACTGATTTCCTCTCTGTGAATTATTTTTTTTTTCTCTGGATTTCTGAGTATCTGGAGCCCAGCTGTGCCTAGAAGGAGCATCTCAAGCAAAAGGGATTTTTTTGTGCCTCAGGCTGGGCCAGACTCCACAGCAGATGAAACGTGTCCAGCAGCAGGTGAAGGGCAGCTGGTGCCTGAGAGAAAATTGCTCTTTGTCACAACATCTGTCCCCAAAAGTGCCACAATCCCAGCCAGGGGTGAGACCTCAGAGGGGAAAGGGAGTGTGAGAGAGGGGAGCTGGCTCCAAGAAGAAACAGGAGCTCGGCCACACCGTGCTGTAAATGCCTTAAAGCCAACCATCTAAAATTAAATAAATCTAAAATTAAAATAATAACCCACCCCTCGTGGCTCCTCCTCCAGTGCATCTTTCATAGTTCCATTTTCCCAAAGCATCTAATCTTTTTTTTGCAAGGCCATCCTTTGAAAACTTGTTTCTGGTTCCATTTCTCTCTCAGCAATGTCTGTCCTGTCCCATGGCATTTCTAAATCAGCATTTCTTATCTCAGGGTTTGCACACAGCTGCACACACTGTGGGAGCCTTCAAGGGGGCACGGGCTCAGCTCCGAGTCAGCTCCTCCTCCAAGCACCAATTCTTCACCAATTCTTCCTTTTTTTCCACGAGTTCAGCGAAGCTCTGGAGGGGCAGGTGCCTCGTGGGGCCAGGATTTGGGATGGGAATGAACGCTGCAGGAAAATCCTGCCTGGACATCAGCATAAATCACACATAAATCACACATAAATCACATATAAATCACACTTAAATCCCACATAAATCACACACAAATCATCACACAGAAATTACACATAAATCACATAAATCACACATGAATCACACATAAATCACCCATAAATCACACATAAATCACACATAAATCACACATAAATCACACATAAATCACATATAAATCACACTTAAATCCCACATAAATCACACACAAATCATCACACAGAAATTACACATAAATCACATAAATCACACATAAATCATCACACATCAATCACACATAAATCACATATAAATCTCACATAAATCACACATAAATTAATACACATAAATCACACATAAATTAATACACATAAATCACACATAAACCACACATACACCACACATAAATCACACATAAATCATACATAAATCACACATAAATCACCCATAAATCACATATAAATTACATAAATCACACATAAATCACATATAAATCACATAAATCACACATAAATCACATAAATCACACATAAATCACATGAATCACATAAACCACACATAAATCACACATAAATCACACATAAATCACATAAATCACACATAAATCATACATAAATCACATATAAATCACATATAAACCACACATAAATCACACATAAATCACATAAATCACACATAAATCACATAAATCACATAAACCACACATAAATCACACATAAATCACACATAAATCATACATAAATCACATAAATCACACATAAATCATACATAAATCACATAAATCACACATAAATCACACATAAATCATACATAAATCACATAAATCACACATAAATCATACATAAATCACATAAATCACACATAAATCACATAAATCACACATAAATCATACATAAATCATACATAAATCACACATAAACCACACATAAATCACATAAATCACACATAAATCATACATAAATCACATATAAATCACATATAAACCACACATAAATCACACATAAATCACATAAATCACACATAAATCACATAAATCACATAAACCACACATAAATCACACATAAATCACACATAAATCATACATAAATCACATAAATCACACATAAATCATACATAAATCACATAAATCACACATAAATCACATAAATCACACATAAATCATACATAAATCACACATAAATCACACATAAATCATACATAAATCACATAAATCACACATAAATCACATAAATCACACATAAATCATACATAAATCACATAAATCACACATAAATCATACATAAATCACATAAATCACACATAAATCACATAAATCACACATAAATCATACATAAATCATACAGAAATCACACATAAACCACACATAAATCACATAAATCACACATAAATCATACATAAATCACATATAAATCACATATAAATCACACATAAATCACACATAAATCATACATAAATCACATATAAATCACATATAAACCACACATAAATCACACATAAATCACATAAATCACACATAAATCATACATAAATCACATAAATCACACATAAATCACATAAATCACACATAAATCACACATAAATCATACATAAATCACATAAATCACACATAAATCATACATAAATCACACATAAATCACACATAAACCACACATCACCCCCACTCCCTGCCCCATCACCCGACCCCGCAGAGTTTCCACGAGGGAATCTGCCCAGGGGGGAACAGCAGGAGCCTCGCTGCCTTTGAGGCTTTGAGAATTCCCTACAAATCCATTTCCCACACACCAGTCTGGCTGGATTCCTTCCCTCCTTCCCATGCCCAGGTCCCTGGCACAGAGGCAGGCCCTGCACAGCCGAGCTCCTTCCAGGACAGGGGTGAGGATGAGGAGTTTTGTTCCCAAACATTTGTTCCTCTCACACACTGAGCGCTGTGTGCACAGAGGGGCTCTCTTTGCACCTCAGCAGCAGCTGCCTGAGGGACCCAGAAAGGGGCTGGGAGAAATGATCCTCGCTTCTAAAAAAAAAAAATTAAAAAGGTTTATTAAAACATTAGCAGAAATAGAAGACGGAATAAAGAAAATATTACAGCGCTGGGAGCAGAGGATTTTTCCCACCCTGTGCTCATCCACACCATGGAGGTTTTGCCTTTTAACCCTTTAGCCCTCCCAAAATTCTATCCATCCACTCCTTCTCTGTCCGATTAAGTTAAGGATTTAAGATTTAAGTTTAAGTCCTTTAAGGATTTAAGTTTAAATCCTTAAATCTTGATTGGAGGTCAGGTGCTGCCACTGTAACAAGCCAACCCTCCCAAATGTCCCAGGCCAGCCCTGATAACAGCACAAGGGGGTAAAACATAACTATAACTCTATAAAACTTCTCTTAACATGTATAAATGATATTTGCCTTTTACTGGTGAGAGTTCACCATTGCACATCACAGTGGGATTATCCAAATGTGAGGGCTGCTGGCCAGCACAGCTGAAATAGACACCAAAAGGCAATTTTTTTCCCCAAATATGCTGAGCCTGAATCAGCCCTGAGCGGTGAGGGGAAGCTGGTGAAGGACTTCTCAGGGACAATTCAGATATTTTGGGCTTCCAGCAGCAGCAATCTGGAGGAAGTCTGCTCCCCTGGTTTCTAATTTTACCTCTGTTCATCCCTGTAGGGTCTAGGGCTTGGTTTCCTCAGCTCTGTCCTGAGCTTGGGAACAATGGAGGAGGCACAAATGGAGCTGGCAGCACCTGAAAGCAGAGAGGGAAACTGTTGCTATTGGACACGAAATGAGGACACAGAAGTTTGGAGAGAAAAAAGATCCAATTTTATTTCTGACCTCACAATATATAGAATTCTAAAAGTGACAGTGGATGGGAGGGTGAAATTGCCACCTCTCCAACCACACTGGTCAAACCAACATCCATCAATTCTCTCCTCCCACAAAAAAAGAATGCAAAACAATCATTGTTTACATGAACAGTGTGTGAGAACTGCAGGAGAAATATGGAAACATTGTCAGAAGGCTGAAGAAGTTTGATGAGAACTTCAAAACTTTCAAAAGAACTGTAAAAGAAAACTTAACACTTTGAAAAATCAGGGCAACAGGAAAGCAGCCAGCACCTCTGGCTTGGCTGGGAGCTCTGGCTTTGATTCTCATCTCCCCCCGAGGTTCACAGAAACCACTGAAAGGTCCAGCCCTGCACGTCCTGCCTGCTCTTCCCCTCTGGGGGATGGCCCAGCAGGGCTCGGGGGGCACGCCAGCCTCTCCTGCTGGCACCCAGCTGCCCTGCCAGGCTGGCCCCCCCTTAATTTCAAATTTATAACAATTCGGAAGGAGGATCTTTTTTTTTTTTTTAATTTTTATTTTCATTGTTATTCAGAAGGATCTAGATTTTTCCATTTCAGGGGAGGCTCCTGCCTTCCTCAGCAGACACCTGTCTTTCCAAACCAAGGCAGAGGGTGACAGCTAACTCAGTGCCCAGGGGAGCATTCCCAGGGCAGTTTGTGCCCCACTCTGGAGGATCAGCTGAGAGGAGGGGCCCTTGCAGGCACTCCCAGATAATTCTTTCCTTAATCACTTTAAAAGTCTCTTTTTTTTTTTTTTTTTTTTTCCCTTAAAAAGTCTCTTCTTTAATCACTTCCATCCATTCTAAGCAAGTTCTCCAGCAGAGCTGGAAACAATCACCAGTGCCCAGTTAGAGAGAGGGGAGGGAGCACAGGGAAAGCTTCCCTGAAGACACTCAAGTTTCAGTGAAGCAGTGGAGAGAGCACAAGGAACTGTCCAGAACATGTCATCGGGGCTTTATTACCATGTTAGATTACCATGCAGATCCTGCCAAATTAGCTGGAGAGTTTTCCACAGAAAATGAAGCACTTGGAGCACTGAAGGGCCCGGGATGAGCTGGGGAGCAGCAGCACATCCTCTCATGGTATGTGCAGCAGGTTCCAGCTTCCTTTCCCCTGGCCTCCCTCGGAGCAGGAACGGAGCATCCTTCCCATAAATTCTCTGTTGTCCTTGGCTCTGGAAGATGCTCTTCCTGATCTCAGCTCAGCCTGACAGATGGTTTGTGTTTGCAGCACCCCCAGCTGAGTGTTCCAACAGCTGAAGGCGTCTGATAACCACTGAGGCACCTTCCTGTGCTTCACCTGGACCAGCCAGTGACAGGGCAGCACAAATAACAAACACGGACCTGACCAAAGGAAATGTGTTTTAGTGTCTTCTGAGGTGCCTCAGAACCAGGTCAGGGCCGTGGCTCTGACCGTGGAGATCTTGCAGGAGAATTAAATCCACACACTGTTGAACTTTAAAAAAAAAAAAAAAAAATAAACCAGTGAAAATAAATTTCTCTCTGTCCTCCCTGCTGTGCTCTGGGCTGGTTTGGGAGCTGCCAGGACAAAGCCCTGCCTGTGGGAATGAAGAGGAGGCAGAGCCAGGGATCCCCCACATCTGTGGCACAGTCCCTGCCTGGCACACGGGCCCTGCAGGCTGGCACAGCTGCCTCAGGACCTGATCCAAGGCTCAGGATATGGCTCTGTGCTCTCCACAGGAAATTTAGGATCAAGCCAGCTTCGCCTCGGAGCTGCAGCACTGCTGGGATGTCTGGCTGGGGCTCTGCCCCTGCCAGGACAGCCTGAGGGGCACCTGGGCTGTCTGCTCTGCTGCTGGCACTGCAAGTAAATTCATTTCCCCTTCGTTATTAAAATACTCTGAGAAGTGAAATACCAAATGAAATACAATTTTGCTTTACTGGGGAGGCTGTAGCAAATAACTCTGGGTTTCTTTGCAGGGACAGCAGCGGGGAGGGTTCATTACAATACCTGCCAGGCTCAAGAGTGTTTTCCTTTCCAAAGCAGTTGGATTAAACCACAGGTGAGCAAAAGGAACAGCAGCTCATATCAAATATCTGTACCCAGTGAGCAGACACTGCCCTCAGGCAAAACCTTGTTATCCTCTAGCACGATCTCCTTGCCTGCAACAGAACTTTCTTGTTTTTCTTCAGTCTTGTCAGAAAATGTCAACTCGTTTTCCTCCTTTTTTTTTTCCCTCCAGTTCACTTCCCCCTGTAGCCACCCTTGGTTATTCCTCTGGGTGGTATCGGGGCCACACAGGGCAAATAGCAGGAAAAATCAATCCTCAGAAAGGGAACAAAAATTCCATTTTACCCTACAGTGCTACCAGGTGGAGAACAAGAGGTGGTTCTGCTGCAGCCAGGGCTAAGACAGAGCAAACTCCTCCAGGGGGGATTGGGCACAAACTTTATTTCTCCAGAAAACTGGGAAAGGTTCTAAAGGGCAGACCAAATGGTTCTAAAGGGGACAGCAGCCAGTGATGAGCAGGAACAACACCAACAAACAACAGCAAAAACAACACCAGAGAGGATTTGGGAGGATGAAGCTGCCCTGCCCTCCCCATACCTGTCCCACACTATGTTTCCAGATTTTTGGGATAAACCACGGGGTGATTTGGAAGGATGGAAGGATTTGGAAGGATGAAGCTGCCCTGCCCATCCCACACCTGTCCCACGTTGTGTTTCCACTCCATTGCAGATTTTTGGGATAAACCACAGGGTGATTTGGAAGGATTTTGAAGGATTTGGAAGGATTTGGGAGGATGAAGCTGCCCTGCCTTCTCCACACCTCTCCCACACTATGTTTTCGCTCCATTGCAGATTTTTGGGTAAAATCATAGGGTTTATTTGGAAGGATGGAAGGATTTGGAAGGATTTGGAAGGATGAAGCTGCCCTGCCCTCCCCATACCTGTCCCACGCTGTGTTTCCAGATTTTTGGGATAAACCATGGGGTGATTTGGAAGGATGAAGCTGCCCTGCCCATCCCACACCTGTCCCACGCTGTGTTTCCACTCCATTGCAGGTTTTTGGGATAAACCACAGGGTGATTTGGAAGGATGGAAGGATTTGGAAGGATTTGGAAGGATTTGGAAGGATGAAGCTGCCCTGCCCATCCCACACCTGTCCCACGCTGTGTTTCCACTCCATTGCAGATTTTTGGGATAAACCACAGGGTGATTTGGAAGGATGGAAGGATTTGGAAGGATTTGGAAGGATTTGGAAGGATGAAGCTGCCCTGCCCTCCCCATACCTGTCCCACACTATGTTTCCAGATTTTTGGGATAAACCATGGGGTGATTTGGAAGGATGAAGCTGCCCTGCCCATCCCACACCTGTCCCACGCTGTGTTTCCACTCCATTGCAGATTTTTGGGATAAACCACAGGGTGATTTGGAAGGATGGAAGGATTTGGAAGGATTTGGAAGGATTTGGAAGGATGAAGCTGCCCTGCCCTCCCCATACCTGTCCCACACTATGTTTCCAGATTTTTGGGATAAACCACAGGGTGATTTGGAAGGATGGAAGGATTTGGAAGGATTTGGGAGGATGAAGCTGCCCTGCCCTCCCCATATCTGTCCCACGCTGTGTTTCCAGATTTTTGGGATAAACCACGGGGTGAATTGGAAGGATTGAAGGATTTGGAAGGATGAAGCTGCCCTGCCTTGTCCACACCTCTCCCACACTATGTTTTCACTCCATTGCAGATTTTTGGGAAAAATCACAGGGTTTATTTGGAAGGATGGAAGGATGGAAGGTTTCAGAAGGATTTGGAAGGATGAAGCTGCCCTGCCCTCCCCATACCTGTCCCACGCTGTGTTTCCAGATTTTTGGGATAAACCACGGGGTGATTTGGAAGGATGAAGCTGCCCTGCCCATCCCACACCTGTCCCATGCTGTGCTTCCACTCCATTGCAGGTTTTTGGGATAAACCACAGGGTGATTTGGAAGGATTTGGAAGGATTTGGAAGGATCTGGGAGGATGAAGCTGCCCTGCCCATCCCACACCTGTCCCACGCCGTGTTTCCACTCCATTGCAGATTTTTGGGATAAACCACGGGGTGGCCTGGCTGAGCAGCAGCAGCTCTGCAGGGAGGGCTGAGGATGAGGACGGGGCACAGGGAGGGGACACTGCTGGTGCTGCAGGGTCACACCCAGGCCTTGAGCTGGGTGCCCCAGCCCCTGGCACAGCACGGAGCCCCCTCCCCGCGGCGGCACCAGCGGCCCCCCTTGTACAGGGCCAGGCTGTAGGGCTGGAAGCACACCAGGAGCTGCAGGCGCCGTGCCAGGCTGCAGTAAATGGCCATGGCCACCACCAGCAGTGGGGACATGATGACAAAGCCCAGGATGATGAGGGCAGAGGAGCTGTTGTCGTCCAGGATGCTCTTGCAGTAGCGGGCAGAGGAGTGCAGCACCTGTGGGGAGAGAGAGGCACAACCAGGATCATTAAATTGGAAAAGAGCTCCAGTGAGTGACCTTATCCCTCTCCACAGCTCCCTGAGAGGTGGCTGTGGCCAGCTGGGGTTGGGCTCTTTCTCCAGGAACTGACAGAACAGAGGACACAATCTTAAGCTGCACCAAGGGAAATACAGGTTGGTTATCAGGAAAAAGTTTTTTACAGAAAGGGTGATAAAGATTTTTACAGAAAGGGGTGATAAAGTTTTTTACAGAAAGGGTGATGAAGTTTTTTATGGAAAGGGTGATAAAGTTCTCCCTGCCCAGGGAGGTGGTGCAGTCACCATCCCTGGGTGTGTTTAACAAAGCCTGGATGTGGCTCTGGGTGCCAGGGTTGAGTTGAGGTGCTGGGGCTGGGTTGGACTCGATGGGTTTGAAGGTCTCTTCCAACCTGGGATTCTGTGAATTCTGTGAAAAGTCCCAGCTCTGCCCGGGCCACCCCTGTCATGTACCCTGGTGCTGACAGCCAAAACACCCTTGAGTTTCCGATGTTTTCATGGAAAAAGAAAACTTTTTTTTTTTTTTGCTGCCTCTCTCAGAGCTGAGTGATCTTCAGGTACACTCTGTGACTGATAGCACATCTTAATCAAGCTTTCAATGATCCCTGGGAGACAAGAGCACTGCACACTGATCCTGGAGCAGGAAACACTCGTCTTTATTCAATTATCCAACAGCATTTGATAGGCACAAACCAAATCCAAAAACCTCATGGTGCTACATCGGTGTGGGTGGCACAACACTGGGAATAATAAAGAAATTTTTTTTAATTATATATATAGTTTTTATAAAAATATGTTATAAATTTCTATTAAATATATACATTTATATTTTATATAATTAAAAATAAATAGAAAATATATTTATAAATATATACATATGTAAATAAAAATAAATAGAAATATGGAAATCTGTTCCATTCTGCAGACAGATGCCGGTCATTCTGTGGCTCTCCAGACCCCTTGGTGTTCTGCTCTCTGTGTATCTTGTTTTGGTCTTTAAAAGTGTTAAGTTTTCTTTTATTTTTTTTGAAAGTTTGGAAGTTCTCATCAAACTTTTTAACCTTCTGGTAATGTTTACATATTTGGGAGTCAGAGTTCCCACACAATTTCCTGGATAAATAGAATAATTTACATATTTCTCTGTGGGCAGAGAGAAATGATTGATTGATTGATCTTTGGAGCAGTGTGGTTGGAGAGGTGGCAATTCCATCAATCCACGGTCACCTTTGGAATTCTAGAAATACCAGATTTTCGAGTAAAACTGGCTCTTTTCTCTTTTGAACTCACCAAGCTTCTGTGTGCTCATTTTGTGTCCAATAGCAACATGTGTACACTCATTTCTGCCTGAAAAACCTGCCAGGGAGGACCACTTGCAAAGAAAACCTCTGGGGGCCTGCCTGAGTGGTTTGAAACCCTCCTTCCACGCAGAGCTGAGCCGGGCACTCGCTTGTTCTGCGCCCCAAATGCTGCAGGCAGCCTCAGCGTCCCCAGACTTTGTTCTTTTCTCCTTTCAGCAGTGAAAGAAACGCAACCCATCAAGCTAAAAACCAACAATAAATCCATCGAATGGAGCTGCAGTGCAGAAATCAGCCTCTGGCTGCTGGAAAGCTCAAAGGCAGCCACAATCCCTTGCTATGATTGCATTAAAGGAAAGGCTGAGTTTAAAAGACTCCTCAGAGCTTCCAGCAGCTCAGGGGCTTTCACTTCTGGACCACTTGGCTGCACTCAAAAAACATCCTGCATCTCCTCAAAGCCTTTGAGTGCTGCTGTTGGGCACGAAATGAGCACACAGGAGCTTGGTAAGGTCAAAAGAGAAAAAGACTCAGTTTTATTCAAACATCTGGTATTTATAGAATCCCAAAGGTGACCGTGGATTGATGGAATTGCCACCTCTCCAACCACACTGCTCCAAAGATCAATCAATTATTTCTTTCCACCCACAGAGAAATATGTAAATTAATCTATTTATCCATGAAATTGTGTGGGAACTGTGACTCTTAAATATATAAACACTATCAGAAGGCTAAAGAAGTTTTATGAGAACTTTCAAACTTTCAAAAGAACTATAAAAGAAAACATAACACTTTGAAAAATCAGGGCAACATTTGGGTGTAAGTGCAAAGGAGAACTTGAGGTTTTCCAAGGTGAGGGAAGCTGGAAGGGGCAGTTCTGGGAGGTTTTTTTTCCCATTTTCAGTCCAATTTGCAGGCCCTGTTTATGGCTTATGAAAAAGGCACATTGAGCTGGTCTAAGAGCCCATGCCTGCAAGGAAAACAGGGAATTGCTTTTTCACATCCACCCTTGGTCCAGTGATCCCAAAAATGTTTAAAGGAATATACCAAGAAGGGGTTTGTAAGTAAGGAAGTGATGCAATGCAGAGGGCAGCAAAAAGAGTCTGGATGGACAAAGGAGGCTCATTTTTGGTGTGAGGAATGCACAGAATGTTTGGGAACAGGAATGCTAGATTGGCACGAGAAGGGGATTATATATTCTGTCAGATTTGACTAATCCTATCATTAGGCAGGCCCTAATGGATCTTAAACTCACTTAAACAGAAAGCAGCAAACCCTACCAGAGCCCAGGCAGGACTCTGAGCTCTGGAGCTCAGGTTGGCAGTTCTCAGTGACAAAAAATCCCAGGGAAGAGAGAAATATTGTGAAATTAAAATGCAAGCAGCAACTCCATCGGGGCAGGGAGCGTGTTCACCTCACCTGGCACTTCCATGGGGACACAGCTTCATCGCCCAATTTCCCACCATGCCTGTCCTTGTCAGCCCAGACTATTCACACAGGGAAAAATCTGTTTCCTCAGGGAAACAGAGCCAAAACCTGGGGAGTCTGGGCTCAAAGGAACCCTCAGGTGTGGCCCTGCCCTTGAGGAGTGGCACTTACCTGGGAGTGGCACTGGAAGCCAAAGTAAACCACCACGATGGTAGGAAGCAGCACGACGGTGAAAATAACAAACATCAGGAGCAAATTCAGGAGGAAGACCAGGGAGTTCATGGTTCCTATCACCAGGGTCCAGGCCAGGCAGCACCAGGGGCTGCGGGGCTCCCTGGGAAGGAGCTGGTCATCCATGTCATACGGGGGGAGCCCAGGGATCATCCGGGACTTTTCCGACAGGATTTCTGCTCCAAAGTCCTCAGGGTGCTGGCCAGACATCCTCCAGGAAGATCCACCAACCCACGCTCTTATCCAAAAGTATTTCCTTGCTTTTGGTCTAACAGAGCTGGGAAGGAGCTTGCAAAGGCTTCTTCTGCCTCTTCCACATGTGGCCAGGAGCCCTTAACCAGAGATCATCGTGGAGCAAGCAAGGAAAGCTCTCCTTGGGCCCCCTGCTCTCCCAGGACCTGCTCAGCACAGTTTGCTTCCTTCAGGTGCTTTTCCCAGCCTCAGTCCCAAAGCAGATCTCCTGGAAGTTTGGCACTAATTTCTATTTTGGTTTAGAATCCAGAGTCCTACAGAATTTGCTGTTGTTTTTCCCAGGATTACGATCCCAAGAGGTCCCAGAGGGTTGCTGTGGTAGCTGTGATGGGCTGCTCAGTGGGCTTTGGTATCCCCCTCCACCTTGGAGCTCAGCTGGGTGTTCAGGATGTCAGGCTTAGGTTCAGGATATCAGGCTCAGGTGCTCAGAATATCAGGCTTAGATGTTCAGGATGTCAGGCTTAGGTGTTCATCAGATCAGGCTTAGGTATTCAGAATATCAGGTCTGGGTGTTGAGAATATCAGGTTTAGGCACCCACAGGCAGTTCCTTGTCTTCAGATCAGCTTTCTGTGCTCTTCACCCTGTACCCAAGCAAATATTCCTGCCCAGGTCTCATCCAAACGAGGTGAGCAGTGAAGAGGAAGGACAGGAGCTGTTTCCCAGCCTCTGGAGTCCTGCTGCCCGCCCCGTGCAGCAGAGATGGGAGCAGTGTGTGGTGGTGTCACTGCTCTCAGCTGCAGCCACTCACACCCAGCAGTGTGGTCCCTTCTGAGCTCAGCTTTGCAAGGCTGCTGTGTTTACAGAACAGCCTCAGTGCTCTCTGTGCTGGCCAATCCTCCACATCTGCCTCCCCACGGATGGGATTTAACACGCAGCACCCGAGAGCCACGCTCCAGCCATCCATCAAGGGTCAAGATGGTCCCTCTCCTCTCCAACTTTAATTATTCTGCCTCTGATTCATTTTCTAAAATTCCTCTCTAGATTAAAAAAAAAAAAAAACACAAAACAAAAACAAAAAAAACCACCTTAGAGGAATTGATAATAATCACTGTATTCCTCAGAAATCAGCTGTCCCCTGCAGTCATCTGTTATTGTTTGCAGAACATATTGATACTCCCATAGAGGAGGCACAGCAATTATCAGTTATTTCATCTACCTCATAAGATCAATATTATTGAAGAATTTCAGTGCCATCTCCATGCCTGTGTAGCCTCCAAGATACAGTGGCGGTAATAAGACACAGATATTAAAAAATGCAGAGAGAAACAACCTCTAAGGCAGACAGCAGAGTGTGACAAGTCCATTTCCATCGTGTTCCTTCCCTGCACTCTCGGGCTGGGATGGCTCCCAGGGGAGTTTGCAGGGCAGCAGCCTCCACCCGAGCTGCAAAATGTGAAATCTCTTCTCGGATCTGTCCAGACATCCCGAGGGAAATAACTGCTGGATCCATCCTGTTTTCAGTGCTGCACAGGCCACAGACAGTGTTAATAATAAAATCTGAAGCTGTGCAGGAAACCATAAATGTGACAAGTGGCAGGGAGCTCTGAGAGTCTCAGCGGTTGCTCTGCCTGTCTAAATTCTGTTTAGATTTAAAGACATAATATTTTTCAAATTTGATTTATGCCTTCAAAGTGGAAAAAAGGACGAGTCATACAAACAGAAGGAACCCAACCCAAAACTATAGGAAGAGAAATCAATTTTAGGCTTAAACCATGGAAAAATGAACTCGGTGCTGGGCAACTAAAAATCCTACAGCTGCTTTTACCATCTGCTGGTGATGGCCCAGGGGTGTGGTGAAACACAACTTAAGCATTCATAAAAGTGCCATAAATTCTAAGAAGCTTTGCTAAATCCAGTGAAACTTTTCAAAGTTCTTTTGCTGTCATGAAAATGCATTTTAACCTTTTCAGGGAGGTCTGAAAATTGTGTGTTGTACACTTATTTTCTACTGGTTCTTGTAATAACCAAGCGAACTTTGTGTCAGACAAACCTCAGCGATATGAAGAAAGATTTCTCTCTAATTCCCTGAAATTTCCACATTCTTGACAAGGACTTTCCCAGAAGTGGGGAAGATCTTGATGATGGAGCAGTTTATAACAGGAGCATGATTGCTTTGAGACGCTGGAAGTGGTGATGATTAAAAAGCATCAGAAAAATCCATCAGTTCTCTGACGCCAAGGACTGCTGCTCCCATGGAATCATTTTCTGGCAGCACCATCTTGTGGTTTGCTGCAGTTCATAAATTTTCAATTTATGTCTCTTATTCTCTAACCCTAACCCTTAGAGGATGCTGTAAGGCTTGTTATCCACTATGGAATCCTTCCAGCCACTGGAAACAACACCAGATCATCTCACACTGGTGGCTGGAGCACTGCTGGGGATACACAAAATCCCAAATCCCTCACTGAGCTGTGGGGACGCACACTCCAAGCAGCCCAGCTCCTTTTTACAGGGAGTTTTGGTACAACACCAGCACACCGTGTGTGCCTGCTCCCAGCTGAGCTGTGGGTTTGGGCTGGTTTGGGTCACACCTCAGGCAGGTGGTGAGGGTGCCGTGGTCGCTTGAGAGGGCTGGGATCGGATAAAGGTTCTTCACCCAGAGGGTGAAGGTTTCTGGTGACCTGAGGAAATGGTTGGAGCTGTGTCAGGGGAGGTTTAGGTTGGATTTTGGGAAAGGTTCTTCCCCCCAGATGGCTCTGGGGCACTGACCAGGCTCCTCAGGGAACAGGCACAGCTCCAGGAGGGTTTGGATAACACTCCCAGGGATGCAGAGAGTGGGATTTTGGGGTGTCTGTGCAGGGCCAGGGGCTGGACTGATGATCCCGGTGGGTCCTTTCCAGCTCAGGATATTCCATGATTCCACGGCTGTCCTCAGGCTGGGGCAGGGGATGCCCAGCACAGGGAAAAGCCACTGTGCTCTGAGAGAGGAGCTGGGGGAGGCAGAAAGGCCGGGGAAGGACCGGGAAAAGGCCGGGGAAGGACCGGGAAAAGGGCTGGGGACAGCAGAAGGACTGGAGGAAAGGCAAGGGGAAGATGGGGAGAAGGGGAAGAACTGGAGGAAGAGCTGGGAAAACGACCGGGAAGGATCAGGAGAAGGACCGGTGGAACGACCGGAGGAAGAACCGGGGGAAAGGCTGGAGGAAGGACCAGAGAAAGGACAGGGGGAAAGGCTGGAGGAAGGACCGGAGGAAGGAACGGGGGAAAGGCTGGAGGAAGGACCGGAGAAAGGACAGGGGGAAAGGCTGGAGGAAGGACCGGAGAAAGGACAGGGGGAAAGGCTGGAGGAAGGACCGGAGAAAGGAACGGGGGAAAGGCTGGAGGAAGGACCGGAGAAAGGACAGGGGGAAAGGCTGGAGGAAGGACCGGAGAAAGGACAGGGGGAAAGGCTGGAGGAAGGACCGGAGAAAGGAACGGGGGAAAGGCTGGAGGAAGGACCGGAGAAAGGACAGGGGGAAAGGCTGGAGGAAGGACCGGAGAAAGGACAGGGGGAAAGGCTGGAGGAAGGACCGGAGGGAGGACTAGAGGAGGGACCGGGAAGGCTCAGGGGAAGGATCAGAAGAAGAAGCAGGGGAAGGACCGGAGGAAGAACCGGGGGAAAGACCGGGAAGGCTCGAGGGAAGGACCGGGAAAAGGATCAGAGGAAGGACCGGAGGAAGGACTGGAGAAAGGACCGGGAAGGCTGGGGGGCAGGACCAGAGGAAGCAGCGGGAGAGCTCGGGGGCAGGATCAGAGGAAGAACTGAGAGAAGGTCCTAAGGAAGCTCCGGGAAGGTTCGGGGGCAGGATCACAGGAGGAACCGGGGAAAGGTCTTAAGGAAGCTCCGCAAGGCTCGGGGGCAGGATCACAGGAGGAACCGGGGGAAGGTCTTAAGGAAGCTACTCAAGGCTCGGGGGCAGGATCAGAGGAAGCCCGGCGAGGCTCGGGGGCAGGATCAGAGCAAGCCCGGCGAGGCTCGGGGGCAGGAGCAGAGGAAGCAGCGGGGGAAGGTCCGAAGGAAGCCCGGCGAGGCTCGGGGGCAGGAGCAGAGGAGGGCCCGGCAGGCAGTAGCAGAGGAAGCCCGGCGAGGCTCGGGGGCAGGAGCAGAGGAAGCAGCGGGCGAAGGTCCGAAGGAAGCGCGGCGAGGCTCGGGGACAGGAGCAGAGGAAGCAGCGGGGGAAGGTCTGAAGGAAGCGCGGCGAGGCTCGGGGACAGGATCAGAGGAAGCAGCGGGCGAAGGTCCGAAGGAAGCGCGGCGAGGCTCGGGTGCCGCCCCGGAAGGCGCCGTGCCGCAGCCATGGTGGTGCTGAGCGCGGCGCGCTGGGTGCGCAGCCGCCTCTCGGATCGCTTCTGGAGGGTGCAGGAGGTGCTCAAGTACGCGCGGGTGAGTGCGGGATGCCCGCATCCCCCCGTGCCGGCGCTGCCGGGTGCCCCGGGGGTGCCCCCGGATCCCTGGCAGTGCCCCAGGCTGGACGGGGCTTGGCGCAGCGGGAGGGGTCCGTGCTGGTGGGCTGGGTGGGCACGGAGGTTCCTTTTCCACCCAGCCCATTCTGCGCTTTTCTCGTGCCGTGAAGCGATCTGCGTTTCGTGAAACGCAGCGTGCTGGTTGTGCGTCCTTCTTGAGTGTTTTTTCTTTCTTTGTTTTACTGGGCAAAGAAGCTGGGAAGAAAATTAACCTTGTTCTCTGTAGGAATTGCCTTTAGTGCATCACAACAGTTCTCAAGCGCGTTTTGAATTTTTTTTTGCATTTTGGATTTCTGCTGGGATCCAAGCTGCCGTGCCGAGGTTAGGGATGAACCTTTCTCAAGGGCATCCTAGGTAGTACATCTTGCTGTAATAATGAGATAGAGAAAGTTGAAGGAAGTGAGAATATTTTGGTTTTGTAGCACCTAAGCTGCCCACACTACCAGTTATTCCTGGTGCAGCACTGGCCACTTTCTCCTGTGTTGTGTTAGATGGATGTCAGAAAACAAATTTAATTCTTTTTTTCTGTTTTTGACAAGTCAGAGGCTCATGCCCCATCCCTGTGTTCATACAGACAGAGGGGAGCTCAGGAAGGAGAATAAATGTGTGGATTCAGTGTTGGGTGAAAGCACTGCCCGTGATTTTGTGATTGCCTTTCCCACAGAACCACAGCCCAAAGTGAGGCCTGGTTTTGCCTCTGCTGAACTGAGATTTTTTTCCCCACCCTGCTCCAACTCCTCATCTTCAGGTTTTCCATGATAAAAACTACATTTCCATGATATTATATTCCATATCATATTATATCCCATATATTCCCACGGTAAAAAAAATACAAGGAAAGAATATTTTCATTATGTGCCAGCTGAAGGCTTAGGGGGTGCTTGTGAAGGGTTCAGTGATCCTTGTTATGGAGAGCTGTGAATGCAAATGAGCTTTATTAGTGTTATATCTTTAAATTTAATTGAAGAAGACCATTCTGGGGTTTTTTTTTTTGCAGCATTTTCGTGGCAGGAAGAACCGCTGCTACAAGCTGGCAGTGAGGAGCGTCCGCAGGGCTTTCGTGAAGTCCACCAAGGCCAGGAGGGAGAAGAAGAGATTCCTCAGAGCGGTAAAGAGCAAAATGTTGGGTGGAAACATCAAAATGGGAGCAAGGCAGAAGTGAAACAGCTGCTTTTCTTACTCTGAGGGGTTTAAAAACAACCCCCCCCAGAGTTTCTGGGTGAAAAGTAGGAGTTTAAAGCAGCATTTTCTTGTGGGTCCCTTCCAGCTCAGGATATACCATGTTATATTTAATGTTATTTAATGTTATATTTAATAAGTTATATTTAACGTTATATTTAATAAGTTATATTTAATGTTATATTTAATAAGTGTTATATTTAATAAGTTTTAAAACAACCCCCCCAGAGTTTCTGGGTGAAAAGTAGGAGTTTAAAGCAGCATTTTCTTGTGGGTCCCTTCCAGCTCAGGATATCCCATTTTGTATTTAATGTTATATTTAATAAGTTATATTTAATAATTATATTTAATGTTATTTAATGTTATATTTAATAAGTTATATTTAATGTTATATTTAATAAGTGTTATATTTAATAAATTTTAAAACAACCCCCCCAGAGTTTCTGGGTGAAAAGTAGGAGTTTAAAGCAGCATTTTCTTGTGGGTCCCTTCCAGCTCAGGATATCCCATATTATATTTAATGTTATATTTAATAAGTTACATTTAATAAGTTATATTTAATAATTATATTGAATGTTATATTTAATAAGTTATATTTAATGTTATATTTAATACGTTTAAAAACAACCCCCCCAGAGTTTCTGGGTGAAAAGTAGGAGTTTAAAGCAGCCTTTTCTCGTGGGTCCCTTCCAGCTCAGGATATCCCATGTTATATTTAATGTTATTTAATGTTATATTTAATAAGTGTGAGCAGACAAGCGTGGCAAAGGGTTTATTTTAAAGTATTTTATCACGCAATATATTGATTTTTTTTTTTACACCTTCAGCTCTGGATCACAAGGATTGAAGCAGCTTCCCTTGAACATGGTTTGAAGTACCCAGCCTTCATAAGCAACCTGGTCAAGGTAAGGATGTGGTTTGGAGGATAATTACTTACTAATTAGAGTGATGAAAGTCTTGTGAAAGCAGTTTCATCCACTTCAGGAACTAAGTTGTGCCCTAAACTATTTCTCTTCCCTGTATGGATTACTCCCTTTTATCCTGGTGAACATTGTGGCTCTACCTCATGTTCTGCCCCCAAAACTTAGGAATGAGACTTCTAAAATGCTTTTTTTTTTGTGGGCATTCAGTGACAGCTGCTTTTCCTTTTACTTGAAGAGATTTAAAAATACAAAGCTTGTGTTAGCAAAAAACCCAAAAACCTAAGAAATCCTTATTCTTTTCACTATAACTGTGATTTGGTGAGCCTGCAGAATGCAGAAGCTTGGTGCTGTTGTCCCTTGTTTTTAAAACATGCTGGGAATTTGTTTCGATTTGGTGATTCTGTTTTAATTTGTTTGAGCTGAAACAGATGCCATGGATTCACCTGGAACAGCGTGGCTTTGAGCAAAATTGGGGATTTTTTTTCAGTTCTTGGTTTCTGCCTGAAAAACTTTAGAGAAAGGCAGGAAATAATTTTTACATGGTGGGTTAATGAGACATCCATGGCCAGGGAGTGTCTGACAGGCTTTTAGCAGCTCCAAATTGCACAGGGTAGAAAAAAGTTAATCTGCTTTAAGACCTCAGGTCTTAAGCCTTAAGAGTGTTTAATGGTACTTAATGAAGGGCGTTTATATAAACAGTAAAGAATGTTAATTATATTTAATAAAGTGTTCATTATATTTAATAAAATAAACAAATGTAATTTTATTTAATAATAAAATTTTCTTATATTTAATAAAATCTATTTAATTTAAATATATTAAAACTAAGCATTGCAGTGTCATTCCTAAAAATCACAGTCCTCAACCAACAATTTTTTTCTTGCCTTTAGTCCCAGGTGGAGCTGAACAGGAAAGTTCTGGCAGACTTGGCTATTTATGAGCCAAAAACATTCAAGTCCCTGGCAGCTTTAGCCCAGAGGAGGAGACAGGAAGGGTTCCTGGCTGCCCTGGGAGATGGAAAAGAACCAGAGGGGATATTTTCACGTATTGTGCACCACCACTATTGATATCAGAGTCTGTGTGCATGTTTTAGAAGCAGGGATTGTGAAGCAAACCTGTCGTGGGACTGCTGCTGAAATGGAAAATGTGGAACAAATCCTCTGAGGATCGCGTGGGTGAAGCTTCTCCTTGATGGCTTTTTCCCTGTGTTGTTGTCACTGAAACCTGTTAAATTAAAAGCACACTTCAAGGTTAGCAGTCAGGCCATACAGTGACTTAATAGTTTGGTTTGTTTTTTTTTTTTGGTAACTGCTCCTAGGAAAAAGACTTAATTTGTGTGGTGAATTCAGAACGGGGAGAACGCAGCTGGGATGGGGGGAAATGTTGACCCTCACAGGTGAAGCCTGGGTGTTAAGGACACACATAGTTTATACTTTTAAGGATTTAATAAAGACATTTTTATTGCAAACTCCTATGGGGAAACAATTTGTGTTAATTTTGGCACTTCACAGGGAAAATACAGCCGGGGGATGGAGGAAGGGCAGGATGTTGAACCTCACACACGGCCCCTGTGTTAAGGACACACATAAGAACTTATAAAAGTAATTTTTTGGAAATTGCTGTGGAGAAACAATTTTTGAGGTGAGTTCTGGCGCTGCACAGCAAAAATATAGTCCAGAGTGTGAGCCCTCAGACATGAGCCCCGACAGCCCCTAGGTGAAGGACAAACATAGCCTGTTCTGTTAAGGACTTAATACTAAACATATTTTTGTTGGTAACTGCTACAGGGAAACGTTTTGTGTGGCGAAATTCTAGCGCTGCAAGGGGAAAACCCAACCAGGCTGGGGAGCGGCGTTTCGGCCCTCACACGTGAACCTCTGCAAGTTAAGGACACGCACAGCGTGATTTTTAACGGAGTTAACAAAGATATTTAACTCGATGAGTGCATAGTGTAGTTTTTTAGGGAGTAAACAAAGATATTTAACTCGGTGAGTGCATAGTGTAGTTTTTTAGGGAGTAAACAAAGATATTTAACTCGGTGAGCGCATAGTGTGTTTTTTTAAGGAGTAAACAAAGATATTTAACTCGGTGAGCGCATAGTGTGGTTTTTTAAGGAGTTAACAAAGATCTTTAACTCGGTGAGCATAGTGTGGTTTTTTAGGGAGTAAACAAAGATATTTAACTCGGTGAGCGCTGTGTTCCAGCCCCCTCACGCCCGTCCCGGGGCGGGTCCGGCTCTGAGGGCTCTGAGGGCGCCGCGGCCCCGCCCTGTCCGGATTCCCGGCCGCTGCGTCACCGCGCCGCGCGCGGCCCGGGCGGCGTCGTGCGTCACGGCCTCTCAGCCAATCAGCGGCCGCGGCCCCGCCGCGCTCCACCAATCGGCGTGGGGCGGATGCTGGTGGGGGAAGGAGAAGGAGCGCGGAGCCAGCGAGGCGGCGGCGGCACAAAATGGCGGCGGCGGCGGGAGGCGGCGGCCCCGCGGGCCCTCAGGCGGCCGGTGCGGCTCCCGCGCCGGTACCGGGTCCCGGCGCGGTGCTGATCGGCGACCGGCTGTATTCGGGCGTGCTGATTACGCTGGAGAACTGCCTGCTGCCCGAGCACACGCTGCGCTTCACGCCGTCCATGAGCAGCGGCCTGGACCCCGACACCGAGACCGAGCTGCGCGTCACCGGCTGCGAGCTCATCCAGGCGGCCGGGATCCTGCTGCGGCTGCCGCAGGTGGGGCTGGGCGCGGGCAGGGAGCGGGCTAGAACTCAGCCGGGCGCTTCTTTGTGCGGGCCTCGATCTCCCGGTTACCGGCCGGGGAGGCCCCGGGGCCGGGCCGCAGTTACCGGCCGGGCAAGGCCGCGGGGCCGCCCGCTGCTCGGGGGTCGTTCCGGGCCTTCCCCGGCCGCCGGCTGCCGGAAGCGGGTGATGTCAGCGCCTTCCTGCGCCGCCCCCGCGGGAGGATTGTGCAAAGACGGATTTCTTAAGGCTCCCGTGGAGCCGCGGTGACCTCGGGGAGGTTTTGTTTCCCCGGAGAACTTCAGGCCGAACAGCCTCGTTGCTCTCTGAGCGTAAAACTTTCCAGCTACCGAGCCTTAGCATATTCAAATGTATGCAAATCATGACGCGATTACGAGCCTTAGCATATTCAAATGTATGCAAATCATGACGCGATTAGATTGCTCCTCACTTTCCACGCCCAAAAAGCAATTTTTTTTTTCTGACGTAGTTTTAATAACTTTGAACTTTATTGGCTTTTTGGATTTTTTTTTTCTTGTTGTTTATTATTCACTTAATGACTTTGAGCGTATTTTCGCATTTTTTATAAAATAAAATTGGGATTTTCTGTCTGTATTTGACTTGTAAGCAGTATTTAAAGCATTGATAATGTCTTGGACAACTTAATTACTTCAGTAGCAATTCTAGTTTTCTTTAGATACCATTAAACTTCCTCCCATGCTTAGTTAATCTTCTGAGTCTTAAACCTATTAAAACTTCTCTTTGGTGGTTTTGTTCATGGCTGTTGTGATTATCTCTTTTTTTAGGTGGCTATGGCTACAGGACAGGTGTTGTTCCAGCGGTTTTTTTATACCAAGTCTTTTGTGAAGCATTCCATGGAGGTAAGAAGGCATTAAATGACATTTGTTGCCATGTTTATCTTCTGATCTCTCTTGGCAAGTTGTTATCTGAGATGTGATCAGTGTTAGGAACTACTCTGGGGATTATAGATATAGAGAAACATGATTTTACAAAGCTATTTAATAGTGGTTTTTGTCAAATATTTCATGTTTTTTTGTTTTGCCGCGTTTTTTTTTTCTCTCCTTAAGCTGTTGTAAGAGCTCAATTCCTGAACTGGGAACAAAATATTATATAAAATATTATGTTTTTCAGCATGTGTCCATGGCCTGTGTCCATCTGGCATCCAAAATTGAGGAAGCTCCCAGACGCATTCGGGACGTGATCAATGTGTTCCATCGCCTCAGACACCTGAGGGAGAAAAAGTAAGCTGAGAATCCAGAATAATCTGAATTATCTGTGTTGTGTTTAAATTATTAAACTTCACAACAGCATCATTGCCTTTTTCATCAATCAGGGAGTATTTCGAAGTGATCTCATGAAAGACATGTGTCTCATTTCAAAGTGATCTCATGAGCTGACCTGTTTTAATAATAAATATTTTTCATTTTATAAATAATGATTTTTTTAAAAAATACTTTTACACACCTCAGCCTGAGTTTCCTTAAGGGTTAAGATCATCTTGTGAGTTTGACCTTGTCTTGCAGAAAACCTGTGCCTCTAATATTGGATCAAGAATACGTGAACTTGAAGAATCAAATAATTAAGGCAGAAAGAAGAGTGTTGAAGGAGTTGGGATTTTGTGTTCACGTGAAGCACCCTCACAAGGTTGGTACTTTATAAATTCACTACATAACCAATGTTTCACGTCCTGTAAAGCTCTGAGGAGGCTGCCTGGAAGCTCTGTGGACTGCTCATGCTGATCAGTGAATTCAGTGAGATTAGTTTCTTACCATCCTGATGTTTTCTTTCTCATTTAAGAGACTCTTACTAATTGGTCTCGTATCACTGCTGAGTGACGGCGAGGTGGATGCAGGTGCTCAGTATTCCTGGAAGGCAAATTGGATCAGTAGGTAGCTTTGGTGGTGGAAAAACATCACCTGAACTTAGATCTCCCAAGCAGGGAGGAATTTGGAGGCCTGGGGTTGTCATGGTCACTCCTGCTGGGAACGTGCTGAGGTATTAAAGTTCTGTGAGCCAGTTTAGTGTTTGGGGTGTGTTAAAACCACGCTCAGGCTTGGCTAGAACTGAGGCAAGGCTCAGTATAAAAGTAACAAATGTCAGAGGGGATGCTACTTGAAAGATACAATTGCCTCAAGTGCCTTAACTGGTAAAAGATCTTCTATTTCTGTGCCAACACAATTTGAGATTTGCTCTTTTCTCCTCTAAAAAACTCCTGTTCAGAGCTGCCTTTCTGAGCTTCTTGACATTCAGAATTTCCTTTTGTCACCCACCCCAGAGGGCAGCTGTGGTTTGTTAATTGGGGTGAATTCTGCCATTATTCTTCCTCTCTGCAGCCTTGTTTTCCTTCCAAACCAAAGGAAAACCTCTCAGAACTGAACAAACCATGGCACAGCGTTAGGTCTGTTCTCTGCCAACTTCCCTCACTGCTGATTGCAGGCAGCAGCTTTTTCTCCCCAGGCTGCAGCTAAAAAAGGATTTGTGAGGTTTGTAGGAGAACAGAATCGATCCACAAAAATCCCTAAATCAAAACCAATCCACAAAATCCCTCGATCAAGCCCAGGTGGAGACAAGGCCTGGCTGAGTAGCAGGACGGAAGGGCTCGGAAGGTCAGAGCTGGTGTGGATAAACACTGGGGATGGTGCAAACACTTCATGTGGAGTGTTTTAGGCCTTGAAAGAGGATCACAGATGCCTCATGGATGTCCCTCTGAAATAAGCAGGTGGCTCTCCAGATGCTTGTTAATAACTCAATAACCCATATCTTCCAGATAATCGTTATGTACCTTCAGGTATTAGAATGTGAACGTAACCAACACCTGGTCCAGACCTCATGGTAAGTTGATTTTCTTTGTTCTAAGAGACCAGAAGGGGCAGTAGCAGAAATATGTCACTTGAGGCACTGGGCAGCATTGCTCAGCAGTGCTTGGGGCCACCCCAGACAGCTCCACTGTCCTTGGTGTGCCCCAAACTACTTCCCAAATGTTGAGCGGCCTCTTAAGTTCGAGGCACTGTTTTAATGGTAAGGTAGCTTTCCACCCTGACTTCTCACTTCCCTCCTCTCTGCTCTCACTTTCCAGCTGAAGGGAAAAGGTTGGGTGGGTTTAGAGTTGTTCCCTTGGGGTCTTCTTCAGGGAAAACTTGGGTGTAATTCAAGTCTGTTCCCAGTGCTGGGAAATGGCTTTTCCCAGGGCCTGAGCTTGATTTCAGGTGTATCTAGACCTCAGCACAGATCAATTTCTTTTAGCTGTGTGGATAATGCAAGATGTCAGCTTCTGAGACTGGATAGATGGATAGCCTGGATTCATACTTGCCAAGAAATGTTCTCTGCATTATTGCTCTCGTTTAATAAATATTTGCTCGGGGGTGGGAAGCTTCTGTAAAATTCCACATCTTAAACTTTACCAAATAATGCTTTTATAAACCATAATGCTTTTTTAACAATACCAATGGTCTAAAAAAAAAAAAAAACAACAAAAAAACCACCTTTAGTGAATCCAAAGACCATATTTCTGCTGACTGAACTGTCTGGTACTGTGACCTGTGTGTAGAGAACCAGTTTTGACTTTTCTTTTCTGTACTCTTTTGATCAAAGGGTAGCCTCTGAGGGTAAGTGACTAAGACTTCTCCTCTGCTGCCCATGGTGCAGGGATAGCTGCCGTCTTCAGTCAACCCAAAGCTCTCCAAAGAGAAGGCTGGCTCTAGACAGGTGGTATATACATGATAGTAGAGTAACTGGCCAACTGCTTCTTGTGCTTATATTTATTATTTTTTTTTCTTACTCTGCATTTTTTGATTGTTTGTATATTTGATAACCTGAGAGCGTTGAAGTTCTGAAATTTTATTTTATTTTAATGTTCTATTTCTCTTTAACTGTTATAATCTGGTGTGTTTCTTATATGATAAAGCGAATTAAGGTGGGGTTTAAATCTTTAAAAGGGATGAATTAACAACAAAAAAAATGAATAGTTTGAAAGATACAATTATCTCAAATGTTTAAATGAAAAAACTAGTACGTGTGTGAAGCTTGGACACAAGATGTGATATTTAGAGACACTTCCCAGAAGCATTGCATGGAGCAGTGGAATGGGAGTTCTGGACTGCCAGGAATCTGCTGGTTATGGAGGGAGGGAATTACCCCAGTTGAGAAAGGGGTCAGATGTTACAATAACACATCTTTGTGCTCGTGTTTGTTACTTCCAGTACCCAAAAACTGGTGGGTATCCAGTATAGCTGGTTTTTTGAAATGTGCATTTTTACAACATTACCTTTTTCTTAAGCTATTGTGACAAGGATTCATTTCCTCCTGTGTCTGACTGAGCCCACAGGGCAGATGTGCAGAGGCCAAACTTGGAAGCTGGCATGGTTCTCAATTTGGCAAATCAGAAAAAAAAAGCTTCCAAATGTTCCAAGCCACCCTTTCCTTTATCACTCCTTTGGCCAAAAGGTTTGTGCTCTCTTTGTAGTGAGACAAGAGCAGGTTTAGAAGTTCCTTTCTCCCAGAAAGATGAGCTGATGGCCAATGTTGCTTTTTTGAGGGCAGCAGTTGCTGTTTGTGTAAACAAGAATTGAGGACAGCTGGGGCAGGTGGGAGTTGGAAACTCCTGGGATTCCAATCCCTGCTCTCTGTCCTTGTAAACATTGCAGGTGCCTGGCCTGTGGTCTCTGCTTTGGATATCTTGGGGTCAGTGAATCCTTGTATACTGGGTACCCACATGGTTAATTATTACCTTAAAGTATTATTTTAAGGACTTTTATTATGTCTGGATTTAGTTTCTCTCCATCTGATACTTTATTGACATATGTGCTCCCAAGTCTAGATCTTCTAAAGCACATCAGCTGACAGATTCACAGGAATTTGCTTTGTGTATTTAAGATTTAACAGCATAATGCTTCATTGTACTGACTGGAATATGTGCAATATTTTACAGTTTTCTCATTCTGTGAATATTCATTTTAAGCAACCTTACTGAAATGGGACAATTTGGAAACCTTATTTCATGTGCCAAAGAGGAGATCTGCCTGAGTACTGACTGTTCTCCTGAACTGATGTTCCCAAACACCCTGATTTCTCCTATGGCTGACTTTTTGCATCAAAAAGAATTCTCTTCTGGATGGAAACGGACCCTTAAATGCCACTGGAAGTTGACCTGTGCTGAAGAGGACTGCATTTCATGGGAGAACTGCTCCAGGAGCTGCAGCTTTTGCCAGACACCTGGTTCTGCCCTATTGCAGGGGAACATGTGAACCTAAAAATTCTATAACTGAGTATTTCTGAGCACACTGTATGTTGTCTTGATGAAAATAACTTGTTTATTGCATGAGAGCAGGCCAGTAGAGATCCAGCAGCAAAAGTGAAGTTAAAATTGGTTCTCTTCTCACTGAATTTTCAGCAGTCAGACTTTGTTTCTGTCACACGTCCCTCCCCTTGAGGGATTTATTTTAGTTATTTCTTTTATTTTTGTTTTAGTAAAATCATTCAGCTTCTCTTTAGATTTACAGGAATATAATGTTGAAGTCTAGTAACTGAATGCAGAAAGAAATAGCCCTTGTAGAAGTAAAACCAAGTCAAAAACCCAAAAAAAAAAAGAACCCCAGAGAGCTTTGCAGTGCCTTGCAACCTCCTGCTCTCCTGTTTTTCAGGAACTACATGAACGACAGCCTGAGAACAGATGTCTTTGTGAGGTTCCAGCCAGAAAGCATTGCCTGTGCCTGCATTTACCTGGCAGCCAGGACACTGGAGGTGAGCCACAGTGCCATGGATTTGGGGTTTTTTCCAAGCCCTTTCAACAGGAGGAGAAATCTGAGCTTTGTCTCTCTCTCCCTTTCAGATCCCACTTCCAAATCGCCCACATTGGTTTTTACTGTTCGGAGCAACTGAGGAAGAAATTCAAGAAATCTGCTTAAAAATCTTGCAGCTCTACACAAGGAAAAAGGTTTGGTTCTTTTTCATGTTGGGAGCCCTCAGTGAAGGCTGCAGCTCAGAGCAGGAGCTGGAAAATTTGAGGCTGTTTAAAACCACAGCTGCAAGCCTGGAAGTGAACAAAGAGCAGTCACTGTCTGGGACTCCTTGGATTTTCATTCCCCTCCCTGGGAGTGGGTAGCCAGGAAATTCAGTTCTCACAAGCAGTGTTCCTGTGTTCACAGGTGGATTTATCTGATCTGGAAAGTAAAATAGAAAAGAAGAAATTGGCTATTGAAGAGGCAAAAGCACAAGCTAAAGGTCTGGTACCTGAGGGAGTTCCAAGCTTGGATAACACATCGGGATTTTCCCCTATCCCAAAAAATGGTAAATAGTGGATAACTCATTTTTAATAACTCTTTCACATCTTTCATGTATATTTACCCTTTTGGGAAGCATTTACAAGTGTGGTTTGGAGTTTGTTGGGGATTTTTTTTAAGATGGCTTCTAGCACTACTCAACTGGCAGGGTTTGAATAACACTGTGACTTTGTGATTTCTTGAATCAGATAAAAGCTAAAATCAAATTAGTCTGAAATTAAGACTAGTTTAAACCTATATAGACCAGAGACTTGCTTTCATGTGGATTTGGCAATAAGCTCAAATCCTTGCCACTGGCATGTTATGCTGAAGCAGAGGTGCCCTGGCAGGGGTAACATTTTGGGATGCTGGGTGAGGAATTTGTTGGTTAAATTTTCCAGTCTGGTGCAGGTCTCACCTAGAGCACCACGTTCACCCAAACAAACTTCTTCCCCAGTTTACCTTTCAAGCAATGCTGAATAATTGGCAAGGAAAGGAGGGTGGTTTTCTGCCTTTTCTTGCAGCTGCCTCAATACTTTGGCAGGAACGTTTCAGATGAATTTCTGCCTTCTGTGAACTTGTTGAGATCTGCTTGTGGGTGGCTGTGTGTGCACACATGTGCAGAGCCCAGCTGTGCAGCTCTGGTTGGTGCAGACATGGGGTGAGGGGAGCCTCAGGTCCTTTCAGGTACTTTCCAAAGAGGTAACAAAGGCTTCTTCTTGCAGAGTCTCCAAAAGAGGTTAAAGGAAATAAACCTTCACCGCTACCTGTGCAGGCCATGAAGAATGCTAAAAGGAAAACAGAGGGAGCCAAGAGAACCAGCTCCAACAGCCCAGTGAATGGGTAAGGTTTTATGAGGAAGCAGCTGATTTTTCTCCCATCAGTATTTGAAATAAAATAACTGAGTGCTCCTTGTCTCTGGCAGTGTCCAGAAAGGAAGAGAGAGCAGAAGTCGAAGTGGAAGCAGAGATCAGAGTTACTCAAGGTCACCATCGAGGTCTGCATCCCCTAAGCACAGGTAGGGTGTGCTCCCAGTCCCTCCCAGTTTGGTTTCCCAGTGCCAGCTTGGATAGATCAGCACCAAGAGGCTGAGGCTGAGCAGTGTGTGCTGCTCGTTGAACTCCAGAGTAGCTCCAGCTGTGGGTGTTCACAGTATTCCTGTCACTGGAGTTCCTAAAAATCAGTGTTTTTCCAGTAGCCAGATGGAAGTTTAGGATACAAGATGAGTTCTCGTGGGAGAACAGCAAAATGCAGCATGAAGTTCTTAAAATTCAAAATGCAGAATGGCGTTCTTAAAATCCAAAATAACTGCAGAGTGAAGTTTTTAAAATTTCCAAAAACCTGCAGAACACAGTTCTTAAAATTCCAAATAACCAGCAGAATGCAGTTCTTAAAATCCAAAATGCCTGCAGAATGCAGTTCTTAAAATTCAAAAAGCCTGCAGAATGTAGTTCTTAAAATTCAAAAAACCTGCAGAATGTAGTTCTTAAAATCCAAAATAACCAGCAGAATGCAGTTCTTAAAATTCCAAAAACCTGTAGAATGAAGTTCTTAAAATTCCTAAAAACCTGAGAACACTGTTCTTAAAATCCAAAATAACCAGCAGAATGCAGTTCTTAAAATCCAAAATAATCAGCAGAATGCAGTTCTTAAAATTTCCAAAATGCCTGCAAAATGCAGTTCTTAAAATTTCCAAAATGCCTGCAGAATGCAGTTCTTAAAATTCCCAAAAACCTGCAGAATGAAGTTCTTAAAATCCAAATAACCAGCGGAATGCAGTTCTTAAAATCCAAAATAACCAGCAGAATGAAGTTCTTAAAATCCAAAATAACCAGCAGAATACAGTTCTTAAAATTCAAAAAACCTGCAGAATGTAATTCTTAAAATTCCAAATAACCAGCAGAACGCAGTTCTTAAAATTCCAAAAACCTGCAGAATGCAGTTCTTAAAATTCCCAAAAACCTGAGAACACTGTTCTTAAAATCCAAAATAACCAGCAGAATGCAGTTCTTAAAATTCCCAAAAACCTGCAGAATGAAGTTCTTAAAATCCAAAATAACCAGCAGAATGAAGTTCTTAAAACCCAAACTGAGAGCAAAATGCAGCATGAAGTTCTTAGGACCCCAGAACAGCACGTCTGCTCTCTTCTCCTCGGCAGGAAAAGCGAGAGTTACTCCACGTCCAGCGGCTCCAAGTCGCACAGCCGCTCGCGGAGCCGCAGCGATTCCCCCCCGAGGCAGTTCAACCACAGCTCCTCGGCCTACAAGGGCTCCAAGGTGCGGAGCTACAAGAAATCCAAGGACTACAGCAAATACTCGGCGCACAAGGCGCGCAAGTCGCGCTCGCGCAGCTCGTCCCGCTCGCGCAGCCGCTCCCGCGAGCGCTCCGACCACTCGGGCAAGTACAAGAAGAAGAGCCACTACTACCGCAACCACCGGCACGAGCGCTCCCGCTCCTACGAGCGCGCCGGGCACCGCTACGAGCGCGAGCACCCCGGGCACAGCCGGCACCGCCGGTGAGCCCCGGGCTGCCCCCCGGGGGGGATCGGCGCTGCTGAGCCCCCAGAGCTGCTCCCGGGGGGGATCGGCGCTGCTCCCGGGGGGGAGTTGGCACTGCTGAGCCCCCAGAGCTGCTCCCGGGGGGGATCGGCGCTGCTGAGCCCCCAGAGCTGCTCCCGGGGGGAGTTGGCACTGCTGAGCCTGGCTGGGGCTGCTCCCGGGGGGATTCCTGCTGGTGAGCCTGCCTGGGGCTGCTCCCTGGGGGGATTCCTGCTGGTGAGCCTGCCTGGGGCTGCTCCCGGGGGGATTCCTGCTGGTGAGCCTGCCTGGGGCTGCTCCCTGGGGGGATTCCTGCTGGTGAGCCTGGCTGGGGCTGCTCCCGGGGGGATTCCTGCTGGTGAGCCTGGCTGGGGCTGCTCCCGGGGGGATTCCTGCTGGTGAGCCTGGCTGGGGCTGCTCCCGGGGGGATTCCTGCTGGTGAGCCCTGCTGGGGCTGCTCCCTGGGGGAATTGTCACTGCTGAGCCCTGCTGGGGCTGCTTCCCAAGGGAATTCCTGGCAGTGAGCCCCCAGAGCTGGTCCCAGGGGGTTTGGCACTGCCGAGCCCTGCTGGGGCTGCTCCCAAGGGAATTCCTGCCAGTGAGCCCCCAGGGCTGCTCCTGGGGGGGATTGGCACTGGTGAGCCCGGCTGGGGCTGCTCCCTGGGGGAATTGTCACTGCTGAGCCCCCAAAGCTGCTCCCTGGGGGGATTCCTGCTGGTGAGCTCTCAGCCTGCTGGGGCAGCTCTGAAGGGAGCCTCTCAAGCTGCTGGGGCAGCTTCCCAAGGGAATTCCTGCCAGTGAGCCCTGCTGGGGCTGCTTCCCAAGGGAATGCCCACCAGGGCTGCTTTCTGAGGGATTTCCCTCCAGCACCCCGGGCACAGTTGGTGAGATGGGGCTGCTTCCCTCCAGAATTCCCTCTGGCACCACTGGCAAACCAGGGCTGCTTCCCTCGGAATTCCCTCTGCCAGCAGAGCTCGTTCCCCGCGGCTTGTGCAGGGTTAATCTGGCTGGTGAACCCCCCCTGGCTCGAGGCAGCAGTTTGTGCTCATCCATGAATCCAAAGGAAAGGCTGACAGGGTGGGAAGTGATGTCAGGACACCCTGTGCCGGGGTGTCACTGTCACCCTCACCCTTGGAGCTCCTGTCCTGCTCCAGGATTTCCATCCCTGTCACAGTGCAGTGTTTGGGGCTTCCAGTCCTGCAGGCAGCCCATCCTTGGAATGCTGAGCCCGGCAGTTCTTCCCTGTGGGACTGGAAAGCTCCTCATCCCCCTGGGAGTGCTTTGGTGCTAACAATGCCCTCTTTTCATGCTGGCTCGGTGATGTTGTACAGGTGGGAGGTGACTTTTTTTTTTTTTTTTAGACCCATTGCCTATATTAGGTTCTCTGTGTATATATATTTTGCAGTGTTACAGTACAGTATGGGAAAATGGCCTTCCTAGCCTTTACACTTTACCCACAATGTAAATAAGCATTTGTTTAATACAGGTGAAGATATCTACGGAAAATTCAAAACTTGAATTCTATCAACAACAAAAAAAGAAAAAAAAAAAAAGACTTGTGTAGAAAATTCTGATAAATGTGAAAGTATTTAGCTCTGTGCATTGAGAGTAGTATATTTTTATCTGTGCAATGCTGTGTGCAGGCCACCAGCTCAGAAGACATTTCCTATATATCCATTTGAAGTGGTTGAAAATTCTTTACTCAGGATCTTTGACACTCTGAAGAATTCATAGTTTGTCAGTCTGCATGCTTGATGAACAGAGCATTTAAAAACCAATTAGCAGAGCCCCACAGCCCAGTACTATCAGTTCTAGTGGTATATCTGAGCTGTTACTCTCATGCTCCCTAATTTCATTAAAGTATTTGATTTTCTATTACATTCCCTTGAGTTTCTTATGAGCTACACCACTTGTGCCTACTCACAAGGAAGGAAACTGGTGCAAAATGAAGAGATTTTTAAACTGTAGTAGATGCAAGACTTGGAATTCAATCCCCTTACCCTTAAAGGCAGGAGTTTTGGGCACCAAGCATAAAATCCCCCATTCCACAAAGATTTGAGGTGGAAAGTGCATTTCTCTGACTTCAGGAGTAGCTGGCAGGTCCCAGCTGAGTTTCCTGAGCTGTGTTTGCTCTGGGCCTCCTCACCTGGGCAAGGAGGAGGAGCTGGGCCTGAGGAGAATCCCATCCCTTGGGCTTTGTGCCACTTCTTGGGGGGTGAAAGTGTTGGGGTGGCTGAACGTCTGTGCTGGGTTTGCTGGGACATTTGGGGGTGAAAATGTTGGGGTGGCTGAACATCTGTGCTGGGTTTGCTGGGACATTTGGGGGTGAAAATGTTGGGGTGAGTTTGCTGGGACATTTGGGGGTGAAAATGTTGGGGTGAGTTTGCTGGGACATTTGAGGATGAAAATGTTGGGGTGAGTTTGCTGGGACATTTGAGGATGAAAATGTTGGGGTGAGTTTGCTGGGACATTTGAGGATGAAAATGTTGGGGTGAGTTTGCTGGGACATTTGGGGTGAAAATGTTGGGGTGGGTTTGCTGGGACATTTGAGGATGAAAATGTTGGGGTGAGTTTGCTGGGACATTTGAGGATGAAAATGTTGGGGTGAGTTTGCTGGGACATTTGGGGTGAAAATGTTGGGGTGGGTTTGCTGGGACATTTGGGGTGAAAATGTTGGGGTGGGTTTGCTGGGACATTTGGGGTGAAAATGTTGGGGTGGGTTTGCTGGGACATTTGAGGATGAAAATGTTGGGGTGAGTTTGCTGGGACATTTGGGGTGAAAATGTTGGGGTGGGTTTGCTGGGACATTTGGGGTGAAAGTGTTGGGGTGGCTGAACATCTGTGCTGGGTTTGCTGGGACACTGAAGAAGTCAGTGCTGCTGCTGAGCAGGGCAGGGTCCCGTGGCTGGAGCTGGCAGAAGTTCACCTGAAATAAAAAGCCCCACATGCACCTGTGTGTGTAAACAGCTCTGAGCCCTTCAGGTGAGTTATGGCTCTGTTTTCTCCACCTCTGGTGACTCCAGCGTGGCTCTCAGTGATCAGAACCTCCCTCAGGTTGGTCCCTGATCTGTTCTGGTGTTCACCTGCAATTCCTCCTGCTCTGGGATGTTCTGCTTGGAAGGGACAGCACTGAAACCTGACTGGTAGAAAACAGGCTTGGCCAGGTACTGATCCACATTCCTCTGATAAATCCCACCTGCTCTTCCCTCAGTAAAACCTCCTGCCTGCTCTGGCCACCCACCCAGGCTTTATGTTTTCCCTAAAAATGGCTCACCCAGCTGTAAATTCACTCTGTCAGAGCTGCAGTTTTGTCAGCAGAGGCTCGGCCACCAAAGCTTTCCCAGCTGAGAGCCCAGAGGATTTCCCAGAGGCTGCCAATCCCTGCTGTGCAAAATTCCAGCTGTGCCATCATCCCAAGCACAAAGGTCACTAAGCAGTTTTAGGCTTGATGGGGATTTAAAAAAAAAAAAAAAAGCTTTTCCAAGCCCACCAGAGCAGTGGTAATGCACAAAGGAAATGGTTCTGAAATGTGGGCAGGATGGTGATGGATGAAATTAAAGCACCTGGGAAAGGGGAGTGTGGCTGTTTGTGAGACAGAAGTTGCTGGAATGGAGCTTTATTTGGAAGTAAAGAGAAAAACAGGTATCAATCTCCAGGGCAGCCTTGCTGCTGGCTTCCTGCCACAGCTGCTGTGTGCACAGGGCTGAGCTTTTCCCCCAGCCTGAGGGAACAGGAATCCAGGCTCTTCCAGAAGCCCCTGGTCAGCTTTGCTCACAGCCAGCACTGTCTGAGGTAGGAGAAATGTCTGGAAGGATTTTTGTCATCTTCATCTCCCCCGGGAATGTGATGTAACATCAAACCTGAGCTATGCAGCAGCAATACTTAAATATAAATAAATCCTGTACATTTTTGGAGCTGTTGCAGGTATTTAGAATTAAACCAACAAAGGGGAAACGAGGCAGACACAGCAGCTGTTTGAGGCTTTTCCACAGAATTTTTCAAAATTACCAAATCTTTGTTCTTCAGTTTCCCAAGTTCAAGGGCAGAGTCTGTCCTTAACCTCTAGAAGGATGAAAATATTTTAAAAGTGTAGTGATCTTTTATAAAAGAAAAGAGCAATATTATGCTTACAGAGCCTTTAAACCTCCATCTCCCAGTTTCTGCACGAGTGTGCAGATGAGTAATAAAGAGGTTATTGATCTGGGAAGGCACACGGGACAGGGTGAGGATGAGCTGAGGGCAGGATCCTGTGGTGATTTCCAGGACCAGGTCACCCACAGTGAGGAAGGGACAGAAATGTGGTGCCTGGCACACCCTAAAAAGCCTCGGCAGGAATGTGAGGAGTTCCAGAAATGGGGATTCATTCCTTCCTCCCTCTGCTTCATCCCCCGTTCAAGAGCTGAATCCTTTCCTTCTGCCCACTCCTGCCTGCCGGGGGGAGCGAGTTCACCCTTGTCCGGTTCTGCGGGGCCGATAATGAGGGGCAGAGGGCTCAGGGGCTGCTCTGCCACACGCAGGGCTCTGAAGTGGAGCAGGGTTTGGGCACCCGCCGGGAGCGGGATGGGCTCGGGTCCTTGTGGGAGGGGGGAAAAGCCAATTCCCGTTCCCCGGGCCGCTCTCTCCCTGGAACCGTGAGGGGGAAAAGCCAATTCCCGTTCCCCTGGCCGCTCTCTCCCGGAGCCGGGAGGGAAAAGCCAATTCCCCTTCCCCGGGCCGCTCTCTCCCGGATCCGGGAGGGAAAAGCCAATTCCCCTTTCCCTGGTCGCTCTCTCCCGGATCTGCGAGGGAAAAGCCAATTCCCGTTCCCCGGGCTGCTCTCTCCCGGAGCCGGGAGGGAAAAGCCAATTCCCGTTCCCCGGGCCGCTCTCTCCCTGCCCCGGATCCGGGAGGGAAAAGCCAATTCCCGTTCCCCGGGCCGCTCTCTCCCTGCCCCGGATCCGGGAGGGAAAAGCCAATTCCCGTTCCCCGGGCCGCTCTCTCCCTGCCCCGGAGCCGGGCGGGGGAGGCGCCGCGGCGGGGGCGGGCCCGGGGCGGCGGGGCCGGCTCCGCACCGCGCAGGTTGAGAACCGCGTGGGCTTAAGAAGCGCCGGGAGCGGAGCGGAGCGGGCCAGGCAGCATGGCCCAGCCGCGCTGCCGCTCCGTGCTCATCACCGGCTGCAGCCGCGGCATCGGGCTGGGGCTGGTGCGGGGGCTCGCAGCCGCCAGCCCCTCCCCGGATTTGGTCTTTGCGACCTGCCGGTACCCCGAGAAGGCGCAGGTAAGCGGGGCGGCGGCGCCGGGGGTCCCCGGAGTGGGGTAAAGGGGTCGGGAGGGAGGAGAAGGCACTTTGGAAGAGCGGAACATCTCGAGCATCCCTGTGCCGGCAGCGAGAGCCCGGGCTGGGATGGAGCCGGGACGGAGCTCCCGGGCTGGGATGGAGTCGGGACGGAGCTCCCGGGATAGGATGGAGCCGGGACGGAGCTCCCGGGCTGGGATGGAGCCGGGACGGAGCTCCCGGGCTGGGATGGAGCCGGGACGGAGCTCCCGGGCTGGGATGGAGCCGGGACGGAGCTCCCGGGATAGGATGGAGCCGGGACGGAGCTCCCGGGCTGGGACGAAGCCGGGACGGAGCTCCCGGGCTGGGACGGAGCCGGGACGGAGCTCCCATCCGGGGCAGGAGCCGATACCGGGCAGCTCTCCGGGGCTGGAGCTGGGGTTTACCGATGACGGGGAGCGTTCCCGGGAGGAGGAGAGCGTGCGGGACACGGCCAGGCAGCTGCAGCATCTCCAACGCTCCTGCCACCCCCCTCCTTTCATCCCCGAGTTTCTCGCTGGATTTGCTGCTGGAGATGTCTGTCCTGTCCTTATCCAGATCTGCACGACCCGGAGCCCTGCAGGGGCAGCCCATCATCCCTCAGAAACCTTTCCCGTGGGAGCAACCCGCCACAGCTTTCCTTCTCTCTCTCTCCACGCGTGTCTGTGTCCCCAGCAGGAGCCGTGTGCCCTGCCTGCCTCCTTTTCCCTGCTGCACTTGCAACAAGTGAGAAAGCCCAGATGAGCAATGAATTAAAGACTTCTCTTAGCTCCCCTCTCTGCTGGGCAGGGCTCAGAGTTCCTGCTGGAAACAGGAGTTTTTGATACCTGCAGCTCGTGGATCCACTTGGTGCCCTCTCTCTCCCATTGCAGCCCAAGTCCCTGCTGCTGCAGCATTTCTGGGACTCCTACAGACTTCTATAGGAGCCTTTTAAATTCAAATTTCACAGACAAAATTTCGCACACCTCTCAAACTTTTGGGGGGCAAATGGCTGGGGGTGATCAGTGACTCTGTGACCAGCAGCGTCACCTGTTGTACGTGCGGGCTGATCTCGGCTCTCCTCGGTGAGGGGCGATTTGGGCAGCACAGAAACTCCCACAGGAACCCATCCCCCTGCTCCTCCCGGAGCTGCGGGAAGCCGAGCCCTCAGCCCTGCCACTGCCCCGAACCCCTCCGGAATGGCCCAGGCATTTGGAAGGAGAATTGATACCCACAGCCCCATTCCTGCATCTCCCCTGTCTCCAGCAAGGCAAAAGGTAAATTCCAGAGGGAAACAGAGCCCCTGTGTCCGTTCCTTCTGGGGGATTTGGTTCCTTTCACACAGATTGTGATCACACCGTCCTAGCAATAAACCAAATGCAGCAACTCTGTTTACTGCTTAGCTACAAAAAAAAAAAAAAAAAAAAAAGCAAAACAAACAAAAAAAAACTCTAAAAGGTGGTGCTCAGGATGTGGGACAGGGTTGGCCAGGTAACAGCTGCAGGTCCTTATGAAACTGAAGGGAAAGATCTTCATTTTTAAAAAAAGTCTCCAGCACAAAGGTACATTTAGGGTATTTCTGAATGAAAGTGCAGAGAAACAGCCCAGCAAGGCTGGGATCAGGTGCACAGCTCCCTTTCAGGGCTGCTGCTCCCTGTGGCTCCCCCCGAGCCCCTCCTGGCAGCACCTGAGCAGAAATGCACTCCATTCTGTTCTCTTTTAACTGCTGTTACCCGAGCTGGCACCGCTCCCAGCCCTATTTCCTACGAACGATTGCACAAGAGCCGGGTGTAGCAGTGGCACAGGAAAGCAGCAGAGACATCTGACCTGTGCTAGATCAAAATCTCCCTGCGTGGTTGTTTGTCCTAAAGCTGCTTCAGCCACTGCTGAGGGAGGTTTTTTTCTCTTTTTCACCAACTGGCCCCTGTGTTTTTTCATCATAATAGTCTCGGATCCATTACATGGAGAAGTGAAATGGTTCCTTCAGCAGGAAGAGCTTCCTAGGAAACATTACACGGGCAAATCTCAGCACAAATCATCACTTTGGGTTTGGGTTTTTTGGGTTGTTTTGTTTTGTTTTGTTTTGTTTTTGTGTGTGGCCAGTATTTAAAAATCTGGAGCAAAAGGGCTGTAAACCTGCACAGGAAGATGAAACAGCCTTCAGACAGTGCAATGTGTCTGGGAAGAGTCTGGGTCACTCCTTGCTGGTGGGAGAAACCTGGAAAGCCTCTGGCAGGGTGTCTCCTGTAGGCAGGAAACTGGCCAGGAGCCACATTCCAGCAACCCCACTGGGGATCCTGCCGGCCACATGGGGTGCATCCTGAGCTTTCTTTATTTGTTAGGGGGGCAGGTTTTGTCCTTGGTGGATCAGGGTGGGTTTTTGTTCTTTGTAAGGACCTCTAGGCCATGTGCTGTGCTTTGGCAGGACATCAATAGAAACCTCTGCAGTCAGCTGAAAGCAGATTTCTAACAGATGGGTTTGGATACTCCACAAGGAAGAGAAATCCTTACTAAAGGTATTGTAGTGGTTTCACCAGCATTATCTGCCCCATCTGCAATGCACGGAGCTGGCACAAAACTTTCTGACCCTCTCAGGGTGTTCCCACTGGTCCTTGGGGCTGGCAGAGGGCAAGAACAGACCTGCTCCAGCCTCCAGCACTGGGAATCTCGGTCATGGCAGCACCAAATTCAGCTGCTGCTCTCAAAGCTTGGCTCCAGCCTGGCAGTGCTGCTGAGTGTGGCAGGAAAGGCAAAGGTTCCGTGATTTTCTTGTCGTTTTTATTATTTTTTTTCTTTCTTTCTCAGAGAGGAGCCTTTGCTGCCACTGCATTTCCAGTCAGATTTTGAACACTCAGAGTTTAGGCTCATCTTGAACTCCCAGAGTTTGGGTTCCTGCTCTCCAGGGATTGGCACTGCAGGCTCAGCTTGGGGCACGTGAAATGGGCTTGGCCCATCTCAGATCTGTTTGTGGGCTGTGAAATTGAGGGAATTTTTCTTTCTCTGCACACCCGGGTCAGTGCTTTTTCTCTTGGCAGCAATTCAGGTGGTCTAATTTTGGTTTTTCCCCTTGGCTTTTTGTTGCCCACACAAAAAATCCTCCTTGGTACAAGTGAATTGTCCCCCACTTCCTCTCCTGCATGAGAGGATGAACCTGGAGAACGGCAACTTTGGACAGTTCCTATAAATTCTGCTCTCCTCTGGTTTGGCAGAGCAGCATTTTCCCGTGGCAGAATGGAGATGGGCAGAGCTTAAATGAAAAGGCTTTTAAAAAATAATCCAATTTTTAGAGGAAAAGTGATTAAATATGCTTAGCTGCTGGCAAACACAGTTCCACATTGGGCAAGAATCTCTCAGCAGAGTGATGACTGAATATTTTGGAGCCCTCCAAACAGTGGACAGAGAAGAGCCCCTAAGGACCTGCTTTTCCAAAGATGCTGGGGAATTCTGACTCTGCTTTCCTCTCTTCACCGGGAAAAGCAGCACATCTCCTGTAACTCCCTAACCTTGGGGTAATGCGGAACAGCTGCAGGCTTTTGCATGTGAGTCTGTGCTGGCAGAAGTTGTGAAAACTCGAGCTCTGGGGCTGAGGAGCTCCTAGGTGGCCTCCCCAGAACATTTGCCTAACAAATGGGCTGCAGATCACACGATAACGCGCAGCAGGCCCGCAGGCAGCCAGATAACCACTGCCCCTCCTGGAAAAGCATCATCGGAGACTCCTCCAGCCGCGCTCTGATCCCAGTCTGCCTTTTCTTGGGCTGCTCCAGCGCTGACAGTGGGAGCAGCTACAAATCTCCTAGGAAATAATCCTGATGTCCTGTTTTTGCTCTCCAGATGGGCACAACCCCAGTGCTGTCGTTACCAGGGAGCCAGCACAAGCTGGAATTCTCCCCACACTCCTCTTTTCCTTCTTTGCTCCTTCCTCCCCCCATCCTGCTTTCCCATAAAAGAGAAAACTCTGCCCTAAAGGACTGCGCTTAAAAACGGTGCAGCCCCTGGGGTGCCCTGTGTGATGGGAGAAGGAGGAGGTGGCCGTGGGGTGAATAAATAAAATTAAAAGTGCCCAGAGCTGTGGGATGTGCACGGGAGCATCTCCCGCTCCTCCTGCTCTCCCCAAGCCCCAGCGCGTTCCCAGGTGAACAAATCCCTCACTGCTCGAGTCCTCTGCAGAGCTCTGGGAAGCTTCCAGGGCTAAATGCGAAGTTTCCCTTGCTCTGAAGCAGATTGGGTTACAAGCTGTGCCCGTTCCCTTGTCAGCCTGTCTCTGTCAGGTTTGGGGCTTGTTTTCCCCTTTAACACGTATTTTAGCCATGTGCTTTGCAACTGGGAAGAGCAGCTGAGGGATCTGTGCACCAGATATATCAGGCAAAGGGGGCATTTCTGAATATATATCAGGCAGAGGGGGCATTCTTGAAGTCTTTCTAATTTTGGGTTATTGCAGAGTCGTTTTATTTGATTTTATTTTTTTTCTGGAAGTGTTTTACACTTCCTACAGCAGCGAGGTCTGGTTTTTTCTGGAGTCAGAGAGGGCTGTGGGTCAGGGCAGTGCTGTGGAAGCTGTTCCAGGGCTGAACGCTGAGCTGGCTGTACACTGTGATACTGAAAAGCTGTCTCAAAGGGACGCAGAAAAATGGGATACACCTCTGGCTTTGTCCCGAGTGCAAGCAGGATGAGGTGAAGGATACCCAAGCACCTTTAATCTGCCCGCAGGCTGTGTTTGTTTGGCTTGATTGCTTCCAACTGGCTGAATGGGGCCAGGCCCTTTCCAAGAGCTGTAACTGAAGTGGATAATGCTTTCATAAAGAAGGCAAAGTAAATCTTGCTAAATGACAAAGACAACAAAACATTCCTGGTTGAAATCTAGCAATAAATACCCTGCGTGCTGAGGAGTCTGCCTCTGGAGCCCTGAGTGCCAGAGGATCTTGTTTGAATCAGAATAGGCTGACTCTTTGTTAATCGTAATTAAAAATCAGCAAGCAGGAAACAACAGATGCTAATCAGAGTTTAATTCTCGTCTTGGACTGCCCACGAGTTGATTCTCAGGGGTGATTGTTCAGGTGCAGAGCAGTTCTACAGCTACTATGCTAAATAAACACAGTGCTAGGGAGCTGTGTTGTGGCTTTTTGTTGGGTTTTGTTTGTCTTGTTTGTTTTTAAATTATCTGTCACAGCACACTAATTAAAAATGCTTTAGCTGGGATATGTTGGCTGTACCTACGTGTCTCAGTCCTCCTTTTCTCATTTTCCTTCTAGTCACAGGAGGGGGAAAATAGGCTTTCCTGCAACTTTTAGATGTTCTAACTGGATTTTTCAGCTTATATCAGGTGTAACATTCTCGAAGACCAAAGCTGTCTAGATCAGCTTTGTGCCTGGGAGCTGCTTCTCAGAAATTTAAACCCCTGAAGTGGGAGTCACTTGTTAACTAAGTAATTAACTGGAAAACCCATTGAATTTTAAACCTAATTTGCATGCAGCTATTGTAATTTCATGCTATGTACTGGAGAATGCTTCAGTTCTTAATTGAAAATATTGCTTGCTCACTTCAGAAGCCTCTCAATGCCTGCTGCTACTCAGAGCAGCTCCTGCCTTTCAGCAGGAGCTTTCTGTCAGAGAGTAAAGCATATAAATAAATGAACTATAAATAAATGGACAAACCTGGAGAAGGCAGAGCACTCCTGGAGTTTATTATGCTCTGAGTGATACTGTCAAACTGAAATCCAGTGACAATCCAAAGGCACAGAATTCCTGCAGGCCTTGACACAGCAGAGCTATCGCATCAATAAACAAGACAGTGTGTTCTGGGCCTTTAATTTATGGAAATCTGTCCCACCAAGCCCTGTCCAAAGCAAGGAATGTCTTCTGGTTTTGTGCTTCTGACTTGTTTTTCCTTCCCACTCCCCTTAATAGCCTTAACTGCAGTTGTAGATTGGCCTCGGTGGGAGAACAAATCTCCCAAACAAGCCTGGAGAGAACCCTGCAGGCTCTGATGTGAGATAAAAGATGTGATCCATTATGGTTTGTCAGAGGACACCGAGTCCCGAAAGTGTCTCCAAGGGGCAGAGAAGGATTCTTTCCAAACCTGCCCTCCTGACCCCTATTCCCAAAGGGCTCCCAAAGAAAGGGATTTGCTGGGGCTGGAATGTTTGGCCAGGTTGCTGTGTCTCCTGAACATGACTGGGGATATGGAATCCATCTGTTGTCTTTGGCCACGCTTCCCACTTGGCTTCATGGCACAGAAACCTGAGTATTCCAGCTGGGCCCATAAATCCAATTTGGACACACTCTGTGCAGCCGGAACAGCGCAGAGCACGGATTTCTGCAGGAGCACCAGCCCGCCGTGCTGACAGGCAGATGAGTGAGCTCCAGCAGGGAGGGAGTTGTTCTCCTGGACAGTGGCTGTGCCTCAGACTGATTTCTTGGTGGGCTTCACCTCCACTTACAAGAATTGACGCTAACGAGGCTGCTGGGGAAACGAAATTCCCATGGGGAAACTGCTGGGGAAATTTTCCTGCAAACAGGAATTTCAAATGGCTTTTTAAAAGCACTCATGTCCAGCACTAGCTGAGCTTCAGGAGAATTTCCCTTTTCTTACAGAACTGGGGAGGCACTGGATTTTTACTGGAATGCTGAGAACTGAGCACTAAAACTGAGAAATATCCCACTAAAAATCCAGCACGCTGGAGTCTGGACTAAGCAGGGGAAGAGTCCAATTTCCTGATCTGCCTCTTAGGAAAGCTGCTCAGCAGGCTGGAAAACAAAGGAGAATCTCTGCCTTCAGTCCAATCATGAAAATATTTCAGTTGCAATTCTGGAGGTGCAGAATTCAAAGTGATTCATGTAATAGCCATGGAGATATACATATATATATATATATATATATATATATATAAAATAAAAATAATTCTTCTTCCTAGGAACTGCAGCAGCTTAGCAAGCAATACAGCAACATCAAGCTCCTGCAACTGGGTGAGTAAAGGGCTTTACTTCTGGAATTTCTTCAGCTTAGGTGAGTGCATCTTAAAAAAATTGGTCTCCTGAGTGATCAGTAGCTGGACACGATCTCCAGCAGCTGAAAACCATCTTAAGATGACACTGGGGAAATGTAATTCAGTAAAATCTGTGCATTTTCACCTGTGTGCTGCCCAAACGTCCCCACTGAGCCTCAGCTTTGGTGTGGCACGGGTTGTCTCGTGCCAGGCACACCCTGCACTGCTCACACTGGGGCTCTTCCTGCCTCCTCTGTGCAGATGTGGTCTGTGAGAACAGCATCAAGAAAGTGGTCAAGGAAGTGGAAGAAATTGTGGGAGACAAAGGGCTGAACTGCCTCATCAACAACGCTGGCATCAACGTGCTCGCCTCGCTGGAGGAGGTCACAGCCGAGACCATGCTCACCATTTATGAAACCAACACCGTTGCCCAGCTGATGGTCACCAAGGTGAGGACTGGCAGGGATGGGCTTCATCTGGGGCTTTTCCACAAGAGAGCTGGGCTTGCCCAGGTATTCATCCCCTTGGAGCTGCACAGAGACAGCTCTGACGGGGACCTGCCTGTCTGGAGCTGCTGTCTGTGCACCTGGTGTGGGGTCACTTCGTGGCAGGTGGGGACAGCAGGTGGGCAGAGGAGGCTGCTGGAGGAAAGTCTCCTCTGGCCACTGGGTCAGAGGAGCCATCACCACGCTGTGCTGGTGGCACAGAGCTCTGCTGGGATTCCTGCTTTGAAGGAGGGAATGATCCAAATGGCCAAATGAAAGCAAACTCTGGTTTTCACAGGCGTTCCTCCCGCTGCTGAGGAAGGCAGCACAGCTGGGCACTGGCATGGGCTGTCACAGAGCTGCCATCATCAACATGTCCTCCCTGGCTGCCTCCATGCAGCTCGTCCAGGCCAATGAGATGTTCCTCAAGGTCTATCCCTACAGGATAGCAAAGGTTTGTGGGCTGCCCTGGGCTGTGCTCCCTGGCTGAGGGCAGGTAGAGACCGTGCTGACCGTAGGAAGGGGTGCAGCACCTCTGTGGACACAAAAAGTGTTCTTGTTCTTCACGTGGGTGGGAATGGGAGCTGTGGAACACTGTACCTGGAGCAGCCTCTGGAGAACAGGCTCCCCAAATCCCTGCTCTGATACAAATCCCGGGGGATTTGGCATTCAGGGAAGAGCTGATGCCATCGAGGGTGGGTTCCATCAGCTGTGTTCCAAGAGAGCAGGCAGGAAACTCAGCAAAAGGTGTGCTGACCTGTACGTGGTGATGTCACTTAGTGACAGGTGGGATTTTTAGCTTTCTCACGCCCAGAGATTGAGTTTGTACAGATAGTCAGGATCACACATACAGTTTCTCCTACACCACCTACTCATAAGCTGTTAAACGCTTGTTTTCCCTGTTCAGAAGTAAATGAATGTTTGTGTAGTGATTAGTGCAGAAAAACACAGTCCTTATGTCAATATTATTCTCCTCACAGCTCCCGAGGTGTTTCAAATGCTACTTTATCTTCCATTACAATTCAGTTTCGTTTTTGGGCAGTAAGTTTGTGGTGGTAGAGCTCTCAGAGTTCCCAGAAAGTCTGGATGAGTTACTGAGAGCCTCTTCCTGCCCCTTGCTGTGCCGGCAGGGTGGAAGGGAGGTGCCCGCCGGCTGGGCTTGAGGAGGTGCTCGAGGCTCATCAACAGCACATTAATTGGTGGTTTCCACTCCTGCAGACCGCACTGAACATGATCACCCGGTGTCTGGCTGCAGACCTGAAATCAGACGGAATTCTCTGCATTTCCTTGCACCCAGGCTGGCTTCAAACAGACATGGGTGGAAACATGGTGAGTGCCAGCGCTGGAAATGTGACCCCCGTGTGCTGTGACACACAAAAATACATCCCCTGCATTCCAGAGCGTCCTTAAATGCATTTAATTCTCTTCTGCAGGATATTCCCAGTATTGACCTAAGCTTGATTCATTCCAGGCTCCCATGCAGGTGCAGGAGGCTATCCCAGGTATTCTCTCTGTTCTGGACCGTCTCGGTGAAAAGGAAAATGGTTCTTTCCTGGACTGGCAAGGGGAAACTCTGCCGTGGTAGAAGTGCACAGAACTCTCAAGGAACAGCTCGTCAGTCACAATTGAACCTTGCCACTCCTGTCTGTGTCTCTAGGGGGTTTTTTTTTACACGCTTGTTGAAATAGCCAGTCTGCCACTCAGCCTCTCTCTAGGTGTATTTGGAAAGCAAAGTGGCTGAGTCTTTCACTTGGTGTTGCTACTGCTCTGCTCTAACGCTTCCTGCAAACACTACTGTGCTCTCGGTGATGGGCATCTCCTGGAGCCCTCTGAAATGGATTCAAACCTGCACGTTAAATCCAGGGGCTGCTGCTTCCTTTCCACTTCCAAACCGAAAGTGGCTTCTGGCTCTTAGCAGAATGAAATTACCTGACCTCAGAGTAAGGCCAGAGTAGGCTGTCAGGTTCCAGTATGCTCAGTTACTTCCAGGAAAAAAACTTTGATTTCCTTTGTTCCTAACTGAGCCAAGGCTGAAATTGCCCAGCTCTGAACCAAGGGAATTTGGTACTTCTGTGAATTCCGTGGCAAACTCTGAGTGTGCCCAGGTTGCCAGTGTACACCAGGCACTTGCTTTGCTCCCAGTGGGTGACTAACAGCCTGATACGGGGGTGGGAATGTTGTTTTGTACATAAACTTCTGAAATGTCTTCAATAAAGTCTTGATTAAACAAACAGTCTGTTTAGCGAACTGTTTACTTCATTTAATTTCTCCTCCATAGGTTTGTCTTTCCTGACAAGGGAACTTTACTCTTAATTTTCAGGAAGAAACTCTAAGCCACGTTAACCTTTCAGGGTAGTTGGGTTTGACACAGTGGGGTGTTACCCAAACCAGAGCCAGACCCTTGTTCTGGTCTGAAATACTACAAGCAGCTGGTGAATAAATCTCTTGTGCTCTGGCTGAGGTAGGTACAAAAGCAAAAAGCTCTTTGAAGTCTGGGACTGGCTTCAACATCCCTCCCTCATGCCAGCTGATTAGGCACTTTCATGCTGTGCCAAGATGGTGGGTTCCTGCGCCGAGAAGAGGAGACAAACAACAGCCAGGAAAGGGGAGAGGACAGGTGTGGCTGTCCCTGGACAGCGGCCACCGACACCAGCCCCCAGATACAGACAGGGGAGGTGGCAGGGAGAGGTGTCTGTGTGCCTTCCCTGAGCCCTGCATCAACAGGGACAGGCTCACTGTCACAGCATCACAGAATCCTTCAGACAACCACAGAACCCGTCACAGCATCACAGAACCCTTCACAGAACCCTTCAGACAACCACAGAACCCTTCACAGAACCCTTCAGACAACCACAGAACCCTTCACAGAACCCTTCACAGCATCACAGAACCCTTCACAGAACCCTTCAGAGAATCACAGAACCCTTCACAGAACCACAGAACCCGTCACAGCATCACAGAATCCTTCAGACAACCACAGAACCCGTCACAGCATCACAGAACCCTTCACAGAACCCGTCACAGCATCACAGAACCCTTCAGACAATCACAGAACCCTTCACAGCATCACAGAACCCTTCACAGAACCCTTCAGACAGCCACAGAACCCTTCACAGAACCCGTCACAGCATCACAGAACCCTTCACAGAACCCTTCAGAGAATCACAGAACCCTTCACAGAACCCTTCACAGCATCACAGAACCCTTCACAGAACCCTTCAGAGAATCACAGAACCCTTCACAGAACCCTTCAGACAACCACAGAACCCTTCACAGCATCACAGAATCCTTCACAGAACCCGTCACAGCATCACAGAACCCTTCACAGAACCCGTCACAGCATCACAGAATCCTTCAGACAACAACAGAACCCGTCACAGCATCACAGAACCCTTCACAGAACCCTTCAGACAACCACAGAACCCTTCACAGAACCCTTCACAGCATCACAGAACCCTTCACAGAACCCTTCAGAGAATCACAGAACCCTTCACAGAACCCGTCACAGCATCACAGAACCCTTCAGACAACCACAGAACCCGTCACAGCATCACAGAACCCTTCAGACAACCACAGAACCCGTCACAGCATCACAGAACCCTTCAGACAATCACAGAACCCTTCACAGCATCACAGAACCCTTCACAGAACCCTTCAGAGAATCACAGAACCCTTCACAGAACCCGTCACAGCATCACAGAACCCTTCACAGAACCCTTCACAGCATCACAGAACCCTTCACAGAACCCTTCAGAGAATCACAGAACCCTTCACAGAACCCGTCACAGCATCACAGAACCCTTCACAGAACCCGTCACAGCATCACAGAACCCTTCAGACAACCACAGAACCCTTCAGAGAATCACAGAACCCTCCAGAGAATCACAGAACCCTTCACATAATCACAGAACCCTTCACAGAATCATTCAGAGAATCACAGAACCCTTCAGAGAACCACAGAATCCTTCAGAGAATAACAGAATCCTTCACAGAATCCTTTACAGCCTCACAGAACCCTTCGCAGCATCACAGAATCCTTCAGAGAATCACAAAACCCTTCACAGAATCCTTCACAGCATCACAGAATCCTCCCGAGAATCACAAAATCCTTCACAGAATCACAGAATCTTTCAGAGAATCACAGGGGGCCATGAGGGACCATGAAGGGCCACAGAGGCCCATGAGGGGCCGAGCCTGGCACCTTGAGGAACCTGAACGGCTGTGAGGGACCATGAAGGGCCATAAAGGGCCGTGAGGGACCATGAAGTGCCAGAGGCCCGTGAGGGGCCATGTAGGGCCATAAAGGGCCGTGAGGGACCATGAAGGGCCACAGAGGCCTGTGAGGAACCATGAAGGGCCACAGAGGCCCATGAGGGGCCGAGCCTGGCACCTCGAGGAGCCCTGAACGGCCGTGAGGGACCATGAAGGGCCATAAAGGGCTATGAGGGACCATGAAGGGCCATAGAGGCCCGTGAGGGACCATGAAGGGCCATAAAGGGCCGTGAGGGACCATGAAGGGCCATAGAGGCCCGTGAGGGACCATGAAGGCCCATAAAGGGCCGTGAGAAACCATGAAGTGCCACAGAGGCCCGTGAGGGGCCGAGCCTGGCATCTCGAGCAGCCCTGAACGGCCGTGAGGGACCATGAAGTGCCACAGAGGCCCATGAGGGACCATGAAGTGCCACAGAGGCCCATGAGGGACCATGAAGGGCCATAAAGGGCCGTGAGGGACCATGAAGGGCCACAGAGGCCCGTGAGGGGCCAAGCCCGGCACCTCGAGCAGCCCTGAACGGCCGTGAGGGACCATGAAGTGCCAGAGGCCCGTGAGGGACCATGAAGGGCCATAAAGGGCCGTGAGGGACCATGAAGTGCCACAGAGGCCCTTGAGGGACCATGAAGGGCCATAAAGGCCCGTGAGGGACCATGAAGTGCCACAGAGGCCCATGAGGGACCATGAAGTGCCACAGAGGCCCATGAGGGGCTGAGCCCGGCCCCTCAAGCAGCCCTGAACGGTCGTGAGGGACCATGAAGGCCTATAAAGGGCCGTGAGGGACCATGAAGGGCCACAGAGGCCCGTGAGGGACCATGAAGGGTCACAGAGGCCCGTGAGGGACCATGAAGGCCCATAAAGGGCCGTGAGGGACCATGAAGGGCCACAGAGGCCCGTGAGGGACCATGAAGTGCCACAGAGGCCCGTGAGGGGCCAAGCCCGGCACCTCGAGCAGCCCTGAACGGCCGTGAGGGACCATGAAGTGCCACAGAGGCCCGTGAGGGGCCGAGCCTGGCATCTCGAGCAGCCCTGAACGGCCGTGAGGGACCATGAAGGGCCACAGAGGCCCGTGAGGGGCCGAGCCCGGCCCCTCGAGCAGCCCTGAACGGCCGTGAGGGGCCATTACCGGCGCGCGCCGGCAGGGCGCGCTGCGGGCGGCCGGAAGTTCCGGTGGCGGCGGGGCCGGTGGGTGATGGCGGCGGTGGCGGCGGGGCCGTGAGGGGAGGGCGAGAGCGGCGGCTCGGGGGCTCCGGGCGGACCCCGCCCGGGGCGGGGCAGCGCCGGCAGGGCCCCGAGGGCTGAGGGGAAGGAGGCGGCCACTCGGTGACGGCCCGTTCTCTGGCCGCGCGGCTGCTCCTCCCGGCCTTAGGGAGCAGCAGGGCTGTGCCAGGGAGCTCGGCTGGAGTTGCCGTGTTTTTAAAGTTAAAACAGCCGAAGCTTTAGTAATAAATCGCCTCCGGGGCTCAGCTGCCCCTGTGCTTGACCCCCACAGACTGAGGGTAAAACCAGGAGGATGTTTAGGGTCTCAGCCTGTCTTTCGGGGATGTGGGGCTGAATACGCAAGGTTTTTTAAAGCTGCATGATTTCATTACTGAATAAATGTTCTTATTTGAACAGTCATTGCTGGCTCTGCCAGTGAACAAAGAGAAACAAAATGTTAATATCAAGGCTGAGTTCCCAGTTACTGAAGGCTTCGAGAATTGCAGGTAAATTGGTATTGTGTGACCAAGTTTTCTGTTTGTTTGGGTTTATTTTCCTGGGGTAATTGGGCTCCTAGAGGGTTCTTTTCTGCCAAGCAGTGCAGGAGAGAGGAGGCTGGTGTTGAGTCAGTGGTTGTCAAATGTTTTAATATTTCTGATTTATTATGTAAGTATGGTGTGGCTTTTGTTTAACATCTTTTAACCTCAGGAGAAGATTCCTTAGCAGCAGAGAGGTTTGATACAGGAAACACTTCCTTACCATCCCAAATTGATTTTCCATCAGAAAACACAAGAACATTCCTCTAAATGGAATCATGGAAGGGTTTGGGTTGGATGGGACCTTAAGGACCATGGAATTCCAAACTCCTGCCGTGGACAGGGGACACCTCCCAGTGAAGGGGAACCTTAAAGACCATGGAATTCCAAATGCCTACTGGGCAGGGACACCTCCCACTGAAGGGGAACCTTAAAGTCCATGGAATTCCAACCCCTTCACCTCCCAGTGAAGGGGAACCTTAAAGACCATGGAATTCCAACCCCTTCACCTCCCAGTGAAGGGGAACCTTAAAGACCACGGAATTCCAACCCCTTCACCTCCCACTGAAGGGGAACCTTAAAGACCACGGAATTCCAACCCCTTCACCTCCCACTGAAGGGGAACCTTAAAGACCATGGAATTCCAACCCCTTCACCTCCCACTGAAGGGGAACCTTAAAGACCATGGAATTCCAACCCCTTCACCTCCCACTGAAGGGGAACCTCCACCCTGCTCTGCCTGGATGATTTGGGCAGCTTACCCAGTGAAGTATAATATATTTTTAACATGACAGCACTGTAGTTAAAAGTGAAAATTGAAAATCCTTCCTTGCTTTTCTGCTGTCGAAACAACTTTTGTGTTTCCCTTTATTAGCCTGCTCTGGCCAGAGCTCTCTGGCGGTGTGAGAGCTGGGCAGAGCTTTTCTCTGGAAAATTCTGCCTTTTTAAGTGCAACCCCTTTCTCCCAAAGGCCACCTCTTGCCCAGGTCAGTGTCGTCCTTCCTCTGCTGCCGCTCTCCGTGCGCACGCTACAGCACCCAGCCCCCCAACACCAGCGGGGCCCAGCCCCAGCAGTGGCACACGCTGGACCCTGAGCTGGAGGAGATCCTCATTCCCAGGAAACTCTCCATCAGCCCCTTGGAGAGCTGGCTGACAGTGAGGTACTCCCTCCCCAAAGCTGAGGGGGCTCAGGAAGAAGCCAGCCATGAAAGCCCGCAGCCCTCTGAGTGTCCCCCTGCTGCTGGGACAGGGGATGTGGAGGAAGGAGGGGGAGCTCTGGGTGACAAAGTGCAGTGCAGGAACGTGCTGAAGATCCGCAGGAGGAAGATGAACAGGCACAAGTACAAGAAGCTGCTCAAGAGGAGGAAGTTCATCCGCAGGAGGATAAAGGAGGGGCGCAAGAGGAAGCGTCAGGTGAGCTCAGGGGAGGGGGAGTTCCCTGACAGAAATGTGCCCACACATCAAACCAGCCTCTGCGTAGGTGCTGGTGATGGATTTAAGTGGATTTAGGGAAAAAGGAGCTTGAATGAATTCAGCTTTTAGCCTGAAGCTGTGCCAGGGGAGGGTCAGGTTGGGCACCAGCAGGAATTTCTCCATGGAAACGGTGTCCAGGCATTGGAACTGCCCAGGGAGGTTTGGAGTCCCCATCCCTGGAGGTGTCCAAGGAATTCCTGGATGTGGGGACAGGGTGAGCATCAGTCACAGCTGCACTCAGTGATCTCAGAGATCTTCCCCAGCCTCAGTGACTCTGTGATTCCAAACATAAATGTGACCATTGCTGGGCTTAATTTTTCTTCCAGTTTACAAATGTGTGTGATTAATGGAGATGAGTGTAGTATTTGTGTGAAGGAGGAATTCATGTGTCTGCCCTGGATCAGGGAGACTGCTTTAATCTTAATTTCTCCCCTGTCTTGCCAACATCCTCAAGTGCTTCTTATTCTATTTTTTTTTTTAATATAGAAGCCTTTTATTTCCTTTAATAGAAGGGGTGAGGGAAGATATGGGGGTTTGTTCAAGCTGGGGATGTTCTCCTTCAGCACTGCCTTTCTTGGGATATAATTTAGTTAATTCTTTAGGAATTCTCACCTTGCCCAGATGCAAATTAGAGTTAATTTTAATTCCACTGCTTCAGATTTGCAGTGAACTCTGAAAGGTTAAATCCTCTTATTTTCCGTACCATTTCTTTGTCCACCTTCTCAGTTTTCCTTGCACAGGACTTGTAAAATGATACTGCCAAAATCCCTGTGCATTTTAATGTCTTCTGATATATTTTCTGCCATAAAATTCAATATTTTGACACTTAAAACCTTTGTTTCCTTTGTGTGTGTTACACCTACACTGTCCTTGGGACACTGGGCAGTGGCTGTTGCTTCTAAGCTGTGTTACCATTTTTTTTTCTTTTTTTCTTTTCCCTATTTTAGATAAAATTTGAGAAAGATTTGGAGCGCATCTGGAAAAAAGCTGGCTTGAAAAGTGCTCCTGCAGGGTGGCAAACCCCCAAGATCTACCTGAGGAGTTCCAAGCGATAAAAAAAAAAACCACCTATCACAAATTTTAACCTGCAATTGTAATTAAAAAAAAAATATTTAAGTATGTCAATGACATTTAACCTTTTTCTGATTGTGATGAAAATAGTAGGAAGGAGTTTTCCAAGGACAAACTGGCAGCTTTTCCTCCCCAGAGGAGAGGTGTGAGCTTTTTTTTCTGCTGTCCTGTGGTCATTGCTGAATTTCTGAAGTCCCTCTTTGAGATGAGACTGAACCTAAGAAAAATCAGCTGTGGGAGATGGGATCAGTGGAAGAATTCCTGTTGTTTATATGGCACAAACCTTTGGGAAAGTTCTTTTCTAAGCTGCTTTCTTTCACAGCCTTACTGCAGAAAGGTTGGGGTTTTTTCCTAAGAGTTGTGGTGGGGTGGGAATTGGATCAGAATTCCAGGGAATTTACCTGCAGGAGCTGTTGTTGTCTCTTATGTGGAGCCTTGGTGTGCCTTGGGCACATTTATTTTTGTGTTCTATTTTGTGCTAATAAAAAATGGTTATTTTTTTTGTCTTTGACTGACCCCTGTCATGTAGAACATCCAGATATTGGTCAAAGTAAAAGCTCAGAGTTAATTATTCATTAACTACAAAAACTTTTTGTGCCTGAGAAAAGCCTGATAAAATCAGCTGTTTTTGCATGGTTGAAGAGAGTTGTGAAAGCTGTGAAAAATACAGGTGTTTAAAATAAACCCTGACAGAGGACTTTTTATCTGGGTTCTGCTTTGGGTTCTGCTTTTTTTTGGGGGGGGGGTTGAGGCAGTTCTGGGTGGTTTAGTGTGATTTAACTTTTGTATTTTGGCAAAGAGATGGTGTGGGCTGATGGGGAAAAGAATGAGCTGGGAAACTCCCTGAAAATGATTCCATTTTTTTTCTGCTAGGAGAGAATAAACTGAAAGGGAGGAAAATAATCTGTGGAAATCATTGCTACACAAGGTGCACTTTAGGACATCCTGAGCCACAGCTTCTCTGGGTCTTACCAACCCCTCACAGGCAAGAATTCCTTCCTAACATCTTCAATCTCTCAGGATTTGTGTTTTCCATGTGGAAAAAACTCTGTTTTACAAGGCACTAATCAGGTTTCACCCCCCCAGGGCTGTGTCAACTTCAATGTTCTTGACCACAGGATGGAATTTGAATCTCACTTTACTGAACAGAGAGGTGGAAAATGCCCCTGATTTTCTGTAGAGGGAGCACGAGTCCAGGATATACTCACAAGGAGCTGCTCTTCCTCTCCAAAATATCTGCATCCCACTGAATCTGCACACTTAACAAAGCTTTATGTGCATGTGTAGCTGTGGTAACAAAAAAAAAAATAAAAAGCTGCAAACAGGAAAGCTTTGACTTAAAATTCCCCAAATAGTGAAGATTTCCATTATTAGTTCTGAGAGGAAATGGTTGAAAACCAGACAAATTCATGGTGTTCATTACAGAGCTTGGACATAACTGGTGAGGTATTTTTATGTCACTCATTGGGCTGGAAAGATCCCTAAAAATTGGAATATAAATCTAACGTCTGTCATTTTTCCCTGATTTTGGATCCTATGCAGGCAACAAGCTCAGCTCAACAGAAGAAATTCAGGAGTTTTCTCTCAGTGGTCAGGTTTGGCTGGAATGAGTTGGCTCTAAAATAGGAAATCAGCTGAGTTGGAGGGGATGAAAACTCTGAATTTTATTTCTCTGAACCAAATCCCACTGCAAATATGGAGGGTGTTGCCCCATTTTGGAAAGCTCAGAGCCCAGCAATGTGGTGCCAGTGGCAAAAATACCATTTCTTTTTAATGTTAGCAATTAATAGTTCCTGGCAAAAAGGATTTTGGCTAACCTGGAGAGCAATGATTCTTACCAGAGTAAGAACTAAATACATTTTTAAGAGTATTCTCTAGAAAATGTGGTGTTCAATAACATCAACATGGATTCTTGAAGTTTTTTAGAGGCTTCTGGACATAAAATAAAAGTTATTTCAGCCACAAATAAATCCAGTTTAACTTAAAAATGCATTCCAGCTGAGAATCAGGCCTGAATATGGGAAGGGGATAAATAGGAAATAAGTTTTTTCCTAAAAGTCTGCATCAATTTCCAGTATTTTACATAACTAGAAAATTGCTGGGTGCTCCATGGTGGTAGAGGTGAGGTGTTGGAAATGACAGGAGACTTTTAGGATTAAAGCAGAAGCAGGATGATTTATGGTGCTGCTGGGAAGTACAAAATTAATTCCATTTTTTTTATAAAACAGCAAGCTCTCTATTCCAGTGCAAATCAGGACGTTTGGTCCCTTTGGTAACAAGCATTGAAACCAAAGTGGGTGGGAAGTAGAAACATTTAAATTGTGTATAAATTGCAGGAGATCAGCAATTGCTGCCTGAGTTAACCCTGTGATGGTCTGGGCTGTGCAGAAGAGATTTCAGCTCCTGGGCAGCCACTCTCAGGAATATTTTGGGGTGTTGTCTCCCTTAGTTTTGGCTCATTAATTCAGTTCCACTCTGGGTTCCTCATGGGCTTCTCCTGCTTCAGGGACCTGATTCAAACCAGGAGCTTGTAAAGGCACCAGGGGGAAAACACAGATTTGAGGCTGCTTGTAGGCAGGCCAAAGGTTTGAGAATCCTTAAATCCTGGAGTGTGTGCTGCAGACTGAAAGGATTTATTCCCAGTGTTTTCAAGGATGATTTTTTATTCCCAGTGTTTTCGAGGATTTCATGTGGACAGGCTGTGGGATGTCCCTGGCTGCACACAACTGGAGCAACAAAAAGAGAAATAAAGAGAAATATTCTTCTGTTGTATTGGCTTCTGATAGCTGGTGTGCCTAAAACCAGGTTTTTTGGAGCATGTTTTGGGTTTTTTTTTTGTGTGTGTGTGGTTTATTTGGGGTTTTGTTTGTTGTTGTTTGTGGGGGTTTTGTTTGCTTGGGGTTTGGGTTTTTTGTTTGTTTGTTTGGTTTTGTTTTGGGGTTTTTTGACATCAGAGGGAGAGGACAGGGGTGATGCCTCTTCCTTTTGCTGCTGGAGGATTTCTCTGCAAAAAAAAAAAAAAAAAAAAAGAGTTGTTCTGATATTTGATATTTTTATTGTGAGAACAGTTCTTTCTTCCAGTAATAGGCTCCAGTCTCAAAAGGGAGTAAATCAGCCAATATCAGGGGGTGTTTATAGCATTTGGTGCACAAAACACCTTTCAGGGCATTAATAGGACCTGAGTACCATTAATAATTAATAAATGTCATAATTCCTGGGCAGGAGCAGTGGGTACCTTTACTCTGGTGAGCTCATGCCCTGTTAAATGGGGCACTTTGGTGTGAAAAACCAAAATGTTGGTGTGCATTGGCTCCAGGAGCTGTGACCTGCTCCTCCTCAAATCCTGGAGCCAGCTCTGCTTTGGTGGCACTGACCCCTGATCCAGAGGTTCCAAACTGAACAAACCAGGCTTGTCCCCACCAGCTGAAAACCTGGCTGAGGTGGAATTACTGATCTTCCAAACACCACCTGGGGCTGCCTCAAATGCCATCTTTTCTTTTCACCATTCATGCTGTTCTCTGGTTTCCAGGAAAACATCCTGCTTTGGGGTCATTTGGGATGAGCCTCTCCAAAAATAACAGCACTCTGTACCCAGCCTGGAGCATTTGCAGAGCTGAAATGGGTTTGAAAAGTGGTTTTTTGGTGTTTTTTTTTTTTTTCCCTGCTGCTTTTTAAATAAATAAATAAAAATATCAATAACTGTAGCTGCTGTAAACATCTGAGGTAGTTTGGAGCAAACACAGGGTGCTGGTTTTCCTGTGGAAGAATCCATTCTTGCTTGACTTTCCCTACAAAACTAAGGAATAAAACTGAAACAAGGAGTTCTGTGAGTCAGAGAATTTAAGAAAACCAGCTGATACATCACTTTTGTGTCAAATCCCTGATTTAGGGATTTTTTTGGTTTTTTGTCTTGCTCCTTGCATGGACACTAAGAACTCTAAAAGTGAGACTTGTCCCCCTTGAATATAGCTGGAATTTTCTGCAAAATAATGGGAAAAAAGGAGTTGGAATGGGCAGTGGCACCTTGACAAGGCTAAATGGAAGTGGCTAAAATTTGGTTTGAAGTAGAAAACATGAACTATTGTTTAAAAATGAGTTTTTTTTTACTTGTTCAGTAATTGTGGCTTGGTGCTGCTCAGGCAGGTGTTGTGCTGAGGGAATGTCACTGCCTTTGGTGTGTCTATGTCAAGAGAAAAACCATTCCTGGAAAACTTTGGAATTCCTTTCTCACTTGTAAAATGATTGGTGTTAATACAAGGATGTGGAATTGTGAGCAAGGAGTTGGCACAGCAGGTGAAAAATTAATAGTGTGGGATTTTTGTGTTTTAGGGGAATTAGTTCATGGTAGGATGATCTGGCTGAGTTTTATCACCAGCCAGTGAGGAACTGGTTAAAGCTGAGGGCAAAAAGAGGTGGAAGAAATGGAGTTGGAGTCAGCAAAGTGTGAGCAGCAGCACGTTACTCACCGGCCACACTCCCTGCCTGAGTCAGGGCTGTTTCCTCAGGGAAAAAGGGTTTGTCCTGCTGTCAGCACGGGCACTGCCAGGCCAGGGGGGCACTGCCAGGCCAGGGGGGCACTGCCAGGCCAGGGGGGCACAGCCAGGCCAGGGTGACATGGCACAGCCAGGCCAGGGTGGCACAGCCAGGTCAGGGTGACAGGGTGACATTGGACAGCCAGGTCAGGGTGGCACTGCCAGGCCAGGGGGGCACTGCCAGGCCAGGGGGGCACAGCCAGGCCAGGGGGGCACTGCCAGGCCAGGGTGACAGGGTGACATTGGACAGCCAGGTCAGGGTGGCACTGCCAGGCCAGGGAGGCACTGCCAGGCCAGGGTGGCACAGCCAGGTCAGGGTGACATGGCACAGCCAGGCAAAGATGGCACAGCCAGGCCAGGGTGGCACTGCCAGGCCAGGGGGGCACAGCCAGGCCAGGGTGACAGGGTGACATGGCACAGCCAGGCCAGGGTGACATGGCACAGCCAGGTCAGGGTGGCACTGCCAGGCCAGGGGGGCACAGCCAGGCAAAGATGGCACAGCCAGGCCAGGGTGGCACATCCAGGCCAAGGAGGCAAAGATGGCACAGCCAGGCCAGAGTGGCACAGCCAGGCCAGGGTGACATGGCACAGCTAGGCCAGGGTGGCACAGCCAGGCAAAGATGGCACTCCCAGGCCAGGGTGACATGGCACAGCCAGGCCAGGGTGGCACAGCCAAGCCAAGGTAGCATGGCACAGCCAGGGTGACATGGCACAGCCAGGCCAGGGTGGCACAGCCAGGCCAGGGTGGCACTGCCAGGCCAGGGTGACATGGCACAGCCAGGCCAGGGTGGCACAGCCAAGCCAAGGTGGCATGGCACAGCCAGGGTGACATGGCACAGCCAGGCCAGGGTGGCACAGCCAGGCAAAGATGGCACAGCCAGGCCAGGGTGGCACATCCAGGCAAAGATGGCACAGCCAGGCCAGGGTGGCACAGCCAGGCAAAGATGGCACAGCCAGGCCAGGGTGGCACTGCCAGGCCAGGGTGACATGGCACAGCCAGGCCAGGGTGACATGGCACAGCCAGGCCAGGGAGGCAAAGATGGCATAGAGAGGCCAGGGTGGCACTGCCAAGCCAAGGTGATGTGGCACAGCCAGGGTGACGTGGCACAGCCAGCTGGGATCTGCCCAGCAGCACCCGGTGCATTTCCACCTTGTTCTGAGGGAGAAATTGCATTTCCACCTTGTTCTGAGGGAGAAATTGCATTTCCACCTTGTTCTGAGGGAGAAATATACATTTCCAAACTGTTCTGAGGGAGAAATTGCATTTCCATCTTTTTTTTTCTGAAGGAAAAATAGGGATTTCCACATTGTTCTGAGAGAGAAATTGCATTTCCACGTTGTTATGAAGGAGCAAAATGGATTTCCACATTGTATTGTGGGAGAAATATGCATTTCCACATTGTTCTGAGGGAGAAATATACATTTCCAAACTGTTCTGAGTGAGAAACATGCATTTCCACATTGTTCTGTGGGAGAAACTTACATTTCCAAACTGTTCTGAGGGAGAAATATGGATTTCCACCTTGTTCTGAGGGAGAAATTGCATTTCCCCTTTTTTTTTTCTGAGGGAGAAATAGGGATTTCCACATTGTTCTAAGAGAGAAATTGCATTTCCACGTTGTTATGAAGGAGCAAAATGGATTTCCACACTGTTCTGAGGGAGAAATTGCATTTCCACATTGTTCTGAGGGAGAAACATGCATTTCCAAACTGTTCTGAGGGAAAAATATGGATTTCCACCTTGTTCTGAGGGACAAATTGCATTTCTACCTTGTTCTGAAGGAGAAATAATGATTTCCATATTGTTCTGAGGGAGAAATTGCATTTCCACATTGTTCTGAAGGAGAAATAGGGATTTCCACATTGTTCTGAGGGAGAAATTGCATTTCCACATTGTTATGAAGGAGAAATAGGGATTTCCACATTGTTCTGAGGGAGAAATTGCATTTCCACATTGTTCTGAAGGAGAAATAGGGATTTCCACATTGTTCTGAGGGAGAAATTGCATTTCCACGTTGTTATGAAGGAGAAATAGGGATTTCCACACGTGGTGTCATCCCCAAAGTGGAGTGGGAACTTTCTCTTGATTTCTAAAGGGGGCAAACCAAGCAGCACCCTGGGGTTTTTTAGCTAAAATTTTGGTTACCACAGTCCTCTTGGGTTAATCCTGGGCAAATACACTTTTCACACAGACTACCCTTAAAAGCTGACCAGGCTCCATGTTTATGTGTCTAAATTTGGCAGCAGGATTATACTGCATTTTGGAGAGCAACCTCCTTTCACCCAAAGTATTTTTATTTTTAATGGAACGGCCTGCAACCCTGAGGTAAATAACACAACTCTGGGAGGCACCTTTGAGCACCCTCTTCAGGACCAACCCCTTAATTTTCCCACTCTTTTCCCATTCATTTCTGATCTCAAAATAAGCTGGAACCCCACTGCTTCATTATTTTAGGCGGGTGCAATGGACGGGCTGCAATTAGTGTCAAAACTTCTTGGTACCAGAGCTCTGTTCCCACGTGCACAGAGGCCACAAAATGTGGTTTGAGGCACAAAGGGGACACTAAATGTCACCTCTCAGCTCCTGAGAACTCCCAGAATTTTCTCATTCCTCACAGGAATGAGCAGTGCTGGGTGCTTGTGGCTTGAGCTTTTCCTATCTGGGAGAAATTTGACTTAATGGTGCCTGTTGGAGGAATGAAATTCAGTTTGAGCAGTGTTGGGTGATTGTGGCTTGAGTTTTTCCCAGGTTGGAGAAGTGAAATTCAGTTTGAACAGTGCTGGGTCCTGTGCCTTGAGCTTTTCCCAGTTTGGAGAAATCTGATTTTATGGTGCCTGTTGGAGGAGTGAAATTCAGTTTGAGCTGTGCTGGGAGCTGTGCCTTGAGCTTTTCCCATAATGGAGAAATCTGATTTAATGGTGCCTGTTGGAGGAGTGAAATTCAGTTTGAACAGTGCTGGGTGATTGTGGCTTGAGTTTTTCCCAGGTTGGAGAAATCTAATTTAATGGTGCCTGTTGGAGGAGTGAAATTCCTTGTGCTTTTCAAGCTGTGCCTTGAGCTTTTCCCAGTTTGGAGAAGTGAAATTCAGTTTGAACAGTGCTGGGTCCTGTGCCTTGAGCTTTTCCCAGGTTGGAGAAATCTGCTTTAATGTTGCCTGTTAGATGAGTGAAATTCCTTGCACTTTTCAAGCTGTGCCTTGAGCTTTTCCCAGGTTGGAGAAACCTGACTTTGTGCTGCCTGTGGGAGGAGTGAAATTCACTTTGTGGTCAGGATTTGTGGTGTGGTCAGCATGCTCCAGGGGTTTGGGAGTGACCTGGAATACTGGACAGTGGTGCAGGATTTTTGGACACTTTTCCAGCTCAGTTGCTTCTCCCTTCTTTTCCCCAGAACTTTGTGTAGGATTAACAACTTCCACGTAAAATGCCTCAAAATCTGGAATGCCAGAGGATGCAAAATTCCTGCCCCTTTAGAGATGGGACCCAGGTCTGGTGGCTTCTCTCTGGAATTCAGAAAGTGGATGAGGAACAGCCAGGAGCTGCTGCTTTCTCCCCCATTTCTGGGGACATCCACGGGGGCTGAGCAGAGTTCAAAGAGTGATTTGATGCCCCAGCCATTTCCTCCTGAGCCTCCTGCTGTCTGCCAGCTGTCAAATTGGCCCAGGGCTGGGGATCCATCCCCCAAAGTGCAGCCTGCTGGATTCTTTGTGGATTTGGGAAAGCTTGAGATGCTCCAGAGCCACATGGGAGTGAGTCAGTCCCGTGTCACGGCTTGGACACTCTTCTGTCTCAGGCACTCCAGCTTCAAAAGTTGATTTTGGGGGAATCTTCTGTATGAATTTAGAAGCTTTGAGAGCACTCAGTTGCAAGTGGCCCTGAAAAAAAATCCTGGTTTTTTTTAGGAAAATGCAGTTGCTGGCTGCTGCTGTGGACCTTAAGGAAGGATTAACAGATGGAGACACATGAACAGAGCCACTCCTGGAGTTCAGATTGCTGTCACTCCAACTCAGAGCTGCACATTCTTCCATCCCCTCATGCTTCATGGAGGGATTTGGACCTGTTTTTTCTTTAACATACTTTAAAGAAAAGTATGTGTTGAAGGCACCCCTGGCTCTCAGAACAGACTGGGAGATGAGTACTTAATAATTTAAATGAAAGAAAAGGTAGAAAATATCATTTCACTGGGGTAAAGAAGCAGCAGGTAGAAATGACTCCTGGTTTCCCTAGGGAATGGGAATCCTGGGAAGATCTGAGAGGCAAGAGGGATGAAATGGGACCACTGGAAAGTTAAAAATGAAGATTCTTCCCAAAATCTTCCCCAAATCTGTGCAGCTGGTCCAGGTTCTGCTCCCAGTTCTGCCACTGCTCTGCTCTGTGAGTTGGGGTGACTCATTTCCTCTTGTGTTCCGCGGCTCCCTCCTGCTCCTGTCTGTTTAGATTCCAAATTTTTCCTACCAGGAGCTGCCTGTGCTGTGTGGGACAGACCCAAGTGTGCTGTGACCAAGAGAGAGCCTTGCACACATCAACGAGGGACCAGAAAACACATTTAATGTGATATTTTTTTAAACAGCATTTAAATTGAAACAATCATTGCAAGTACTTAAAATTAATTTTTTTTTTACTAAAATTATTTTTCTAGAGAAGTGATTTTTCAGATTTACCTTCATACAGTTTGGTCATGCCAAAAATATTAAACTTAACAGAAAACTATAATTTACACCTGCTCTGTGACTTGCTGCTTTGTGTCTCTTTTTCCATCCCTGATTTATTTGCTGCCTGTTGTTTTCCCATTTCTCCTTGGTCAGTTGTTTTTTTTTTTTTGGGGGGTAGCTTCTGTCTGGAATAAAAAAAAAAAAAGAAAAAAAAAAATCAGTGTTGGTTTCCTGGGCAATTCCTCTGTTTTTGTAACTGGTTTTTATTAATGCTTTTGAGATGAATCCCAGGAATCTGAAGCTTTCCAGCCAAAGAAGGTGTTTAAATTTTGTGCCATCCAAGGGTGCTGGAATGCAGGGAGTTTTGGAGATGCCTTGTGGGTGCAGACAGAGCTCTGTGACCTGCTCCAAGCACAGCAGAGCTGGAAGAACACACAAACCCATGGATCAACGGGAATAATCCACGCAGCTGGAAAACCCCGGATGCTGCAGTTTAACTCCTCGCTTGGGCACATCCAGGTCTGTCCCAGACAATCTGCACAGCTCGGCATTTCCATCTGAATAAACTCCTGCATCCCTGGACACGCCCATTAATTAATTTCTGCTCCTTGGGTTATAGGGAAGTGGAGATGGAAGGCAGGAGGAAGTTGAGGGGCTGCCTGCAAAGGACAGCCCCAAACCCACCTGCTGCTGTTCCTATTTCTCTGGTTTTGCTTCAAAACGAAGCCTCAGGCTGCACCAGGGGAGGGTCAGGTTGGACATCAGGAGGAATTTCCCCATGGAAAAGGTTGTTAAATGTGGGAATTTAACACAGGGAGGTTTGGAGTGCCCATTTTGGAGGTGTCCCAGGAATTCTCAGAGCTCTGGGCTGGGGGCAAGGTGGGGATTGAGGCTGGACTCAATCTTGGAGCTCTTTTCCAACCTCAGTGATTCTGTGAGGTTCTCTGAAGCTCTGGGTGTTTTACTTACCTTTGAAACAGACCTGCTTTGAAAGAGAATTTGTAACAACCTGAAAGCCACGTGGGCTTTTTGTGGCCCTTTGGTTGTGATTCAGCTCAGTCTTGGAGCTCTTTTCCAACCTCAGCAACGCTGGGATTGAGGAGTGCTTGGGCACAGCATGGCAGCGACTGCCAGTGGGGCATTTCTGTGAATTTCACCTGTCTCTGGCTGGTATTTAATGTTCTCATGATAATTTTTTTTTTTTAATTCACCACAGCCTAAAGGTGTCAGAGCTCTGCCTTGCTCATCCTCCAGCCCACGTTTGCCCCAGCTACTTTGGTGGCTGCATCTCAGGCTGCTGATTACAGTGGATTCCAGTGAAATGAAACAAAAAAAACCAACAACATCTGGTGAGAGCATCACCTTGTCATTCTGGCTGTGCCCTTCAGAGAAGGCAAATCAGGGTTTTTGTGTTTGTGGCTGGGGAACAAGCAGGGTAATGCTGGGGCTGAGAGGTGCCTGGCTTGTTCCAGCCCTGCAGTAATGACAGGCTCTGCTTGGCAGCCCTGTCATTGTGGTTGGCTTTCAGTTTTGTCCTCTCAGTTCACAGTTCTTGCTCTAAACTGGATTATTTCAGGCTCGCTTAAGGGGTTCGTGGCAGCTGCAAGATTTGGTTTCAAGAGAAAAGCTTTGCCACCAAGTGAAAAATCAAAATGGTGTTGGTGTAAATTAACCCTGAACTGCTGTGCCTTTCTTTTGCTGTTCCCATGCAAAGTTATTTTTTTTCCACATTTTATTTTGAATTTTATTTCATTTTTCCTTGCTGCCAATTAGCTGTACTCTTGTACTCTTTATTCCTAAGCTGTAGAATTCCCTACTACTTTTCTGTTCCAGGAATTTTATCCTTTCTTCTTCCCATGAGTAGGTATTTTCTCCTTTGATCCTGGTGGAACGCTCTGGGTCCTGTATTTAAAGAAGCTGTTGATGATAAGCCTGGAGTGCTGACAAATCCTGCACACAAGGCCTTGTACTGTAATTTGTGTCAACAGATCATTAATGCTGGCATTCCTTTTTAATTCCTGTATTTATGGCTGTGAAGATGGGGTGGAAGGGGCCACTTCCACTCCTGTTTCCCAGGGTTAGTGGCTCTCAAAAATTGCACTAAAGGATGCAGAGTTCCCCTTGCCATCAGACATTTTTTCTCGATCTGATACTTGCTCAGTTTTTCTGGCTGCTGGCCTTCAGTTTGGATTTATTGCGAAGTCTCTCAGTGCAGCCTGAAAACAAAAATGGAAAAAATGGAAGAGATGGGGAGGAGGAAACTTCCTGACATCCAACACTTCCCACGAGCCAATTACCCTCGCGACCCTGCACTTTCAGCAGGGCTTTGTCCACCTGAGTCGCTGCTTTAGATCTGAATTAGGTGTGAAACACCGATTTTCTTTTGCCACAGTGAAAAAGAGGCGACTCTGGGAACAGGGGAGCCTTTCTTCTGCTGCTGACCTGATCTGCTGGCAGGTGCAGAGCCTGCAAAACCCCTCCTGCTGCTGCTGGAAAGTCCCTTTTCCTCGCCTGGATGAAATTGCTTTCTCTGGTCAGGATTTGTGGTCAGCTGGAGATGAGCAGTGGGCAGCCAAGGGATGCTTGGTATTGGGAGAATCAACCCCAATTCCCCTGGGAGTGGGGAAGGAGAAAGGCTGGGGAGCACTGCTCAGCTCAGAATGGAGAAGCTGGTTAAAAATTCAGCTCCTAGACCAGGAAAAATGTTGACACAGCTGCTCCTCCAGGATGTCTTTGGAGTAGCAAAGCCCCAGGAAGCAGGGCTGGCTGCAGACTGTGCAGGATTAGAGAGGGGACAGACAGATATATATATAAATATATAAAAAATAATTATAACAACCCCCTAAATGTGTCCCTTTCAGCCCCTCTGTGAACCCCACAGAAGCTGCTGCTCTTCCCCTGGGTGATTTTAGGAGACTTCAGCCTTGTTCAGCCTGGACTTGGCTCCTTGCAGTCAGGAAATATCCAGTCCATGACAGCAGCAACCACAGCAATCTGCTCCCTCCCAAAAACCCTGCAAGGCAAGGGGCAGGCAGTAACCTCTGCAGTGCCACAGCTGGGAGGCAGAAAAGTGGGAAAAAAAACTGGGAAAAAAGTGGGAAAAAGGTCCTGCCCGTGGTTGGGAGGGACCAGGGGAAGGAGAAAATGCTGGATTTGCTGTCTGTTAGGTGGGAGCAGCTTTTTGCCTCCCAGCCAGGCATTTTCCAGGCTGCTCTGAACACAGCCTGGGTTGGCTCCCTGATGGAGAAAGGCTCGAGATTCCATGGGATTCCATGGGATTCCATGGGATTCCATGAGATTCCATGGGATTTCATGGGATTCCATGAGATTCCATGGGATTCCATGGGATTCCTGGCCCAGCAGCTGCTCTGGACCAGTGCTGTGGTTGTTGTGACACCTGGCACAGGTCAGGGACAGGGGAACAGGAGTTTTTGCTGCCTGCAGGTGGTTTGGGACTGGAATAATGGGAATTCCTGAGGCTGGCAAAGAGAAGCTGATGGGATTGGGGTTGCAGCTGGGCTGGATTTGTTCATATCCAGGTGATGAGGGTGGGAACGTGGAGGGAGGGGCTGTTCCTATCCCATCACCCCCAAATCTCCTCACTTCAGAAAAATGTCAGAGTTGGAGTTTCCAGGGAAATTTTTGTTCTTATCTGAAGATTATTTTAGTTTTTTTCCCTAACCAGTTCTCTGGATCTGTCTTGGACAGTGTGGAGTTAACAGCAAGCTTTTTTTTTTTTTTTTCATGGTCATATTATCTAATAATAATAATAGCTTCAGTTTCTTGGAATTTGTTTGGAAGTGTCTGGTTCTGTCTGATGTTGGAGACAGGATCCTGGATTGGGTGAAGTTCTGATCTGGATGCTCCCAAAGTTTCCCTTGTTGCAGTGTGTAATTATTTAAATGTTTATTTAGGAGGTTGTTTTAATTATAATTATAACACTCTCCTCTTTCCTGAAACTCTTCCCCCTCTGGGATAGAGGGAATCTATTTTCTGGTAGAGAGACAGAGAAATGTCAGAAGGAAAAATTCAAGTGTGGCAATTAAGTTTATCCTCATGATCCCATGGGAAGGCTCCTGACTTCTGTTTTTAAGTTCTCTTGTGGAGTCCCACAGACATTTAAGGACAGTGAGTTTTAATTCCCTTTCTTCACTTGATGATTAACTTAATTGAATTGTAAAATCCAGTAAATCCAATCCACTAAATGGTGTTAACCATAACCTGACAACAGCATGTGAGAAAACAGAAAAATTGACCATATTTTAATTTTCCTCTAATATGTAATTTTACTTTTAATATCCTAGCAGCAGCTACTCTATTTCCTATTTTATACTCTATTTCCTGACTTTATACTCATTGTAATTTTCCTGTAAATACACGGCCCTTGCTTACAAATCACAGGACAGGGTAAATATTGTTTTCTAGGTTGTCTTTGGAGACTGGAGCTGGAAGTAAAACCATATGAGGAGATCAGAACCCCATTGAAGGCAGCAGAATAAATCCAGTCTGGGGGAGTGTCAGACAAAGGCAGGAACAGCTGGATCAAGTAAAGCCCGAGGAAAATTGGTTCCATCCCTAGGGGGAGGGAGAAAGATTTGTTTTGTCAGCCCAGAGCTGTGTGGGACCAACTTCAGCCGATGAAAGTTTGATGTCAGAGTGAGGGAGGGCTCAGAAGGTGCCAGAGGGAGGGGAAGGAGGAGAGGGCTCCGCAGAAAGTGAGGGAAGGGAAGGGAAGGGAAGGAGGTGGGGGGCTGGAGGTGGAGTAATCCTGCAGAATCTGAGCTGCTGTCCTCAGCTCTGGGGATGTAAATTGATGAGGTCATAGTGTTTTCCAGTTACAGAAAGGAAAGTTAAAGAAAGAAAGAAAAAAAAAGCCTTCAGCTTGTTTTTCAAGAGAGGCGAAAACTCCGAGAAGCTGAAGAAATGGAGCAACTTGTAAAACTCCTCCTGTGGCAGATTTTGCTTCAGCAAAGTAAGCTCTGAGCTGCTGGTGTGGTGTTACTTGTTTTTATTTTGGCTGCACGACGGGGCTGGGGGTTGGCTACAAGATTTTGAAGCGTTATCTTTGTAAGACTTTGTTCAGATTCCTAAATTTGCTCTGTTTTCATCTGGGGAGGAGAGGGAGTCGTAGGTTTCCTCTCTGCTTTGTGGGGAGAGAATGGAAAAATGTTTGAGGTTGTAGGAATTCTGTTCAGCATGTTCTGTGCAATTTTTTTTTTACCTATCAGCAAATTCAAACCCAATAAGCTTGGCTGTGAGTACAGCAAAGCTTTCAGAGTCAGATGTACAGGATTTATTTTTTTATGTTTGAAGAAGCAGAAACAGCTGAGGGGCTCTGTGCGTGAGGGTTCAGATGGAGGGGAAAAAAGGATGTGTGGTTTTTGGGTTTCTTTTCCTCTTGTCAGCATAAAGACAGACACAGGATTCACTTTTGGGTAGCAAGGTGCAAGAAAGGAGTCAGAAGTGAGGAGCAGAAACTTTTTAGGGGCTGGTGACCCCCTGCTCTTCCCAACCCAGTTAAAAGACTGTGGCTGACACCTGAGCCCCTCAGTTGCTCAGCACTGAGGTGGAATAAGGTGAGGAGCTCTCCCTTTGGTCCCTAATTAATCCACTTTCCATGTCACCACGGCATTTCTGCAATGCCCCGAGGCGAGGTTTAGGAATTGGCAAACGATGGGATCGGTCATAGGGACAGAAGGGTTAAAGTGGCTCAGAAATGTGGGGTGTGGGGTGGGTTAAAGAGGAGGAGGAGGAGGAGAGCCCACAGTTGTGTGCTCCAGAAGCACCAACCAGTCCAGCGACTCCCAGTGAGGTTTGGCAGAGCACCCAGGGCAGGAATAGCAGGTTGGGCTGCTGCAGAGCCAAAGGTCCCACCTGAGCAGGGGTGATCTCTGACAGAGCTTCAGGTGCATTTTGGATTTACCCGGATGCGCTCCTGCCAGCCCTGATGTTTGAGCTCACCCAAACCAGGCTACAACTCAATAACGAGGATGAGAAGGGAGGGAATCTGTGCTCTGAGGAAATCTGTGACCCCTCCTGCAGAGGAACCACTCCCTCAAGTGTTAATGTCTCAGGGAGGAACAGCTCCGTGTTTGGAGTGGCTCTACAAAACCATTCCGTGGGCCTGCAGCCAAGGGGAAGCTCACAAGGCAGGGGAGGCTTTCTAAATTCAGCTAAAATCCCAGAAAAGCTGGGGCAGATCTCTGAGGGATCCTGTCTGTGCCCCAGGTGGGGATTGGTTCCTTGTAGAGACAAAAAGTTTTTCCTTTCTGCAGAGGCAGCACATTCCTGCTCCCTGCATGTTCCTACCTGCAGGCAGTGCAGGAATTGTTGGGGCTGGATGGGTGTTTAAGGGCTCTGACATCTTTTGGGAAGTGGGAGAGTCTGCTGCTGGGAAAGTTGTCCCAGGAAGCCTTTAAAAATAAACAAACACAGAGATTTAGAGAAAATCCCAGTTCGAAGCCTGGCTTGACCATCAGTGGGCTTTGAAGGGAAATTCTGTTTTAGTGAAAAGCTGAGTCTTGCAGGCTGGCCAGGAGGTGAATGGGAGAAGTTTAGGAGGAGCTGTTTTGCTCATCTCTCTCTTCCAGATGAGCCCAGATGTTTCTCCTGGGTGGGTTTAGAAAACCTGGGCTCATTTATGTCACTGTCACCTCGATGCTGCTGCACCAAAAGCCATCAGGGCCTCTCAGCCCCCTAAAGGAGCCAGGATGGAGCCACTGCCACTCCCCGGAGGGTTTGGGGACAGCGTGGTGGCACAGGCTGCTGCTTTTCCCATAATTGTGTAATGACCCTACAGAGCCCATTAAGCCCCCTATAAACAGAGGGATTTATGGGAGAAATGAGGAATCTGGCACACACAGATCTGGGGAAGAACATGTCCCTTTCTGTTCTGGTTGTTTTTCACCCCCCAGTATGAAACAGGAGCTCAGAGGTTTCAGCAGCGCCAAGCTGAGCAGCAGCTCCTGTGTTCCCAGGAGGGAGTTCAGCCCAGGATTGTTCAGGCAGGACTCAGGGGACAATTTTCTGTCCTTGTCTTGCTCCAAGGACAGAGCCTGGAGAGCTCTGAGCATGTCACACATCTTTCACAGCCCCGGCCTTTTGCTTCTAGTTTGCCCACAGTTTTTTTGTTTTTGTTTTTTTTTTTTTTTTTTTTTTTTTTTTTTTTTTTTTGTTTGTTTTTTTTTTTTTGTGGCTTAATTCTTCACATGAAAAATGGATGGGATTCAAGAAGTAAGAACTGGCTCTGCCTTTTACAAGGGATTAAGAAATCATTTTCCAGGCTGCTTTCCTCTTCTTCTACAGTGGGACCACAGAGTATCTCTGGGATCCTGCTGACTCAGCACAGAACGTGTCAGGGACAGCACAGAATTGTCTTTTGTTGGTGTTTCTTTTTTTTTTTTTTTTTTTTTTTTGTGGTTACATCACCCAGAGAAGACAAAGTGATTCTCCATCCCATGGAACTTGAAATTTTAAAATGAAAGCCACAGTTGAGTCCTGTGTTGACAGCTCTGGGTTTAGAAGCTCCAGCTCCTGGAGGCCTGTGAGGACAGAGGTCAGAGCTGTCACCAGGTGCATGAAGACTCTTTGGTTTCACACTTGACTCACCAAAATTCCAGCTGGTCCCAGTGCAGCAGTTCATGGACTGACACCTTTACTGGGCTGTCCTTTATCTCTGCTCAGAAATCCCTGCTTCCAGCTGCTCCCAGTGCTGCCTCCATGGGCTGTCACCATTACTGGGTTTGTCCTTTATCTCTTTCCAGCTGGTCCCAGTGCTGCCTCCATGGGCTGTCACCTTTACTGGGCTGTCCTTTATCTCTTCCAGCTGCTCCCAGTGCTGCCTCCATGGGCTGTCACCTTTACTGGGTTTGTCCTTTATCTCTTCCAGCACAGCCCAGTGCTGCCTCCATGGGCTGTCACCTTTACTGGGTTTGTCCTTTATCTCTTCCAGCTGCTCCCAGTGCTGCCTCCATGGGCTGTCACCTTTACTGGGCTGTCCTTTATCTCTTCCAGCTGCTCCCAGTGCTGCCTCCATGGGCTGTCACCTTTACTGGGTTTGTCCTTTATCTCTTCCAGCTGCTCCCAGTGCTGCCTCCATGGGCTGTCACCTTTACTGGGTTTGTCCTTTATCTCTTCCAGCTGCTCCCAGTGCTGCCTCCATGGGCTGTCACCTTTACTGGGTTTGTCCTTTATCTCTGCTCAGGATCTGCTGTGCCATAAAATCCCTTTTAAAAGCAGGGTTTGGTTGCTCTGCTTGTCTCACACAGCAGGGTCCCACAGCAGAGGGAACCCCAGATACTGAGAATTTTAAGACTTTCTGTGCTGAAAGGCACAAACCCTCAAGGGAACACTGCATTTGACCTAAAACCATAGAGAAAACTTCCAAAATTGAAGAACAGAAGTGAAATTATAGGTCTGTCGTTTATTAGAAATGTGTGACATCACATAATAGAAAACATAGAGATTAAATTTTAGAATATAGTAATACATATATAAAACAAGATAAAAGTTTTAGAACAGTAGCTAATCCTTCTTCACCTTCTTCTTCATAAATTTAGAGAATAGATAATTTAATAAATAATTTAATAGATAATTTAGATAATTTTATAATTAGACAGAAAAGTCCACATTACAATTAATTAGATATCGAATTAAAAGAGAAAATCATTTAGGTGCCATTTCTTAATTAAATAGTTTTTCCTTAAAAACCTTATAAAAATAGAAACAGAACTATTTTGTAGCTTATTGGTGAAATACTACAAAGCTCACAACTTGTAAAACTATAATATAGACACTGAAAAGAGAAAAGGGCTCATTCCTCCTTCCACTGCTGCTCTCTGCTCAGGTTATTGAAGGTCAGTTGTTCAAAATCCCATTTTCTCCAGGCGTGCAGGAGATCAGAGACATCCCAGATTCCTCAGATTTCTGAGTGATCTCATTTACAGCTCTGTCAAGTAAGTCTGAGCCTTACCCAGGAGCTGATGGATGTGTGCAGATTTCCAGCATGGCTGGGGAATCAGAACAATCAGTTCTTCCTTCTTTGCCTGCTGGAGTTCCTGTGCATTTTTGTGAAGAGTTATCCCTTTTTTTTTTTTCCCCTTCTAGAATTTTGCTGCTTGGCTGCAATGTCACTTTTTAAAAAATTATTTTATATTTGCACCGTTTTGTCAAACTGTGGATGATATCCTAGGGCAGGTTCGGAGCCAGAGTTTCTGCCCAGACTCAGTGTGTGCACACACAAAGTGAGAAACCCTTTCTCTCTAAACCTCTCTGGGCTGAGCTCCAATATTTAAGCTCACCTCATCTAGGCTGGCTTTTGGGGTGCTCAGTGGCAGCCCAGCTTTGTGTGGCAACAGCCAGCAAGTCACAAATGCAGTCTGTAAAATGCAAAATATAAAATCCACAGGCTCTTCCCCTGGTCCCAACAGCAGCAGCATCTCCTGGTCACTGAGGGGCAACACCTTGGAATGACTTTTTGAGGAAGCCACAGCATTCCTGCCCTGCTCCTGGCTGAAATTTTAGGAGTGGAGGGGAAAAGAACCCACAAGACATCAACTTTTCTTGTCTAAAAGCTGTTCCATCCCAGCCAGGCCCCTTTTTCACAGAGGGTTGTGTTTGGAAGTGCTGCCCAGGCTCCAGCAGCTCGGGAAGGGAAGGGAAGGGAAGTCAAGTCAAGTCAAGTCCTTGCCCTGGCAGGTGGAAGGTGCAGGGCTCCAAAAAGGTGCAGAGGCAGGTGCTGGTGTGAGCTCAGAGCTTTGCATGGCTGAGCTTTTGTCACTCGCTGGATTTCCAGTGCTGCATTCCTAATTCTGCTTGGTAAATTCGACGCTGCTCCGTGTTTTTCCCATTAGCTCGCCAGAGGAAAGGAGAGCAGTAAATGCCTTCACTCCTCTGCCTGAGCCAGCAGAGGATGTTTCTGTCCCACCAAATCAATTTGTTGTCCGTGCAGGGACTTGGAAGCAGCCTCAGACACCATTCCCCAGCTCCCAAATCGCTGTTCATGTCACGACACTGGCCCCAGGGCAAACCACACCCGTTCAGCCACAAGGACATTGCCTGGACACCGTGACACCTCAGCTGGTGGCCTGTCACAAGTGACACCGGTTTTTCCTGGCTGATTTGGTGCTGTGGAAGGGATTTTTTAAATCACTCTTTTGTTTTTCTAAGCCAAATCTAAGTCCTGGCCTGCAGGGACAAGGGCTGCAGCTGATACATTTTGCAGCCTATCAGGAGAGACAATCAAATGATGGAATTCTGATGTCTCTTTCTTATATACAGAGAGCACAGACCTTGTCTAAGATTTGGGTTTTCTCTTTGTGATGCTGAGATTTTAAATGTAAGGAAAAAAAACCTCCTATTTGAAGTGCCTTTGAGCTGGCAGTTCAACAGAGTGTGCTGCTCATTTTTTGTTCTCTGCTGTCCCTGCCCAGTGCTTTGTGACAGAAAAAGGGGAGGAAACCAAGTTAATTCTCAGCACTTGGGGGTGTGCTAAAATACCCCCAGTCTGGAGCTGATTTTGAAATTCATAAATTCCAGGGCTAAAAAAAAAAAAAAAAAAAAAAATACAGTCTTTGTCTGGAGGACTTTGTGCCTCTGACATTAGCAGGACAAAACCTCCAATGATTTTGATGGAACCCACTTGGGTTTGGCTGGGTGGAGAGATGAATGGTGGTGTTGTTTGGGAATCTGTGTTGGGAATCAAAAGCCTGATGCCAGGAGACCTTCTAGACCCCTCCCACACAAGGAGCAGGAGGGACTGGACCAGAGAAATGCAGAATCAAAGGAATTGGTTCATCCCTGGCAAAGTTCTTCCTGTGTGGATCTGAGTCATGTGAGTTGGAGAGAGCTGATGCATCCAGAGCATCACAGAATTAACTGTGCAGACCAAGTGTGTGGCTGGAGTGGGAAAAGGATATAAACATCCAGATATAAACATCAGCATTAACAGGGAAGGGGGAATAGATGGAGCAATAACAGAGGTGGCTGCTGACTTGGAGTGTGTTTGTAGCTTTTTTATCCTTTTGCTGTCAGTAACACTTTGTTTTCTGCTTTGACAGGTTCTGTGGGCTCATATTCAGGTGAGTGGCGTCTCTGTAAATCTGCCAGGTTTTGTGATCATGAGGAGGAGTGAGAGGGACCCTGATTCCATGGCATGCACAGGGGCTTTCATCCCTAACTTCCCTGGATTGTGCATCCCATGCACTGGTGTCTCTAAACCTGGATTAAACTGGGGGTCAGGATTAGGAAGGGTGGGTAGGACAGCTCGAGCGTACAATCCTGATAACAGACATGAATGAAATCTGTGTGTTAAAGTTTTATTTATTAGGGAAAGGTTCTTCCCCCTCTGCCGGAGTCTTCCCCGGATTTGGGTGACTCCGGATGGTGGTAAAGTCTCTCCTCCAACCCGTGCCTTCAAAGAAAGACTCAGTAGTCTTCAGTCGTCCGGTCTCAAGGCAGTTTATTGCATGTTATCTCAAGGCACACAGACTCCCTGACATTGTCCCTGACTCTGTCTGTCCCCGTCTCTGGCTGTCTCCCGTCTCCCCTCCCCGAGGGGCTGGTGCCATCTTTTATATCACACATTACGTATTAGGTGTTTACAGTTTTTCCCCAATGTCTACTACCTATATTGAACAGTGACTTTCTACTCTAACCCAATCTGTGAGTGCCAACATCACCAAGAACATGGAGAATAGGAAGAAGAAAGAGGGAGGACAGGGCACGCCCAAATCCCTCCATCTTAGAACTTCTGACCCCCATGTACAAAACTCAGACCCCCCTGTACAAGGCCTAAAACCCCCCTGTACAGCACTCAAAAATTCTACCTTTCACTTTGTGACTACTTCTACTATAATATCTAAACTTTTGTGATTTCTTGTTCTTCCTGCAAGGTTGGTAAATTGTTCCATGGGTCAAGCTCAAGACCACAGGGGTCCCTGGCCACCTGCCAGGGTCCCAGAGGCTTCTGCCCTGGGCCCAGAACATCCAAGAGTGTCTGAGGGACACCTTGGGTTCCGACACCCCTCAGGGAGGCACTGACAAGGCTCCCCAGGGAATGGCCCCAGCCCCAAGAGCTCCAGGAGCATTTGGATACTGCACAGGGTGGGGTTGTTGGGGTGTGTGTGCAGGGCTAAGGTTGGATCAGTGATTCCTGGGTCCTTTCCAGCTCAGGATTTTCCATGACATTGGCCCATGCAGGTCTTGTAACCAGAATCAAAAGCCTGCAGAGATTCCAGCACAACTCCCACTCCAGCCCCTCCTTCACACACCATGAACTCCATAACCCTACAACTCTTTTTTTGGTGTTTGCTCCTGGTTTTCCAGTCCCAGCTGATGCCTCCAACCCCCCCAGCGTGGTGGTGTCTGTGCTGAACAGGCTGCCCTGGAATGGTCCCAGCCCTGAGAGCTCCAGGATACCACTCTCAGGGATGCACAGGGTGGGGTTGTTGGGGTGTGTGTGCAGGGCTAAGGTTGGATCAGTGATTCCTGGGTCCTTTCCAGCTCAGGATTCTCCATGACATTGCCCCATGCAGGTCTTGAAACCAGAATCAAAACCCTGCAGAGATTCCAGCACAACTCCCACTCCAGCCCCTCCTTCACACACCATGAACTCCATAACCCTACAACTCTTTTCTCTGCTGTTTGCTCCTGGTTTTCCAGTCCCAGCTGATGCCTCCAACCCCACCAGCGTGGTGGTGTCTGTGCTGAACATCAGTGCTGTCCTGGGCTCCCAGGCCGTGCTGCCCTGCAAGAGCCACCGCATGGTGTGGACCCAGGACCGCCTCAACGACCGGCAGCGCGTGGTGCACTGGGACCTGCTCAGCTCCTACTACGGGGACAGCAGGATGGAGAGGCTCTGTGACATGTACTCAGCTGGGGACCAACGTGTCTACAGCTCCTACAACCAGGGCAGGATCCTCATGCCCGAGAATGCCTTTGCAGATGGGAATTTCTCGCTGGTGATCAAAGGTGTCGAGGTTTTTTTTTTTTTTTTTTTTTTTTTCCTTCCTGAGGGTCGATGGGGTTTGGGGGTTTTGGTGGAAATGGGTGGTTCACAGCATGTTTTTGGTAAATGGATTTATGGTTTAGTTGAGGTGTTAGGGTGTGGGTTGGACTGGAGGATCTCTAAGATCTCTTCCAACCCAGTCATTCTGTGAATAGCAGGTTAAGAAAGTCTTATTCTCAGGAGGAATTTTAAGGTTTGGAAGGGGCTGCTCAGGGAGGTGGGGGAGTCCCCATCCCTGGTCTGGGAGCAATTTTAGGTGTGCCTGGCTGTCCTAGACACTTGGAATTCAGGATTCCAGGGTCTGGGAGCAATCTCAGTGGCACTCAGTGCTCACCATGGTTACTTGTGCACCTCCAGGTCTATCCCAGAAAACCTGCACAGCTCAGCACGTTCAGCAGACCAAAACCCTCTCAGCATTCCCTCTTACCAAATACCTGCATATCTGGTCTGTTGCATTAATTAATTTCTGCTCCTTGGGCACGTAGGGAAGTGGAGCTTTCAGCTGGAGATTCAAGGCAGGAAGAAGTTGAGGAATTGCCCCTAAACCCATTCACTGCTCCTGGGCAGCCCTCTGGTTTTGCTTCAAAGTGAAGCTTCCAGCTGCCCCAGGGGAGGTTCAGGCTGGATAAAGGAGGATTTTTTTTTTTTCCCTGGAAAGGGTTTTTAAACATGGGAATTGCTGCTTAGGGAGGTGGTGGAGTCCCCACCCCATGAGGTGTCCAAGGAAGGACTGGACATGGCACTCAGAGCTCTGGGCTGGGTGACAAGGTGAGGATTGAGATTGGACTCAATCTTGGAGCTCTTTTCCAACCTCAGTGATTCTGTGAGGTTCTCTGAAGCGCTGGGTGTTTTATTTGCCTTTGAAGCCGACCTGCTTTGAAAGAGAATTTGTAACAACCTGAAAGCCACGTGGGCTTTTTGTGGCCCTTTGGTTGTGATTCAGTTCCTGGACTATAAACACTCCATGGTCATTGTTCCCATGCTTGCTCTCAGCTAAACCTAAACCAGCTTCCTCTTTCCACCTGTTAACAGAAATACACAAATTTCTACTCACAAGAAATACGCAAATTTCTGCTCACAAGAGCAAATCAACTGAACAAATTGTTTCATTAGCTGACCAAATCATTGCAAGAGGTGATTTGTCTCTGCTTAACCCACCCTGGTGATAAGGACGGCTTAGATCAAAGTTGTTTACATCCAGACGAGGATTTGGGAAACTGCAAATGACACAAATAATCATTGCCTCGGCATAAAACACTGCATTCCTCTCTCTTCCCTGCTCTACAGGTGTCGCAGAGAGTGATGCAGGCACATACTCCTGCAATCTTCACCATCACTACTGCCACTTGTATGAAACTGTGAAAATCCAGCTGGTCATCGCCAAGAGAGGTGGGTGTGGTGACACCTCCCGGCTCTGCAGGAGGCTTGGGAAGCAGCAGGAAAACCGGCTGCTCTCTGTGCTGTTTGCTGCCTGCCTGCCTGGGTTTCAGAGGGTTTATTTTAAAACCTCTCATCTTCCTTGGCCAAGCAGTGCCTGGAGCCTGCTCAGCTCCGTGTTTGCTCTTGGTCGTTACCAAAACTGTCCCTGCTGCAGCAGCAGCACGGCCGTGGTGACAGTCCCTCCCTGGTGACAGTCCCCTCCTGGTGACAGTCTCCTCCTGGTGACAGTCTCCTCCTGGTGACAGTCCCTCCCTGGTGACAGTCCCCTCCTGGTGACAATCTCCTCCTGGTGACAATCTCCTCCTGGTGACAATCCCCTCCTGGTGACAGTCCCTCCCTGGTGACAGTCCCCCCCTGGTGACAATCCCCTCCTGGTGACAATCCCCCCCTGGTGACAATCTCCTCCTGGTGACAGTCTCCTCCTGGTGACAGTCCCCTCCTGGTGACAATCTCCTCCTGGTGACAGTCCCCTCCTGGTGACAGTCCCCTCCTGGTGACAATCTCCTCCTGGTGACAATCCCCTCCTGGTGACAATCTCCTCCTGGTGACAGTCCCTCCCTGGTGACAATCTCCTCCTGGTGACAGTCCCCTCCTGGTGACAATCTCCTCCTGGTGACAATCCCCTCCTGGTGACAATCTCCTCCTGGTGACAATCTCCTCCTGGTGACAGTCCCCTCCTGGTGACAATCTCCTCCTGGTGACAATCTTCCCCTGGTGACAATCCACACCCTCAGCTCAGCCACAAGGACCTGCCCGTGCTCTGGCTGCTGAGCTTGCCCTGGGCAGCCTGTACTTAAAAACCCACCACACCTTAAGCCCAGCTCTAAAACCAGGCTGGGAGCCCCACCCATGCACGCAGGCACCCATTAAAAATCCATTTAAGCCTCTGGATAACGCCAGTGGAGCTGCTGGGGTGGAAGTGCATCTCCTCTGCTGCTCTCACAGTGCAAGAAGAACACCCTGAGAGCCCCAGTCTGCTCCTCTGTGCTCTGGCTTCTTCTGTTATTCCTTTTCAAGAGCCAAACACGGAGCAGTGCTGCTTCAGCCCCTCCAGTAATTAGGGCCTTTGTGGGTAGGAAAGCATTTCCTGTTCAGAGGATTGGGATGAAGATCCTCGTTCCATTCTTAGCTTGTGCAGGGAATTTGCTTCCTGCTCTCTGAAGCAGGAGATTAACTCTTGAGTTAGAAGGAGGAGAAAGTGGCCTTGCTTCATGAAATGGCCAAGGATGTTAGAGGATAGAGTTTTTTTTTTACTAACTGCTGAAACAAGTGTGAAAAAGGCAGGGTTGTTCATGTTCATGCGTGTTCAAGCTGTGCCATGTGGCACTTTTAAGCTTTTGGGAGGGGGTGTGTGACAGGATTCCAATCTCGTGGAGTTTTAGGATTCCAAGAGAGCAATCTCAGGTATCTCTGGGTGTCCTTGACACCTGGAATTCAGGATTCCAAGGTATGGGAGCAATCTCAGGTGTCTCTGGCTGTCCTTGACACTTGGCGTTGAGTGGGAATTTCGCATCGATCGCAGCGTGTGACAGCGAATTGGCCTAAAATTTTGCTGATTTTGGCCAAGGAAAGGAAACCTGGGTGATGCCTCAGGTTCAGCTTTTCCATTTTTCACATTCTCTGCTGATGCCTCAGGTTCAGCTTTTCTATTTTTCACATTCTGTGCTGCTTTAGTGTGTGGCTCTGAGCTTCACATGAGGGGATGCTGAGCTCTGTGCACAGAGCAGGGAGACAAAACAATTCCTGCTCCAGCTGGGCACCAAGGACAAATGATCCAAAGCTCAGGCCCAGGAGCACAAACAGCGTGGGCTGGAGAGAGAAAAACAAGCAGGATGGGAGTGCCTGGGCTAAAGCTGGAATGGGACAATCAACTGCAAGGTGCAAATGGAGCAGAGCTGATCATTTTGTGACCAATCATCCATTTCTTGGGACCATTTGGGTTCATTGGGTGCAGCCCTGGCTGGGCTCTGGTGCTGCCCAAGGTGGATCCATGAGGAGATCCTTTAATAAATCCCTGCTTTATTCTTCAGCTCTGCCCAGCCTCTGTCCTAGCTCAGCCTTCACAAGGCATCACGGCAAGGAAACTTTACGTCAATTATCTGGGGAAAACAGGATGGGTGGGACAAAACCGGCGGAGAAAACCCATCCCAAGGTTGTGTTCCCCCAGCAGGCGAGGAGGCCAGCGAGTACTGGGACGGCGAGAAGCCGGTGCTGGTGGCCCCGGAGGGCAGCACGGTGACGCTGCCGTGCGTCAACCGCCAGCACATCTGGACGGAGCGGCACAGCGAGGAGGAGCAGCAGGTGGTGCACTGGGACCGGCAGCCCCCGGGGGTGCCCCAGGACCGCGCTGACCGCCTGGTGGACCTGTACGCGTCCGGCGAGCGCCGCTCCTACGGGCCCCTGTTCCTGCGGCAGAAGATGAACGTCACCCGCGGCGCCTTCGCCCTCGGCGACTTCTCGCTGCGCATCTCCCACCTGGAGAGCGCCGACGAGGGCACCTACTCGTGCCACCTGCACCACCACTACTGCGGCCTGCACGAGCGCCGCATCTACCACGTGGCCGTGACGGAGCCGGAGAGGGAGAGGAAGGTGGTGAACCTCACCACGCACAGCGTGGTCCCTGCTGCAGGTGAGTGGCCCCTGCTGCAGGTGAGTGTCCCCTGCTGCAGGTGAGTGTCCTCTGCTGCAGGTGAGTGTCCTCTGCTGCAGGTCAGTGTCCCTGCTGCAGGTGAGTGTCCTCTGCTGCAGGTCAGTGTCCCTGCTGCAGGTGAGTGTCCCTGCTGCAGGTGAGTGCTCCCTGCTGCAGGTGAGCTGTCCCTGCTGCAGGTGAGCTGTCCCTGCTGCAGGTGAGTGTCCCTGCTGCAGGTGACTGCTCCCTGCTGCAGGTGAGTGTCCCCTGCTGCAGGTGAGCTGTCCCTGCTGCAGATCAGTGTCCCTGCTGCAGGTGAGTGCTCCCTGCTGCAGGTGAGCTGTCCCTGCTGCAGGTGAGCTGTCCCTGCTGCAGGTGAGTGTCCCTGCTGCAGGTGAGCTGTCCCTGCTGCAGGTGAGTGTCCCTGCTGCAGGTGAGTGGTCCTGGCTGCAGGTGAGTGTCCCTGCTGCAGGTGAGCTGTCCCTGCTGCAGGTGAGTGCTCCCTGCTGCAGGTGAGTGGTCCTGGCTGCAGGTGAGTGTCCCTGCCGCAGGTGAGTGTCCTCTGCCGCAGGTGAGTGTCCCCTGCTGCAGGTGAGCTGTCCCTGCTGCAGGTGAGTGTCCTCTGCTGCAGGTGAGTGTCCTCTGCTGCAGGTGAGTGTCCCTGCTGCAGGTGAGTGTCCTCTGCTGCAGGTGAGTGTCCTCTGCTGCAGGTGAGCTGTCCCTGCTGCAGGTGAGTGTCCCCTGCTGCAGGTCAGTGTCCCTGCTGCAGGTGAGTGCTCCCTGGTGCAGGTGAGTGCTCCCTGCTGCAGGTGAGCACTCCCTGCTGCAGGTGAGTGGCCCTGCTGTCCTTGTAGAGGTGGACACCGTTGCAGTCGTTGCGTTAATTTAAAGGAATGGGAGCACGATCAGGCTAAGGATGATTTGTTGCTCAGGTTTGTGGCAGCAGCTCTCTGGTCACACAGAACAGCACACAACTGTGAGAAGAGCAGAGAAAAGAAAGAGAAACAACTCTTACCTTAGCTTGCTGCACCTGTTGTGTGAACATGTGGAATGTGTTGTGGAGAGTTTTTACCAGAGAGTGGTTTCTTAATTAGCCAGTGGTGATGGTGTTTGAACTAAAGGACCAATCAATTCCACCTGTAGCAAACGAGGGTATAAAAAAGAGCAGTGGGTTTCTCAATGAAGATTGATCAGCCTGCTGTAATACACAGAGTTTATGCCAACTATTACCTGGCTGGGGACCCATTGCTGTGACACAGGTAAACATCAGTCTCAGAGGCCGTGAGATTTTCAAGAGCAAGCATTCAGCCATGGCTCAAATTGCAGACTTCATTCAGGTTCCTCATGACGTGGCAATATGGAGCTTTCTAACCCAATGTTGCCACAGGATTTATTTTGCTTTTCTGACCTATCACCTTGACTTACTGCCCCAGGGCAGTTCTGCACTGCTGACGGGTCCTGAGGCAAACAAGCTGGGTTTGGTTTGTATTTTTGTACAGCTCCCTCTCCCTTTTTATGGGCTCTCTTTCCTCTGTGCCTTTATGGAGGTGTGGGCAGGGGGTTGATGCAGCCCTGCCTTTGCTGTCACAACTCTTCCCACCAGAGTTTCTCTCCCCTTTGCATGGATGTTTAGGCTGTGCAAGGTGCCAGACCATGCAGAATCAACCACCAGGAATTTTCCTCCACCCTTCAGCTTTTCTTTTTTTTTTCTTTTTTTTTTTTTTCTGTGTGTGTGTGTGCCATAAACCAATTTTCATATTTTCCACTGCACTGAACTATCATCTGTTAGCCTGTCCAAACTCAAAACTGTCACACTTCGTTCAGGCAGAAAAAGAAAACAAAAATCCCAAGTTTAATTTTTTTTTTAAAGTCTTTTTGGTATAGTTATTTATTAACACTTTAAAATATTCATTGTGGTTTAATATTTATTGGCTCTTTAATACAGAATTTTGATTTGCTTCATACATTTTTAAATAGGTTTATTCTCCTGTAGAAATTGGCTTTCTCAAGTCATAGAGACCTAAACTTTTTCCCTGGGGCTAAGGTTGGTGTCCAGAAAATCCAGGCAGTGCTGAGGAGAGGTGGCTGGAGACCAGGACATCCAAATATCAGAGTTCCTGCACACAGCCCTTGAGCCTTATCCACAGATGGAAATCAGATCTTGTTTCCAGAGTAGCTCACCCAGAAATTTATTCAGGATGCTGTCCTGAGGAGTTCCCTACCTGCTCAGAAAGGAGGTGCAGTCTCTGAGTGGTTTAACCTGGCTGTGCTGGAGGAATTTCCCTTCCTGGCAAAAGCCACTTCCTCTGCCCAAACCAGCAGCTTTGGGACTTTGTGCCCTGCAGGCAGTGACCCCTCACCACTCACAAAAATGTGCTGAGTCCATGGGAATGTGTGAGCAGTGGAGCTTTCCAGGGGTTCCCTTTTCCAGCCCTGCCTGGGTGCAGCAGGGGAGGCTGAGGCATTGCCCCATTCCAGGAAAAGCTGCCTGGAATTCTTCTGGGGAGCACAACGTCAACGGGGAGACAACAAAAGCAAACCAAGGAGCTTTTTTCAGGCAGCAGCCTCAGCTCCTGGCCTTGCTCCAAGCTCCATTCCCAGACAGGAAAGTTCATCCTGTTTGGGGCAGAGGCAGGGGCTCAGTGCTGCTCTTGGGCTCAGCAGTGTAAATGTGGTGCACGTCTACTAAAAGAGCTTTTTTTCCTCAGGGTTTGCTCTGCAGCAGGTGGCTGAAAATTCTGTTGTGCCTCATGATTACTGCTCAAATACTGGCAAACCTTTGCCAGGTTTGGGAGAGCTCTCTACTTTTCCCAGCAGAATAATTTGGTCTTGACACTTTGGGAAGATCATGTTAAGGCACTTCTTAAACTTAAGCTTTCACTTCTCACCATCAAGATTTATTTTTCAGTGGTTAAAATGTCCTGGAAGTGAATTTGGGGCAGAGAGCAGGGGCTCAGTGCTGCTCTTGGGCTCAGCAGTGTAAATGTGGTGCACGTCTACTAAAAGAGCTTTTTTCCTCAGGGTTTGCTCTGCAGCAGGTGGCTGAAAATTCTGTTGTGCCTCATGATTACTGCTCAAATACTGGCAAACCTTTGCCAGGTTTGGGAGAGCTCTCCACTTTTTTCAGCAGAATAATTTGGTCCTCAATTGACACTTTGGGAAGATCATGTTAAGGCACTTCTTAAACTTAAGCTTTCCCCTCTCACCATCAGGATTTATTTTATTTTAATCATATCCTGGTTAAAATATCCTGGGAGTGAATTTGGGGCAGGTGGATGTGAGATGTGCTGGGAGATCAGATCCTGGTTACAGAACAAACCTTCATCACCCCAGCTTAAATTCTGGTGTAGGGTGAGGAGGAGCCTGTGTGACCCCATGATCCTGCTCTGGGCACTGACAGTGGGACTGAGCTGTCCCTGCGTGCCTCAGTTTCCCCAGTTATCAAATGGGACATACCCCATTGCCCAGAGTTATTAAATCTCTGTTTCCACTGTTTGTTGTTGCAGTGACCTCCTTGGTGTTGCCCAAAGTTTAAACCCAGCTCTTACCCCAGTTCTGTGGGAAAGCAAAAAGCCAGGAATAGAATTCCTCTGCTGTGGCACCATCTCATTGTGGCAGCAGGGAGCCAGGGATGGGACAAAGCAGAGCTGCCACATGTGCTGTTTGCAGCTTTGCAAGTGGCTTTCTCGCTTGGAATTGAGATTTTTTAGCTTGGCAGGGTGGAAATCCCATGGTTTTTCCAGCTCTGTATCCAGGGAGCACAAGGCATCTGGAAATCCCAGTAAAAAGCAGAGTGCTGCTGGAGTGGAGCACTGGGCCACCAGAACAGAGCACGTTGCTCAAGCTTTTTGATTTTCTAGGAGTGCTGTTGGCATTAGCAAACCATCATCTTTGGTTTCAGAGTGTTTATTTCAATCCACTCTTGCCTGATTCGATTCGATTTGAATTTTTGCTGGGTTGGTGTTTTTAAGCACTGGAAACAAACTGCCCCAAAATAAAACCCTGGAAGCAGTCGCTGTGCCAGCACTGCCAGAAGTGTCAGGACACAGCTGCTGAAGGCTGCTGTGGCTTTTGAGGCATTTCCCCCACTTTTCCCCTTATTCCCTCTGGGTAATTAGCAGGGGGCACTCCCAAGGGAATGGAGGTGAGGGCTCCCCCCTGTTCTTGCCTGGTGCTCTGTGAAAATTCCCTGTAGGGGTGAAGGTGGCATTTCAGCTCTGTTTTGAAGGAAAAAACCCTCTCCCAGCAGAGTCCTGTGGGATTCCATCCATGCCTGGGCTGGCTTTGTCCATTCCTCTGACTGTTGCAAGCAGAGAAGTCACTTCCTCTTTACATGTGTAAAACATTGACCTATTTATTTGAAATCCACCAAAAAAAAAAAAAAAAAAATTTCCATGTAAAAGTTTGGAGCTCCCCTTCCTTCTGCTGTGGAACAAAAATCCTGCTGCACCCTCAAAAGGAACGGAATCTTGGCTTCCCTCTGTTTTTGGAGGGGGGGGTTTATTTATTTTATTGATCTTATTTCATTTCAAAGGAAGCTCATTTTTTGGCTCTGAAAACTCTTCCCACTCCATAAATTATAACCCTTGGCAAGGAGGGGCTGCTGTCTGGAGCCAGAGCAGAGTGGAGTTTGTGTTGAAAGGGACCCAGAGGAGGGTTGTGGGACCCTCTGGAAGGTTTGGGGCTGGCTTTGCTCTGGAATTCCCCCCTGCAAGAACATTCTGACGGCCAGGGATCACTGATCCCAGGGAAGGGATCCTGTTAAACCCTGGGAATTCTGACCTGGTGAAGAGCACAGCATCTCCCACCTGCCAGAGGTGCGGGGTGGTGTAAATCAGGATTAAATTCTTGCAGTTCAGAATTTCTCCCTGAGCGTTCCCGCCTGTGATCCCATTTCCAGTGACGCCCTGTTCTCCTTCCCTCAGATCCAAACGTGGTCAGGGGCCACAATGTCATCAATGTCATCATCCCTGAGAGCAGGATGCACTTCTTCCAGCAGCTGGGCTACATCCTGGCCACTCTGCTGCTCTTCCTCGTCCTCCTCATCATCGTGGTGCTCGTCACCCGCAGGCGCCGGCAGAGAGGTGAGCGCAGGGGAAACCTGACCTGTTCTGCAAATAATTCCTGCAAGGAGCAGTGCTGCAGGCAGGGATCCCCTCCTGGAGAGCCAGGAACCTGCCCAGTGGGGAGGATTTGCAGGGCTGGTGTGGTGTTAAAACATCCAGACCTTGATTTTGTGGAATTGTTGGGGTTGGAAAAGACTCCCAGGGTCACCAAGTGCAGGCTTTGGCTGAACCCCACTCATGATTTGCTGAGCAGAAGGGAGAAGATCCCTTCAGAATTGGCATTTATCCCTTGGGAACTCAAGTGTCCAGGTCCTTGCCCAGTGGGGAGGATTTACCTTGATTTTATGGAATTGTTGGGGTTGCAAAAGACCTCCAGGGTCACCAAGTGCAGGCTTTGGCTGAACCCCACTCCAGATTTGCTGAGTAGAAGGGAGAAGATCCCTTCAGAATTGGCATTTATCCCTTGGGAACTCAAGTGTCCAGGTCCTTGCCCAGTGGGGAGGATTTGCAGGGCTGGTGTGGTGTTAAAACATCCAGACCTTGATTTTATGGAATTGTTGGGGTTGGAAAAGACTCCCAGGGTCACCAAGTGCAGGCTTTGGCTGAACCCCACTCATGATTTGCTGAGTAGAAGGGAGAAGAAAAGCCCTTGAGAGGTGGGATTTATCAGGTGTCCAGGTCCCTGCTGTGCTGGGTGACTCTGTGGGATCCCATAAAGGGACTTTGGGATCTCTGGGTGACACCCACAGCGCTGGTTTCGGGTGCCACACAAAAAGCCAACACCAGGAACGGGTCTGGAGTGGCTCTGACTGCTCATTCTGCTTTTTCCTCCTGGTTAGGTTATGAATACAACGTGAAGAAATATGGAGAGTAAGTAAAATTAATTTTAATATAGTTAATATTATTAATTAGGTTTAGAATGCATTAAAATGAAATCATGTCGTCCTCAGCTAAGAGCCTAAACCAGCTGAAAATCTGGTTAGGAGGAGGAAGTGGAAGGAGAAAATGGTTTGTGAGGCTGATTTGGCAATTGGATTTCCTCTTGCTACTCTTTGGGAACTGATTCAGGGATGAAGTTTCTGTGAGATGTCCTTGGGAGCTGGTGGGAAAGGAATAATGCACAGATCTGCTGTGAGATGGGGCCAAGATCATGGAGCTGGGCTCCTCCAGACCTCATTTTATAGGATTAAAGTGGAAAAGAGAAGGAAATTCCAGGATTGGCTGTCCATTGTTCTAAGATCTAGACCAATAGGTGGGGAAAAAGAAATTAAAAATAAATTCTCTAAAGAAATAGAAAAGCCGATGGGGAAAAGTGTGAAAGGAGCCAGTTAGCAAAAGATGGGACAATACCATTTTTTTCCCATCCATTATTCCCTTTTCAGGAAGGATGTGAATCTTAAAGAATTTACAGTGGACACGACAGATCTGACCCCACACAAAAGTGAAGACATCAGGCTGGGTAGGTATCCCTGGCCACCAAACCTGGCCAGAACCCTTGTAAATCTGAAATTTCTAATGGCACTTGGGTATTCTGACGTGACTTAACCCATTCTTTAACCTCTGGAAGTGGGTATGGAGTTTATTTGATCAAAATTGGGTAAGGAGGAGTCCTGAGTTTGTTGAGTTCGTTGTCTCCAACTTCTCTTGAAGCCACTTTGGTTTAACTTCCTGATTTTCTCCTCCCTGGATGTCAAATCGTTCAGGGAACATTTGGGCCTTCTGTCAAGATCTGTGGTAGCAATTAGGGCAGATGAACAGAGAACGAGAGGAAGAAAATTTGCAACAGAGGCCCTGAGACAGAAAAGAGAAAATACAAATCCCCCTGGAAGTCGTGGTAAAATGAAAGCCACTGGGAGGAGGGGAAGGAAGCTCATCTCACACTGTGAAAGTGTTTTTTTTTGGGATTTATAGGATGGATTTGGGGAATTCCCAACATTCCTGAAGGTAGATGCTGCTCCTTGCTGGGGTCTGAAGGTGCAGCCTTGAGTTTATTGTGTCAGAATTGATCAGGGCTTGGTTCTTGCTGGGATTTGGAGTGAATCCATTTCACAAAACTGCTGCTCTTGTCTGCACCACCCTGAGGCTCCTCAAGCCTTGGCATCATGGCAAGTTCACCCCAGCTGCAATTTGCTTGATAAGCCAGGAAATAATTGTCCCTTTGATTTTTTTTTTTTTAATTTGCATCCCCAGTAAAGGTTCAACCTTTAAAAGAACAAGCTGACAATCCTTAGGTCCCAAGAATTGCTGTAAAGGCCCCAGCAAACAAAAAAATTGGAAGCAAAGAAAGGAATTGCAGAGGGTGGGTTGCAAAAATCCCTCTCTGTGTGTCCCAGGAGAGCAAAATTGATATAAAACTGGATAATTGCATCTGTCAGGTGAGCTTTGAGGAGACAATCCAGAGCTGGAAGGATCTGTGAGGAGCAGGGAGCTGAAGTTTGCACAACTGATGAATGCTAGGGGCTAAAATGAAGTCAGAGCAGTTTTCCTGCTGAGTAACTCCAGAAATAATTCCTAGAAATCAGAGGTGTCAGACCTAGAGCACAGCAAGGAAGGACTGATCACCTCTGTCTTGCTCATAAAACTCTTTGTTTTCTTGAATTCTGCTCCTCCCTTGCACAGATTACAAAAACAACATCCTGAAGGAGAAAGCTGAGCAAGCCAGAAGCTTCCCAGCAAAGAACATTGATTTAGACAAAGGTAATCATGAGCTTCTTCCCCTTAATTGGTGGCTGTAGGGACCTGCTGATGGGAACAGTCCATCAGTGAGTGACCAAGCCACAGCCAGAGAGGAATGAGAAACCTCGTGGCAAAAGCAAGGAATGAGAAGCCAGCTCCCTTCCCATCCTTTCATCATGGAGCCACAAGATGCAAGCAGTGATTAGGCTTTTAAAAACTCTGGCCATGGCACAAATTGGAAATTTTTTTTTTTGATTGAAAAAGAAAGCCTGCAACAGTGCCTGCTCTGCTGTGACCTCGGAGGGAGGGAGGTGGAGCCCAAAAATGTCCTGGTGTGGTGTTTGGGCAGAAAACACTGAGCAGGAGGAGAGTGTTTGGAGTGGAATTAATTTGTGGGTAATGGGCAGTTACTTCATCCAAGAAAAGCAAACAGCTCTCCCTCCCTGGGGGCTGAATCTCCTCTTGCTGAGCCAGGATTAATCCCCAGGGTTGTGCCTGTGTTTGTAGGACAGCCCTGGTGTCAAGCAGGGCTTGTGATCAGCTCTGAGATTCCATGACTCGTTCCAGGGGCGTTGGGATTGAATAAATGAGGCTGAAATGACACCAAGCAGGGGATGGAGAGCCCAGGAGCTGTCTCTGATGGAATTCTCCTGGCATTTTCTCCTGCAGGGTGGATCTGGGCAATAATTCACCCCCAGTCTGTCTCACTGGGGGGGGGGGCTTTTGATATCAGGATTGTGGGTGACTGCAAATACTCACCCTAGAAATAAATCCATATTTTTGTGCTTCTTTCAGTGGTTTGAAATCTCCCTCCAGGTGCTGACCTCCTTTTCCATTTGCTTTCAGATTTCAGGAAGGAATATTGTAAATGAAGACACTGCCAAGCTGCTGGCTGGACCAGAAGCTTCCATCCAAGATAGATAACGTGGGAGAGAGATGGCTTTTCTCAATTCCATCTCCCTCCAGTTCCCACAGAACTTTTTCCACATCCACTTTTTTGTCCCCCACACAAGGGTGCAAATGCTTCATGCAAGAGTTAAACTGTCTTGTGTGCATTTATGGGGTTGGGTTGCCTTTCCTTTCCTCTGTTCTCCCAATCCTCCCTTCCCCTTTTCTTCCTTGACAATTATTGTTGGATTTTATGCATCAATGATTTTTATGAGCTGAATCAGCAGAGGTTTTGCTTTGATGTTACTGCTTTAAATAAAACCACCTGCATCACAATTCCTGAGCCATGGTTACACCACCAGGCGTTTTTCCATGTGGTGGATCCATCAGGACAACAATGGCAAAAGCTGATCCCTGTCCTAGGCTGGTAAAATTCATTTCACACAGAACTTGGCACCTCCCAGGAGAAGCACAAAGAGCACAGCCCTCCCAAAACCTCCTTTTATCAGTGGGGAAACGTCAAAATCCTCATTTTACGGGGAAAGGGGAGCACACCAATGGCTGAGGGCTCAGCTCAGAGCTGAGCTCTGCATTTCTCACCCCGTTTTTTGTTGATTTGTTTCTGTTTCAGCACAGCCCAGAGCAGATTTGGCAGGAGCATTTGGTGGATGCAGTCACAGTGCTGTAAAAGGCAGTCTCAGGTAGATCAGGAATGTTGTGCAGAGGGCTGAGCTCCTGGGTGGAACCTGGGATGGGATTTTTTCTGCAGCCCTGGGGTGGATCCAGGCCACACAGAGCACATCAAACCAAAGGTAGGAGCCAGCACAGGGAGATGGCTCCAGGAGGAACAGCAGGAATTTTCATGGAAAAGGAAATCCTGGAGGAGGATGAGTCCATTCCCATGGATTTGGAGTGGATTCCTGGCGGGGGGTTCTGCCTCTGAACAGCATCAGGTGGAGCTGCCAAAAAATAGGAAGCGATTCAGTGTTGTAATGCAAGGAAACTTCTGGAACTTCAGGAAAGCTGTAAATATGATCAGTTCTTGGGAAATGGAAGGAAAAGGTGTTCCCTGCTCTTGTGAGGGTGTGACAGGGACTTGCTGAGGGTGGCCAGGGATTGCCATCCCTCTGTTTGGTGGCCTGGAGGGGGGGATTTGTGTGAATGGAGCCGGGGCAGCATCTCCAAGACTCCTTTCTTGCCAATCTGGGTGTCTTGTCTGACTAAATCCCATTCCAGCCCCCCTGTCCCTCCTCCCACGGGCACAGGGATCTCTGCTGGCTGTGACAGGGCTCAGCAGAGGGTGGCACGGTTCCTCAAAAGCTGAGCTCAGCTCTGCCCAAAACGTGGTGGGTGAGGCCTCCAGAGGGGCTGTGCTGGCTCTTCACGAGGTGGGATGTCACAACAAGGCACTTTTCATGACAAATAGAGCATGGACATTTTTCCAGATATTAATATTTCTGTTACTGGGGGCTGTGTTAGGGAATAATTGTGTTGGGGGGGCTTTTTTTAAATGCCTCCAAGCAGTAAAAATATTAATAATAGAACAGGACTTGAGGTGCAGGTGAACCTTCCCAAGCTGCAGCTGAGCAGATCCTCATCTTTTAATTTCTTGGCCCTTCTAAGAAATTGGAAGGGCCAAGAAATTAAAGAAACTGCTCCCCACAGGTTCTTCTGTGATTTGTAATTCATCACCTTTATCCTCACTGAACATCCACCCCAAAAAGTGCCCAGGATTAGTGCAGAGCAAGGTCTGGGGTTGATCCCAAGCCCCCCTTTTGCCCTTCCCCTGAAGCAGAGAGGGATTTTCACCCTGCCCTGAAAGCCAGGCTGCATTCCTGCAGGTGCAGGAGGCTGTGCTGGTTATTCCATCAGGGTGGCACAGTCTCAAATAATTGTCATTAAGGTCTCTCTCCCTCCCTTTCAAGTCTGTGAGTCAAAGGTTGGAGGTTTTTCCTTGCCAGCTCCAATTGCTCAGCACAGCTCAGAGTGGGGTTACTCATAAACCCCAGAGGCGTTTCAGTTTTTTTGTCTGACTCCTGGGCTGCAGAATAGCTTAAGGGGGACAAAAATGAATATATTCTCTGAAACAAGGGCTGGGAAGGGCTCTGTGAGTTCCTCATCTTTGCTTTGATCACTGGATTTGGGTAATGGTCAGAGATGCCAGGTGGGGATGGGATGGGATGGGATGGGATGGGATGGGATGGGATGGGATGGGATGGGATGGGATGGGATGGGATGGGATGGGATGGGATGGGATTCTGGCCCAGGATAACCCTCCCTGATCAGGATGGGATTTTGGCCCAGGTTAACCCTTTCTGATAAGGATAGGATGGGATTCTGGCCCATGATAACCCTCCCTGGTGAGGATGGGGTGATATTCTGGCCCAGGATAATCCTCTCTGGTCAGGATGGGATTTTGGCCCAGGTTAACCCTTTCTGATCAGGCTGGGATAGGATTCTGACCCAGGATAACCCTCTCTGGTCAGGATGGGATTCTGGCCCAGGATAACACTCCCTGATCAGGATGGGATGAGATTCTGACCCAGGATAATCCTCTCTGGTCAGGATGGGATGAGATTCTGACCCAGGATAACCCTCTCTGATCAGGATGGAATTCTGGCCCAGGATAATCCTCTCTGGTCAGGATGGGATTTTAGCCCAGGATAACCCTTTCTGATCAGGATGGGATGAGATTCTGGCCCAGGATAATCCTCTCTGGTCAGGATGGGATTTTAGCCCAGGATAACCCTTTCTGATCAGGCTGGGATAGGATTCTGGCCCAGGATAACCCTCCCTGGTAAGGACAGGGTGGGATGGGATTCTGGCCCTTTTTCCTTCAGGAGAGGAATGTTGTGTGATTGACCTGGCGATCACCACCATGGCTTCCACCAGCAGCCACTCTGTAATTTAGCAAATTAAAATTCTGGCTGAGAGAGAGCCAGGCATGGGCTGGGTAACCAAGAGGAAAAAAACAACTGCAGATTTTTTTTTTTTTTTTTTTTTTTTTTTTTTTTCTTAATGCAGAGGAATTTTAGGGCTGTTTGCCCCAAAATCCTGGTGAGGATCCGGCATTCTCTGTCTGTGGCACTGCTGGGAAATCCATGGAAATGAGAGGGTTCCACATGGAATTCCCCCCTGCTCCCTCTTCCCAAACAATTTGGTTTTCTCTGTCCTTTTCTCTCCCGAATCTGGGACTTGCCTCTTGTGGAGAAACACTTGTTTCATGTGTGTAGCACTTGGCCTGGCCTATTCAAAGTCATTTTCTCTCTGTGCCAATGAATTGCTGCACTTTGATAAACTTCTTTCCCCATCACAGTCTCCCTGGTTTCCTGAGACATAGATTTTATATTCAATTAGTTAAAATAATAATAATAATAATAATAATAATAATAATAATAATAATAATAATAATAATCACCCTCCCCAGTATTTGCTGCCCCTCAGTGAGAACTTTGCCTTTGGGCAGAGAAATCAAAGTTCTTTAGGGTAATAAATGGACTATGAGCTCTTGGTGTGTGACAAGGAAATGGTGCTTGGCAGTGACCTTAAAAGGGGTTAAAACTGAGACTAGAACTAAAACCCTCTTTGCAGCTCTGTGGACACTCTCCACACCAAGAACTTCCTCCATAAATCTTGTCCTTTGTTATAACAGAATTAATTCTCATTATTATTGTTGCTTATTTTCTACCATTGGCCTGTTAACTCTCCAAACATTTAAGAAATAAAGGAGAATAAAATGGACTTTCCAGCTCAGGCTGATTTTATTTCTTGCCCTTTTGGAGGTGTTCTCTCAGCCAGCATTAGCTAATTCTTCCCAATAGCTGTGCAGGGGTGTTTCATCTCAGAGCATCCCAAAATGCCTGACAAAGTGCAGATTGGATCCAGTAAATTATTCCAGAGATTCCAATAAAATTTCCACCTTGGGACATCATTATTTGACAGGGTCATGGGGCCCCCAGAGGAATTTCAGCTCTCCAGAAATGTTGTATAAGGAACAAATCTGCAGCTGGAGATGGAGCTCAAACCATCCAGCAGAGAGGAAGGCTGGCAGCCCTTCCAGAGGATTTCATTTTGCAGGTCCAGAAGGGAAGATAACATTTCCTGCTGGAATTCAGATCTCCCTGCCAGCCCAAATTCCTCTTTTCCTTGCAGGACTAACACCTTGCAAAGTTCCTGCTGCACATTCTGCTCCTGGAGGCCTTCCAGCCCCTGAGCACTTCCCCAGCTGGCAGAGCAGAGTTCTCCCAGGGACACTGATGGAAGCAGCTCCTGGACACTGCTGGGACAAGGATCTGAAGGATCAAGGCAGGATATTGGGATAATTCACTTGTGGGGGGATTTTGGAAGGAATTAGAGACGAGATCTCCGAGTTGGTTTTGGTCACAAGATTTATTTTTCTTATCTTCTGCACAGGCAGGAGGGGTGAGTTCAGCTCACATCTTCACTGCATGGCTCAGAGGGTCACAGGACCCCTGGTTACAAGACTTTTTAATGATTTATTAACCAATAAAACACTGCTAACAAGGATATTTATGTTTTTGACCCAATCGTTAAATATTTCATCTTATGGACCCACGCTACATCTTAGCCAATCATGTTCTGGCACACAAACCCACAGTGCTGCATTCTGAACTCCTTGTTACCTCTGTAACTACTTTTATTTTTATACCTTAAACTTTTTATATATTTAAACTTCAATCTTTTCTATCTAAAAGGTTTAGATATAAAAGGTCCAGGGGACCCTAAAACACAAATAAATGTTTATTACGTGTAAGCCCCGGGGAGCTTTGCAGAGGTTACTGCAAAGTCTTTTGCTTCCCTCTAGTGTTTAATGTCTCCATTTCCCTGTCAGTGACTGCCCAGGCTCCACTGCACACAGAGGGAGAATAAAAAAGAAAAAAAAAACCTTGCAGAACTTCCAGACCAGATCCAGAAGTTGAAACTCTGCTTCTCATTCTGTTCTGGGATCATTTCCATCTTTTGTTCCTCTTCTGCATCGATGCCAATCTTGCCAACAATCCTCAAAGTGAAATTTTGTTACTTTACAGATAAATCCTCGATGTGAAAACCACCCAGGACACCTCTGGGCGGGTGCTCAGAGCTTTGGTTTCCCTTTTGTCCCATCTTTTCACACACTTATTTTGTGAAATATTGGCAAAATTTTTGCCCAAGAACGGAGGGTTCAGTTCTTTTCCCATGGAATATTAAGGTCATGTGTTCTACCTGATGTTCAAGAATTGTTTTAGAGATTCTCCAGTAAAAATTTAGAAGCCCCTAAACCAAAACCATCTTGGGGCAGTAGTTTAGGTCGGAAGCTCTGCTGAGCACCCAGAGTGTGAAGAGCTCTGGGACAAGCAACGAGCATTGCTGTAATTCTAAAAGGGTTTTAAAAATTGGCTTTTTTAAAGGGTTTGCTTATTCCCTGTGTGGTAACTGCTGTGAAAATGAAGAAAAGGGTGAGCAGCTTTTATCCCTCAGGACACTCTCTGCTCCCTGCAGGACTATTCCCTCTATCACAGAGAGCACAGCACTGTTAGCAAGAGATTTGGTGCCTCCTATTTATTTTTTGCTGAAGTGTTAAGGCCTGAGCTCTGCAGGACACGAGGTATTAGCCCTGCTGGGCCAGGGGTGCATCCTGCTTTCCTGTGTCCTCTCTTTAATTGGATTAGCTGCTGGTTTGACTGCAGCATGAAAGTTATCTCCTCTCTTCTGTGCTTTCTGGGGGAGCTTTTTGTGAGTCACAGAGCCAGCCTGGTCGCTCTGCTCCGGGGTAATCAGCTGACAATTATTATTTCCAGCTGTCAGAAGTGAAAGCGAAGCTCAGGGAGCAAGAACAGAGCTCTCAGCAGGTTCAGGCTCTGGCAGGGCACCTGAGGAGCCCAGGAGGTCCTTAAGTACCAACTGAGGGGACCAAATGTTAATTTTTTTGCCTGAGTTTCATGCTGCAAGAACTCCATAAAGCTCAGGATCTCAGCAAATATTGCTCGTGCCAGTGTTTTGATGCCACCAAAGGGAACCTTCCCATTCCTGCAGGTCCAGAAGTGCATTCATGGTGCACTTCCCATGCCAGGAGCACTCTGGGGTGCTTGCAGAGCCTGGTAGGACAGAAAGCTGAACTCATAGTTTTTATAGAAATCTCCGTTTTTCTCCTAATTTCAAAATTCAGAGTGAGAAATGCTTGGCCATCTTGGAAGGAAATGTATTTAAATATAAATAACTCTTGAAAAAGACTCTTTCACGTGCCCTAAATTGGTGATTCCTGGTTCAAACCAGCACCAAAGCAGGGGTCACATGATGAGGAGTAAGGCCATGCCCTGACCTTGCTGTTTGTCCTGTTTGATGGTCACACATTTAGCAGGGATGAGTGGTAGAAATGTCAGCTGGATGTGATTTTGGAATTGCTTCACCATGCCAGCAATGGCAGGAGGTACTTGGTGATGTTTTGGTTTCTCACTCTTGTGAGAAATTAAATTTCTCTTAATTTAAATTTTCCTCTTAAGTTAAAATTAAATTCTCTTGTTAAATTCTGGATTATCCAGCCCCAGCTCTGTGCAGAATTTGGGAGTGGTGTCAGTTCAGGTGGTGCTGGTAGCAGTGATTAAATTGAAAATAATGTTCCCAGACCTTTTGGCAGCCTCTGGCACAGTTTGGCCTCTCTGGGTTTGGTGCTGGTGGAAAAATCCTTGCAGTGCCACAGGAAATTCAGTCACTGAGCTGTGATTTTTTTCCTTCAGAGGGCAGCTCAGCATCCTGAGAGGTGAATGTGCCTTGCAAGGGTAAAACAGAACATCATTAGCTTGGGGTTTAACTGAAAAATGGTTTTTTAATAAGCAGGAGAGTCTTTGAGACCTAAGGACACTGCTCTGAAATCTTCGTTTTCTGGTTGTTGTTTTCAGGGAATTTCTAGAAATAAAGGTGAATTCTCTCCAAATACATCACCCGTGTGGCACTAAAGAGTTTTTTTCTGATTCTGTGGTCCCCACCTGTTTGCCATCTCTGTTCCCACTCCCATCCCCTTCCCTGTCCATCCCCTTCCCCTTGCATGTCCTTTCCACTTTCCCCTCGCCCGTTTCCATTCCATTTCCCATCCTCAGCCCCTTCCCCTTCCCCTGCTCCCATTCCTATTCCCATCCCTTCCCTATCCCCTTCTCCCATCCCCGTCCTCATTCCCATCCCTGTTCTCTTTCCCTGTCCCATCCCTGTTCCCTTCTCATCCCCTTTCTCTTTCTCCCATCCCATTTCCCCTTCTCCCACCCTATTTCCTGCCCCCATTCCCATCCCCATCTCCTTTCCTTTCTCCCACCCCTTTCCTGTCCTTCTTCCCTTTCCCATCCCATTCCCTTTCCTCATCCCCAGTCCTCTTTTCCTTTCCCATCTCCTTTCCTCATCCCATCCTCTTCCTTTTTCTCATCCTTATTCTCATCCCCTTTCTCTCCCTATCCCCATCCCCTTTCTTTTTCCCATCCCATCTTCTCTCCTTTCCTCATCCCATCCCCTTTCCCATCCTATCCACTTTCCTTTCCCCATCCCCATTCTTATTTCCACCCCCCTTCCTTTCCTCATCCCCATCCTCTTTCCCTTTCCTGTCCCATCCTTTTCCCTATCCCCATCCCATTCCCATTCTTATTCCCCTTTCCTTTTTGCATCCCATCTTCTCTTTCCCTTTCCATCCTTTTCCCTCCCCTCATCCCCTTTCCTTTCCACATCCCATCCTCTCCCCTTTCCCTATCCCCATCCTCTTTCTCACCCCATCCTCTCCCCTCTCCTCATCACCATTCCCATCCCTTTTCCCTATCCCCATCCCATCCTTTTCCTTATCCCCTTTCCTTTTCCCATTCCATCCTCTCCCCGTTCCCATTCCCTTCCCATCCGTTTCCTTATCCCCTTTCCTTTTCTCAACTCATCCCATCCTCTCTCCTCATCACCATTCCCATCCCTTTTCCCTATCCCCATCCCCTTTCCTTTTCCCATCTCATCTCATCCTCTCTCCTCATCACCATTCCCATCCTTTTCCTTATCCCCTTTCCTTTTCCCATCCCACCCTCTCCCCTTTCCTCATTCCCATCCTCTTTCCCTTTCCCGTCCCATCCTTTTCCCTATCCCCATCCCCTTCCCATTCTTATTCCCCTTTCCTTTTCCCATCCCACCCTCTCCCCTCTCCCCATCCCCACCCGCGCCCATTCTTATTCCCATCCCCATTCCCATCCCATCCTTTTCCTTATCCCCTTTCCTTAGCTCATCCCATCCTCTTTCCTCATTACCATCCCCATCCCATCCTCTTCCTTATCCCCTTTCCTTTTCCCATCCCACCCTCTCCCCTCTCCCCATCCCCACCCACCCCCATTCTTATTCCCATCCCTTTTCCCCATTCCCATCCCATACTTTCTTTATCCCCTTTCCTTTTCCTATCTCATCCTCTTCCCTCTCCTCATCACCATTCCCATCCCTTTTCCCCATCCCATCCTTTTCCTTATCCCCTTTCCTTTTCCCATCTCATCCTCTTCCCTCTCCTCATCACCATTCCCGTCCCTTTTCCCCATCCCATCCTTTTCCTTATCCCCTTTCCTTTTCCCATTCCATCCTCTCCCCATTCCCATTCCCTTCCCATCCGTTTCCTTATCCCCTTTCCTTTTCCTATCTCATCCTCTTCCCTCTCCTCATCACCATTCCCATCCCTTTTCCCCATCCCATCCTTTTCCTTATCCCCTTTCCTTTTCCCATCCCACCCTCTCCCCCATCCCCATCCCCACCCATTCTTATTCCCATCCCCTTCCCTTTCCCACCCCACCCCTCCATCCCGGCCGGCCGGGCCGTGCTGCCGCCGGGCCGGCAGGGGCGGTGTGCGGGCGCTGCGGGCGCGGAGCGGGGCCGCGGAGCGGGCGGAGGGCGCTGCCCGGGGCCGCCCCGCTCCCCCTCAGGCCGGGCCCGCCGCCCGCGGCCCGGGCAGCGCCGCAGCGGCGGCGGCGCAGCGAGGCCGGCGGGGCGGCCGGAGGATGCGGGCGGGGCGGGCGCGCTGCCGTTCCCGGGTCGGGCAGCTAGAGAGCAGTGCAGGGAGCGCCAGCCCGAGCCGCGAGCTCCCTTCCTGTGGGCAAGGCCGACAGCGGAGCCGAGCGCCGGCCGAGGCCCGGCCCGGCCGCCCCCGCTCCGCTCGCCCATGGCGGAGACCAAGATCATCTACCACATCGACGAGGAGGAGACGCCGTACCTGGTGAAGCTGCCCGTGCCGCCGGAGAAAGTCACGCTGGCCGATTTCAAAAATGTCCTCAGCAACCGGCCCGTGCACAGCTACAAGTTCTTCTTCAAGTCCATGGACCAGGATTTCGGGTGAGCGGCCGCGCTCCGGGCGCGCCCCCGGCCCTCGGGTGCGGTCCCTCAACCGCGGGCCGGGCAGGGCTCGCGGCATCCCCGGGGGCACCTGCCGGGCTCGGCCCGGGCCGGCCCCGCTCGGCACCGGCAGCGCCGCGAACATGGCGGGCGCGCCGGGCCGGCCCCGCCGCGGGCTCGGGGCTGCCGCGATCGCGGCCCGCGATGCCCCGGGACCCCCCCCCCGTGCCCCCGGCAGGAGCCCCCCGGGCCCGCCCGGAGCTGTCGCGGTGCCCCCGGGCCCGGGCCGAGGCGGCGGGGACGGGCGGCCGCAGCTGTCACCGCGCCCGGGGAGGCCGCGGGAGCGCCCGGGCAGGGCGGGCGTGCCCGGCGGCCGCGGGGCGCTGGCCCGGGGCGAGCGCCGAGGGGTCGGGGCGAGGAGCTGGGGGGGGCTCCGCGGGCAGCGCTGGGACCGCGGCTGTCAAAGCTCGGGGGTCGAACGGGTGTCAGATCCTCGGGGGTCGGACGGGTGACAGGCGGTCCTGTTTGAACGGGCGTGAAATGGTCGCTGGTTAAATGGGGGACGAGTGGTCAGTGGTCAGACGGGCGTGAAATGGTCACTGGTTAAATGGGGGACGAGTGGTCAGTGGTCAGACGGGCGTGAAATGGTCACTGGTTAAATGGGGGACGAGTGGTCAAACAGGCGTGAAATGGTCAGTGGTTAAGGCCAAACAGGCGTGAAATGGTCACTGGTTAAATGGGGGACGAGTGGTCAGTGGTCAAACGGGTGCTTAAGTGCTTGGTGGTCAAATAAATGTCAAATGGTCGGTGGTCAAACAGGTGACAAGTGGTTGGTGGTCAGATGAATGTCAAATGGGGGACAAGGGGTCAGTGCTCAAAGGGGTGTGGAATGCTCAGTGGTTCAATGGAATGCTCAGTGGCCAGAGGGGTGGGAAATGGTCAGTGGTCAAACGGGTGACAAGTGGCCGGGGTCAAACGGTGCCAGGGGCTGTGCTCAGACCGCAGCTGTCAAATCCTCGAGGTCACACGGGTGTCAAACGGGTGTGGGATGGCCAGTGGTCAGTTGTTGGTGGTCAAACAGGTATGGAGTGGTCAAGCAGGTCCAGGGGCTGTGCTCACATAGTGACTATCAAATCTACTGGGTGTCGGAACGGTCCCTGGTCAAACGGGTGTGAAGTGGTCAGTGGTCAAACGGGTGTGAAGTGGTCAGTGCTCAAACGGTGTCAGGTGGTCAAACGGGTGTGAAGTGGTCAGTGGTCAAACGGGTGTGAAGTGGTCAGTGGTCAAACGGGTGTCAGGTGGTCAAAGGGGTGTGAAGTGGTCAGTGGTCAAACGGGTGTGAAGTGGTCAGTGGTCAAACGGTGTCAGGTGGTCAAACGGGTGTGAAGTGGTCAGTGGTCAAATGGGTGTGAAGTGGTCAGTGGTCAAACGGGTGTGAAGTGGTCAGTGCTCAAACGGGTGTCAGGTGGTCAAAGGGGTGTCCCACAGTCCCTGTTTGAGCAGGTGACAAGCACTTGGTGGTCAGCCGGCTCCAGGGGCTGTGCTGGGCCAGCAGCTGTCGAAGCTCGGTGGTCACACGGCTGCCGGATGGTCAGTGGCCAAACAGGTGACAGATGGCCAGTGGCCAAATGCCCGCTTCCAAGGGCACATGCTGAGCTGGGAGTGCTGGAGAAGAGCGGGGCTGGACTTTGAAATGACCTCTGTGGTGGCCAGAGGCAGCTCGCTGGCCGGGGGGGGTGTTTGACATCGTTCTGCTCCCTGCACACCAGCGTGGCTTGCGTGCCACCGGGCTTAGCGACTTAGCCAGAATAAAATAAACCAATAAAAGCCCCTTTGACAGTTTGCCAGACAGTAACTTTCAAAATGTATTAATCCTTTTGTAGCAAATCGCTTCTCTTTGTACTCACATCTGTCGCTGGCAAGGCAATTTTGCACAGTTAAATGCCTTGCCAGGAATAAAAAAAAAAAAAAAAAATACAAAAATGGAGCAGGTTTGTGGGGAAACTCGTGCGGACCTGACTCCAAAACAACGCCGTGTTTGAGGTGCAGGTTTTGTGTTTGGTGAGATGGATCACCCCAGGCATCCTCGGATGTGTTGGGCAGCCTCTTTCCTATCCCTGAGACCCAAACCGTTCGTGCTGATTGGGTTTTTATCCCTGCTGGAATGTGGATATTGTTTGTTGACACGGATTTCTGATGTGGCGAGTTGTTAGTGTTGGCTTCTAACCATAGGAGTGTTCGTGGATTGACTTCTTGTTTTTCTCACTTATGCAAACATTTCTTTGGGGGGGGAAACAGAAGTACAAAATGTTTGTTTTCAAAATAAATGGAATTACTGGTAAATGGTAAATTAAGAAATGGTAAATTTTCCTCCTGCACCTCCCCGAGTGACAGGGACACGTTGTTGTCGTAGGAATTCAGGTTGTGTTTGTGGTTTGATTTCACTAAAGGAGGTTGGGATTGTTCAGGCAGCGTCTGCATCATTCCCAGTGCCACAGAAATTTAGGATTAGGAAATACAAACTGTGCTGAGGCATCTTGAACACACGGGGATGTTTTGGTCCTAGACCAGGAAACAGAGTTTGTAACAAACCCTAGAGTGGATTTTCTTACTAGTCTGAAAATTGGGGTGAAACTTGTCTGTTATTCTTGGAAATGAAGATGATGATGGAAGATGAAGGGCTGCAGGGATCAAGACCTGGAAATTCTGTCTCTGTTATTGAATCAGCAGCGTTTGGGTGACAATCCATTGCCTTGAGACAGCTCAGAGTGACTCTGACGTGGGACCCCCGAGCTTTGTTTGCATTTGTTTTCTATGTCTTGCTCCTTTTGTGTTTGTGCCTCTCTGAACCCAAAACATTTGGGAAGATTAGAAGTAAATTCAGCTGAATTTTGGCTGTTTGAGTGTTAATGGTAAATGTGGGCTTTGTTTTCATCATCTCATCTGCAAACTGACTTTTTGTAGAGTCATGGAATATCCTGAGCTGGGAGGGATTATCCAGCCCAGCCCCTGGCCCTGCCCAGACACCCCAAAATCCCAACCCTGTGCATCCCTGGGAGCATTGTCCAAACCCTCCTGGAGCTCTTGGGGCCGTGGGGAGCCTGGTCAGTGCCCCAGAACCCTCTGGGGGAAAAACCTTTCCCAAAATCCATCCCAGCTCCCCTGGCACAGCTCCAGCCTTTTAATTGTTGCAAACAGGCAATTCTAGCTGCCGTTGCCACAAACCATAACAGAGCTGTGGCTCTCTAATTTCTCCCTTATGTGCCTGAAAATCTCCTCCAGAGCAGCTCTTGCCTGGATGTTCTGGAAGGGGAGCTGCAGGGACATTTTGGGTGTCCCTCTGGTGTCCTGCTGTCCTTCCAAGCTGGGATTTGGCTTAAATCCCTGGGATTTTGGTCCCTAAATCCCTGAATTTTTCACTGTGAAATGTGAAAAGCACTGGTTGTGTTAGGAAAACAACTGTTTTCCTGGAGGATTGGAGGGAGCTGACTCCTTGCAATTCTGCACATGCTGTTGTAATTAAGGCAGGGCCTTTCCTGGATCCCGAAATAATGGAATAAATCATGTGCTCACAAACACTGGATGTGCTGAACGGTTTCCAGCTGGGAAAGATGCAGTGGCTGAGGGCTGGGATGGAGCTGGCTTGTGGAATTAAATTCGTGTTCTTTGCTGCTTGGAAGGTGCAGGAGGAGCTGTGGGAGGGTGACATTCCCCTCTGAGCTTTGCTTACAGTTTAATTTACTGCTCTGCCACTTTCATGCCCTGACCCACGAAGGGATGGCCCTGCCTTTACTCTGCTTTCCTCCTGCCCCCACCTGTAGCCACAATGCTGATTTTAAGATGCAGGATGTCCAGCTGTGCCCTGGCATGAATACTCAGCCCTTGGAAGTGCTTTTGTGTGGTAAGCACATTTCTCTCTCTCTCTCAGGATTTTTCATAAAGGTGCACAGAGGGAAGAGAAAACAATTTCTATTTCTGCTCCTTGTTTTTCCCATGTGGAATGTGTTTGGAGAATTGCTTACCTGGGGTGATTGCTTGGTTGGATTCTGGTGAGGATTGTTTGGGGCTGGTGGCCAATCCAACCCAATCCAACCCAATCCAATCCAACCCAATCCAACCCAATCCAACCCAATCCAATCCAACCCAATCCAATCCAACCCAACCCAATCCAATCCAATCCAATCCAATCCAATCCAATCCAATCCAATCCAACCCAATCCAATCCAACCCAATCCAACCCAACCCAATCCAACCCAACCCAATCCAATCCAACCCAACCCAATCCAACCCAATCCAACCCAATCCAATCCAATCCAATCCAACCCAACCCAACCCAATCCAATCCAACCCAATCCAACCCAACCCAATCCAACCCAACCCAATCCAACCCAACCCAACCCAATCCAATCCAACCCAATCCAATCCAATCCAACCCAACCCACCTGTGGCTGCACTCTCAGAGAGGGGCACGAGTTGTGGGTTAGTCAGATTTGGTAGTCAGAACAAGTAAGTTTATAGTTTTAGTATCTCCTTTAAATAGTATATTAATAGTTTATAGCATAGTTATAATAAAGAAATCATTCAGCCTCTGAGCTGGAGTCACACATCAGCATTTCTTCCCCCCAGCTTCACCTGCATTTTACAATACTTTTGTAGCTTCTGTTTTTATTCAGCTTGGTGGGGAACCGAGCAGGGACGTTACAGGGTGAGCCTCGCTGATGTGACAGCATCCAGCATCCCCCAGCAGTGGAATTCAGGAGAGGTGATGGTTGAGGTGTGTTTTTATAGACACGGAGCTGTGTCATCAGCTGATTTAATTAATCCCAGCCACTGATTCTTTCCTCAGGGCAAAGCTCAGAGGTCATTTCCCATCACTGACAGCCGTGCTTCTCAGGTTACAGCCCCACACGTCCTCGCAGGAACACAGAATTCTGTTAATTCTTTGATGATTACAAAAATGACAGCTAATGAACACATCTAAAAATAAAGCTGTAGCTTGTGATGCCTGGGCTCTCATGACTGAAACGGTGACAGCTGTGTGGGATCCAAATGATTCACCATGAATCTGTGTGACACATCCTACAAGAGGAATTCCTTTCTGTCTGCTTTTAAATATTTGGTATTTCCAGAGCTTTGCTTGTAAAACACTATCAGTAACTTCCAGAAGCACAAAAGGATGAATGTGGAGGATCCAGGCATTCCCATTTGTTTCATTTTCCCTACAAGAAGCTGGTGTGAGGCTTTGCTGTTCCAGTTTGGGATGTGGTGCTGCAGCAGGAGCGTTTCAGTGAGGAACTGAACCATCCTAAAGACATGATGTGTCCAGAACTGGAGAAAAATTCCTTCTCGTTGTGGTTGCCCTGCTCCATTCCCCCTGAGAGTGGGGCAGGAGGAGCAGCAGAGTGTGTCTGTTCTGCCACCCTTTGGGTGAGGTTCAAATCCTCATTCTTTCCATTGTGTGCACTAATTCTCCTCTGATTATTCTTCTTCAGGGACTACTCCAAGGAGTGGCTTCTTAAACATTCCTTTGGTATCAGCCAGAGAGCTTCCTTTCAATCTGCACTTGGAGCTGCAGCTAAAAATTGGTTTTCTTGGTTGAAAACCGGTGGGAAAATGGGATTTACAGCAGCAGGAATCCAGTTTGGGAGCTCAGTGGGGTAATTTTTAACGGGGGAAGCACTGAGAGCCTTTTCTTCTGGAGGCAGAGCAGCACCCCTGTCCTCAGCCTTGCCCTCAGGGCGACTTAGGAGTTGGTTTCTAACTCCTAAGAGGATTTTCTGATTTTTTTTCTAACTCCTAAGAGGTGTTAAAAACAGGAATCCTAACTGACAGATCTCTTGCTGGGCTGTAATTTCATCATTAGGAAAAGCTTTTAGAGACAAGAGGGTATTTTTATTTTTAAAAATACACAGAATAATTTTTTTCAGGGAGAAATGAAATGGGAGTTGTTTATTTCTCCACGAGGCTTAGCCAGGTCAGAGGGAATTTTTGGAAGAGTTTGTGGTGGCAGGACAAAAAGGGAACGGCTTCAGGGTCACAGAGGGCAGGGGCAGGTGGGATATTAGGAAAGAATTCTTCCCTGGGAGGGTGGGGAGGCCCTGGTAGAGATTTCCTAAAAAAATCTGTGGTTGCCTGTTGAGTTTTGGGGTTTTTGGGTGGGTTTTTTTTTTTGTATTTTATTTTATTTTATTTTATTTTATTTTATTTTATTTTATTTTATTTTATTTATGTTATTTTATTTTATTTTGTTTTATTTTATTTTATTGTATGTTATTTTATTTATTTTATTTTATTGTATGTTATTTTATTTTATTTTATTTTATTTTATTTTATTTTATTGTATGTTATTTTATTTATTTTATTTTATTTTATTGTATGTTATTTTATTTTATTTTATTTTATTTTATTTTGTATGTTTATTTTATTTTATTTTATTTTATTTTATTTTATTTTATGTTATTTTATTTTATTTTTTATTTTATTTTATTGTACTGTATTATATTTTATTTGGTTTTTTTTTGTTAGGGTCGGGATTAAATGTGTGACACAGTATTTTTTGTTCACAGTCAGATGTTTATTAGTTCTTATCTATATTAATAGTCTCACAAACTGTGAGTTCTACAGCACTTTAATAAACTAAAAAGGGAGCTGTATCTTTTTCTCTAAGGCTTTTTAAGGATAAAGTGTCTAATTAAGAAATGATACTTAAATTATTTTTATTTTTAACTCAATAACTAACTGCTCATGGTTTGCAGTGTGGGGGAATGAGGTCTTACAAGTGGGGAATTATCCCCACAAAAGCCCAGCCTGCCATGGGATCCCAGGATTACTGAGGGTGGAAAATCCCTCCAGGATCAGAGCTTGTGCCTGATCCCCACCTGTCCCCAGCCTTGGCAAAAAAAAAAAAAAAAAAAATTAAATAAAAAATAAATCCCTGCAGTCTCCTTTTGATAGCTTCTGTTTCTCTCTTTAGCCTCCAGGGATCAGTAATTAAAAAAATCAACCCCTGGGAAGTGCTGCTGGTCTTGGCCAACCTCTGACAGAAAATGAGTAAAGAAAGGATCAGTGCTGAAATAAAGATTCAGATTACAAAAGCACTGGGGCTGGAGCTCTCCTTATCTGCCTGTGCCAAGGAGCAGGATAAATGTCTCAATAAATTCGGAATTAGGGAGGGACCAAGTGGAGTTTCACTCCTGAGAGGTGCTGTTGGTGTCCTGCAGAAAGTAGGGTTTAGGAAGCTGGGGGGGATTAAAGGGTGGATGGCTGGAGTTGGAGATCTCTGCAGTGTTTGGAGGAAAAAGCAGCAAAAAAAAATTAAAATGTAGGGTTTGCCTGTTTCAGTGTTAGCTCAGCTTGTGTCAGTTCAGAGCCTGATTCCTGAAAATCTGCTGTGATTCCTGAAAAACGGCTCTGATTTCTAAAAAATCTGCTGTGATTCCTGAAAATCTGCTCATATTCCTAAAAAACTGCTCTTATTCTTAAGAAATCTGCTCTGATTCCTAAAAATCTGCTGTGATTCCTGAAAAAACTGCTGTGGTTCCTAAAAAAATGCTCTGATTCCTAAAAATCTGCTCTGATTACTGAAAAACTGCTGTGATTCCTAAAAAAATGCTGTGATTCCTGAAAAACTGCTCTTATTCCTAAGAAATATGCTCTGATTCCTAAAAATCTGCTTGATTCCTAAAAACTGCTCTGATTCCTAAAAAAAACCTGCTCTGATTCCTAAAAAACTGCTGTGATTCCTGAAAAACTGCTCTTATTCCTAAGAAATATGCTCTGATTCCTAAGAATCTGCTGTGGTTCTTAAAAATCTGCTCTGATTCCTAAAAAAAACTGCCACTAACAACTCCACTAATAGGGAAAATTTACAATTTCTTCCCAGTTTTCAAGCTCAGCCTTCTCGGGGTGAATGTGTTCTTTAAAAATAAGGAATGGGTCGCAGCCTTCTCGGGGTGAATGTGTTCTGTAAAAAGAAGAAATTTCCCCACTTTCTTCCAGCTTAATTCCCAGGAAAATTGGAGGCTGAACTTCTGTTGGATTCTGGATTTAAAGCTACAAATAGGAGGTTTACAAACATTTCTGAGAGCACGAGGGGACAGAGGGGAGGTTTGGAGGGGATTTTTTTTGGGTGGGATTTTCCCCCTGGGATGGATTTCCCAGAGAAGCTGTGGCTGCCCCATCCCTGGAAGTGTCCAAGGCAAGGTTGGAGCAGCCTGGGTTGAGTTTTCAAGTCCCTTCCAGCCCAAACCCGTGTGGAATTCCATCCACTTCTCATTTAGAAGTCAAATGCAGTTGGGCTGGTGCAGCTTTGGAAGGGAATTTTGCCTTTTGCTCTCCCTTTGCATATGGAAAAGGTTCATTTCTCTCCCTGTGATGCACAAAATCCCAGCCCCTTTTATCTGAGCTGTTTCTCTCAGGTTGCTGAAATGACTTTTCAAAGAGTGGGAGGTGGGGAACCAAACAGGCAGAGCTGGGCAGGTGAAGAATTCCGTGGGGCCCCTCCCAGAACAAGCTCCCTGGGGATTTTTTCCAGCTCCTGGATGATGTTTCCATGAGGAATATTTGGAGGAGCACCATTTCTTGGTGCATTCCTGGCAGTTTTTGAAAGTTTTTTAGCTGAATGATTTGGGGTTTCAGAGCTCTGTAATTTTTATTTCCCTTTAAATGACTTGAAGATCTGTTGGCAAATGTGTTTTGCTGGGTGAGGGACGAGGAGTTGGTGGGAAAAGCTTCTGATCCACCTGGAGTACAGAATTCCTGTGTCCTCCTGGATCTTCCAAGGATGCTCTGAATTGGACAAATGATTAAAAACTCAAAGATCTGTGTCAGGTACCCGAGTGGGTCCCTGAGCACTGCAGTTTTCTTGGTGTTCACAGTTCTTCAGGAACACAATAATAAATGGAATAACATCTCTGCCTTTCCCTTACCACTCCTGAAACGAGGGAGGTTGGCTGTCCTTGTTTCTGTGGACATTAGAATCCACCAGCCCTGCAATCTGTGCTAAAAATGCTATTTTTCTAAGTGAAATAGTAGAAAAAAATGTGTTGTAGTTTAGCTTGGAATGGCAAATCCATGCCTAAACATGAATGTGGGGCTGAGGGATTGCATTTATTACCAAAAACTTGTTTAATTTCTCTGCTGGAAAACCTTTCCCCTGGTGAAAACACAGATTTCTCACTCTGTGTGGTGCAAATCTTTAAAGAGAGACCACAGTCCCATCCAAAAACTCCCTGTTCCTTCCTTTATAGGATTTAATTTATGGGACTTTGTGACAAGCTGGGAATCTCTCTTTTAATACCTAAACAAACTTGTAGGTCCAGTTATACTTTGAATTTGCAGTGTGGGTGGAATTTATTACCTGGTGTGAAGGCGAGAGGCCTGAGCCCAGTTTTTCCCTGGTGTGAGGAGTGTCCTGGCTGGGGGAAGTGCCCTGGGATGGATTTTTGGAGCCCTGAGCAGCTCTGGGTTCCCATCCCTGCCCAGATGCCATCCCTGAGAGCTATTTTCAGTGTCCTGCCCCGAGTTTGGAGGATAATTGCACCCTGGGGAAAGCCAAATCCCAGGCAGCTCTTTGAAATGGGCATTCCACAAGCTTTTACAGTTTTTTTTTGTTTTTTTTTTTTTTCCCTAAGCTGTTCTCAAGAGCTGCTCCATTTTATAGGGGCTTGTTAATATTTATTGTTTTGGAACTCGGGCATTGGGAATGTGGGTTCAGGTCAGGATTATGGTGACCTGTCCCTTTGTACTGTGACTTCCTTGTTTTTCTGGCAGAGATGTGGCTGTCCCTTGGGATTAGATTGGGAACAGATTCATTAACACCTGTGAGATTGAAATATAGGCACATAAAGAATTTACTAAACAGCACAGGGAGCAGAGGAAAGAGGGAACTAAGAGAAAAGACAGGAGATCCTCAGTGTGGCTAAAATGCTTTGCTTGTTTTGCCCAGTTCTATTCCAAACCCATTGTGAAGAAATTGAGGAGCAGAAATTGAGGAGCAGAAATTGAGGAGAAGAAATTGAGGAGAAGAAATTTTAAGGTCTTAGGACTCTAAAAATCACCCATTTCCTTGGCTTCCCTGCAAGAATAATATTTTTTCTAGGTTAGCTGGGCATGGAGCGAGATATAACACCATGCACAGTTGCAGTGCCACAATCAAACCAGACTCAGTTCTGTAAATCTCAATTTAAATGCCACAAATATCTGTATTTTAGTGAGCTTTTCACACCTTGAGCACGGCACAGTTATTGAAATATTGTTCATTAAGGAGCAGAGAAGGAAATCATATTCCCTGCGTGCCACTGCTCTTGGACAGCCAGTCATAAATATTTTAAAATACTTCATTTGGAGGGAATGGGGCAGAATTTCTGGCTTGGGGCTGAGCTGCCCTGGACTGAGATGGGAGGATGAGGCAGAGCTGGGCTGGCAGCCCAAGCACCAGTTGGTTCAAACCACGTGGAATTTTTTTGGAAGGAGTCACTGTGGCAGTGCTCAGGGCTGCCAGGACCTTGCAGAGTGCTTGGAGTGTGATGCAGAGGGCAAAAGGGGACTGCTGCACATGGAAATTCCCTTTTCAGAGTCACACAAGGAAGAAAAACCCATTTTATTCCAATGTTTATCCCTGTAAATTCAGCAGAATTCCTCTCCCTGCTTTGGGAAGGTGGCTGAAGGTTCTCTGTGCTTCCCTCCTGATGTTCTTTTTGGATTCATGTTCCTAACTCCTGGCTCCCCTCACCAAGTAAGGAGGTTTTCTGCTGAAAAACCCATTTTATTCCAATGTTTATCCCTGTAAATTCAGCATTTTGCTTTATTTTCATTCCTCTCCCTGCTTTGGGAAGGTGGCTGAAGGCTCTCTGTGCTTCCCTCCTGATGTTCTTTTTGGATTCATGTTCCTAACTCCTGGCTCCCCTCACCAAGTAAGGAGGTTGTTTTTTTGTTTTGTTTTGTTTTTTTTTTTTTTGCAAAAAGCAAAAAATTGCTGTTTGCTGTGTTTGTCACCTGGGTGGGAAGGGGTGACTCTCCCAGCACTGCCTGCAGGTTCTTGCTGCAATTTCTGGAGAAAAGGTAAGAAGGATCTTGTTTTGCACTGAAGCTGCAGATCTTTGTTTGAGGAGGTTTTGAGGGTTTTGAGGAGGTTTTGGAGGATTTGAGGAGGATTTGAGGAGGTTTTGAGGTTTTGGAGGGTTTGAGGAGGGTTTGGAGGGTGTTGAGGGTTTTGAGGAGGTTTTGGAGGGTTTGAGGAGGGTTTGGAGGGTGTTGAGGGTTTTGAGGAGGTTTTGGAGGATTTGAGGAGGGTTTGGAGGGTGTTGAGGAGGGTTTGAAAGGTTTTGAGGAGGGTTTGAAGGATCTGAGGAGGTTTTGAGGTTTTGGAGGGTTTGAGGAGGATTTGAGGAGGATTTGAGGAGGTTTTGAGGTTTTGGAGGGTTTGAGGAGGGTTTGGAGGGTGTTGAGGGTTTTGAGGAGGTTTTGGAGGATTTGAGGAGGGTTTGGAGGGTGTTGAGGAGGGTTTGAAAGGTTTTGAGGAGGGTTTGAAGGATCTGAGGAGGTTTTGAGGTTTTGGAGGGTTTGAGGAGGGTTTGGAGGGTGTTGAGGGTTTTGAGGAGGTTTTGGAGGGTGTTGAGGAGGGTTTGAAGGGTTTTGAGAAGGGTTTGAAAGGTTTTGAGGAGGGTTTGGAGGATTTGAGGAGGTTTTGAGATTTTGGAGGGTTTGAGGAGGTTTGGAGGGTGTTAAGGAGGGTTTGGAGGGTGTTGAGGAGGGTTTGAAGGGTTTTGAGGAGGTTTTGGAGGGTTTTGAGGGTTTGAGGAGGTTTTGTGTAGGGTTTTGAGGAGGGTTTGTGTAGGGTTTTGAGGGTTTGAGGAGGTTTTGGAGGGTTTTGAGGAGGTTTTGAAGGGTTTGAGGAGGGTTTGTGTAGGGTTTTGAGGAGGGTTTTGAGGAACGTTTGAGGAGGTTTTAAAGGGTTTTGAGGAGGTTTTGTGTAGGGTTTTGAGGAGATTTTGAAGGGTTTTGAGGAGGGTTTGAAGAGTTTTGAGGAGGTTTTGTGTAGGGTTTTGAGGAGGGTTTTGAGGAACGTTTGAGGAGGTTTTGGAGGGTTTGAGGAGGGTTTGTGTAGGGTTTTGAGGAGGGTTTTGAGGAACGTTTGAGGAGGTTTTGGAGGGTTTGAGGAGGGTTTGTGTAGGGTTTTGAGGAACGTTTGAGGAGGTTTTGGAGGGTTTGAGGAGGGTTTGAGGAGGTTCTGGAGGGTTTGAGGAGGTTTTAAAGGGTTTTGAGGAGGTTTTGAAGGGTTTGAGGAGGTTTTGGAGGGTTTTGAGGAACGTTTGAGGAGGTTTTGGAGGGTTTGAGGAGGGTTTGTGTAGGGTTTTGAGGAGGGTTTTGCTCCCCAGGTGTGTCACTCACCCGTACCTGGCTGTGTCACTTCTGTCACCATCGTGGGCACCGTGTTCATCCCCGTTTCTGGCAGCTTTCTGTGGCAGGGCCTGTGGGGCCCTGACGGGGTTGTTGAGGAACAAAAACCCCAAAAAAGGAGAATTCTGGGTGTGCTGTGGGGTTTTGAGGAGACAGGGAAGGACGGCGCTCGGTTCCTGCCTGCGGCTCTGCACGACACCTGAGCAATTCCTGCTCCTCTAAGGCATTCCTCTCCTCCCCTCTTCCTTATTTTTCAGCAAAAAAATAAGGGAAAAAAACCCATTTCCAGAAAAAAAAAAAAAAAAACATTTTATACCAGTGTTTCTCGCTGTAAATTCAGGGAGATTTATTTTCATTTTTTCCCTGCACTGGGAAGGTGCTGAAGGTTCTCTGTGCTGAGGCCTCAGCTGGAAAATCCCTGAAATTGGAATTCTTCATTAAATATTCACACTGAAGTGTTAATCAGCTTCAGCCAGAATATTTATAGAGCTGCAGCCTTCGGTCCCAGATTAAGTATAGAAATAAAATATATTATATATAAATATAAATATATTATCGTTACATCAGTTATAATTGTAAGCTGCAGCCTTCGATCCCAGATTAAGTATAGAAATAAAATATATCATATATATAAATATAAATATATTATAGTTATATCAGTTATAATTGTAGGCTGCAACCTTTGATCCCAGATTAAGTATAGAAATAAAATATATCATATATAAAGTATATTATATAAAAATATAAAATATATTATATATAAATATATCATAGTTATATTAGTTACAATTGTAAGCTGCAGCCTTTGAACCCAGATTAAGTATAGAAATAAAATATATCATATATATTATATATAAATATAAATATAGTTATATCAGTTATAATTGTAAGCTGCAACCTTCAATCCCAGATTAAGTATAGAAATAAAATATATCATATATAAAATATATAAATTATATAAAAAATATTATATATAAATATATCATAGTTAGTTACAATTTTAAGCTGCAACCATCAATGCCTGAAAAGTATACAAATAAAATATATATTTAAATATAAATATAGTTACATTAGTTATAGTTTTAAACTGCAGCCTTTGATGCCAGATTAAGTATAAATATAACTTACAGTTTTATATTCAATTCAATTCATTCATTAATTTAAATTGATATTATGTGATTACTTATAAAACCATACGTTTTATATATATATAAAAGAAATCTAATTTTATATATATATAATTATATAATTTATACAGATCTATAATAAAATTAATTGAAACAGCTTTTTTTGGGAAACTGCTGCTTCATAAAGTAAAATCAATTTACTTTAAATTGCTATTTTGTGATTACTTAGAAAACTGTAGGTTTTATAGATGTAAAATAAAGCTAATTATAATTATAAAATTACATAATTTATATATATAAAATAAAATTAATTCAAACAGCTTTTTTGGGGGGGAAACTGCTGCTTCATAACGTAAAATCAATTTCCTTTAAATTGCTATTTACTTTAAATTGATGTTATATGATTACTTATAAAACAATAAGTTTTATATATATAAAATAAATCTAATTATAATGAGAATTTCCTAAGTTTTCTAATTTCAGATCTTCTCTCCCTTTTCATGAATGAAGCCTCTCCCATTTTCCCATCAGTAAAGGACAATTAAGAGCCTTGGGGATGATCCCAGTGATGAAGTGGAATTAATCTGGTGCTCAAGGACTTTAAGTGTTGCCCTGATTTTTAAAATTAAAAGTGTTACCTTTTCTTTCATAGTTCTTTTGAAAGTTTGAAAGTTCTCATCAAGCTTCTTTAACCTTCTGATAATGTTTCCATATTTGAGAGTCACAGTTCCCACACAATTTCATGGAAAAATAGAATAATTTACATATTTCTCTGTGGGTGGAGAGAAATGATTGATTGATCTTTGGAGCAGTGTGGTTGGAGAGGTGGCAATTCCATCAATCCATGGTCACCTTTGGAATTCTGTAAATACCAGATGTTTGAATAAAACTGATCTTTTTCTCTTTTGAACTCACCAAGCTCCTGTGTGCTCATTTAATGTCCAATACCAGCAATTAAAATGCTCTGTTTGTGTCATGGTTACCCTGCAATAAATCTGCCTCAGCCCTGCATTTCTGCATTTATTTCCCATGCAGGAAAGGAGAATTATCCTTGTTAACCTCATTTTTTCCGAGTGGAATGAAAAAAATCACCCGGCTAATTGTGCAGAGTGCAGTCCCTGCCGGGCGTGCATGATGCAATCAGAGTGCAGAATTATCAAACCCAGTGCTTAATTAGCAATTATCTCAGTGCTTATGACTCAGAGCCATTAGAGGTTTGTGGGCTTCACCTGCAATCAGGTGTTTCCCAGTCTGTGTGGAATCAGAGGAATTACTCTTGGCAGGGGGATGAGAGGGAGCCTGAGCCTCAACAACCCTTGGGTTTTTCTGGCTGAAATCCTCTGTGGAAGGAAACAAAAATTCGGGATGCTGGGAGGGTCAGCTGTGCCAGGCGCAGGTGAGGTGTGAGGGTGCCCTTGGGGGGAGGCACAAACACCTCCCACTGCAAACACAGGTGAACCTGGGGGGAGAGATGCTGATGTGTGACTCCAGCTCACAGGCTGAATGATTGCTCTATTATTAAAAAAAAAAAAAAAAAAAAAAATATATATATATATTTGTATATATATAATCATATATACACATATATATAGTTATATATAAAATATATAGTTATATATATATATATACATACTATATATAACTATATATAACTATATAATCCATTAATATACTATTTAAAGGAGATATTAAAGCTACAAAGCTGCTTTTCTAACTCCCAAATCTAACCCACAGCTCGTGCCCCTCTCTGAGAGTGCAGCCACAGGTGGGCTGGGTTGGATTAGGTTGGATTGGATTGGATTGGATTGGGTTGGATTGGATTGGGTTGGATTGGATTGGATTGGGTTGGATTGGGTTGGATTGGCCACCAGGCTCAAACAATCCTCACCAGAATCCAACCAAGACAGTTCAAACAATTCTCCAAACACATTCCACATGGGAAAAACAAGGAGCAGGAATAGAAATTGTTTTCTTTTTCTTTCCTCTGTGCTCCTCTGTGAAAAATCCTGAGAGAGAAGAATGTGCCTGCCACAACCTCCTTGTGCAGGTGCTGCTGTTGGACACAAAATGAGCACACAGGAGCTTTGTGAGTTCAAAAGAGAAAAAGATCAGTTTTATTCAAACATCTGGTATTTCTAGAATTCCAAAGGTGACCGTGGATTGATGGAATTGCCACCTCTCCAACCACACTGCTCCAAAGAGCAATCAATCATTTCTCTCCGCCCACAGAGAAATATGTAAATTATTCTATTTTTATGTGAAATTGTGTGGGAACTGTGACTCTCAAATATGGAGACATTATCAGAAGGTTAAAGAAGTTTGATGAGAACTTTCAAACTTTCAAAAGAACTATAAAAGAAAAGTTGACACTTTTAAAAATCAAGACATCGTGCAGGCAGCGTGGTGGGAGAGCCAGAGGATCCACACACAATTCCAGGAAGGCAGGGGAAGGAGGGGCTGCTACCAGCACTGATTGTTTCATTTGGTAATTAGTGCTTAAATCTCCTCAAAGTCAAATAAAGCAGAGGATGTGAGATTGTGGAGCTGTTCCCTCCTCCCTTACCCACATTTCCTCACCTTTTATTGGTTTTTTTTTTTTTTTTTTTGCAGATATTCATGGATTTGGGGGCTTTGCTGCTGGGGTAGAGCAGGTGTTTGGGGTGAAGAGTGGGGTATTTTTTCATGGTCTGTCTCTGATGTGACCTTGGCTGTGTTCTTTTACCTTCCTTCCACCTCATAGATACACTTGAAGGATGAATTAAAAGCTTTTTGTGCATGGAGATTTTTCTGGAGTGCAGCAAAGAGGGAGATGCCACAAATCTGTGACGAATATTGAATATTGTCTGTGAATATTGAAGAAAAATCTCTAAATTGTGGGTGTGCCGTGCTCTCCCTTTTCCAAGGGGCAGTTGTGGGGCAGGGGGAGCTGGGCAGGCAGACCTGCAGTGACCTGGAAATGTCATTTTTATTCAAAAGTTGTGGCCAGGTGTTTGTTTGCTCTCCTCTCTCTGTGTTCTTTTACCTTCCTTCCACCTCACAGATACATTTGAGGGATGAATTAAAAGCTTTTTGTGCATGGAGATTTTTCTAGATTACAGCAAAGAGGGAGATGCCAATACTGAATATTGAAGAAAAATCTCTAAAATATTGGTTTGCTGTGCTCTCCCTTTCCAAGGGGCAGTTGTGGGGCAGTGGGAGCTGGGCAGGCAGACCTGCAGTGACCTGGAAATGTCATTTTTATTCCAACTTTGTGGCCAGGTGTTTGTTTGCTCTCCTCTCCCTGTGTTCTTTTACCTTCCTTCCACCTGGTAGATGCATTTGAAGGATGAATTAAAAGATATTTTGGAGAAGAATATTAAAAGATGGAGATTTTTCTAGATTACAGCAAAGAGGGAGATGCCAATATTGAATATTGAAGAAAAATCTCTAAAATATTGGTTTGCTGTGCTCTCCCTTTCCAAGGGGCAGTTGTGGGGCAGTGGGAGCTGGGCAGGCAGACCTGCAGTGACCTGGAAATGTCATTTTTATTCCAACTTTGTGGCCAGGTGTTTGTTTGCTCTCCTCTCTTTGTGTTCTTTTACCTTCCTTCCACCTCATAGATACACTTGAAGGATGAATTAAAAGCTTTTTGTGCATGGAGATTTTTCTGGAGTGCAGCAAAGAGGGAGATGCCACAAATCTGTGAAGAATATTGAATATTGAAGAAAAAAATCTCTAAATTGTGGGTGAGCTGGGCAGGCAGACCTGCAGTGACCTGGAAATGTCATTTTTATTCCAACTTTGTGGCCAGGTGTTTGTTTGCTCTCCTCTCTCTGTGTTCTTTTACCTTCCTTCCACCTGGTAGATGCATTTGAAGGATGAATTAAAAGATATTTTGGAGAAGAATATTAAAAGATATTATGGAGATTTTTCTAGATTACAGCAAAGAGGGAGATGCCACAAATCTATGAAGAATATTGAATATTGAAGAAAAATCTCTAAATTGTGGGTGTGCTGTGCTCTCCCTTTCCAAGGGGCAGTTGTGGGGCAGTGGGAGCTGGGCAGGCAGACCTGCTGTGACCTGGAAATGTCATTTTTATTCCAACTTTGTGGCCAGGTGTTTGTTTGCTCTCCTCTGCCTGCCCCAGAGAGCCCCAGCCCCAGTTAAAGAGGAGGTTGTGTGTGCTGCAACAGGAGCTCTGTGCCTTCCAACCGGGGCTGCCAACAGGCAGGACGTGACCTGGGAGATAAATCCCCCTTTTTCTGAAAGGGGATAAACATCTCCTTTTCTGTGCCTTGCTATCTGATGCTCTTTGGTCTCATTTTCAAACATTAACAATCGGTTTGGGAGCTCTGGTGATTTATCTCCAGGGTGGACCTCATCCAGTGCCAATATTCTTCACCTCAGGAAGAGGTTTCTGGGAGAAATCACCTTTTTTTACTTCTTTTACTGGCTTAGATTGAAATATTCTTCACCTCAGGAAGAGGTTTCTGGGAGAAATCACCTTTTTTTACTTCTTTTACTGGCTTAGATTGAAATATTCTTCACCTCAGGAAGAGGTTTCTGGGAGAAATCACCTTTTTTTACTTCTTTTACTGGCTTAGATTGAAATATTCTTCACCTCAGGAAGAAGTTTCTGGGAGAAAACATCTTTTTTTTCTTCTTTTACTGGCTTAGATTGAAATATTCTTCACCTCAGGAAGAGGTTTCTGGGAGAAATCACCTTTTTTTTCTTTTACTGGCTTAGATTGAAATATTCTTCACCTCAGGAAGAAGTTTCCGGGAGAAAACATCTTTTTTTCTTTGTTTTGCTGACTTGGGTTGGAATATTTTTCACCTCAGGAAGAAATTTCTGAGAGAAATCACCTTTTATTCTTGTTATGCTCTTTTGGGTTGGAATATTCTTCACCTCAGGAAGAAATTTCTGGGAGAAATCACCTCTTTTTTCTTCTTTTACTGGCTTGGGTTGAAATACTCTTTACCTCAGGAAGAAGTTTCTGGGAGAAAACATCTTTTTATCCTTGCTATGCTCTTTTGGGTTGGACTATTTTTCACCTCAGGAAGAAATTTCTGGGAGAAATCACCTTTTTTTCCTTGTTATGATGACTTGGGTTGGAATATTTTTAACCTCAGGAAGAGGTCTCTGGAAGAAATCACCTTTTTTCCTTGTTATGCTGTTTTGGGTTGGAATATTTTTCACCTCAGGAAGAAATTTCTGAGAGAAATAACTTTTTTTTTTTCCTTGTTATGTTGTTTTGGATTGGAATATTCTTCACCTCAGGAAGAGATCTCTGAGAGAAATCACCTTTTATCCTTGTTGTGCTGTTTTGGGTTGGAATATTTTTCACGTCAGGAAGAAGTTTCTGGGAGAAATCACCATTTTTTCCTTGTGCTATTTTGGGTTGGAATATTCTTCACCTCAGGAAGATGTCTCTGAGAGAAATCACCTTTTTTTTCTTCTTTTACTGGCTTGGATTGAAATATTCTTCACCTCAGGAAGAGGTTTCTGGGAGAAATCACTTTTTTTTTTCCTTGTTATGCTGTTTTGGGTTGGAATATTCTCCACCTCAAGAAGAGGTCTCTGAGAGAAATTACTTTTTAAAAATTGTTATGCTGCTTTGGATTGGAATATTCCTCACCTCAGGAAGATGTCTCTGAGAGAAATCACTTTTTTTTCCTTTTGCTGCTTTGGGTTGGAATATTCCTCACCTCAGGAAGATGTCTCTGATAGAAATCACTTTTTTTCCTTGTTATGCTGACTTGGATTGGAATATTCCTCACCTCAGGAAGATGTCTCTGGTAGAAATCACTTTTTTTTTTGTTGTGCTGTTTTGGATTGGAAAATTCTTCACCTGGGAAGATATCTCTGATAGAAATCACCTTTTTTTCCTTGTGCTGTTTTGGGTTTGAACATTCTTCAGCCCAGGAAGATATCTCTGATAGCAATCACTTTTTTTTGTTGTGCTGTTCTGGGTTGGAGCATTCTTCACCCCAGGAAGATGTCTCTGATAGAAATCACTTTTTTTTTGTTGTGCTGTTCTGGGTTGGAACATTCTTCACCCCAGGAAGATGTCTCTGATAGAAATCACTTTTTTTTCCTTGTTGTGCTGTTTTGGATGGGAATATTCCTCACCTCAAGAAGATGTCTCTGATAGAAATCACTTTTTTTCCTTGTGCTGTTTTGGATGGGAATATTCCTCACCCCAGGAAGATGTCTCTGATAGAAATCACTTTTTTTTCCTTGTTGTGCTGTTTTGGATGGGAATATTCCTCACCCCAGGAAGATGTCTCTGATAGAAATCACTTTTTTTCCTTGTGCTGTTTTGGATGGGAATATTCCTCACCCCAGGAAGATGTCTCTGATAGAAATCACTTTTTTTTCCTTGTTGTGCTGTTTTGGATGGGAATATTCCTCACCCCAGGAAGATGTCTCTGGTAGAAATCACTTTTTTTTTCCTTGTGCTGTTCTGGGTTTGAACATTCTTCACCCCAGGAAGAGGACAGCAGCACTCAAGCTCAGACCTCACCAATACCAACCACTCCAACCCCTCCTTTTTTGCCTCGTTTCTCCTTGCTGGGGATGGAAAGGAGCCTCTTTACTCCCAAATAACGATTTGTGCCATTTTTAGCCATTTTTGCCACGAGTGGCTGCTGCCATCCTCGGTGTTCTTGGCGCTGCTGCTCTCTCCCCAGAGCTGGCTGGCAATCCCAGCCTGTCATTCTCCTGCCTCATAGCTCAGGGCTATATTTAGTAGTTTCAAGTTGCAACAGATCTGGAATTCTTCCCTTCAGCTGCAGCAAAGGCTGAGCTGGGCTGGGTTTTTGTCCTGCTGGAGTGCAGGGAGCTCAGTGCAGAGCTGGGCACTGGGGGTTTTAGGTTTTCCCTTCTGCTTTGGGGTGCAGCTTTGAGCTTTATATTAATGGTGCCAGGGTCTTTTCACAGGGTGCTGAATGCCAAACAATCCTACAGGAATGGGATGGGGATGAGCTGATCCCTTAGATTTTAGGTTTTTCTGTTCTGTTTTGCTGTGCAACTCTTAGCTTTATATTTAGTGTTAGGATCTTTTCACAGGGTACTGCAGGCAAAACAATCCTACAGGAATGGGATGGGGATAAACTGATACCTGTGGTTTTTCTGTTCTGCTTTGGGGTGCAGCTTTTAGCTTTATACTAATGCTATTAGGATATTTTCACAGGGTGCTGAAGAGAAAACAATCCTACAGGAATGGGATGGGGATAAACTGGTACCTGTGGTTTTTCTGTTCTGCTTTGGGGTGCAGCTTTTAGCTTTATACTAATGCTATTAGGATATTTTTACCATTATTTTACCATTAATATGGTACCAGGGTCTTTTCACAGGGTGCTGAAGAGAAAACAATCCTACAGGAATGGGATGGGGATAAACTGTCACCTTTGGGTTTAAGGTTTTCTGTTCTGCTTTGGGATGCTTCTAGTTTTATATTAAATATTACGAGTATCTTTTCATAGGGTGGTAGAGAGAAAATCCTACAGGAATGGGATGGGGATGAACTGATACCTGTGGTTTTTTCTGTTTGCTTTGGGGTGCAGCTTTTAGCTTTATACTAATGCTATTAGGATCTTTTCACAGGGTGCTGAAGAGAAAACAATCCTACAGGAATGGGATGGGGATAAACATACCTTGGGTTTTAGGTTTTTTCTCTTCTGCTTTGCTGTGCAGCTTTTAGTTTTATATTTAGTGTTAGGATCTTTTCACAGGGTGGTAGAGAGAAAATCCTACAGGAATGGGATGGGGATAAACTGATACCTGTGGTTTTTAGGTTTTCCCTTCTGCTTTGGGGTGCAGCTTTTAGCTTTATATTAATGGTGCCAGGGTCTTTTCACAGGGTGCTGAAGAGAAAACAATCCTACAGGAATGGGATGGGGATGAACTGATCCCTGTGGTTTTTTCTGTTCTGCTTTGCTGTGCAGCTTTTAGTTTTATATTTAATGTTAGGATCGTTTCACAGGGTGGTAGAGAGAAAATCCTACAGGAATGGGATGGGGATAAACTGACACCTTAGATTTTAGGGCTTTCTGTTCTGTTTTGGTGTGCAACTTTTAGCTTTATGTTTGGTGTTAGGATCTTTTCACAGGGTACTGCAGGCAAAACAATTCTACAGGAATGGGATGGGGATAAACTGATACCTGTGGTTTTTCTGTTCTGCTTTGGGGTGCAGCTTTTAGCTTTATATTAATGGTGCCAGGGTCTTTTCACAGGGTGCTGAATGCCAAACAATCCTACAGGAATGGGATGGGGATAAACTGATACCTGTGGTTTTTCTGTTCTGCTTTGGGGTGCAGCTTTTAGCTTTATACTAATGCTATTAGGATATTTTCACAGGGTGCTGAAGAGAAAAGAATCCTACAGGAATGGGATGGGGATAAACTGGTACCTGTGGTTTTTCTGTTCTGCTTTGGGGTGCAGCTTTTAGCTTTATACTAATGCTATTAGGATATTTTTACCATTAATTTACCATTAATATGGTACCAGGGTCTTTTCACAGGGTGCTGAAGAGAAAACAATCCTACAGGAATGGGATGGGGATAAACTGTCACCTTTGGGTTTAAGGTTTTCTGTTCTGCTTTGGGATGCTTCTAGTTTTATATTAAATATTACGAGTATCTTTTCATAGGGTGGTAGAGAGAAAATCCTACAGGAATGGGATGGGGATGAACTGATACCTGTGGTTTTTTCTGTTTGCTTTGGGGTGCAGCTTTTAGCTTTATACTAATGCTATTAGGATCTTTTCACAGGGTGCTGAAGAGAAAACAATCCTACAGGAATGGGATGGGGATAAACATACCTTGGGTTTTAGGTTTTTTCTCTTCTGCTTTGCTGTGCAGCTTTTAGTTTTATATTTAGTGTTAGGATCTTTTCACAGGGTGGTAGAGAGGAAACAATCTTACAGGAATGGGATGGGAAAAAACTAATACTTATGGGTTTTAGGTTTTTCTGTTCTGTTTTGCTGTGTAACTTTTAGCTTTATATTTAGTGTTAGGATCTTTTCACAGGGTGGTGAATGCAAAACAATCCTACAGGAATGGGATGGGGATAAACTGATACCTTTGGTTTTAGGTTTTCTGTTCTGCTTTGCTGTGCAGCTTTTAGTTTTATATTTAATGTTAGGATCGTTTCACAGGGTGGTAGAGAGAAAATCCTACAGGAATGGGATGGGGATAAACTGACACCTTAGATTTTAGGGCTTTCTGTTCTGTTTTGGTGTGCAACTTTTAGCTTTATGTTTGGTGTTAGGATCTTTTCACAGGGTACTGCAGGCAAAACAATCCTACAGGAATGGGATGGGGATAAACTGATACCTTTGGTTTTAGGTTTTTCTGTTCTGTTTTGCTGTGCAACTTTTAGCTTTATATTTAGTGTTAGGATCTTTTCACAGGGTGGTGAATGCAAAACAATCCTACAGGAATGGGATGGGGATAAACTGATACCTGTGGTTTTAGGTTTTCTGTTCTGCTTTGGGATGCTTTTAGTTTTATATTAAATATTACCAGGATCTTTCCACAAAACAATCCTGTTCTAGCTGGAGACTCAAGGACAATCTCTTCAAACTTCTGGCCCAAAGCACAACATGAGAAGAGGAGAGCAGGCAGGCAAGCAAGGAGGCTGAAACTTCATCATTTGAAACTCTTAATTGGGCAATTAATTCCCATATGGACTAAAACTTATAAAAATGTGAGATCTCATGACCAAACTCTCTTTTGCTTCCACCTTGGAGCCATCCGGGCACTGCCAGGGTGTGGAAGGCTCTTCAATAAAAATCCATTTTATTCCTTTTAACTCCATCTAAACTCTGTTCCAGCTCCTTGAGGCAGCACAGGGAGCTCCTTGTTGGAATCCAAAATTCAGGGAATTCTCAGAACTTCGGGCCTGGAAGCCAAAGCTTAGAATTAAACCCAGGATTTGATCTGAGACCTTGGAAAAGGTGATTGAGACTGGGGTGCTGGAAGTGAGAATGTGGATTTATGGTTTAAAGCAGAGACACATTAAGCTAAAAAGAGGAAAATTTAGAGTTTTAGAGTTTAAGAATTAAAAATAAAAGTTGTTACAAGGGTAAACAAGGAGTTCAGAATGCAGCACTGTGGGTTTGTGTGCCAGAACATGATTGCCTAAGAGAGCTCACTCTGTAGCATGGGTCCATAAGATGAAATATTTAAGGATTGGGTCAAAAACATAAATATCCTTGTTGGCTGTCTTTTATTGGTTAATAAATCCTTGTAACTAAGGGTCTTGTGACCCTCTGAGCCATGCAGTGAAGATGTGAGCTGAACTCACCCCTCCTGCCTGTGTGGAAGATAAGAAGAATAAATCCCATCATGTCAAAATCTCAGAGTTCCCATCTGTAACTCATTCAGAATCCCTTCAGTAATGCTCCCAGCTCCTCAGGCAGTGCCCCGAGCCTTTGCTCTGCACACAACCTCGCTCAGTGCTGTTTAAGTGCCTGCTTTAGCCTGAATCCTGCAGCTGGGAGCGCAAATTCTGGCTGGGATTTTTACTGCGAGCACAAATTCTGTGTGTGGTTTTTACTGGAAGCAGAAATTCTGTGTCTGATTTTTACTGGGTGCACAAATTCTGTGTCTGATTTTTACAGGGTGCACAAATTCTGTGTGTGATTTTTACTGGGAGCAGAAATTCTGTGTGTGATTTTTACTGGGAGCAGAAATTCTGTTTATATTTTTTTACTGGGAGCACAAATTCTGTGTGTGATTTTTACTGGGAGCCCAAATTCTGTGTGTGATTTTTACTGGGAGCAGAAATTCTGTTTATGTTTTTTACTGGGAGCAGAAATTCTGTGTGTGATTTTTACTGGGAGCAGAAATTCTGTTTATGTTTTTTACTGGGTGCAGAAATTCTGTGTGTGATTTTTACTGGGAGCACAAATTCTGTGTATGGTTTTTGCAGGGTACAAAAATTCTCTTTATGTTTTTTGCTGTGTGCAGAAATTTTATGTGGGATTTTTGCTGGGAGCACAAATTCTGTGTGTGATTTTTACTGGGTGCAGAAATTCTGTCTGATTTTTACTGGGTGCACAAATTCTGTGTGTGATTTTTGCTGGGTACAAAAATTCTGTTTATGTTTTTTGCTGAGTGCAGAAATTCTGTGTGTGATTTTTGCTGGGTGCAAAAATTCTGTTTATGATTTTTGCTGGGTGCAGAAATTCTGTTTATATTTTTACTGGGAGCAGAAATTCTGTTTATATTTTTTTACTGGGTGCATAAATTCTGTGTGTGATTTTTGCTGGGTGCAGAAATTCTGTTTATGTTTTTTTGCTGGGTGCAGAAATTCTCACCTGGCATTTCTGGGATGCCCCAAGTGTCATTTCCTGCACATCCTGCCCTTTCAGACGTGCAGATAAAATTCTTGCAGCACCTTTCTCTGCTGAGCCAGCAGCTGGAGCTCTGCTGAGTGAGTCTGCCCTGCAGGACACAAAAGATTCCAGTGTGCCCACTGAGATCCAGGAGAGTGTTGAAATCCTGCGTCTGCAGCTCCAGAATTACAGGTCTGAGAGCTTCTCTCAATTGTCAGAGGTTTTTAAAGCCCTGATTTTCTGCTTTTAGTGGAGTTTGCTCCTTGGAGTCTGAGGATAAATGACTAAAAACAAGAATGGAATCTTATGATCTGATTCCTGCTGCCAGAAGATGAAGGGAGGGCAGATGGTTTGGGAATTAAGTGAATATTTTACAATGTTTTTCTTTCCAATAATAGGAAAAAAAAAAAAAAAAGGGGGTGAAGATTTGCCTAATGTTGCCCTGCCAGCCATTAACAATGCAAATAAATGTGGAGGAAAAAAAGGTGCTCATTCCTTAAATGCAGGCATTAGTGGTGGAGTTATTTATTTGTAATTTTTCAGAGGAAACTCCATTTGCTCTTTTTTGCCTCCTAGCCAGCCCGCCCTCAACACGACCCTGCTTTATCCCAGTGAGCTGCTTTGTGCTTATTGTGGTTTTTCTTCACCCAGCAACAAGACAAAAACAGAAATAAAGGGAGATGTGCTTGTGGGTCCACACATCTTGGTGGAGTTTGATGAGATTTCAGGCTCCAGATTGTCAAAAGCAGATTTGTCTCTGTTCTGCAGTGAATTTGAGGCCAGAAATCTGGTTTTGGTACAAATTTGTGATCTCTGACAGAGAGGGGATTTCAGCACAGGGGGATTTTAGTCCCCATCAGACCTTTCAAGGCTCTGGGCAGACTCCAAAATGGGAAATTCTTGAAATTACTTTAGTGCCTCCCACTTTGGGGTGGTTGTCTGGAAAGCTGCTCTTTTGATTTGTTTCCTCTGTTCTCACAGTCCCAGCACCTGCTGACACCAACATTTTAATGAAAAAACTGTATTTTTCCCGCACAATATGAAAAAAAAACCCCACTGTCCATTCTGATGTGATGTGATTTCAAAATTCCTGATTTTTTTTTTCCTTTTGTTGTTTTTTTTTTGTTTGTTTTGTTTTCCAGGGTGGTGAAGGAAGAGATCTCAGATGACAACGCAAAGCTCCCTTGCTTCAATGGAAGAGTGGTGTCCTGGGTACGTTGGATTTTGTGTGTGGAATTCTGTGGTGGTTGATACTGGAAGCTCATTTTTAGATCCAATTTTTGCTGGGATGAAGGCACACAAGGAAGTAGTAGTAAAATAGGTTTATAGGAGTTTTTTCCAGCTACACAGTTGGAACAAACTTGGAATTCTCAGGTGGAATAAGAAGCTTTTCTCCATTCCTCTTCTGCTCTTAGGAGTTGAGGATCGTGCTCACACTTACATATTTTTTAATTTTTTAACTATTTTACTATTTGAACTAATTTTAATATTTTAACTCTTTTATCCCTTAAAACATTTTAGTATTTAATATTTTAGTCCAGACATTAAAGTTATACAGGATAAAGAATTCTCAGGTGGAATAAGCAGCTTTTCTCCATTCCTGTGCTGCTTTTAGGAGTTGAGGATCTTGCTCACATTTCTTACAACTTTTTTATATTTTAACTATCCTAATATTTTAACTAATTTTACTATTTTAACTATTTTATCCCTTAAAACATTTTAGTATTTAATATTTTAGCCCAGACATTGAAGTTATACAGGATAAGGAATTCTCAGGTGGAATAAGCAGCTTTTCTCCATTCCTCTTCTGCTTTTAGGAGTTGAGGATCTTGCTCACATTTCTTACAATTTTTTATATTTTAACTATTTTAATATTTTAACTAATTTTAATATTTTAACTATTTTATCCCTTAAAACATTTTAGTATTTAATATTTTAGCCCAGACATTGAAGTTATACAGGATAAGGAATTCTCAGGTGGAATAAGCAGCTTTTCTCCATTCCTGTGCTGCTTTTAGGAGTTGAGGATCTTGCTCACATTTCTTACAATTTTTTATATTTTAACTATTTTAACTATTTTACTATTTTAACTAATTTTAATATTTTAACTCTTTTATCCCTTAAAATATTTTAGTATTTAATATTTTAGTCCAGACATTAAAGTTATACAGGATAAAGAATTCTCAGGTGGAATAAGCAGCTTTTCTCCATTCCTGTGCTGCTCTTAGGAGTTGAGGATCTTGCTCTGACTTCTTACAACTTTTTTATATTTTAGCTATTTTAATATTTTAACTAATTTTACTATTTTAACTATTTTATCCCTTAAAACATTTTAGTATTTAATATTTTAGTCCAGACATTGAAGTTATACAGGATAAGGAATTCTCAGGTGGAATAAGCAGCTTTTCTCCATTCCTGTGTTGCTTTTAGGAGTTGAGGATCTTGCTCACATTTCTTACAACTTTTTTATATTTTAACTATTTTAATATTTTAACTCTTTTATCCCTTAAAACATTTTAGTATTTAATATTTTATCCCAGACATTGAAGTTATACAGGATAAGGAATTCTCAGGTGGAATAAGCAGCTTTTCTCCATTCCTGTGCTGCTTTTAGGAGTTGAGGATCTTGCTCACATTTCTTACAACTTTTTTATATTTTAACTATTTTAATATTTTAACTCTTTTATCCCTTAAAACATTTTAGTATTTAATATTTTATCCCAGACATTGAAGTTATACAGGATAAGGAATTCTCAGGTGGAATAAGCAGCTTTTCTCCATTCCTGTGTTGCTTTTAGGAGTTGAGGATCTTGCTCACATTTCTTACAACTTTTTTATATTTTAACTATTTTAACTATTTTACTATTTTAACTAATTTTAATATTTTAACTCTTTTATCCCTTAAAATATTTTAGTATTTAATATTTTAGTCCAGACATTGAAGTTATACAGGATAAAGAATTCTCAGGTGGAATAAGCAGCTTTTCTCCATTCCTGTGCTGCTCTTAGGAGTTGAGGATCTTGCTCTGACTTCTTACAACTTTTTTATATTTTAGCTATTTTAATATTTTAACTAATTTTACTATTTTAACTATTTTATCCCTTAAAACATTTTAGTATTTAATATTTTAGTCCAGACATTGAAGTTATACAGGATAAGGAATTCTCAGGTGGAATAAGCAGCTTTTCTCCATTCCTGTGCTGCTTTTAGGAGTTGAGGATCTTGCTCACATTTCTTACAACTTTTTTATATTTTAACTATTTTAATATTTTAACTCTTTTATCCCTTAAAACATTTTAGTATTTAATATTTTAGCCCAGACATTGAAGTTATACAGGATAAAGAATTCTCAGGTGGAATAAGCAGCTTTTCTCCATTCCTCTTCTGCTTTTAGGAGTTGAGGATCTTGCTCACATTTCTTACAATTTTTTATATTTTAACTATTTTAATATTTTAACTAATTTTAATATTTTAACTATTTTATCCCTTAAAACATTTTAGTATTTAATATTTTAGCCCAGACATTGAAGTTATACAGGATAAGGAATTCTCAGGTGGAATAAGCAGCTTTTCTCCATTCCTGTGCTGCTTTAAGAGTTGAGGATCTTGCTCACATTTCTTACAACTTTTTAATATTTTAACTATTTTACTATTTTAACTATTTTAATATTTTAACTCTTTTATCCCTTAAAATATTTTACTATTTAATATTTTAGTCCAGACATTAAAGTTATACAGGATAAAGAATTCTCAGGTGGAATAAGCAGCTTTTCTCCATTCCTCTTCTGCTTTTAGGAGTTGAGGATCTTGCTCACATTTCTTACAACTTTTTTATATTTTAACTATCTTAATATTTTAACTAATTTTACTATTTTAACTATTTTATCCCTTAAAACATTTTAGTATTTAATATTTTAGCCCAGACATTGAAGTTATACAGGATAAGGAATTCTCAGGTGGAATAAGCAGCTTTTCTCCATTCCTGTGCTGCTTTAAGAGTTGAGGATCTTGCTCACACTTCTTACAACTATTTTAATATTTTAATATTTTAACTATTTTAATATTTTAACTATTTTATCCCTTACATTATTTTAGTTAGCCCAGACATTGAAGTTATACAGGATAAGGACATTTGCTGCCTGCTGAGTAGCTTGACCTTTCTCAGCCTGGCTTCTTTTAGGCAGGATTACACGGAAATAGCACAAAAAAATCAAATACAGAATTGATTGCACGCTGTTTCCTGCGTGCAGGGAGAAGTGCAGGGGGCTGACTTTGATTGGGAGATGTTTCTTGAGCAAAGATTCCTTGTGGATCAGCAGGCCCAGCCCCTGCTGGGCTCCCAGCAGCTGGAATTGCTGAACTGAGCTCAGCTGGATCACACAGCACCAGCCACTTCTTCCTGCTCTATTGATTGCTTTTCATTTTAGGGCACTCACATTCTGGCAGCTGGGTCGTCCCAACAGGTTTTTAGTGTTAGGCAAGCAAAACATGTGGCTTTGTAAAGCTGAGTTTAAAATCAGCCCTCCCACGCACACACAAATGTGTATTAAGCACTTTGTAGATTTTGTATTAATTGAGGTCTTAAAAATTGAGATTTTTCAGTCTCTGCTGTCCAAAAGTAGCTGTTTGTTCCTGGGAATTGTGTTCAGAAGGAAAACTGACTTTTTCCCTTTTTTTTAGGACCTCCCTGCCTGTATTTTTTTTACCTTTGTGCTCCAACCTTTTGCCTCAGCAGCAGTGACTAATAACCAACGTGACTTTTCCAAGGCTCAGCCATGCATTTCCACACAGCAGGATCAGAATGCCTGGGTTTGGGCTTGGAGGAGGGTTTTAAAGCAGAGTTATTTTGATTTAAAGCTGCATTTCTGATCTAATTCTGATCTAAATCTGGGCAGTCTCAGGGAGAGCAACGAGAGGAAAAAGGGAAGATTCCCTGGATGAGCAGATTGGAATAATTTCATTCAAAGGAATAAAACCATTGGCAGTAAAGAAACAAACTGATGTTTAAACAAACAGAGAATATTTGGGAGCTGGGGATCCATCTGCAGACAGCACCAATTTTTAATTTCACCAATTTCTCCCCTTTTTGATGAGGTTGTGCCTGTTCTTAGTGGGAGCAGATGTGGGATGGGGACCACCCCTGCAGGAGGAACATCCTGGTGTGCCCTGGCTGGGATGAGGGGTTTGGCTCTGGCTGCAGGGCTCAGTGCTGCTGAGTTTGCTGCTCTCAGGGTGCCCCCGAGCTCTGCACCTTGGTGCTGCTGCTTTTGTCTCCAGTCCAAGGCCTGGTTTTGGGCTTGGAGGAGGGTTTTAAAGCAGAGTTATTTTGATTTAAAGCTGCATTTCTGATCTAATTCTGATCTAAATCTGGGCAGTCTCAGGGAGAGGAATGAGCACTGCTTTCCTCCAGGAAAAAGGGAAGATTCCCTGGATGAGCAGATTGGAATAATTTCATTCAAAGGAATAAAACCATCGGCATTAAAGAAACAAACTGATGTTTAAACAAACAGAGAATATTTGGGAGCTGGGGATCCATCTGCAGACAGCACCAATTTTTAATTTCACCAATTTCTCCCCTTTTTGATGAGGTTGTGCCTGTTCTCAGGTGGGAGCACATGTGGGATGGGGACCACCCCTGCAGGAGGAACATCCTGGTGTGCCCTGGCTGGGATGAGGGGTTTGGCTCTGGCTGCAGGGCTCAGTGCTGCTGAGTTTGCTGCTCTCAGGGTGCCCCCGAGCTCTGCACCTTGGTGCTGCTGCTTTTGTCTCCAGTCCAAGGATTACAGCAGGGCTGGAGCGTGGGGCTCTGGCAGGGTGGGAAGGGATGGGACAAAAAGGGATTTCATGTGTGATTAACGAGCGGAAGAGAGCGTCCCAAAAAGCTGCAGATAAAGCAGAAAATGGAGATGGGATTTGTGCTGCCATGGCCTGGGAGCTGCATCTGTTTGAGCAGCAGTGGTGCCTTGTGTCCTTCGGTGGCCCCCAGAAACTCGAGAGGCTGAGCTGGACAGAGCTAAAGAATAAAGCTGGGATTTATTAAAGGATCTCCTCATGGATCCACCTTGGGCAGCACCAGAGCCCAGCCAGGGCTGCACCCAAGGTGAACCCAAATGGTCCCAAGAAATGGATGATTGGTCACAAAATGATCAGCTCTGCTCCATTTGCACCTTGGAGTTGATTGTCCCATTCCAGCTTTAGCCCAGGCACTCCCATCCTGCTTGTTTTTCTCTCTCCAGCCCACGCTGTTTGTGCTCCTGGGCCTGAGCTTTGGATCATTTGTCCTTGGTGCCCAGCTGGAGCAGGAATTGTTTTGTCTCCCTGCTCTGTGCACAGAGCTCAGCATCCCCTCATGTGAAGCTCAGAGCCACACACTAAAGCAGCAGAGAATGTGAAAAATAGAAAAGCTGAACCTGAGACATCAGCACAGAATGTGAAAAATAGAAAAGCCAAAACCTGAGACATCAGCACAGAATGTGAAAAATAGAAAAGCTGAACCTGAGCCATCAGCAGAGAATCTGAAAAGTAGAAAAGCTAAAATCTGAGGCATCAGCAGAGAATCTGAAAAGTAGAAAAGCCAAAATCTGAGACATCAGCAGAGAATCTGAAAAGTAGAAAAGCCCAAATCTGAGGCATCAAGAGGGGTGGGAATTGATGGCAGCTCCTGTCAGGAGAGCAAATTCCCCCTGGGAATCCCTTTCCTCCTGCCCTGTCTTTGCTCCTCAGTGTCACCCCTCCCTGGTCTGCCCCTTCCTCCCATGCTGCTGAGCTGGTCAATATTAATTAAATGCCCAATTAATTCAATATCCAGGTTCTCCTCTGCATCCCTGTCCTGGGTCTCCCCTTCCCAGTGCATGCAGGATTTTGGGGCTGTTTGTTTTTATCTTTGTGGTCCGGTTAAATTTATTTTTTTTACTTTGGGAATTCAGTGTATTGATGATTTGTTCTGATTTCCAGACACCGTTCAGGCTCTTCTGTGCAGCAAAACGTGGCTCAGGTTGTTCCAGCAAGTTGTTCTTGGAGTTTAAGGAAAAATCCACCCCCAACCCCAAACTATTCCACATCAAGTAGGATGTGGATTATTTAATTTATTTAATTCTCCAATTCCTCAACCTCTTCCTCCTTCCCTCTCCCATCCAATCCCCCAAGGGCATTTTATCTCATGTTAAGAGCTGAATTCTTTGCCAGCTCCTTAAATAATATGAAACATCAAAATTATATGGTTTTTCCACCTGGAAAACAGGAGAGTATAAATAAATAAGATCAGAACAAGACTAGATATATATATATATATATGTATGTATGTATGTATGTATATATATGCACACACAGCAGTTAACTGTTATATTTTAATTCTGGCACTGTTACTATTTTCAGTTCAGAGGAACATCACAATCTCCTGAGATGCATTTTCACGATCTCTGAGATGCATTTCAAGAATTAATTCAATTTATTGCAGCTCCTGCACCAATATAAGTCGCTGGCTGCTTTCCAGATGCAGAAGGAGGCAGAATCCTTGTTTGAAACCCTCAAACTCCTTTTTTTTTTTTTTTTTTTTTTTTGCATTCCACTTTTGCTTGGAGGCTACAAAACCAATGTCTGCTCCCCTTTTCCTCCCTGACTGTGATGGGAGACAGTTGCTGATGCAAAAACCTTAATTTTGTATTTTCTTTGTCACAGGCAGTCAGTTTTCCCACATTAGGGGTGGAAACAGAGACACGCACATTTCTCATGGATTTTTTTTTTAATTTCCCATCAATTTAGATGAAAAATAGTGAAATATTTTTAGTTCTTAATGCCAGCACAGGAGCTTAACCCACAAAAATCGGCTCTGTTGGAGCCAGTGGCCAGGCCTCTGATGGAGAACAGTGCTAGATCTAAAAGCAAAATTTAGATGTGTGGTTTAAATTAATTATTTGGGAGCATTAATTATTAAATGAATTACTTGGTGTTTAATATTATGAATTATTTTAAATTATTATATAAATAAGATTTTATTTAATGGAGCCTTTTTGGTGTGCTGGACTGAATTTTTTTTTTATTCTGCTCGGGATGAATTCCGAACCCACCCAGTTCTGCAGAGCCAGCACGGATTGGAGGAAGAAGAATTGGATTTATTCCTTCAAAACTTGGATTTTTTTCCCTGCCTTCCACCCATCAGCCTGCTCCCAAATGTAGCCTGGCTTGGAGCTCACAAAATGCACTTTTTGCAGATGATGTTGACAGGGGTTTCAGCAATCAGCTGGAACATCTGGGTCTGACCTGCCTTATGAATTGCAAATGACTTTTTCACCCATAAAATCGCAGGGCTTATCTGCCTCCTTTTGCTGCTAATTACTGGAGGAGTTTTATGTAAATCTGGCTGGAAGTTAATTGTTCCCTTTCGAATTCTTTAATGTCCCATTCACTGGGACTTAACGGATCATTGCACACAAATCTTCCAGGCACAGCAAAGTTGGGTCTTTGCCTTTTGAAAAAAAAGATATAATTTAAAAAATATATATATAATGTAATATAATATGATATAATGTAATATAATATGATGTAATATAATATAATATAATATAATATAATATAATATAATATAATATAATATAATATAATATAATGTAATATAATGTAATATAATGTAATATAATATCTAAATTTTAATATATATAATATATAAAATTTCAATATATTATATATATATATAAATTAGATATATATAATTTAGAAATATATTCCTATATATATGTTATTTATATATAATATATAAACATATATAAAATAGTATAGCATATAATATAAATATAATAATAGGTAAAATATATAAACTTTCAGTGTATTTTTATCTAGATTTTAATATAATATGCATATATAAATATATACATAATATAATATATTAAATGTATTGTAGGAATTAATGTAATGTAATAGAGTAGACTAGAATATATGATATTACATTATATTATATTACATTATATTATATTATATTATATTATATTATATTATATTATATTATATTATATTATATTATATTATATTATATTATATTATTATATTATAATATTATATTATATTGCATTATATTATATTGCATGATATTACATGATATTATCATCTTATCATATTATATCATACATTATATTACATTATATTACATTATATTTAGCATTACATTATATAGAATATTATAATATACAAAATCTATTAAATTTTTATATATACCCAGGGATTTTTTCATTGCTTTGGCCAGGGCTGTTCCTTTACCCGCTGCCCATTTGTTTGTGTTCAGCGGAACCGGGGCGTTCCCTGTCCCGGCTCTGAGCCCGGATATCCAGGGGGTCTGCAGGAGTGATTTCCATAGGGGAGGATATCCAGGGGGTCTGCAGGACTGATTTCCATAGGGGAGGATATCCAGGGGGGTCTGCAGGACTGATTTCCATAGGGGAGGATATCCAGGGGGGTCTGCAGGACTGATTTCCATAGGGGAGGATATCCAGGGGGTCTGCAGGACTGATTTCCATAGGGGAGGATATCCAGGGGGTCTGCAGGACTGATTTCCATAGGGGAGGATATCCAGGGGGTCTGCAGGACTGATTTCCATAGGGGAGGATATCCAGGGGGGGTCTGCAGGACTGATTTCCATAGGGGAGGATATCCAGGGGGTCTGCAGGACTGATTTCTATAGGGGAGGATATCCAGGGGGGTCTGCAGGAGTGATTTCCATAGGGGAGGATATCCAGGGGGGTCTGCAGGACTGATTTCCATAGGGGAGGATATCCAGGGGGTCTGCAGGACTGATTTCCATAGGGGAGGATATCCAGGGGGGTCTGCAGGACTGATTTCCATAGGGGAGGAGATCCAGGGGGGTCTGCAGGACTGATTTCTATAGGGGAGGATATCCAGGGGGGTCTGCAGGAGTGATTTCCATAGGGGAGGATATCCAGGGGGGTCTGCAGGACTGATTTCCATAGGGGAGGATATCCAGGGGGTCTGCAGGACTGATTTCCATAGGGGAGGATATCCAGGGGGTCTGCAGGACTGATTTCCATAGGGGAGGATATCCAGGGGGGTCTGCAGGACTGATTTCCATAGGGGAGGATATCCAGGGGGTCTGCAGGACTGATTTCCATAGGGGAGGATATCCAGGGGGTCTGCAGGACTGATTTCCATAGGGGAGGATATCCAGGGGGTCTGCAGGACTGATTTCCATAGGGGAGGATATCCAGGGGGTCTGCAGGACTGATTTCCATAGGGGAGGATATCCAGGGGGGGCTGCAGGAGTGATTTCCATAGGGGAGGATATCCAGGGGGGCTGCAGGACTGATTTCCATAGGGGAGGAGATCCAGGGGGGGCTGCAGGAGTGATTTCCATAGGGGAGGAGATCCAGGGGGGGTCTGCAGGACTGATTTCCATAGGGGAGGATATCCAGGGGGTCTGCAGGACTGATTTCCATAGGGGAGGATATCCAGGGGGTTTGCAGGACTGATTTCCATAGGGGAGGATATCCAGGGGGGTCTGCAGGACTGATTTCCATAGGGGAGGAGATCCAGGGGGTTTGCAGGACTGATTTCCATAGGGGAGGATATCCAGGGGAGGATCTGCAAGCCTGCAGTTGTTCTTTAGTTTGGCTGCCCTGGAGTACAGCTGGATTAGTGGTGAATTAAAATCCCTGCTGCTAATTAGCTGTTTAAACTTCCTCCCCAGCCCTCCTGTGTCCTGCTTGTTTTCCTCCTCCGCATCTCTTTTGATTTCAGGCTGGGTTTGTTTTTCTTCTTGTTTGTTTTTGGTTCTTTTTGTTGTTGTGGTGGTGGTGTTTTTTAAGCATGAAATAATTCGGGACAGAGAGCTGCTCCTTCCTAGATTCCTTTGCAAGGAATCCTTTAAAAATCCCCCTTTTCCACTTTTAAACCTTTAGTTTTTTTTTTGACAATAGAGAGACTATAATTAATCGTATGTCAGAATTCATAATTAATTACAGTAAATGCATTTACACAAACCCATCTTCTGCCAGAAACAGCTGATATCTGTCCTGTTTTCCTAACATACAGCACAGAATATAATTTTTCTCTGGAACTCATTTGGAGTTTTCCTGGGACTGCTTACCTTAACTAAGTTATTAATGCAGTTTTACCTTTTTACCTTTTTATTTTTGGGCCTTAACTGGACAATTTGAAAAATGTGGAAGAAAATATTTTTTTGCAATGGCTTACAATGTTTTTCCCTGTTCTTTGCACGGTGGAAGCTGGGAGTGTGGCAGGAATTGGTTTGTGGCTGCTGCCAGGTCTGTTATCTCTGTTTTTTAGGAAGGATTTGCAACATCTGGGAACAATTCCTTGCCTGGCTGCTGGGAATGTGCAGTTCCCCATTGGCTGGCAGTGATGTCACTGCCTTCTGTGAGGTTTTCCCTGGTTTCTCCTCCCCATTATCTGGGTGCCAGCAGATAATTCTTGTCCTGTTTGTACATCAGCTTTTTACAGCCTCTATTTGCAATTATAATTAACGCTGTGGTGGGGCAGAACCATTTGACAAGGGCAGCACAGGAGCTTCAGGGCTGGGAAATGAAAAAAAAAAAAATTGCCCAGAGCTGAGGCAGGGAATAAAAATCCCCAGGAGCAGAATCTTGTGTTGAAATGAGCTGATTTCAGAGCCAGTCTCTTCACACTTTATATAAACCCTCACTCATCCCAAGCCTCATCTCAGTGCAGACAATTTCTCCTAGCTCAGATAAATATCCTTCTCCTGCTAAGGTTTTTGCAGGGATGTGGAGTGCTGGTGCCTTTGAGGGAATTCCTGGTGGAGCACAGCCCTTTTCTGCAATTGCTGCTTTGGGAGCAGCCTCGTGTGGATAATGGGGCACAGCTCTGCAGCTTTGACTTGGGGTTTGAGCTGCCTGTGACTTGATGGGAAATAATTACTGCCAGCTCAGAGATGAATGTGGCTGTTGTGGAAGTTGCTGTCAAAAATATAAATGGTTCTTTTGGGTATTTCTTTACTCACTGTGGTGCCTTGTGAAGGCTGAGCTGGAACAGAGCTAAAGAATAAAGCAGGGATTTATTAAAGGATCTCCTCATGGATCCACCTTGGGCAGCACCAGAGCCCAGCCAGGGCTGCACCCAAGGTGAACCCAAATGGTCCCAAGAAATGGATGATTGGTCACAAAATGATCAGCTCTGCTCCATTTGCACCTTGGAGTTGATTGTCCCATTCCAGCTTTAGCCCAGGCACTCCCATCCTGCTTGTTTTTCTCTCTCCAGCCCACGCTGTTTGTGCTCCTGGGCCTGAGCTTTGGATCATTTGTCCTTGGTGCCCAGCTGGAGCAGGAATTGTTTTGTCTCCCTGCTCTGTGCACAGAGCTCAGCATCCCCTCATGTGAAGCCCAGAGCCACACACTAAAGCAGCAGAGAATGTGAAAAATAGAAAAGCTGAACCTGAGGCATCAGCACAGAATGTGAAAAATAGAAAAGCCCAAACCTGAGACATCAGCTGGGATCAGTCCCTCACCCCTCCCTGAGCTCAGAGAAACACCAGGAGCTGCTGCTGTTCCTCAGTGAGCGTTTCAATATTGTCCTTTTGGTGCTGATAAATTAATCAATATTTAGCCAGACGAGATTTGAGAGCAGAGTGCATCCAGTGTTTGCTCTCTCTCCCCTCCCCAGGCTGGTTTTTGTGTGGACTCTGCACAGGCCATTCCTTCAGCTGGCTCAATGCCTGGGGGAGTTTATTCAGATTTCTGCTGAGCTCTGGAAGAGTCAGGCCTTGTCATAATTAATTAAAAAGCATCAGCAAATTTGGTGGAGAGGGGCTAAAAAAGAAAAAAAAAAGAAAAAAAAGGGGAAATTTTCCTACAGAGGTGAAACAACTGATCAGAGATTGGAGAAGGGGTTGGAAGTCTGGAGGTGACACAGGCACTGAACTGAGCACTGATTTTTGCAGTGGAACTGATTTTCAGCCAGATTTTTTTTTTTTTTGCCAGGAATGCTGGAATTCTTCTCCTGCACAGGAGGGAAGGAAAAAGGAGTTTTCAGTCAGTGCTTTGTTACCACAGCCTGGACTTTGCCCAAACTCCCTGGTGTTTGTCCTGTCAGGGCCCTCAGAAAAGCACCTGAGATCATTTTCTGACATTCCATGGATATTCCCTCTCCACTTCCCAGGAAAGATGAGCAGGACCTCAGCTGTAAAAGCAATCAGCATTCAGATGGGAAAAATATGTTTATTTTCCTGGGAAAATTTTAGAAGTTTCATAAAGGACAACAGGAGACAAAGACTGTAAAGCAGAAGATGTTGCAGCTGGGTGTGTCTTAGTACTTAGCCAAGAGTACACTTATTATTTTGGAAATACTTTTTATACACTATTTCTGTGTATAAAATAAAAAAAGAAATATATATAAGATATATAAAAATAATATTTATAATAATATATATTAAGTATAAATACTTCTAAATAACAATTATATAGAATAATAAATATAAGAATATAACAAGAATATAATTAATAAATTATTATTAATAATAAATATAAATAATTTAATTAAAGTTGTCCAGGACTGGGATTTGGGAGAATTCCCAAGGATGGGGAATGCTGTGTGCAGGCCCTTGGTGTTTGGAATGAGGAGCTGGAGCCTTGCAGCATCTTTAATTCCATTTTTCCGTGGGGATTCTGGATATTATCCATTATCCAGGAGATTCCCTGCTAATAACTGGGAATATTGATAATTTTAATATTGACATAATGTTAATATTGACAGCATTGTCCAGGACTGGGATTTGGGAGAATTCCCAAGGATGGGGAATGCTGTGTGCAGGCCTTTGGTGTTTGGAATGAGCAGCTGGATCCTTGCAGCATCTTTAATTCTCTATTTTCAAGGGAATTCAGGATATTGATCCATTATCCAGTAGAGTCCATGCTAATGACTGGGAATATTGATAATTTTAATATTGACAGCCTTGTCCAGGACTGGGATTTGGGATAAATCCCAAGCACTTCACTCCACACGGGCCTTTGGTGTTTGGAATGAGCAGCTGGATCCTTGCAGCATCTTTAATTCTCTATTTTCAAGGGAATTCAGGATATTGATCCATTATCCAGTAGAGTCCATGCTAATGACTGGGAATATTGATAATTTTAATATTGACAGCCTTGTCCAGGACTGGGATTTGGGAGAATTCCCAAGCTCTCCACTCCGTAGAAGAATTCCTGGTGCCTGCAGGAATCCCGTGCCCATCCAGGCCGCTGATGTTTTCCCGTGGAGTCTGAATTGAACCTGATTTTCCACAGCTTTGCCAGAGATCCCTGCGCTTCCCCGTCTCTGCTTCCCCTCAGATCCCGGGATTTCGGCTCACCATGTGGGAGAAGCTGGTGGGATTTTGTGTAATTCTGCTGTTATTTTTTTCCTGTTGGCAGCTGGTCCTGGCTGAAAGCTCCCACTCTGACACGGGCTCGCAGTGCACCGAGAGCCACGTGGACCTTCCACCAGCCCTGGAGAGGACAGGGGGCATCGGCGACTCCCGGCCCCCCTCGTTCCAGTAAGCCCCAATTTACTGATCACAGTCTCATTTATCCAATTGATTTATCAATTTCTCATTCCCATCTATTTCCCGCCCTCGTTTCCCTTCTGCTGCAAGCCAGCTGTTTGTTGTTGTGGTTAGAAAAATCAAATATTGAGGAATTAAAAGGGGGATAGGACTGAAAAAACCCTGTCATTGTTACAGTGAATATCCATCCAATATTAAACATTTATCCAGAATATCTCATTTTCCCAGCCCCCATCATTCCAGTAATTCCCATTTATTTATCAATTTCTCATTCCCATCTATTTCCCACCCTCATTTCCCTTCCTGCTGCAAACCGACTGTTTGTTGTTGTGGTTATAAAAATTAAATATCAAGGAATAAAAAGGGGATGGGACTAAAAAACCCCTGTCATTGTTACAATGAATATTTATCCAATATTAAACATTTATCCAGAATATCTCATTTTCCCAGCCCCCATCATTCCAGTAATTCCCATTTATTTATCAATTTCTCATTCCCATCTATTTCCCACCCTCATTTCCCTTCCTGCTGCAAGCCGACTGTTTGTTGTTGTGGTTATAAAAATTAAATATCAAGGAATAAAAAGGGGATGGGACTAAAAAACCCCTGTCATTGTTACAATGAATATTTATCCAATATTAAACATTTATCCAGAATATCTCATTTTCCCAGCCCCCATCATTCCAGTAATTCCCATTTATTTATCAATTTCTCATTCCCATCTATTTCCCACCCTCATTTCCCTTCCTGCTGCAAGCCAGCTGTTTGTTGTTGTGGTTATAAAAATTAAATATCAAGGAATAAAAAGGGGGATGGGACTGAAAAACCCCTGTCATTGCTAGAGTGAATATTTATCCAATATATTTATCCAACATAAAATATTTATCCAGAATATCTCATTTTCCCAGCCCCCATAATTCTAGTAATCCCCATTTATTTATCAAATTCAAATTCCCATCTATTTCCCACCCTCATTTCCCTTCCTGCTTCAAGCCAGCTGTTTGTTGTTGTGGTTAGAAAAATCAAATATTGAGGAATTAAAAGTGGGATGGGAATTAAGTTTCCCTGTCATTGTTAGGGTGAATATTTATCCAGTATAAAATATTTATCCAAATTATCTCATTTTCCCAGCCCCCATCATTCCAGTAATTCACATGTATTTATCAGATTCTCATTCCCATCTATTTCTCACCCTTATTTCCCTTCCTACTGCAAGCCAAGTGTTTGATTTTTGTCAAAATCAAATATTGAGGAATTAAAATGGGGATAGGACTGAAAAACCCCTGTCCTTGTTAAGAGTGAAATATTTATCCAGAATATCTCATTTTCCCAGCCCCCATCATTCCAGTAATTCCCATTTATTCATCAGATTCTCATTCCCATCTATTTCCCACCCTCATTTCCCTTCCTGCTTCAAGCCAGCTGTTTGTTGTTGTGGTTAGAAAAATCAAATATTGAGGAATTAAAAGGGGGATAGGACTGAAAAACCCCTGTCATTGTTAGAATGGATATTGATCCAACATAAAATATTTATCCAAAATACCTCATTTTCCCAGCCCCCATCATTCCAGTAATCCCCATTTATTTATCAAATTCAAATTCCCATCTATTTCCCACCCTCATTTCCCTTCCTGCTGCAAGCCAAGTGTTTGATTTTTAGAAAAATCAAATATTGAGGGCTTAAAAGTGGGATGTGACTGAAAAAAAACCCTGTCATTGTTAATAGTGAAATATTTATCCAAAATATCTCATTTTCCAGCCTGCTGTGGATGAGTTCAGTAGGGAGGGAGCCCAGAATGCTTTTTGCAGTGTGTGGCTGACAAGTGATTAGTGTGTTCTGTAATTAGGGAGGGTGCAGAGCCAGCTGGAGCTGCTGGCAGCAGGGGGAATTTCCACCAGGAATAATTCCTGCTCCAGCTGTGTGTGGCCAGGCTGGGAATAGCTGCTTTGATATTGTTATTTCCTCTTCCTGGTCCAAGGGCTATCCTTAGGATGCCTTCATTTTCCAGGGAATTTCCAGCAGGGAATAAAATTCCGCCTTCCACCAGGAGGATTTAAAGCAGGGCCTTGTGCTCTTAGGCTGTGTTTGGAAAAGGAAATATGGCCTAGATTTGCTTTTTTTTCCCATTTTTTGGGATGGTTGTTGCCTGGAAGAGCCCTCAGTGTTGTGAATGTTTAAAAAAAAAAAAACCTTTTAGAGGGGACAAGAAATCCTGGGAGATGCTGGCAGTGCCTTGCAAGGGCTGTGCTGCCCTCCTGTGTTCTGATCTGGCCAGAAAATAAAACCAGGCTTTTTGTCTTTCCTGGCCTAAACCTGCCTGCAACAGCTGTGAGCTCCAGCTTTGTTTACAAAGATAATTAGCTGGTAATTAGGCACGAGGTCTGTGGGTCCAATGCCCTGCTGGTCCTCCTGCTTCTTCCAGAATATTCCAAATATTGCAGAGAAAACGTGGCAATGCTCCGAGGGCTCAGGACGTTGCTCAGGTGTGGCAGGCACGTTCTCCTCTCAGGATTTTTCACAGAGGAGCACAGAGGGAAGAAAGAGAAAACAATTTCTATTTCTGCTCCTTGTTTTTCCCATGTGGAATGTGCCTGGAGAATTGTTTACCTGGGGTGATTGCTTGGTTGGATTCTGGTGAGGATTGTTTGAGCCTGGTGGCCAATCCAACCCAACCCAACCCAATCCAACCCAACCCAATCCAATCCAACCCAATCCAATCCAACCCAATCCAATCCAACCCAATCCAATCCAACCCAATCCAATCCAATCCAACCAACCCAATCCAACCCAACCCATTCCAACCCAATCCAACCCATTCCAACCCAATCCAACCCAATCCAACCAATCCAACCCAATCCAATCCAACCCAACCCAATCCAATCCAATCCAACCCAATCCAACCCAACCCAATCCAACCCAATCCAACCCAATCCAACCCAACCCAATCCAACCCAATCCAACCCAACCCGATCCAATCCGATCCAACCCAATCCAGCCCAATCCAATCCAACCCAACCCAACCCACCTGTGGCTGCACTCTCAGAGAGGGTCATGAGTTGTGAGTTAGATTTGTAGTTAGAAAAGCAGGTTTGTAGTTTTAGTATCTCCTTTAAATAATATATTAATGGATTATAGCATAGTTATAATAAAGAAATCATTCAGCCTCTGAGCTGGAGTCACACATCAGCATCTCTTCCCACCAGGTTCACCTGCATTATTATTATTTATTGATTAAATATAGTAAAATGATAAATAATATATTATAAATTATTTATATATAATATCTAATGTTATATATTAATATATATATAATAGCTAATCAAAAATCCTATTTTGGAGGCAGGTTTGGGTTCTCAGGTGGCTCAAGATTGGGAATTTGAGCAGGAATCAGCAGAGAAAAACCAAATAAACCCTGTAGCAACTGGCTATTGAGTTATAAATGATAAATATCATCAATATATTATAAATTATTAAATGTATTAAAAGAAATTATATTTATTGATTATTATTTATTGATTAAATATATTTAAAATGATAAATACTATCAATATGTTATAAATGAGTAAATATATTAAAATAAAGATTTATTGATTTATTTACTTATATACTTGTTTATATTTAGTTACAAATTCAGTGTATTATTTATAATTACTAATATATACTTATAAATATAATATTTACTTATAAATATATTTTAATGTATTTATATTAAATATATGTATGATTCATAAAAATAAATATATTTAATACAATAGATTTCATATACTATTTAATATAATATTTAATATTATAATAATTATATTTACTTAGAAATATATTCTTTACCATTTTACTTATTTATAATTTATAAAAATAAATATATAAATATAATATTTAATATAATATTTAATAGAGTATTTAATAGAATATCTAATATAATATTTAATATTATAATCCTTATATTTACTTAGAAATATATTCTTTATTTTATTATTTTACTTATTTTACTTACTACTTCATTTATTTATTATTTTATAATATTTTACTCTACTTATCTCACACTATATTACAGTAATAAGGGCTCTCACTAACTTTTAACTAGAAAACTTGTGACTCCCTCCTGAGAGACTCACACAGTTGTGGATTTAATAGGTTGGTGAATTTAAACACTGTCACTAGGATTTAATTAACTAATTACTCTGGGTTAACAATCTTCAGAACACTTTGTACATGGGTACACCATGGAAATGGAAATGTTTTCCTGAAGGACAGCCTCGATTTCCCCGTGTCTGTGCTGGGCACAGCCATCCACGCACCGAGAGCGTGGCTGTGAGGAGCCTCTGCAATCTGGAAATGTCCTGTCCCCCTCACGAGGTTTTGGGGTTCTCCTTCCCCCTCACGAGGTTTTGGGGTTCTCCTTTCCCCCTCAAGAGGTTTTGGGCTTCTCCTTTCCCCCCTCACGAGGTTTTGGGGTTCTCCTTTCCCCCTCACAAAGTTTTGGGGTTCTCCTTTTCTCCCCTCATGAGGTTTTGGGGTTCTCCTTTCCCCCTCACGAGGTTTTGGGGTTCTCCTTCCCCCTCAAGAGGTTTTGGGGTTCTCCTTTCCCCCTCACAAAGTTTTGGGGTTCTCCTTTTCTCCCCTCAAGAGGTTTTGGGGTTCTCCTTTCCCCCTCACGAGGTTTTGGGGTTCTCCTTCCCCCCTGAGGTGTTTTTTGGGTTCTCTTTTCACCCCTCAGGTGGTTTTGGGTTGTCTTTTTACTCCTGAGGTGTTGTTTAGGCTCTCTTTGCCCCTTAAGTGTTTTATGCTCTCTTTCCCCCCTGAGGTGGTTTTGGGTTCTCTTTCCTCCCCTGAGGTATTTTTTTAGGTTCTCTTTCCCCCCTGAGGTATTTTTTAGGCTCTCCTTCCCCCCTGAGGTATTTTTTTAGGCTCTCTTTCCCCCGTGAGGTGTTTTTTAGGCTCTCTTTCCCCCCTGAGGTGTTTTTTAGGCTCTGTTTCCCCCCTGAGGTGTTTTTTAGGCTCTCTTTCCCCCCTGAGGTATTTTTTAGGCTCTGTTTCCCCCCTGAGGTGGTTTTGGGGTGTCCCAGCAGCCTGGGCCGGTTTGCAGCGCTCATCCCCCGCGCAGCTCTGTACCTTCTGCACCAACCTGCTCCCAGCTACAGCCTCCAGTGTGGGAAAGGGAAAAAGAGAATAACTGGGGGATTGTCCCCGTGTGCTCTGTCACAGCCCCAACGCTGCCAGCAGCAGGGATGGCCTGGACAACGAGACGGGAAGCGAGTCCGTGGTCAGCCACCGGCGCGAGCGGCACCGCCGCAGGAACCGCGAAGGCCACGAGGACGGTGAGTCCTTCCTCATCCTCCCCCTTGTCGATTTCTCTCGGGGTTCCTAAGGTCAGGGTGACCCCGAGATCGTGAAGAGTCTTTGCTTCCCCAGCCCGTGCAGCCAAAGAAGGAGCCTGGAATGCTCCGATTGTGCTCTCAAGGTTGTTTATTTCTTTTTATCTCTAGCGTTCTCTCTCTGACCTGCCGAGCTCTGCCCAGCAAGGAGGCCGTGGCCATCTGCCCCGAGCCTTGGGCAGCGCCCACGTTATATACTCAAAATTACATGTCTGTGTTACAATTTATTACCAATTCCCATCACCCATGTTAGACTGTGAATCTCTACCCTAAACCAATAGAAAAGTGTCACCATCACACCAAGACATGAAGGACAAGATGAAGGAGAAGGAGGTCAGGACACGCCCAAATCCCTCCATCTTGTCCCCTTGAACCCCATTCAAAAAATCCCCAAAATTCTACTTTTCCACCCTGTGTTAGTTCAAATATCACACTGCTCAAACCCTTGTGGCTTGTAATTCCTCATACAAAATTGACAGATTTTTCCACGGGCTAAAATGGAAGCCACAGGTGTTTTTGACTTCATGCCAAGGTCTCTGAGCCCCTGCCAGGGTCTGGAGCCAGCCAGGGCAGCCAGAGGGATGTGCTGGGCTCCGACACCCCCTTCCCAATCTTCCTCACCTCTCTCAGAGCAACAACTCCTCCTCCTCCTCCTCCTCCACTTGTGCCTGCATTCCTGCCTGCTTTCAGGGACTCTTTATTATTGCTAATGGAATAATTTGGTAATTGCTCCGAAAGTCTTTGAAGCTCGGCGTTTTTCCGAGAAACGCTTCACAGTGAAGTGGCAGAGAGATTGGTTTTGACAATGTGCAGAACTTTCTGTAGCATGAGAAGATGAATAGCTTGGCTGATGATTTCTCAAGGTTTAGATCAGGTGTGGTGTTTTCTGCTGGTGTAACAGAGGCTCTGAAGATTTTTTTTTTAATACCTAAATGCACCCCAAGTGCACCTGTAAAATGCAGAACTCCATCTCTTGCCTCTGGTCTGTACATCAAAGGAAGCTTGGGTTTTTCATTCATTGCCAGACAAGAATTTCCAGGCTTAATTAAGAATTAATAGGTGCCACCCATTGTGCTTAAAATGGTCCAGAACTTGGAATACTTGGGCCCAAGAAATGTCATCATAGCCTTTATTCACAGCTCCACCCAGCATAGCATTTGCCTCCAGTTAGAACCCCAGAAATCTGATTTATACTGAGGGATTCTGTTCATTTAACCCTTCCAGAGTGCCACTGATGAGGAGTGGATGGAAGTCCCTCAGTGGGATTTCTCAGAGAGCTGTCTGTGCATGATCCTGACTGCAAATTCCTTTGGGAACTGACAGAAAGAGGCAGAATCCTCTCACAGTGTTGATTAAAAACTTGTTGCAGGAAGAATGTGAAAAGGGGAGCTGTTTTAAGCATTAAATCAGTGCCAGTGCATGTTTTGCTCTGGGTGTTTATGGCCTAAGAGCTGGTGTTGGTGGATAAAATTGTTTGAGCACTGGAATTTCTGCCTGGAGTGCTCTGAAACCAATTCATGCATTTCCCTTGAGAAGGAAATGGGATAAAATTTCCTCCTTTTACCAAAGCCCAGGCAAGAACCTGTCACAAACATTACTGTTCTCTGAGTTTAGGCCTTCTGCCTGCAGTGGGTGAGTTCTGTTAGTGTGCATAAAGCAAGGAGAACTGCTTTAAAAGACATTATTTAATGTCCAGGGTGTTTCTGTGGTCACAACAATATTTCATTTAGCAATAACAGCCTAACAACACCAGGAGTGTGTTGTTTCCAGTGGAAAGCAAGTCTAAAATGCACAGTTCAGCTCTGTGTCCTGAATTGCCACTTGACAACACTAAAAGAAGAGAAATACCCTGATCCTGGGAAGGATTTTAAGGCCTTTTCATAACAGTGATCACAAGGTCACTCTTCTCTTGCACCTGCAGGTCTTGTCTGGGATGGAAAATGGGGGAGCAGCCCTAGGAAAAGGGGGACAAGGATGGGGAAAGGGCTGTGACACCTGGATCCAGCTATTCCAGGGCCAGCAGCTGCGTGCTGGGAAAACCCTCCTTCCCCTGCAGGAAGCAGGAAATGCAGTGAGAGTGTTTGATGTGCTCCTGCAGGGACTCGTTTGAATAATGCCCAAATTACAGCCCTGGTGCTTGGCAGAGGGGCAGGATGAGGGAACTCCTGGAGCTCTGTGTTACTCACAGCTCTGTGCCAGGGGATTTATTCCAGAGGCACAGGAACAGCTCGCCCAGCTGAGCAGTTTGGAACCGTTTGGTACAAAGAATCACCCACCCTGGCAAAGAGGATTTCCCTGGGTTCCCTCAAGGGAAAGGAGCTCTTGTTCCACGAGAAAACAGGAGCAGGGTGTTCCAGCCTTCATTTCAAACAGGTGAAGTGAGAAAAGGTCTGAAGGAGCATTTGGGAGCAGAGGAGCACTGAGCTGAAAGCTGAACAGGTCAAACAGGCTGAGTCCACTGAGCCCAGAGTGCTGGAATGGAGAGGTTCTACAGAATGAAGGTTGGGAAAACCCCAGGGAAGAAAACAGAAGATATTGTCAATGCATTTGTTACATATTTTAATAACTCCTTAAAAAATCTTATAACCTTCTAAACCATTCTAAACCATTCTAAAACCTTCTAAACAATATAAACCAAGCTCACCCTTAATAAAAAAACATAATAAAAAAGAATTTAAAAAATAACATCTATGCCTATATAAAATAGGCGTAAACAATATAAACCAAGCTCACCCTTAATAAAAAAATAGAATAAAATAGAATTAAAAAAAATAACATCTATGCCTATATAAAATAGGCGTAAACAATATAAACCAAACTCACTCTTAATAAAAAAATAAAAAAAAATTAAAAAATAATATCTATGCCTATATAAAATAGGCGTAAACAATATAAACCAAGCTCACCCTTAATAAAAAAACATAATAAAAAAGAATTTAAAAAATAACATCTATGCCTATATAAAATAGGCGTAAACAATATAAACCAAGCTCACCCTTAATAAAAAATATAATAAAATAGAATTTAAAAAATAACATCTATGCCTATATAAAATAGGCGTAAACAATATAAACCAAGCTCACCCTTAATAAAAAAACATAATAAAAAAGAATTTAAAAAAATAACATCTATGCCTATATAAAATAGGCATAAACAATATAAACCAAGCTCACCCTTAATAAAAAACATAATAAAAAAGAATTAAAAAAATAACATCTATGCCTATATAAAATAGGTATATAATAAAAAATTTATTACCTATAATTTAAAAATTACCGATAATAAAAATATATTTTATATAAATTATAAGTATATATATTTATATAAATTATTATATATTATACATTTATATAAATTATAATATATAAATATATTTTAATATTGAAAATATATAAATAATTTATATTAAATATAAAATATTATATAAAATATATTATATAAAATTATAAAATTATATAAAAGTATATAAAATATTATATTAAATATTAATAAATAAATATATATATAAATAAATATATCAATATTTTTATATTAAATATATATTTTTATTATAGGTAATTTTTAAATTATAGGTAATAAATTTTTTTTTTATATTAAAAAAAATAAGCTACACAGAGTTGGCAGTTTTTTCCACGGGCTAAAACGGAAGCCACAGGTGTTTTTGACTTCGTGCCAGGGTCTGGAGCCAGCCAGGGCAGCCAGAGGGGCGTCCTGGGCTCTGACATGGGGGGCACATGTATTCCTGCAGCGCTGTGCTGTGACACTGCCTCGCTTGTGCTTTGGCAGCCCCCAGGATCAACGGGCACCCCAAGCTGGAGCGGCACCGGGAGCACGCGCCGGGCTACGACAGCTCCTCCACCGTGCTGAGCAGCGAGCTGGAGTCCAGCAGCTTCATCGACTCCGAGGACGAGGACCACACCAGCAGGTACCCACGCAGCTCCTGCCTGGCTCTTCTCAACCCATCTCTTTTTTTTCCTTTTTTTTTTTTGTGTTTTTTAGGTTTTTTTTAATTATTTTTTTGGGTTTTTTTGTTTGTTTGTTTGATTTGTTTTTGGGTTTTTTTCATTTTTTGTTTTTGTTTGGTTTTTTAAGGGTTTTTTTTATGTTGTTTTTTGTTGTTTGTTTTGGGTTTTTGGTTGTTTTTTGTAGTTTTTTTGTTTGCTTGATTTTGGATTTTTTTGGTGGGTTTTTTTTTTGTTTTTTTTTTTAATTTTCCTTTAATTTCTTTTGTGATTTTGATGCCTTGTGAAGGCTGCCCTAGAGCAGAGACTAGAAAGAGCTAAAGAATAAAGCAGGGATTTATTAAAGGATCTCCTCCATGGATCCACCTTGGGCAGCACCAGAGCCCAGCCAGGGCTGCACCCAAGGTGAACCCAAATGGTCCCAAGAAATGGATGATTGGTCACAAAATGATCAGCTCTGCTCCATTTGCACCTTGGAGTTGATTGTCCCATTCCAGCTTTAGCCCAGGCACTCCCATCCTGCTTGTTTTTCTCTCTCCAGCCCACGCTGTTTGTGCTCCTGGGCCTGAGCTTTGGATCATTTGTCCTTGGTGCCCAGCTGGAGCAGGAATTGTTTTGTCTCCCTGCTCTGTGCACAGAGCTCAGCATCCCCTCATGTGAAGCTCAGAGCCACACACTAAAGCAGCAGAGAATGTGAAAAATAGAAAAGCTGAACCTGAGGCATCAGCACAGAATGTGAAAAATAGAAAAGCTGAACCTGAGGCATCAGCACAGAATGTGAAAAATAGAAAAGCTGAACCTGAAACATCAGCACAGAATGTGAAAAATAGAAAAGCTGAACCTGAGACATTGATTTGAGCTCAGGTCGCTCATCAGTGACATCACTGTGTGGAATCACTGCTCAGTTTTATATAAATAAATATAGAAATCTATAACTTATGTAAATTTTAAATTTTTTTTTCTTTAACTCTCAGTTATTGAGTCCAAACCACTGCTGCTGTTGAAAGAAAAGCTCTGCTCCTCTCCTTTTCATAGCAAGAATGGCCACATTTCCAGATCAAAGCACTCTGCCTACCTATTTATAAAGCAGTGGTGTGAATATTAAAACAAAATACTGTCAGCACAGATTCCTAATAAGTGTGCACTTCACTGGAGCTCAATTATAAAGGAATTCCTGGGTAATTGCATAGTCTGAGACCTATGAGCAGTTCAGGAATTCATCAAAGTTAATGCTGTTGCAAAGGCAGCCTGGGCTGCCACGTTTTTGTGGCTTCTTCATTATTTCTTTCTTTTTGTCTGGGCAGAGTGTGTGAATTATTCCCCACTTGAAAAATACCTCTCATTTCAAGACATCTTTTTTATATCTAAAGATATTTTTGTTTTTCTTTAAGAAGTCTTTAAGCCAATACATTTTGTGGCTTCAAAATACTTATTTTCATGGATGTAAAACCAATCTGAAGTATTTTCCTTCCTTTTCCTGGCCACTGGCTCTAGAGCTGTTGTTCATCCCAGTGGACTCTGAAAATCCATTATGGATTTGCCAGAGAACAACAGGGTGACAGATCTCTGGTGAGTCACAGGGATCTGCAGCTAAAAAAGGCAGAACATGGTAATTTTAATGAAACCATGGCATTTTTAATAAAAACAGCAAAAAGCAGGAGATCCTGAACCCATTGCTGTGCTTACAAACATGATCAGCTTATGGATCTTGGTGGATCTGTTGGGTCTTGCAGTTGGTCAGGGTTTAAAGACCTCACAATTCTGATTAAAGGCTGTGACTTTCCAAAGGGTAACTAAAATTCACATTGGAGATTTAGTCCTGAATTGGTTTCAAGAACTTACTTTGCAGTCCCAGTGAAGTGCAGGGTGTCCCTGCACATGGCAGGGGTTGGAATAAGATGAGTTTAAGGTCCCTTCCAACCAAACCATTCCATGATGAGATGTAAAAAAATCACTTTTCTGGGTATTTACCTGCATGGAGGGTTGCTCCTTAACCCTGAACGCACCCTGAGCTTTCCCAAAACCTCCAGGGCTTTGAGCCCACAACAACAACAGCAGCCCTGCAGCTGATTTGTGTTTCTTGTAAATAAATGAATAATTTCCATGGCAGCAAGCAATGCAGTGGGGCAGCATTAGCTCAGGGTGGCCACTGGGCCACGTCAGAACAAGCCCAGCAAATCTTTCTGTACGAATAAAAAAAACAACAACAAAACTTCCTGAGTCTGACCTGAGAAAGAAAGAAAGAAAGAGATTCTTGGAAGCTGCTGCTCCTGCCTTTCCCTCTGGAGATTGGGCAGGAGTTTTTGGCACAGGGAAGAGCTGCCAGGCCAGCTAGTCAGGAAGAACCACTCGAAGGAATGCTCCAAGGTATGCTGTTGTGTTCCAGGGATGATGTTCTCAGGCACGGGAGGCTTTGTGCTGGCAGGGAGAAGGTTTCTGTAGAGGCAAATCAGGCAAAGAGCAAATGGAGAAGGTTCCAGAGCTGCTGGAGGCACCAGCCTGGGGACAGAGGGGTCTGAGGGGTGAGTTTGGTCCCTGAGGGACACATCCCCTGGGGACAGAGGGGTCTGAGGGGTCAGTTTGGTCCCTGAGGGACACATCTGGGGTCTGAGGGGTCACTTTGGTCCCTGATGGACACATCTGGGGTCTGAGGGGTCACTTTGGTCCCTGGTGGACACATCTGGGGTCTGAGGGGTCACTTTGGTCCCTGATGGACACATCTGGGGTCTGAGGGGTCACTTTGGTCCCTGGTGGACACATCTGGGGTCTGAGGGGTCACTTTGGTCCCTGATGGACACATCTGGGGTCTGAGGGGTCACTTTGGTCCCTGATGGACACATCTGGGGTCTGAGGGGTCACTTTGGTCCCTGATGGACACATCGGGGGTCTGAGGGGTCACTGTGGTTCCTGATGGACACATCTGGGGACAGAGGGGTCACTTTGGTCCCTGATGGACACATCTGGGGTCTGAGGGGTCACTTTGGTCCCTGATGGACACATCCCCTGGGGACAGAGGGGTCACTGTGGTTCCTGGCAGCTGGTGGGTTCTGGTGCAGAAGCTGCTGTGTGAGGGAGGCTGTGCAGGGAGGAGGCACTGAGGCAGGAAATCAGAGGGAAAGGATGTTGCTGTCCTGGAAGGGAGGAGGTTGTGAGGCTCAGGATGCTTTTCTGGCTCTGTTTGCCTTGGTTTTATTTGAACTGGGAGCAGTGGAGCAGAGCTGGGTAATTCCCAGCCCAAGGAAGTTCTGTTGCATTCAGGTAAAGAATAATTTCATGTTTTGCTGAATTAACCTGTTCACAGACATTCCAGGACAGTGCAGAGTGACAGTGGGAGCACAAACATTTATTTCCTTTTTTTTTTTTCAAAGTGTTGGCAAATTTTTTGACCATTTTTTTTTACAAATTGAATGTTTCTGTTGTTTGCAGATAGGATTATGAACACGGGTTGATGTAGGCAACTTCACAGTGAAAGCTTTTTCCCTGTCTTCTCTAAAGTAAAGCTTTAACAAATCTGACATCTGTAGCTGTAGGATTATTGTCAGCAATTGCTGCTCTCAGTTCAATGCAACTAAAAGAATTCACTGCAAAAAAATGTTTATTTCTCATTTAAGAAATTACCATAATTTCTTTTTAAGCCATGTGGATAAGCTTTCTTTAACAAATGTTGCCATTTTTTCCCTGTCCTTTGGGAATTGTAGAATGGAGAAAAAATTATTATTATTATTATTATTATTATTATTATTATTATTATTACTACAGTATTTTTAAAAAATCTCTTCTGTTGTATTTCTGGGCATTTGTGTTAGAAGTGCAGTCAGGGTTTTGAGCAGTAGCTGGTGCAGGAAATTAATTGGTAGTGATAATTCCAGATTTGTTTTTCATCTTTGCACTTTATTTGTCTCAAAAGCTCAAATTTACCATCTTGTCTTGCTCATCAGATTGCAATAATAACAACTTTTACCCAGTATTTCTGGAGATGTTTCAGAGAGCAAAATATTCCTCATTAGAGTAGGTCTGAGCTGCTTTTTGGCATCCAGATGCTCCCAGAATATTAAGGATTCAGCGAGGCTGCACTAAGGCTGTGGATTGAGCAGAAATTACAAGGAGAGATGATGAAATGTGCCACAGCTACATGAAAATGGTGTAAAAATGTTCCTGCAGAGCCTTCTGATCATCACTTTTGTGAGAGGCTGCTTTAGCTCCAGTTTTTTCCCCTGAAATGTTTTGTGTCCCCTCGAACTAAACCTGAGCTGGGGCTTTTCGAAGGAGCTGCTTCTCATCCTTCCATCCCAGCAGAATGGCAAAAATACAACAAGAACGACTTCAGTTCTCACATGTTATCACCTGCTAACAGAGGCTCAGAGATTTGCCAAGGAAGTCTGGTTTTGCTGGTTGAATTTGGGAGAAAAATGCACTTTTAGAGAGCAGGCAGCTTCACTGGAGTGAGCCTTGGCTTTCCTCAGATTCTCCTAAACTGGGAAGTCTTAACTGAATCCTCTGGTGAGGGAGGAGGAGAAGGAAATGGGAGAGGAAGCAGGAAGGGGGAGAATATTGTCAGCAAAATAAAAGAGGAGTTTTTTGTGTCAATCTCTGGTGGATATTGAACAAGCCCAGTTTTGGGAGCCCTGGGTTTGACACCTCCTTATTTTTCCTGTGTGAGCTGTTCCACCCACCAGAAATTATCACTTTTTGGATCTTTTTTTTTTTTTTTGTAAAATCCCACCTCTTGCCTCTTCAGTTCCCCTCGCTGGGAGGGGAAGGAGGAGTGTGTGAGGTTAACATGCCTGAAATAGTTGTGTGAACTCAAGGGAATGTCAGGAGATTCACACCCTCTGAGCAGCTCCAGCACCTCCAGGGCTGATACTTGATAAAAATATTTCAGGCCAGAGGGGTTTCCTGTGGGCAATTCCTTTTTGGAATTGCTGGCATCAAGTTTTTGAGGTATTCTCACATTCCTGCATGTGGCTGGAACATGGAAGGCAGGGATGTGGAAACTGGGGGGAAAGCCTGGCACTGTTTGTTTTGTCTTGTATAAGGCTGGGTTTTTTCATCTTGGTTAATGATGGAGCATTGCTTTGTCTTTTTTTTTTTTTTTGCCATTCTTACATATTAAATAGAAGAGAGATGTCTCTCTGGTGTTACTGTGGTATCTTAATAATCTGGGCTTTGTTCCAGGCTCCTGAAATTAATTTGGGCAAATCCATTTCTGTCTCATTCTACTCTCTGTAAAGTGAGGATGATTAATGCTCCAAACTCTCAAAGACCTTAAAGATCTATATGTAAAATGTGGCACATTTAGGTTCTACAAGTTTGGAGAGCCTGGAAAAAACAGCAAAATAAAACTTAGCAGAATATGTGAAGGTAAATCATATTCACTGTCCCCCTGTTACCAATTGCTGTTTGATTTCTTTAAATTCAAGCCTTGAATTCCTGGCAACAGTGGAAGAAAATACTGTCCAGCACCATGACAGGACTCACAAAAAAGAGCATCAAAGGCTGCACTCAGACCTGCTCCCAGAAGAAAACAAGTGCTATATTAAATAATAATTAAATTACTAATCTGATCCCTGCTGTTGTTCAGCTGGAATCTTCTGCTGAGCTGTCTGTGTGATTTCCCCTCTGCTGCTGCTGCAGGAATCAGCTCTTTCTGGCAGGAGCTGCAGGTGCCTGGGCCTGGCAGGGGTGACATTTGCTGTCCTTGCCCTCAGGTTGAGCAGCTCCACGGAGCAGAGCACTTCGTCCCGCCTCATCCGCAAGCACAAGCGCCGGAGGAGGAAACAGAGGATGCGGCAGATTGACAGGGTAAGGCTGGCACCAGCATCACCCAGGGAGGTGAGCCAGGATTTTGGAGTGGAGCTGTTGGCTCAGGAAGGGATCCAGGACAGGTCTGTGCCTGTTGGATTCACTGGGAAGGCTCCTTGTGGCTCCAGGCTGGGCTAAATCTCTGCGTTTGAAGTTCTGCGGCTCCAAAGTGAAGTTTTCACCTCTCCCTTTCTGCTTTCGCTGTTCAGTGATCCCATTTCTTGTCTTTTCCAAGACCAGAATCTGGAGGAGAAGCTCCATTATGATGTGGGAAGGGGTGTGAGATACCCTGAGACCTGGGAGGATAAACCCAAGTTCATAGGAAATGCCAAATTTTGCCTTTGCCCTTTCCCGTGCCAGTCCTTGGCAGCAGGATGAGGGTGACCCCACGGACAGCCTCCTGAAGTTCTCATTTTGTTCTCCCATAAATCTCAGTCTCCACACATTAAAGAATGACCTCGCAGACATTTTATCACAGGGTAGTGCTTTAGAAGGTCTTTGATAAGCACCTTTGTATCTCATTTTGGAGGCAGGGCAGTGTCTTTCCTCTCACTTCCCACTGGATCATGTGCTGTCCACTCCTCCCTTCAGGGAGGAGCCGTGGGCAGTAATTCACACTCCACTGGGCACTTTAGGATCCAAATGTTTGCCTGTCAGTCACAGCCAGGAAGCAGAACTAATTCCAGGGGAAGTTCAGTTGAGGAACCTCAGTATAGGAACGTGCTCTGTGTGTTTTTTATCAGACCTTTGGAGAAAGTGCAGACTCTGCTCAGATTTCTTTCCTTAAAGTTTCTAAATGAAGCATAATTTCGAGGAAGCCTCAATAATTTCCGGCTGCCTTTCAATTGGAAACCTATTAATCAATTCCTGATGAGTTAATCCTCAGCAGTTCTTACTCTGAGCTGTTTAAAACCTTGAGACCTTTTCTGTTGTGTTTTGCAGTCGTCCTCGTTCAGCAGCATCACTGACTCCACCATGTCCCTAAACATCATCACTGTCACACTCAACATGGGTAAGAGGACAAGCCACGTTTTTTTATGATGAATTTCAATTGGTAGAGATGTATTTTGTGTTTACCTGGATTCCTAGTCCAGAACTGGGCCATTTTCACCAGCAGATCAGTGTTCCTTCCAGGGAAGGAGCTGGAACTGCAGGATGTGGAGTTAATGGTGAGGGATTGGGGTAGAAGAGCACTGGAGGTTTGCATTTCTGCTGCTCCTGTGTTTCATTTGTCAGCCAGGCAGAAATGTGCCGGGCTGCCAGCAAATTCAGCACCTTTCAGCAGCACCAAACCCTTCCTGCCTCTCTGACTCGTGGAACAAACATTGCTTAATGTGATCAGTGCTAATTTCCAGGTGTGGACAAGTCTTTTCAGTGCTCTTCCTCTTGCTGGGTTTTTTTTTAAAGTAACACTGTCTTGGATTAAAAAATCCTGTCTTTAGCAGCCTTTCCCTGGAGGTGCCAGACAAACATTCATGATTAGAGCAGCCTGAGATTATTGCAAGTCAAACCTTGCCCCGCTGCGGTGTTGAGATGTTTCAAAGCTGAAACAGCCTGGCTCTTTGCTATCATTCCAATCACTTTGCCTGCTTTTTTTCCCCCCTCCCCACCCTCCACTTTGTGTCCATCTAGAAAAGTACAACTTCCTGGGAATCAGCATTGTGGGGCAGAGCAATGACCGGGGCGATGGTGGCATCTACATCGGCTCCATCATGAAAGGAGGGGCGGTGGCAGCGGACGGGCGCATCGAGCCAGGGGACATGCTGCTGCAGGTGGGTCCCTGTCCCCAAATCCTGCTGCTCTGCTCTGCCATCCCACCAGCCCCAGGGGCTGTGGTGACCAGGGAACAGAATTTATTCATCCTCAGAGAAACGTGGCCCAAAGACCACTGAAATCGGTGATTCTTTGTCAGGCGCTCTGAGAAATGACATCTCAAGGGAACGGAAGCAGTGAGCAGGCAGATATGTTGGGGGATTTAATGAAGTAATTAAAACACCATTAATTAATGAAGTAATTAAAGCACCTTTAGCTTTCCTGCTGCAAAGGCTGACCTCTGCTCTCTGCGCTGTTTCAGGTGAATGATGTCAATTTTGAGAACATGAGCAATGACGATGCCGTTCGGGTTTTACGGGAAATAGTCTCCAAACCAGGGTGAGCACATCCCAAAACCTCTTCCTATTTATCCTCCGTTTATCTTCTTCCATTTATCCTCCATGTGCAGTTGTTGGAGCTGGGAAAACCTCAGAGAAATCAACGTTCTGTTGTCCATCAGCATGACTGATCTTAGCTGTGAACTTCTCAGTGTGAATGATGAATAGGTGAGGTTGGTTCTGGCCAAAACCAACAGGAATTGAGGAGTTGCCTGCTTTCAGCAGGGCTGTTTGTTTATGTGATGATTATTTTAATATCTCAAGAGCTGATCATCCAACACATTTCACCACCAGTGCTCATCATCTGTGCAAAACCAGGAGCGTCCTGATGTGCTTCATACTGAAAATACTATAAAGCTTCTCAAAACCATTCTCAGAATGTGCTTGACAACTGCTGGATAGGAATAAATTTGTTTCAAATCGTTCTTGTAGCATTTTCAGCTCTTTAGGAAAGTTAAGAGTCATCCTTACCTGTTTTCTTTCTTCCTAGACCTATCAGCCTAACAGTAGCCAAATGCTGGGACCCTACTCCCAGGAGTTATTTCACCATCCCCAGGGGTGAGTACACATTTGGACTCTTTGCTGGCTTCCTGGGAAGCCCCAAAAGTCTGGAATATTTTCACCTATTTTGGCATCTAACAGATTCTACCCATTCAATTCTTTTATTTGTTTACTTTTGTACTGGGAGCCTGGGGTTCCACTGCCCATTGAATTCCTGGGAGGTTTTCTCTTGGTTCACATCTTTGGATCAAGCTCCTGACATTTTGGGAGATGATCTTAACTTTTCAGTTCATGAAAGGTTTGGAAATAATTACACCAAGTGTTAAAAATCCTCATTTTCTCACAGTGAACTTTTAGAGAGAACTGAGTGTTTTGAAGATGTGAAGGAAGCAGCAGTGATACACATAAAAAGAAAAGAAAATTATCTTGTTTTCAGTAGCAGTAAAAGATCTGTGCTCATGTGACAAACACAGCTTGCCTCCTGCTGGTGAGGGCTGTGCTGGTGGTGCTGGAACCAGTTTGTTCCCAGTCCACAGAAGATGAGAGTGGCACTGAAAATGAGGGTGCAATAAAGGCAAGACTGGTGCAGACTGGGGGAGCCCCCGTGAAACCCTTAGGAAAACCAGAAAAACAACAAGAGAAAACCGCTCAGATCTTTCAAAACCTCGGTGTTTGCTGCAAGTTTTGACCCCATTTTGCTGTCCCTTTGTGGTAGTGCCAGCTATGGGATTCCACTCATATGAAACCTTCAGAAAACCAGAGAATGAACAAGAAAACCAGAGAAAACCCCTCAGATCTCTCAAAACCTCGGTGTTTGCTGCAAGTTTTCACCCCATTTTCTATCCCTTTGTGCTGGTATAATCTGTTGGATCTCACCCAAACCCTCAGAAAACCAGAGAATGAACAAGAAAACCAGAGAAAACCCCTCAGATCTCTCAAAACCTCGGTGTTTGCTGCAAGTTTTCACCCCACTTTCTGTCCCTTTGTGCTGGTACAATCTGTGGGATCTCACTCACGTGAAACCCTCAGAAAACCAGAGAAACAACAATAAAACCAGAGGAAACCCCTCAGATCTCTCAAAACCTTGGTGTTTGCTGCAAGTTTTCACCCCATTTTGCTGTCCCTTTGTGATGGTGCAGATTACAGGACTCCACTCACGTGAAACCTTCAGAAAACCAGAGAAACAACAAAAAAAACAGAGAAAACCCCTCAGATCTTTCAAAACCTCGGTGTTTGCTGCAAGTTTTCACCCAATTTTCTGTCTCTGTGCTGGTACAATCTGTGGGATCTCACTCATGTGGTACAATCTGTGGGATCTCACTCACCCAAACCCTCCGAAAACCAAAGAAACAACAAGAAAACCAGAGAAAACCCCTCAGATCAGTCAGAACCTCAGTATTTGCTGCATTCCTGACCCCGTTTTCTGTGCCTTTGTGGTGGTAGAGACTAGAGGACCTCACTACATTGAAACTCTTATTAAAACCAGTATAGCCAAAAGAAAACCCCTCAGATCTCTCCCAGTCTTGGTGTTTTGCTGCGTTTCTGACCCCGTTTTCTGTCCCTTTGTGCTGGTACAATCTGTGGGATCTCACTCACTTGAAACCCTCAGAAAACCAGAGAAACATGAAGAAAACCAGAGAAAACCGCTCAGATCTTTCAAAATCTTGGTGTTTGCTGCAGGTTTTGACCCCATTTTGCTGTCCTGTTGTGATGGTGCAGATTACAGGACTCCACTCATATGAAACCTTCAGAAAACCAGAGAAACAACAAGAAAACCAGAGAAAACCCCACAGATCTCTCAAAACCTTGGTGTTTGCTGCAAGTTTTGACCCCACTTTCTGTCTCTTTGTGCTGGTACAATCTGTGGGATCTCACTCATGTGGTACAATCTGTGGGATCTCACTCACCCAAACCCTCCGAAAACCAGAGAAACAACAAGAAAACCAGAGAAAACCCCTCAGATCTGTCAGAACCTCGGTGTTTGCTGCATTCCTGACCCCGTTTTCTTTGCCTTTTGCTCGCAGCTGAGCCGGTGCGGCCGATCGACCCCGCGGCGTGGATCTCTCATACCACGGCCATGACGGGAGCGTACCCCCGTTACGGTATGAGCCCCTCCATGAGCATCACCACATCTACCAGCTCCTCACTAACAAGCTCAATTCCCGAGTCGGAAAGTAAGTCACCCCCTGGCCAGCCCAGGGCAGGGGGCTGCTCGGGGCCACCAGGGCCCGGCCACGGGCACGGTGACAGCGGCGGCGCCAGCCAGGCCTTGAGTGGTTTCTCACGCTTGGGGGAAGCAGGAAAATTTTTGGCAGAGTTTGGAGGTTGATGTAGAGGTGTTTGGTCAGGGTTCTGTCTCAGGGAGAAGTGGTTGCTGGCGGATTTTAATGATAGGTTCAGGTTTTTCCTCTCAGGTGCATTTGGTTGGTTTTTAATAAATTTCAGCAATAACGTCACTTATTCACATGGGAAGTCCTTCCCTGATATTCACATGGCCTTCTTTTAAACTTTTTACTTTTTTTTTTTTTTTTTTGCTCTTTTTTTCTATTCCTAGAATTTATTGAGCAAGCTAAAACCAAATTTAACATCCCACATGAAATTATGGTTAGATTTCAGCTTTTTTCCTGGTTTGTCCGTCTATGGCAATCTGAAAGAGCCATACCCATGAAACCAGGAGGTTGGATTTTAAACCTGAACCAGGAGGTTCAGGTTTAGGTTCAGGTTTGTCCACTCAGGTGGATGGGAGAGCTCCCTTCTTGCATTTGATTGGTTTTTAATAAATTTCAACAATAACGTTCATGCTTTCATTTGGCAAATCCTCCCCTGATATTCACATGGACTTCTTTTATAATTTTAAGTCTTGTTTTTTGTTCTTTTTTATGTTGCTAGAATTTACTGAGCAAGCTAAAACCAAATTTAACATCCCCCATGAAATTATGGTTAGATTTCAACCTTTTTCCTGGTTTGTCAGTCTGTGGCAGTCTAAAAAAGTTCTCAAAATCCATGAAACCAAGAGGTTGCTATGATTCAGAGAGGTTTCTTTAATTCAAAAACCTCTCAGAGCACTCAAATCACAAATCTTTTTAGTTGGAAGGGACCCACAAGGATCACTGAGTCCAGATCTTAAGTGAATGGCCCAGACAGGGATCAAACCCTGTTGCTGTTATTAACACAATGCTCCAACTCCTTATCTTGGAAAATTTGTTTAAAGAGTATTAACTCTTCCTTGTATTTAACTCAGAACGACACTTTGAGGATTTTAAAGACCTTTTGTGGTATTGGATATAAAGTCCCTCTGATTTTATAAGCTGGAATTCCACCTCACCTTGGAGGGAAAGTTTTTTTTTTTTTTTTTTTAATGTAGGTGTTTTTAGCCATCAGGCAGCACCACTGAGGGGAAATAATCTGCAGCAGGAAGCAAATGAGCCCCTTTCCTGCTGGCTGCTTTATCCTGAGATGTGTTTTGAGCCTTTCAGGTACTGCTGGGATCCAGTGTCTCTGCTGATTGCTGTCAGACAAGTCTGTACTCAGCATTCCTCTTGAACAATTCGAGTATCCTGTGCCTTGCTGCTAGTGCTGGGCTTGGGAAGTGGGGAGCAGGCACCCTCTCAGTCAGACTTTGAAAATAAAGGTATTTGGGAGCAGAACCACGTTTCTGGAGACAGCTTCTCATTTCTGTGCCAGTGACTGAAACGATTTCCTGTCTGGAATGCAAGAGAATAAAGAGTACCTCTGATTTTTATTGTGACCTCTTGCTTCAGCTCAGCCCTGTGACCTGCCCTGACCTGGGTTGGGTGAATTTTTAAAGCTGACTGAAATCAGATCAAAATGGGAGCATTTCAGATACATCTCAGAATTTGCCACATTTGTACAGCAACCAGAACTTAAAAAATACAGATTTTCTGTTCATATGCAGATCTCAAGTCTCCAAGAAAATGCAATTTATTGCTCCCCGATATGAGTTTGGTGTATTTTTTTTTGTTGTTGCTTTTTGCCACTAACCAAACTAACTAAAAGCAAAAGCAAAGTTTTAGTGTTTATTTGAGGTTTGTAAGTATTGAAGCTGCATGCAGAGCTGGTCTGGGATGTTTTCATGCATATTGGCAGTGCATGTGTGGAAAGAAACATTTTCAGTTTTCATTGTTTCACGCTTGCTGTACCTTTTTTTATCCAAAATTTTGGGGTGGCTGGAAAAGGACAAAAGTGGTTCCCTTTGTGCTTTTGAAAGGTGGGTGATGTGGGGAACTGGGAGGGGAGGAGGGTTTTGGAATTCCTGCTGGAGAAGGGTCTGGGCTACAAACACAGATAAAAATGAATTTTCTAGGGCTGGAAGATGGGACAGGAAGGAGGACTTGACAAATTCAGCCTCAACTCTGTTCTGATTTTATTGTAAAAACCGATTAGGAAAGTGTGAAACCTCTGGGGATCCAGTTCTGCCCGTAATGGTGTGAACTGGGAATGGCTGTGGAGGCATTTGGGAGTTTTTAATTTTTAAAGTGTTCCACAAAAAAGATTGAGGGCAAAGCAATCCTGGGAGGAGTGGATTGATTGTGAGGGGACCCTGGGAAGGATTTTTATAAGAAAATCCCTGATTTCTTCTGAGGAGGGAAGATTTCTTTTATAATTTCAATTCTCCCCACGAATGTCCAGATCTTTAAATTAAAAACTGGACACGGGTGGTACTCCTGACAGTGAACCCCAAAAGAACAAACCCCAAAAACTTGTCCCACAGAGTTCTCCAGGGGGCTGCTCCTGGGAAATGGAACTGGAAAATGATGGATCACAAAAACCCTTGGGTTTCCAGTCTGGAAGCAGAGTGGATCCTGTAGCTGCTCTGGGAAGCCAAGACTTGGGGACTCAGCATTTCTGCCACTAAAAATCTGAAAAATTGCTACAAATGCTGTCATTCACTCCTTGGATGAGAATGCATTTGGGAATCTTTGTGGGTTTTGGGTGGTTTTGTTTTATTTTGTTTTTTTAGGGTTTGTTGTTGGTTTGTTTTTTTTTTTTTGGCATCTGTTGGTAAAACTGTATTTTTGTTTCATCCAAACTGGGAGCTGAGAAGTTCCTTCAGCCTGAGTTCATTTCAAATCAGCCTGTGGCCTCTCTTCCTTTTTAGAATTAGAAGAATCTCCCTTAACTGTGAAGAGTGACATGGCTACTATTGTCAAGGTCATGCAGCTGCCAGACTCAGGCCTTGAAATTCGGGACAGGATGTGGTTAAAAATCACCATCTCCAATGCAGTGATAGGTAAGCAGATCCCAGGAATGCTGAGGGAAAAAAAAAAAACAGTCACTTAATAGAAAAAGGCTCAAAAAATCTACCTTTTAATGAGCTTTATTTTCATGTCTGTGACCTCTTATATTCCATTTACGGACAGGAAATAATTCTTGTTGGAGCTTGGCTCTCCAAAATTGTTGCACATTTCTCATGCCCACACAGAGCTCCTTCTTAATTCTTTGGTTTTCTATCTCAGGTTTTCAGGTGGCTCTAGAGATCTGCCCAAGTTCAGCAGAGCAGCTGGAATTCAACCACAATAAATAATTCACAATAATAATTCAACCTTAATAAAACCCTTTAATTAGATTTAAAATCACCACAGCCAGTCTGAGCTGTGCTAATATTTAGCCAGTCCAGGCTGTAGTTGCTTTTTGCTGAGGAAGGGCTTGGAACAAAGTTATTTTGTCAACCTAACATCTGCCTCTTGAGGAAGGTGACTCCCAGGGAAGAGTCAAATCCAGAGAAAAATTTGAGCTGCTCCTGCAGCTCAAAGGGGTTGCATGGTGTGTGTAAATAAGGAAATTTAAAATCAGTATTAAAATTAAATCAATATTTAATTAATATTAATTAGTAAATCATACATTTTTCATGTGTGTGTTTAGTGTCGGTGTCCATGTAGGTGTTCAGCAGGCACAGTTTGGCTCAGATAATCTAATTTTAGGTGTTCAGCTGGGATAATCCCATTTTAGGTTCAGCTAACACAGTTTGCCTCAGATAATCCCATTGTAGGTGTTCACCTGACACAATTTGGCTCAGATAATCCCATTTTAGGTGTTCAGCTGACACAGTTTGCCTCAGATAATCCCATTCTAGGTTCAGCTGACACAGTTTGCCTCAGATAATCCCATTGTAGGTGTTCAGCTGACACAGTTTGCCTCAGATAATCCCATTCTAGGTTCAGCTGACACAGTTTGCCTCAGATAATCCCATTTTAGGTTCAGATGACACAATTTTGCTCAGATAATCCCATTTTAGGTTCAGCTAACACAGTTTGGCTCAGATAATCCCATTGTAGGTGTTCAACTGACACAATTTGGCTCAGATAATCCCATTTTAGGTGTTCAGATGACATAATTTTGCTCAGATAATCCCATTTTAGGTTCAGCTGACACAGTTTTGCTCAGATAATCCCATTTTAGGTTCAGCTGACACAATTTTGCTCAGATAATCCCATTTTAGGTGTTCAGCTGACACAATTTTGCTCAAATAACCCTATTTTAGGTGTTCAGCTGACACAATTCTGCTCAGATAATCCCATTTTAGGTTCAGCTGACACAGTTTGGCTCAGATAATCCCATTTTAGGTTCAGCTGACACAATTCTGCTCAGATAATCCCATTCTAGGTTCAGCTGGCACAGTTTGCCTCAGATGACCCCATTTTAGGTGTTCAGCTGACACAATTCTGCTCAGATAATCCCATTTTAGGTTCAGCTAACACAGTTTGGCTCAGATAATCCCATTTTAGGTGTTCAGCTGACACAATTTTGCTCAAATAACCCCATTTTAGGTGTTCATCTGACACAATTCTGCTCAGGTAATCCCATTGTAGGTGTCCAGCTGGCACAGTTTGCCTCAGATAATCCCATTTTAGGTTCAGCTGACACAATTCTGCTCAGGTAATCCCATTTTAGGTTCAGCTGACACAATTCTGCTCAGATAATCCCATTTTAGGTTCAGCTGACACAATTCTGCTCAGATAATCCCATTCTAGGTTCAGCTGACACAGTTTGGCTCAGATAATCCCATTTTAGGTGTTCAACTGACACAATTCTGCTCAGATAATCCCATTTTAGGTTCAGCTGGCACAGTTTGCCTCAGATGACCCCGTGTCTCCTCTTGCTGTCCCCATTTCAGGAGCAGATGTGGTGGACTGGCTTTACACACACGTGGAAGGCTTCAAGGACCGCCGGGAGGCCAGGAAATACGCCAGCAGCATGCTGAAACACGGCTACCTCAGGCACACTGTGAACAAAATCACCTTCTCAGAGCAGTGCTACTACGTCTTCGGGGACCTCTGTGGCAGTAAGTCCCCAGCTGGGAAGGACAGAGCTGTCCCTGTGTCACTTCTGTGCCTTGAGGGTGCTCTTTGTCCCCTTGTGTGTCCTCGTGATGAGGAGTTCCCTGAGGAGGGATTTCCATGAGGGTGGCAGAGCTCTGGAGCAGCTGCCCAGGGGAGGGTGGAGTCCCTCTGGAGATATTCCAAACCCAGCTGGACACATTCCTGTGTCACCTGCTCCAGGATTGGACAGGGGGATCTCCAGAGGGGTCCCCTGGCTCTCCTGGGGTTTCACAGAACAGGGGAACCCTTCATCACCCTGGAATTGTGGACAAGTGGCTGGTGCTCCCTGGTAGCAAGGAGAGCTCTTGGAGGAGGATGAACCCATCAAGCAGAGCACTGAGGAGAGCAGGATTTACTTCTGTGGTGCCACACTGATGGCTCAGGTTCAGCTTTTCTATTTTTCACATTCTGTGCTGATGTCTCAGGTTCAGCTTTTCTATTTTTCACATTCTGTGCTGATGTCTCAGGTTCAGCTTTTCTATTTTTCACAGTCTCTGCTGCTTTAGTGTGTGGCTCTGAGCTTCACATGAGGGGATGCTGAGCTCTGTGCACAGAGCAGGGAGACAAAACAATTCCTGCTCCAGCTGGGCACCAAGGACAAATGATCCAAAGCTCAGGCCCAGGAGCACAAACAGCGTGGGCTGGAGAGAGGAAAACAAGCAGGATGGGAGTGCCTGGGCTAAAGCTGGAATGGGACAATCAACTCCAAGGTGCAAATGGAGCAGAGCTGATCATTTTGTGACCAATCATCCATTTCTTGGGACCATTTGGGTTCACCTTGGGTGCAGCCCTGGCTGGGCTCTGGTGCTGCCCAAGGTGGATCCATTGAGATCCTTTAATAAATCCCTGCTTTATTCTTCAGCTCTGTCCAGCCTCTGTTCCAGGTCAGCATCAGCCCATTCCCTGCTGTCAGTCCCACTCAGTTTCCAGCCTGGAAAAGGGGGATGTCCTCACCCTGTCCTCCCCCTTTTCTCACCTCTCACTGCTGGGTGAGAAGGCCAATCCCAGGGCGTTGCTGACCTTCAAATACCTCCATAAATAAATTCACAGTGATCATTTTACCTGCTGCTGGGTAAGAAATGTTCCCCTTTTTTCTTCCCCAGATCTGGCTGCACTGAACCTCAACAACGGTTCCAGCGGCGCCTCGGACCAGGACACCCTGGCTCCACTCCCACACCCCGCTGCTCCCTGGCCCTTGGGCCAAGGATATCCCTACCAGTATCCTCTGCCCCCTCCTTGTTTCCCACCAGCCTACCAAGACCCAGGCTTTAGCTATGGCAGTGGCAGTGCAGGCAGCCAGCAAAGTGAAGGTAAGATGGGATAAATCAGTTTGAATTCCACGGCTCTCATTGTCCCCCACCATCTGCTTGAGTTCCTTGGTGCTGTCCGTGCTTGGTCTCGTGGTTTTGGTTGCTCCCTGCATGGATTGTGTGCAATGAACCGAAGGTGTCTGAGGCTCTGCAGGAGTGGGTTTGGCTTTCAGCTCTCTGTGGGAACTTGCCAGGCTTAACCCAGTCAGGAATTGCCAGCAGTGGGGTTGGTGCTGCTGGCAATGAGGCAGTTTCTGTGCTGATGGCACAGGGGTTAGAACCGAGGTGCTCTTGGCTTTCACGTCAGAGCTCAGCACAAAAGGAAAATCACAGTTTTTTGTAACTGGGAGGTGGCCAGCCAGGGATTTCCAGGGCTGCAACACTGCTCCCAGGGAGGAGAGTGTCTGCTGGCATGTGTGACAGGGGCAGGAAGAGAATTCTGCATGGATTAAAGACCTGCCCTCCTCCTTTTCTGCCCTAGCATAATGCTGTGATTCATTTTTAACCTTAGTAAACAAAATAATGCCATTTTTTGGTTGTACAGATACTATTTTTTAATTAATTTTTTAAAAGAATCACTCCCAGAGTGAGTTTTGCTTTTGGAAATGCTGCCAGTAAAGAAGGGGCGAGGATCCCTTGTGTTTTTCTTTGAACATCCAGTAAACTGGATGTCACTTATCCCTACTCAGCACAGCCAGTCAGATTTTACAAAATGGCACAAAAGGGTTTCATAACAGGAGCTTGCTCACGGGATTTTAACCCAGCTGCTTCTCACCTTATCCCAAAATAAGAAATATCCACGAGGAATCTCACAGAGGTTTTAGAACTGGAAACTGATTGCCCTGGACAGAGTGTGGGGGTGTTTTTTTGGCAGCTGCTTCTGTGAGCAGAAGGAATTCTCTCCCCGCTGCTGGAATAGGAAAGGAAAGGTGTTTTATCCATGCTGTGGAGAGCCTCCCAAAAAGTGCCAGGCTGTTCAGCTCTGAAAGGTTTCCACTCTTTCCCTCGTGGAGAACAATTTCTGTGCTGTTTCTTGCTTTGTAACTGTTATTCCCTTGTTTTGTCCTGAGCAAGCGTTAGACTGAAGGATTCCTAGAGGAATGGCTGACTCTAGGGGATTGGTAAGCTTCAAATGCCTCCATGATGAATTCACAGCATGACCATTTTTAGATTATTGTGACCCAAGTGTTTAGCTGTATTTTGGGTTTTTTTGGTTGGTGTTGTTTTTTTTTTTTTTTTTTACTTTTAAGTTTTATTTTTATTTTGAATTGTCTTGGCCGCTCGACCTCTGCTCGGTGGTGTGACATTGTCATATCAACCTGTGGGACTGTGCTGCAGCAGCTCAGAGGGGAGGGGATCAGGTGGGAAAACCCATCCCCAGGCTCTCCGGAAAAGAAATAGTCCAAATTTATTATGGTGTCACCCCTCTGGGTTGGATTTCTCTGCCCATTAACTGGTGGCCAGGTGGCTCAGGCAGGGGTTGGCAGTGCTGGAACACAAGGCTGCACTGCTCACTCCCAAAATACTGTTAAATTTGGGGATTTGTGCCCTCTCTCATTCACCTGCACCATTAAATCATAAAAACCAGCAAATACCACTTCAGAGACCCAGGCTTGGAATATTCACTTCAAATCCAGTGGTTCTGTGGTCTGTTTTCCATCTCTCTGGCACTCTGCAGAAAATGCAGCCTTTCCCTCCAAAATCCAGTCTGGTTTCCCATCTCTCCAGTCAGCTGGAGCAGCAGGAAGTGATGGCATCTCAAGAAGGAGCAGCCCCAAATAATTCTGGTTTTCCCATTTCTGTGGCTCATTTAGACTCAAAAGCTGGTCCCCTGTTCTGCTGGCTGGGGATCCTTTTTGGGAAGTCCATCCTGCACTAAGGTGCATGAATTTAATGGGATATTCCTTAGGCTGATCAGTTGGATTTAAAAAAAAAAAAAATAATTAGCTTGGAACTGTCTCTTAATCTGTCATGGGAACAGAGCAGGACCTTCAGCTTCCTTAAAAAATCAGTTTTTGAAGTTTAGTGGAGCTTGTTTTTAGTAACGACTCAGCTGACACTCAGTGGCAATCCTTTGGTTTTCCAAGGGGATTTAGTGGCCTCTCTTGGGAACAATATCCTGGTGCTGCTGATTTGTAGTAGAGCAGTTCAGGAGCTGTTTCCTTAGGGAATTCTCTGACAGCACAAGGCTTTAGGGAGGAATTTTAAAAGGACCTCCTCACTGCAGCCAACAAAACCTGAGGGATTTGAGGGTGACAGAGAAGGCAAAGGGGTTTCTTTTGGAAAAAGTAATTTTAAAAGTAATTTTAAAAGGACCTCCCCACTGAAGCCAAAACCTGAGGGATTTAAGGGTGACAGAGAAGGCAAAGGAATTTCTTTTGGAAAAAGTAATTTTAAAAGTAATTTTAAAAGGACCTCCCCACTGAAGCCAAAACCTGAGGGATTTAAGGGTGACAGAGAAGGCAAAGGAATTTCTTTTGGAAAAAGTAATTTTAAAAGGACCTCCCCACTGAAGCCAAAACCTGAGGGATTCACGGGTGACAGAGAAGGCAAAGGAATTTCTTTTGGACAAGGTACAAAATAAAGCAGAGACAATTAGAATTAAACCTCATTTGCTTGAGTCAAACCCCAAATTCCTGCTTTTTCCTCCTGTTCCTGCTCCTCCTCCTCTCCTGTCTGGGATTTGAGCCAGGAGCTGGAGTTCAGCTGCCGCTTTCACCGCGCAAGCTCGGGGCGGCATCCGTGTGTCCCCATGCATGGCACAGCCCTCACCACCAGCACGCGGGGACCCTCCCCAGAGCCCAGCTCACCTTTTTCCTCTCCTCTTTTTTTGGCCTGGCAGGGAGCAAAAGCAGCGGCTCCAACCGGAGCACCAGCGAGACCAGCAGGAGAGGAGCGGGCAGGGAGAAGGAGCGCAAGTCCGGGGGCAGCGGCAGCGAGTCGGAGCCCGGAGCGCGCCGCGAGCGGCCGCTCAGCCAGCTCAGCCAGCGCTCGGCCAGCGACAGGAGCCACCAGAGCCACCACTCCTACGGGCCCCCGGGGGTGCCCCCCTTGTACAGCCTGCCCAAACTGGGCTCCAAGGTGCTGGGCAGCAGCGGCCCGCCCGGAGGGCCGCCGGTGCGCGAGCTGAGCGCCGTGCCGCCCGAGCTCACCGGGAGCCGCCAGTCCTTCCAGAAGGCCATGGGCAACCCTTGCGAGTTCTTCGTGGACATCATGTGAGAGAGGAAGTGCCTTCAAAAGACTCTGCACAGGGTGGGTTTTTTGGTTTTTTTTCTTTGGTTTTGGCGGGTGGGTTGTGGGGCGCTCAGCTGGAAGAGGCTTGGCTGTCTTGCATGTCACACCTTTCCGTTCGCGAGTGTGTCGCAGAAAACAAACAAACAAAAAAAATCGACAAAACTGAACAAAAAGAAGAAAAAAAAAAAAAAATACAAACCCCGCCCCCTTCGCCTACAAAAATGAACAACAAAATCTCCTGGGATTGTTAAATATCAGCAAAGCGACGGCATCTTTTCGTTACGTTTATTTTTTCTCCCCATCTCGTTCTGGATTGTGAATGGCTGGTGTATATTCACATCTTAATGAGCTTTGGTCATCGTGGCACCTACTTCAGTGGAATTAGTGTCTCTTTCTGGGCTGATTGGAGGACTGGTATTTCACATGACTTCTAAATTCCTGACAATGCATAGGAGCACTTTGATTTTTTTTTTTTTTTCCCCTGCTTTTTCTCTTGCAAGGACAAAAGGACTGCTGGCTGGTATCTGGGATACTGCCTTGGAATGCTGTGTTTTGGATGCATCCATAGCTCTAAGCAGACATGGCACCCACAAGTGCTTGGAAAGGAGCAGGATCCACCCAATTCCTAGAGGAGAACAAAGTTGTGGCTACTTTCTGCTGACTAGGCAGTATAAATCAATCTTTCTTGGGTTCTTCAAGGGTTGTTTTTTATTTGAGATATTCTATCAAGGGAGTGCTGGAGTCTTGCTACTGTATGTGTTCATTGTGCAGAACTTGTAAAGTTATTTCCTTCAGTTATTTCCTTATTTCCCAAGAGTGATTTTCCAGCTGCACTCGGTTCCTGGGCATTTCAGTCACATCCCTGCTGCCAGGTGTGGCTGTTCCCTCTGATGTGCACTTGCTTGCAGGTTGGAAGAGTTATTCCCACAGAAATAGGAAAATGGCTGCAGTTCTGTCAGCTTTGCCCTTCTGAAGGGGCTGTTTATCCCATTCCAGCAGAGAAATCCTGGCTCCCACTGGGACGTGGCTCTTCTTTGTGAGCACAATCTTTCTCTTTTTTTTTTTGTTGAACCAGAGACCTGGAGACATCTGACCCCCCAGGGAACATTTCTGAGCACAGTGGGCAGAGAGGTGTGAGGGTATCTGAGTGCAGATCAGAAATGATACAAAAAGAAATCCTTACCCTGGCACTGAGACCCTGGAGCTCCCCAGAATAAATCCTTACCCTGACGCTGTGTTAGACCCACTCTGGAGCTCTCCAAAAATAAATCCTTACCCCTGACACTGAGTTAGACCCATTGTGGAGCTCCCCAAAAATAAATCCTTACCCCTGACACTGAGACCCTGGAGCTCCCCAAAAATAAATCCTTACCCCTGACACTGAGACCCACTCTGGAGCTCCCCAAAAATATATCCTTACCCCTGACACTGTGTTAGACCCATCCTGGAGCTCCTCAAAAAGAAATCCTTACCCTGACACTGAGACCCACCCTGGAGCTCCCCAGAATAAATCCTTACACTGACGCTGTGTTAGACCCACTCTGGAGCTCCCCAAAAATAAATCCTTACCCCTGACACTGAGTTAGACCCATTGTGGAGCTCCCCAAAAATAAATCCTTACCCCTGATACTGAGACCCTGGAGCTCCCCAAAAATAAATCCTTACCCCTGACACTGAGACCCTGGAGCTCCCCAAAAATAAATCCTTACCCCTGACACTGTGTTAGACCCATCCTGGAGCTCCTCAAAAAGAAATCCTTACCCTGACACTGAGACCCTGGAGCTCCCCAGAATAAATCCTTACACTGACGCTGTGTTAGACCCACTCTGGAGCTCCCCAAAAATAAATCCTTACCCCTGACACTGTGTTAGACCCATCCTGGAGCTCCTCAAACAGAAATCCTTACCCTGACACTGAGATCCACCCTGGAGCTCCCCAAAAATAAATTCGTACCCTGACACTGAGATCCACCCTGGAATTCCTCAAAAAGAAATCCTTACCCTGATATTGAGACCCATCCTGGAGCTCCCCAAAAATAAATCCTTATCCTGACACTGAGACCCACTCTGGAGCTCCCCAAAAAGAAATCCTTTTCAAATTCTCAAAAAGAAAGCCCTGACTCCTCCTCCTGCTGAGGACCTCTGACTGAAGCACCTGCTGTTGAATATCCCCAGGATTTAATTTCTGGCTATTTCCTGCTCTGAGGCTGTAGAAAGTGAATTCAGGCAGCTTTGGGGATGTTCAAGAAGCTTTTTTAAGGCGTGGTGAGCACAGCCATGCTCCCATGTGGCTCATTTATTGAGCCAGGAGCTGCAGCCACCCTGGCATTCGACCATGGGGCCATTCCTCAGTTAAATCCTCTTTTGTGAGATCCCTACGGCTGCCAGGATTTAGAAGAGGTGCTTTAAAATCAGTTTTTTACTGTAAATAAGCATTTTCTTCACTGGTAAGAAGCTTCTTTCTGGTCTGTTCTGTGTTTTTTGGGTAAATATCCAAGGTGGATGTGAAGAGAGAACATCTTTGTCTCTGTACACACACAGTTCATTCGTCACCCTGAAAACTGACTCTTCAAAATGTCCATTTCATTCTGATTTTTCACTCCTTTTTCCCACCTCCCTTTCTCAGAGACTCCAGATGTTTGTGGGAATGGGAGACTCAATTTCTCCTTCCACAGGGAGCCAGGAATTTGGGAAACACTCACTCAGCCCATTTCTGGGCTTCTAAATTAATTTTCTTTCCTAAAACCTCCCCCCAAAAAAGCTGCCCAAAGCTTCTGAAAGCAGAGCTTTCATCACTGCCCATGGCTGGCTCCTCCAAAAGAGGCCCTGCCTAAAGCTTGACTGTACAACAGGACTGTGCTTTTCTTTCCCTCCTCCTCCCAGGTGCAAACCTGACTTGGTAAATTATTCTGAAAGATTGACACTTAAATCAGGGTAAAATAGTGGTGGAATTCTGCTCTTGTCTCCAGCAGACACTGCTGAGCAGTCTGTGACTTTACTGACAATCACTAGTGGTTCTACTTTTAAATTAATTGAGATTTTTTTTCTGGCCTCTTATAAATTATGATTTCTCTGGCCCTGTTTGTTTTAAGGCAGAACTCAGAGAGCTGGAGGAAAAAAAAAAAAAAAGATCTCCTTTTAATATTTCCAAAAAGGAGATTAAAGCTGGGAGCTGAGCTTTTCACTTGGAAATGTTTAATTTCCAAGAGTTGCAGTTTACACACCTGCTGGGGGTTTGGTTTTGTCTCGTGGTTTTGCTGTTGGCAGAAACTGTTCTGTGTCTTGCTGGTCTTTGCTGCTATGTTGAAAAATGACTTTTTTTTTTTTTAAATGTGCGTGCTCGTGGGTCGCCCTGGGACGAGGCTGTGAGTCCCCAGCAGATGTGGGAGTTGTCCTGAGGAAATGAGGCTGGAGGAGCTTCCCCCAGTGCAGGGAGAGGTGCTCTGGGTGTTGTTGCAGAGGTGGATCCTGCAGAGAGAGTAGGAGGGAGCAGTGCCCCTCTTGAACAGTGCAATATTGAGCAGTGACACAAAAATCTGCATTTCCCACCCCCCCGTGCAGAGGCTGGGCTGAAGATCTTTGCCAGATCTGTTTCCTCAAGGGAAGAAAAATGAGATTTCCCCCATCCCATCCTTGGCTTCCATCCTTTGTGTCCTTCCAGCTCTGCCCTGCAGGAACCTGTGCCAGGGGAGCTGCCCTCAGTGGGAATTGTGCCAGGGGGAAGAAAACTGGGAGGCTGGAGTGCTGCAGACCCAGCATTTCTTACCCACCAGGGCCTGAAATTTAATTTGGATGGAATGGCTCCAGGGAGAGGTTTGCTGTGCAGGGCATGGGAACACCCTCAGAACAGGAGCCTGAAGGAACTGGACTAAAATAATTCTTGCATTGCTTTTTAAAATCAGGTAATTTTTATTCTGCAGCTGAGCTCAGTGCTCGCCCCTCCCTGCAGCAGGGATGTCTGGGGGATCCTGGAAAAGGGGCAGGAAACACTTTGGGGTGACTTCTCCCACCCCAAGAGGCAGGATCTGCTGGGGGAGTGTCTCCAGCCAGTATCTGAACCCTTAAGAGGAAATTTTTTTGGCAAATAGTCTTAAAAGCATGCTGGTGTCTTTTACCTCCTGTTAATGAATCTGCTTTTCCAAGGAATCAGTGCCCTGGACACTTTATCCAAAGGTTTTATTGGATGGCAAGCAATGATGCACACACGTTGACTTTTGCTATGATTTTTGTCCTCTCTGATTTTTGTTCTCTCCCCTCCTGAGACTTGACAGCTCATGGGTTGATGTAATTGTTTTGGTTTTTTTTTTTTTTTTTTTTTTTTGTTTTTTGTTTTTTTTTGTTTTGTTTTGTTTTGTTTTGCATTTAACTGGATTGTAATAAGATTGACTTAAAATTATTAATTCTAATCAGTGATTAGAAATACATGTAAAGAATTTTATGTACAGTAGAGGAACAAAGTTACATGATTTTAAAGAATGAAAACCCAGACTATCACCTGTCCTAGAACTGGTTCTACTCCAAGAGTGACCTCTTATTAGCATGGACTGCACTGTTCCTGTTAAATGTCTATTGCATAATTGAATTCTTTTTTGTAGATATTGTATTAAAACCCAAGTGTCTGTATAGTTAATATATAGCTGCTTATGTGTAAATGCTATTTTAAACACTAAAAAGCTTTTAATTTTATGTGATAACCACGGTGTATGTGTTCAGTTCTTTGCAGTATTTCACTGTGATTTATTTCATCAATATTGCCCATTTTTGGACTTTTCCAGCAGAAACCAGGATCACTGGGACACCCTGGGTAGACTCTGGTGAGCCTTGGGTTTGTCAGGACACCCTGTAGGGTCTCAGCTGGACTCGAGATTTAAAAGTTTTTTTCCAACCTAAATTATTTTAAATTTCCAGCTGAAATGAAAAGAGCAAGCACAGCTTGGTGAGGCAGATTCCTTCATCCCAGCTGGTGCAGATCACACAGCAAGGGGAGAGTGAAACATTTAAATACCATAAATCCCATAAATCCCAGCGTTTTCCAGTGAGGAGGATATTAAATGGTCAGGTTTAAGTGAATATGAAATGCTCAGAATTTAGGTGAATATTAAATTGTCAGAATTCAAGTGAATATTAAATTGTCAGAATTTAAGTGAATATTAAATGGTCAGAATTTAGGTGAATATGAAATGCTCAGAATTTAAGTGAATATGAAATGATCAGAATTTAAGTGAATATTAAATGCTCAGCATTTAAGTGAATATTAAATTGTCAGAATTTAAGTGAATATTAAATGGTCAGAATTAGGTGAATATTAAATTGTCAGAATTTAAGTGAATATTAAACAATCAGAATTTAAGTGGATATTAAATGCTCAGCATTTAGGTGAATATTAAATTATCAGCATTTAAGTGAATATTAAATTATCAGAATTTAAGTGAATATTAAATGATCAGAATTTTGGACAGCCTTTTCCTGCAGGGCCTGGTGGAGTTAAATCAGATTTTTTTCCTTTCCCTATTTCTGGAATGATGATCAAAAGTTATTTAATGCTACGGAACCACAGCCCTGGAGGAGGAATACTGAGAATTTCAGGTGGTTGTGAAGAATTCCTGCAGGCTCCAGGAACAAGAACTCCAGGCTCCAGGTCAGAGTTCTGGTTTTTTTAATCACACTGAGGAATAATTTTGGATGGAGGTGATCACAAAAAATGGGGACAAGTAACTTTGCAGTGCACCAAAAGGTTCTTTATTATTATTTTTTTTCTTTAAGAGTGAAAATACTCACTGGTTTTAGATTAATTTGCAAATTCTTTAATCTTAAGTTCCAGTAACACACAGTAGAGAGATGGAAAAAAATTTTAATCTAGGGAATAAAAGAGCAGAAATGGAAAAACTTTTAAGGAATAAAAGAGCAGAATAATTCCTTTTCAGCATGAGTAGGGAAAAGAAAAATCGTGGTGATGTGACTGGATATTGACTTGGCACTGCCTGGCACCAGTGTGAAGTTTTTGGTGATTTTTGCCTGTTTTTTGGGGGAGGGAGGAACCTCCTGCTGTGCCTTTGCAGAGTGATTTGCACAGAGCTCATTTCCATCAGTCTGTCCCTGATTTCCATGGGTTTCCACACAAATCGAGTGAGCTGGGATTTGAATGGGTAATTCCCCCTTTGTATCTCACACACAGCTGCTGCTACCTGCCAGAATGTTCTTTTTACTTCTCCTTTATTGGGTAGATTTGACAATTCTTACAAGGCTTGGGAAAGCATTCCTGGCTCTATCTCAGGAGCTGTTATTTAATAAGGGAAATTACCTGAAGTGTTTACAGGGAAATGGTGTTGGTGACTCACATGGCCACACTTGAGAGATGGGTGTAAAATATCATTTCTGGAGGTTCTTTCATTAACTGAACCTGATTTTGGCTCATTTTTGGGGCTGGAATGTGTTTCCAGAGAGGATGGAGGCTGCTCCTCTGGACTTGCCGAGCCCTGTGCTTTCACAGCTCTAGTTCAGGTGTGATTGTGCCTGTGGCCACAGAGTGCTCATAAAAAGGATTTTCTCCTTGAAATCCAGCTTGTGCGAGGAGCAGGTGACACAGGGTGTGGTTTATTGTCTGTCCTGCTCTGGCTGCTCCTCAGAGGGGTTCTGGCAATAATCCCCCGTGTTCAGATCAGGCCTGAACACCAAGATGTAGCACTTGGGCACGAAGTAACTGGCCAAGATCCCCAGGGCGGTGGCCAGGACGGTGCAAATCTGCGTGACGGCCCTGAGGACCGTCCTGAGCGTGGCGAAAATCACCACGAAGAAGATCCAGACGACGAAATAGATGAGGGTGGCAAAGGTGATGCCCCTGGCCACGTTGTACCTCCTGGCTGGGGTTTGCACCATGAAGGTGCACAGGAAGCAGGAGAAGGCCAGGCAGCTGTTGTAGCCGTGCAGGAGGACAAAGGCAGCCCAGGACTGCGTGCCACACAGCAGCAGCACCTCCCTGGGCAGGGACTCGTAGTCGGCCACCAGGTAGTCAGGGCCCAGGCGGAGGTGGCACAAGCAGAGCAACGCCTGGGTGAGCATGGAGGCGGCCACCAGCAGCCAGGCCCTGCCGTGGGTCACCCAGCGCAGCAGCCTGGGGGCGCAGCGAGGGAATTCCGTCAGCAGGGCGACCTCCAGGGCCTTGGGCACGAAGGTGGAGAAGCAGCCGTTGAGGCACAGGGCGTAGGAGAGCTGCTGCAGCGAGCAGAGCGCCGCGCTGGGCCTGCCCACGTACAGGCAGCAGCTGAGGCTCTGCAGCAGCAGCCAGAGCAGGGCGAAGAGGCTCCTGGCACCCCCCGCCAGCTGCACCAGCGGGCTCCGCAGGTGCTTCAGGAACAGCAGCGCCGCCGCGCCGCTCAGGGCCGCCGTCAGGGCCACCAGGGCCACCAGGGCCACGGCCAGGGGCTCGTCCCAGAAGAGGAACCTCTCGCTGCGGTCGTGGCACCGCGTGCTGCGGGCGGGCGCCCACTGGTGCCGCGGGCACGGGGAGCAGCTGGTGCTGTCTGCAAAGAGAGCCTGCTGAGCACCCTGCAGGCCTTGGCGCCGGCTCACAACAGGGATTTTTGGTGGTGGTTGGGCTGGGGTTTTGCCTCCCTCCAAGGTGTGTTGGGAGCTCCAGAGCTTGTGGTAGTTCACCCTCCGCTTTTCCACCCTCATCCCCGAAGGATCCTTGCATTTCTTGCCTCTTGTTTCCCTTCTCCAGCAATCCCAGGATTTTATCCTCTGCCTCTCTTCTACCCATGCCCCCAGAATTCCATCATATCCTTTTCTCCTAGCTCTGCAGATAAAACGTAAATGTTGTCCTCATTCCTTCCCTCTGGGCCCAGCAGGGGCAGGTCCCCAGTGAAGCGCAGAACAGAGAGGGGACACCTGGCAGTGCTTACGGAGGAGAGCTCCCAGCTCATCACCACCTCAGCCAGGAGACAGACTAATCCTGTTAAAGCCTTTAAATTGCCCAGACCTCACCTGTGCTGCTCCAGAAGGTGTTTTCTGAGCAGTCTGTGCAGTCATAGCAGCAGAGGTTGAATCCTTTTATTCTTCTGAATTGTCCTGGCTGGCAGCGCCTGAAGCACTCGGATGTGGGCTCCTGGCAAAGGCAGGAACGAACATCAGCCAGGAAACCTCCAGGAGAACAAATCTCCAGCAAATCAGAGGGAACTGTGCCATTCTTACCTTCTTATCTGCGGTATGGAACTCGATCTGGGACTTATGGACGTACAGGGACTGGTCATAGTCCCCCACGGGCAGGTAGGTCACGCTGCCATCCCTCCAGGCCCAGAAGATCAGTTTGTACCCAGTGTTTGTGCCGTGGGATTGGTCAAACCTGAAGCTCTGGCCGTTCACCTCGAACGGGAGGGTGTTCATGAAGTGCAGCAGCTGGGGAGGAAGTGAAAATAAAACCAGTTTTGGTACAGTCGCTCTTGTTTGGAGGGTGGCAATTCTGCAAGCTGACATCAGCTGTCCCTTAGGTGGGCTAAGATGGGCACAATCTGGCTGCCATGTGACAAAAACCAAAAAGATCTGCCCTCACCTGCCAGGGCCTGATGGGTGTTTTGGGACAGCCTTTGGTGGTGCAGCCCAGAGCTCTGTGCAGGGCGTGGGCCACGCTGTACACGGCCGTGTGCACCGGCTGCACCGTGGTCACCGCCAGCATGGGCCAGACGTCCCCGAGGGTGACGTTGCCACACTGCTGGCAGTGCGTGCCCAGCACCTCGGCGTTCGCGAGGCGGCTCAGCTCCCTGGACTGCCGGCAGAACTCGTCCTGCGTGACGGAGCTGAAGAGCTCAGCCACGTACTCCTGGAAGCCGGGGACCGTCCCCGTTCTCATGACAAAGCCCAGCACCGTCCCGATGCTCTGGAGGTTGGGGGTGGAGGTGGCGATGTCCGACAGCATCCAGGCCTCGGTGCCAATCCAGACCTTCTTGCCCAGCCCCATCCTGATGCTGTGCTCCAGCAGGGCCTGGGCTGGCACGTTGTGTGCAAGCAGCACGATGACGTTGACTTTGGTGCTGTTAATTAACTTAATTGTGTTTTCCAGCTGCTTTTCGGCATTGGGCTCGGTCAGGTCTGTGGGGATGAGCCCCTCGAAGGCGATGCAGATGTTGTTGGTGCCAGCCATGCTGAGGAAGAGGGCCTGGGCCCCCTGGCCATACGCATCGTCGTTGCCCACTGTGGCGACCCAGTTCCAGCCAAACTGGTTGAGGAGCAGCACTATGGCCTCCACCAGGTTCTTGTCGCTGGGCACGGTGCGGTAGAAGGACGGGTACAGCTCCGTGTTGCTCAGGGTCTCACTGCTGGCTCCGTAGCTCACCTGGGGGAGAAAGGATCCTCACTTCCAAACAAGTCCAAAGGTTTATTAAAACCTTACCAGAAATAGAAGACTGAGTAGAGAAAATGTTACGGCGCTGGGAGCAGAGGACTTTAGTGGCAGGCACATCCTTGTCTCTCTCAGAATTTTTTCATAGAGGAGCACAGAGAGAAGAAAGAGAAAACAATTTCTATTCCTGCTCCTTGTTTTTCCCATGTGGAATGTGTTTGGAGAATTGTTTACCTGGGGTGATTGCTTGGTTGGATTCTGGTGAGGATTGTTTGGGGCTGGTGGCCAATCCAATCCAATCCAATCCAACCCAATCCAATCCAATCCAATCCAACCCAATCCAATCCAATCCAACCCAACCCAATCCAACCCAATCCAATCCAACCCAATCCAATCCGACCCAATCCAACCCAATCCAATCCAATCCAATCCAATCCAATCCAACCCAATCCAATCCAATCCAACCCACCTGTGGCTGCACTCTCAGAGAGGGGCACGAGTTGTGAGGGAGTTAGAGATGGGAGTTAGAAAAGCAGGTTTGTAGCTTTAGTATCTCCTTTAAATAGTATATTAATGGGTTACGGCATAATTATAATAAAGAAATCATTCAGCCTCTGAGCTGGAGTCACACATCAGCATCTCTCCCCCCCGGGTTCACCTGCATTTACAATCGACTTTTCCCACCCTGTGCTCGTCCACACCACGGAGGTTTTGCCTTTTAACCCTTTAGCCCTCCCAAAGTTCTGCCCATCCTTCACTGTCTGTTCTGAGTTTAAATCCTTAAATCTTGATTGGAGGTCAGCTGTTGCCATGCTGATGCCCTGTGAAGGCTGAGCTAGGACAGAGGCTGGGCAGAGCTAAAGAATAAAGCAGGGATTTATTAAAGGATCTCCTCATGGATCCACCTTGGGCAGCACCAGAGCCCAGCCAGGGCTGCACCCAATGAACCCAAATGGTCCCAAGAAATGGATGATTGGTCACAAAATGATCAGCTCTGCTCCATTTGCACCTTGCAGTTGATTGTCCCATTCCAGCTTTAAAGCCTGGAGTGTGTCCAGGAGGGGAGTTAATGACCCACCCCAGAACATTCCGGAAATCTGTGGCAGAGGAAAGGCTGGAATCTCTGCTTTAACACCAAGCCCTTCCCCACCAAAAGGGAGAAAATTCTTACAGGGCTTGGGAAAGGATTCCTGCATGCATCTCTGGAGCTGTTTCATATGAAATTTACTTAAGAAATTTCTATAAGATATTTATATTAATACTTACAGAACTTCTATAAGAAATTTCTATTAATACTTAAGAAACTTCTATAAGAAATTCAATAAAAAAGGGAAATATTACCAGAAGTGTTTACAGGGACATAAAACATAAATTCTGGAGGTTGTTTCATTACCTAAAAGAGAGAATTCTGCTTCTGGGAGGGTTTTACCTGCGGGATGAGGAAGGAGCTGAAGAGCTTGGCCGTGGCCAGGCACAGGTCAGAGTTGTGGGGGAGAAAAGGGAGAAAATTCTTACAGAGCTTGGGAAAGGATTCCTGGATGCATCTCTGGAGCTGTTTCATATGAAATTTACTTAAGAAATTTCTATAAGAAATTTCTATTAACAGTTAAGAAATTTCTATTAATACTTAAGAAACTTCTTCTATAAGAAATTCAATAAGAAAGGGAAATTATCAGGAGTGCTTACAGGGAAGTGGTTTGGCTTAGACATTCACACAAAGCATGAATTCTGGAGGTTGTTTCATTACCTCAAAGGGAGAATTCTGCTTCTGGGAGGGTTTTACCTGCGGGATCAGGAAGGAGCTGAAGAGCTTGGCCGTGGCCAGGCAAAGGTCAGAGTTGTGGGGGAGAAAGGGGAGAAAATTCTTACAGAGCTTGGGAAAGGATTCCTGGATGCATCTCTGGAGCTGTTTCATATGAAATTTACTTAAGAAATTTCTATAAGAAATTTCTATTAACAGTTAAGAAATTTCTATTAATACTTAAGAAACTTCTTCTATAAGAAATTCAATAAGAAAGGGAAATTATCAGGAGTGCTTACAGGGAAGTGGTTTGGCTTAGACATTCACACAAAGCATGAATTCTGGAGGTTGTTTCATTACCTCAAAGGGAGAATTCTGCTTCTGGGAGGGTTTTACCTGCGGGATCAGGAAGGAGCTGAAGAGCTTGGCCGTGGCCAGGCAAAGGTCAGAGTTGTGGGGGAGAAAGGGGAGAAAATTCTTACAGAGCTTGGGAAAGGATTCCTGGATGCATCTCTGGAGCTGTTTCATATGAAATTTACTTAAGAAATTTCTATTAATACTTAAGAAACTTCTATAAGAAATTGAATAAGAAAAGAAAATTACCAAGACTATTTACAGGGAAGTGGTCAGGGAAATTACCAGAAGTGTTTACAGGGACACAAAACATCAATTCTGGAGGTTGTTTCATTACCTAAAAGGGAGAATTCTGCTTCTGGGAGGGTTTTACCTGCGGGATGAGGAAGGAGCTGAAGAGCTTGGCCGTGGCCAGGCCCAGGTCCGAGCTGTGGGGCCCGATGACGGCGGTGACGCGGGGCTGGTACTGGCTGTAGTCGCAGAGCACCCCGATGCCCGCGGTGCCCTTCTGGCTCAGGAAGAGCAGGCTGGGCTGCAGGGCCACCAGGGGCTCGGAGCACGTGTCGTACATGTCATAGCCCAGCGAGACTCCTGGCAGGAGAGAGCTGGAATTGTTGATCTGCTCGATGGCAAACCTCATCCCCAGCGCCCAGATCAGCCCGTCCACGAATAACCTGGGGGGAGAGCGGACAGCGGGGACACGGCCTGGAGGTGCAGCTGGGACTCGGCTTCTTCGTGGAGGAAAAATCATTTATCCTTTGTAAGAATTAATTCATTTTTATAAGTAAAAAAGTATTTGATTCAATTTAACTGATTCATTTACAATTTAAGTATTTGCTTCAATGTAACTAATTAATTTACAATTTAAGTGTTTGATTCATTTACTATTAAAGCCTTTGCTTCAATTTAACTGATGCATTTACAATATAAGCATTTGATCCAATGTAACTGATTCATTTACGATTTAAGCATTTGCTTCAATGTAACTGACTCCTTTATGATTTAAGCATTTGTTTCAATTTAACTATTTATTTACAATTTAAGCGTTTGCTTCAATGCAACTAATTAATTTACAATTTAAGTGTTTGATTCATTTACAATTAAAGCCTTTGCTTCAATTTAACTGATTCATTTACAATTTAAGTGTTTGCTTCAATTTAACTGATTCATTTACAATTTAAGCATTTGATTAAATGTAACTGATTCATTTACAATTTAAGCATTTGCTTCAATGTAACTGACTCATTTACAATTTAAGTGTTTGATTAATTTACAATTTAAGTATTTGCTTCAATTTAACTGATTCACCTACAATTTAAGTGTTTGATTCAATGTAACTGATTCATTTACAATTTAAGCATTTGATTCAATTTAACTGATCCATGTACAATTTAAGTGTTTGCTTCAAGCCCTAAGGAAGCCAATGCTGCTAAAATCTTTTATCAAGGTGAAACTAAACTTTGTCAGCATTGAAAAAACACAAAACCATTTCCATTGTGGGACCAGCTGATGTCCCCAGTGCTCCACCCCTCTGCCCCATCCCAGTTCCACTGATTTTCCCTTTTTTTCCCCCAAATCCCAGCCCTGCTCTTACCTCTCACAGAGCAGCAGGGTGGGCTCTGAGCGCGCTGTCAGGTTCACCGTGTCCTTGCCAAAGGGGAACAAACCCCCCAGGATGAAATCCCCCGGCCTCCTGAACTGGGCTGACAGGCACGAGGGGCTCAGGGAGCCAGCCCAGCCAAAGCTCAGGCACAGCCACAGCCCAGGCAGCTGCATTCTGGGGGGAGAATCTGGGGAAAAAATCTGGGAAAAGGAATCCAGGGAGGTCTCTTTAAATAGAGCTGGGAGGGGTTGAATAACGGGGGGTATTTGTTTGGCAAAATGTATTAAATTCACTTTAGAGGGCAATAACCAAATATTCTCTGAGTAAAAACCACTGCCCTCATCCTGATTGCCTGTACTCACTGAGTAACCTTTACTCAGGGTGGTTTCCAAATCCATTGGCACAGCTGTGGAAATAACCAAATCAGGGAGCCAGCCCAGCCAAAGCTCAGGCACAGCCCAGGCAGCTGCATTTGGGGGGAAAATCTGGGGGAAAAAAAATCTGGGAAAAGGAATCCAGGGAGGTCTCTTTAAATAGAGCTGGGAGGGGTTGAATAATGGGGGGTATTTGTTTGGCAAAATGTATTAAATTCACTTTAGAGGGCAATAACCAAATACTCTGAGTAAAAACCACTGCCCTCATCCTGATTGCCTTTACTCACTGAGTAACCTTTACTCACTGAGTAACCTTTACTCAGGGTGGTTTCCAAATCCATTGGCACAGCTGTGGAAATTCGGGTTCCCCTGGGAGAGGGGACAAAACCTGCTCTGATTCTGGTAAATTATTTACACATCAGTCATTTTTATTTCTTTATATTTTAAATTTGAGGTCACCTCATCATGGAAATAACCAAATCTTCCTGAGGGCAGGGCAGGAATTTGCCTGGAGAGGCCATTCCTGGCTCACAAGTCACTCAGCTGTACTGAGATTTTTTTAGGAAGTTGTTGCTGGTTGATCTAATTCCCCCCCCCTCACACTGAGCTGGGATATTATTTTCAGTTAAAAAACTTAAATCCGAGTTGACAGCATGGTAATTTAGGTTTTATTACCGTATTTTTTCTGTCCAGGGTTGGATTTTAGGAGAACTCTGAATGAGAAGTTCAATTTCCTGCATTTTCCACTGTATCAGAAAACTGCTTTTGCTGCCAAAGTGATGCTCCAGGGCTGGAATATTTTCTTTGCAGGAAGAAAAGCAGATGCAGAGACCTAAATACAGGAATCCACCAGCTGCAGCTGTGTTTTCCAGGTATGTTCATACTGATATTTTTTTAAGCATCCTTTCCCTTTACTGGACTATTTAAGTGTCAGCTTTAACTATAAAACTTTAAAAAATAAGTTCTAAACAGAAATTTGGCCAAGTCCATCTTCAATATTAGTAATGGTAATTATAAGTATTAATATTTATTTCCTAAGAGGAATAGTTAGAACGAGTGTGACAAGGGAGAAAAAGTATTTTTCTTGTGGTCATACCATCATTTCTAGAGATCTAAACCCATTTTTTCCCCTTGACACACTTTATTTAATTTATTTGAAGGCATTTAATTCACTGCACAGGTGAAATACCAGCTGGCCTGATCTCCAGGGAAATGAAATATTTTTCCGGGGGGGGAAAAAAAAAAATATCTGAGTGGGTTACACTGTAAATGGTGTTCCTTCCCAACACACCCCCACAAAGGACACTCCTCAAAACCACATTTTTCACATCATTTAATGTCCAGTGAGTCCAGTCCCCGTGAGGTAATAGTGATTTCCTGAATTTTTCAGCGTTACATCAGGCCAAAAAGAGACGAGCAGCCTGCAGGAGTCCCCCAGGTGTCCCTGCAGTCCTGGACTGACCCTGCAGTGCTTTTCCAGCTCCCCAAAATGTAAACCCAGTGAGTTCCCCCAGTAAATCCCCTCTGACATCCCTTGGCTCTTCCAGGAGAAGGCAGAAGCCTCACAAAGCTGTGATTTACAGTACAAGTGTGGATTCCCCCCTCAGAGAGGCAGGAAAACCCTTTTTTGTAGGCATTTAACACACTGATAAAAATAAAAATTACACACGCAAGAACACAACTCGGAAGCAAACAGCTCCAGGCTGGGCCGGACAGAGGGGATTGTGCAGCATAAATGAAATTTTGTGCAAAAATCACGGATTTAACAGGGAAGGGACACGGAGGGAAGGTGCTGCTGGGTGGATCCCTGCTCCAGGAACACTCTTCCCTTCCATCCACCCCCATTTCCTTCAGCTCCCACAAGGACAGGGAAATTTCATTTCCCCAGGGCATTACTCAGCATTAAATGCTGCAGGTGAAGCCCCCAGGTGGGATTTTTTTGTCTAAGCCAAAGTGGCCAGGTGAGCTGCCACGGGGTGTAGGAGAGCTCCAGTTTGTGCTGCCAAATATTGCTGTAAATGCACAGAGCTGGGCTTGAAAAGAAAAATCTCTTCCAGCCTTGCTGGGAATAAAAAAAATAAACCTCTTAGCAGCTCATCCTAATGTGGAGGTGTTTTTTTTTTTTCTACCTGTAGAGCTCTACATAGCTCATCCTAATGTGGAACTTTTTTCCTAACTGTAGAGACGTAAAAAAAAAGAACTGACAGATGTAAAAAAAAAAGAAAAAATGTGTAAAAAAAAAAAAACTATTCTACATTTATAAAGTGGAATAACTTGGCCAACTCCTCAGCTCCAGGCTGGAAAGAAAAAGTGGAAATAACCAAATAATAAATGGACAGAGAACCAGAGGCTTGTGCTTGTGCAAAAATGTTGTTTTCACCCATCAGGGTAGGTCGAGCAGCTTGTGCTGCACAAAGAGCTCCTGCCTGATGCTGAAAACTGGGAATAAAAAAAAAAAAATCAATCCCTTAGCAGCTCAACCTGATGTAGAATTCCTTTTCTAACTGTAGAGATGCAAGAAAAGAACTGACAGATGCTAAAAAAGAACCGGTCCACATTTATAACATGGAATAGTTTTGCCAACTCCTCAGCTCCGGGCTGCAAAAGTGGAAATAACCACGGACAGAGAAGCAGAAACTCGTGCAAAAATGTTGTTTTCAGCAGTCAGGGCAGGTTGAGCAGCTTGTGCTGCACAAAGAGCTCCTAGCTGATGCTGAAAACTGGGAATAAAAAAAAAAATCAATCCCTTAGCAGCTCAACCTGATGTAGAATTCCTTTTCTAACTGTAGAGATGCAAGAAAAGAACTGACAGATGCTAAAAAAGAACCGGTCCACATTTATAACATGGAATAGTTTTGCCAACTCCTCAGCTCCGGGCTGCAAAAGTGGAAATAACCACGGACAGAGAAGCAGAAACTCGTGCAAAAATGTCGTTTTCAGCAGTCAGGGCAGGTCGAGCAGCTTGTGCTCGGCGAAGAGCTCCTGGGTGATGCCGTACACGTCTCCGATGTAGGGGATGGCCTCGCCCAGCATGGCCACGGCCTCCTCGGGCGAGCCCACGTTCATGATCTCCAGGAAGGCATCGCGGGAGGGCAGCGCGCAGAACGCCACGGTGGCCGCCTTGCGGACCACCCAGGGGTGGTGCTGGGCCAGCGAGGCGTTGTAGGCGTCGGTGCAGAGCACGGAGGTGCGCGGCTCCCCGGAGCGCAGCCCCTCGAGGAAGAGCTGCAGCCAGCGCAGGGCGCGGTGCAGCCGCAGCACCGTGCGGCAGCCGGAGTCGGGCCGGGCCCGCAGCGCCGCCGGCCCCGCCGCCAGCTCGTGCTGCACCAGCGACTGCAGCGACACGAAGCGGTGCTGCTGGCGGTGAGCCTCCAGCAGAGACACCTTGGCCACCGCGTCCCGGGAGATGAAGGAGAAGACGGCGCCCAGGCTCTGCAGGAAGCTGAGGGGAAAGGGGGAGGTGGGTTAGGCGGGTGAGGGGTGGGGGAAAAAACCACCCTGAAGGGCGGGAAAACAAAGCCAAAAGCAGCTGAGGGGGGAAACGAGAAGGCAAAAAAGATCTGAGGGGGGAAAAGAGAACCCTGCCAAACCCCTGCCAAAGAAACTGCTGAGGGGTGAAAAGAGAACCCAAAAAGCACCTGAGCGGGGAAAAGAGAACCCAAAAACCACATGAGGGGAGAAAATAGGAAAAAAAATCGGAGAGGTGAAAAGAGAACCCAAAAAGCAAATGAGGGGGGAAATGAGAAGGCAAAAAAGATCTGAGGGGGGGGAAAGAGAACCCTGCCAAACCCCTGCCAAAGAAACTGCTGAGGGGTGAAAAGAGAACCCAAAAAGCACCTGAGGGGGGAAAAGACAACCCTGCCAAACCCCTGCCGAAAAAAAACCCAGCTGAGGGGTGAAAAGAGAAGCCAAAAGCTCCGGAGCAGTGCTGCTGGCGGTGAGCCTCCAGCAGAGCCACCTTGGCCACCGCGTCCCGGGAGATGAAGGAGAAGACGGCGCCCAGGCTCTGCAGGAAGCTGAGGGGAAAGGGGGAGGTGGGTTAGGCGGGTGAGGGGTGGGGGAAAAAACCACCCTGAAGGGCGGGAAAACAAAGCCAAAAGCAGCTGAGGGGGGAAACGAGAAGGCAAAAAAGATCTGAGGGGGGAAAAGAGAACCCTGCCAAACCCCTGCCAAAGAAACTGCTGAGGGGTGAAAAGAGAACCCAAAAAGCACCTGAGCGGGGAAAAGAGAACCCAAAAACCACATGAGGGGAGAAAATAGGAAAAAAAAATCGGAGAGGTGAAAAGAGAACCCAAAAAGCAAATGAGGGGGGAAATGAGAAGGCAAAAAAGATCTGAGGGGGGGGAAAGAGAACCCTGCCAAACCCCTGCCAAAGAAACTGCTGAGGGGTGAAAAGAGAACCCAAAAAGCACCTGAGGGGGGAAAAGACAACCCTGCCAAACCCCTGCCGAAAAAAAACCCAGCTGAGGGGTGAAAAGAGAAGCCAAAAGCTCCGGAGCAGTGCTGCTGGCGGTGAGCCTCCAGCAGAGCCACCTTGGCCACCGCGTCCCGGGAGATGAAGGAGAAGACGGCGCCCAGGCTCTGCAGGAAGCTGAGGGGAAAGGGGGAGGTGGGTTAGGCGGGTGAGGGGTGGGGGGAAAAAACCACCCTGAAGGGCGGGAAAATAAAGCGAAAAGCACCTGAGGGGTGAAAACAGAACCCAAAAAACACTTGAGGGGTGAAAAGAGAACCCAAAAAGCACCTGAGGGGTGAAAAGAGAACCCAAAAAGCACCTGAGGGGGGAAACGAGAAGGCAAAAAAGATCTGAGGGAGGGAAAAGAGAACCCTGCCAAACCCCTGCCAAAGAAACTGCTGAGGGGTGAAAAGAGAACCCAAAAACACCTGAGGGGGGGAAAGAGAAGGCAAAAAACACCTGAGGGGTGAAAAGAGAACCCAAAAAGCACCTGAGGGGGGGGAAAGAGAACCCAAAAACCACATGGGGGGGGGGGGAAAGAGAACCCTGCCAAACCCCTGCCAAAAAAAACCACCTGAGGGGTGAAAAGAGAACCCAAAAAGCACCTGAGGGGGGAAATGAGAAGGCAAAAAAGATCTGAGGGGGGGGAAAGAGAACGCTGCCAAACCCCTGCCAAAGAAACTGCTGAGGGGTGAAAAGAGAACCCAAAAACACCTGAGGGGGGGAAAGAGAAGGCAAAAAACACCTGAGGGGTGAAAACAGAAAAAAAAAAAAAATCCGAGGGGTGAAAAGAGAACCCAAAAAGCACCTGAGGAGGAAACAGAGAAGGCAAAAAAAAAAAAAAACCTGAGGGGGGAAAAGAGAACCCTGCCAAACCCCTGCAAAAAAAACCAGCTGAGGGGTGAAAAGAGAACCCAAAAAACACCTGAGGGGTGAAAAGAGCACCCCAAAAGAACAGCTGAGGGGTGAAAAGAGCACCCAAAAAACCACAAGCACAGAATGTGCTGTGTTGAAAGGGACCTTAAAGCTCCTCCAGTGCCCACGGGCAGGGACACCCTGCACTGTCCCAGGCTGCCCTGAGCTGGCCCGGGACACTGCCAGGGATGGAAAACCCACAGCTCCTCTGGGAAAGCCATCCCAGCACCTCCCCACCCTCCCAGGGAAGAATTCCTTCCCAAAATCCAACCGAAACTCAGTCTCTGTCAGCGTGGATCCGTGCCCCCTTGTCCTGTAAATTGTTCTGTCCCTCTCTCCTGTCAGCTCCAGTGCTGGAAAAGGGCCACAGTGCGTTTAAATGGGTTAAACTGGAGAAACTGCCCTGAACTCCTACAAATACAACAGTGAAAACACGATGTGGCCTAAAGCTCTGTGTGACAGATCTCCCTTAGGAGGCTGCTGGGATTTTTTTTCCGAATGCTGATAGTAAAAGGGTTTTAAAATCACGGGGATTTGGGGAGTTAGGAGGAAAGCCAGGCTTGGTAGGCCCTGGGAAAATACCCTGGGAAAATCTAGGCCTTGTGCTTGCTAGGGCTGCACCTGTGTGACCAGTATATGATAAATAACATCATTGTCAGATGCGATGATTGTTTAGTAATTAAATATAATTACTGCTTAATCGTAAGAATAATCATGAGAAACTGTGGTCAGGGGCTTGAGAAATTCATGCTTGATTTAAGGTCAATGTATACCACAGAACAATATGAGTTTAATAATTAACATGTAAGTTATGTAAGGATAGAATATAAAATACGTTCAGCTCCAAAGCCATGTGGGAGTCAGATTTGGGTCTGTAGCCCTGATTCCCAGAGCTCTTCAATAAAAGCAGCTCCATATAATGGAATTCTGTGATTCTGTGTGTCCCGAACGCTAACAACTCCGCCTTCGCCCCCTGCCCTGTCACTGCAGCCTTCTGCCCGCAGCCGCCCGCGCTCGCTCCCGGGCACTCACCGGATGAGCCCCCGCCAGCCGCTCAGGTAGGGCTCCAGCAGCACCTCCCGCTGCTCCGTCACGCACCTCCGGAAGGCGTCCAGAACCTCCCTGAGGCTGAAGGGGCCCGCGGCCGCCGCCGCCATCGCTCCGCCTCCTCCTCCTCCTCCTCCTCCTCCTCCTTCCGCATCCCGCCCCGCCCGCTCGGCCAATCAGCGCCGCGTCCGTCACCCGCCGCGCCCCGCCGGCCAATCCGCTTCGCGTGCGTCATTGCGGCTCGGCCAATCCGCGCGGGGCGGCGCAGGCGCGGAGGAGGCGCCGGGTGTGCGTCCGGGCCTGGGTGAGTTTGCGGGGTTTTGTGTGGTTTTATGTAATTTTTTTTGGGTGGTTTTGTGCTTTTTTTTTTTGTTTGTTTTTGTGCGTTCCTACCCGTGTTTCCCCGGCTCGCAGCAGCGGTGGTGGATATCGCCGCCAAGCGGGGCCGCTTTCCCACAGGTTGCTGTTTATCGCCTCACGCGTGTTGTGTGTCTCGCCTCAGGAGAAAGTTTGGTCTCTGCTCGAGTTTCGGATCCTGGAAAACAATTGAAATGGCGCCTGTAAAACCAGCGAAATCCTCTCTTGTTGTGCCCCCGCGGGTCTGCTCCTGGAGTGATTTCCTGTGCGGGTTTGGGACCTGGAGCGGGGTGAAAATGCCTGAGATCAAAGTCACCCCCTTGGGTAAGTCCGGCCTAAAATCGCCTTGAAATACAAACGCTGAAAACCTGGGGGGGTTTGGAATGCAGGGTAATACTTGGAATTTCTGATCTCATTCCTGTCAGCTCTCTGCCCTCCCTTGTTTGTTTTTTTTTTTTTTTTTTTTTCCAGTGACAGTTATAGCTATTTGAATTAATTAATCAGGATTAATGAAGGTACTGTGGCATTGTGGTGGAGCATTAACTCGCTCCAGTGCTAAAGAACCACAGGAAGAAAATATTTCTCGTTTTGCCCTGTTTAATGCTTTTTAAATGGGTTTTGTAGTGAGAGGGCAGAGGATGTGCTGAGCAGCAATCTGCTTTATCCTCGTGGATAATTTTCAGCCTTGGTCCGGGTTTAATTAACGAAGCTTAACGAGAGCAAAGCAGCTGGAAAAGGAGTTCTGATCCTTGCCAGATAAAGGATTCTTCTCTCTTCTTTGAAACTGCAATTGCAGGAAGTTTGTGCAGACTTTACCTGCTTTTTATTTTCCTGAAAGAATTGCAGCTTTTCTCAGAGCTGTTTTACCAGTGTCTTACTGGTGTTTTACTGGTATTTTGCTAATCTTTTATTGGTATTTTGCTGACGTTTTATTGATATTTTACTGGTGTTTTGCTGATACTTTGCTGGTGTTTTATTGATGTTTTGCTGGTAATTTGCTGGTGGTGTTTTATTGGAATTTTGCTGGGTTTTTTTTTTTGTTTGTTTTTTGTTTTTTTTTTTTTTTTGCTGGTGGTGTTTTGCTGATATTTTCCTGGTGTTTTATTTGGGTTTTGTTGGTGTTTTATTGGTATTTTGCTGGTGGTGTTTTATTGGTGTTTTGCCCACGTTTTACTGATATTTTACTGATATTTTCCGGGTGTTTTATTGGTATTTTGCTGGTGGTGTTTTATTGGTATTTGGCCAATATTTTGCTGGTATTTCGTGATGTTTTCCTGGTGTTTTGTGATGTTATCCTGGTGTTTCCTGGTGTTTTCCTGGTGTTTTGTGATGTTATCCTGGTGTTTTCCTGGTGTTTTGTGATGTTTTCCTGCTGTTTCCTGGTGTTTTGTGATGTTTCCCTGCTGTTTCCTGGTGTTTTGTGATGTTTTCCTGCTGTTTCCTGGTGTTTTGTGATGTTTTCACGCTGTTTCCTGGTGTTTTGTGATGTTTTCACGCTGTTTCCTGGTGTTTTCCTGGTGTTTTGTGATGTTTTCCTGCTGTTTCCTGGTGTTTTCCTGGTGTTTTGTGATGTTTTCCTGCTGTTTCCTGGTGGTTTGTGATGTTTTCACGCTGTTTCCTGGTGTTTTCCTGGTGTTTTGTGATGTTTTCCTGCTGTTTCCTGGTGTTTTGTGATGTTTTCCTGCTGTTTCCTGGTGTTTTCCGATGTTTTCCTGCTGTTTCCTGGTGTTTTCCGATGTTTTCCTGCTGTTTCCTGGTGTTTTGTGATGTTTTCCTGCTGTTTCCTGGTGTTTTGTGATGTTTTCATGCTGTTTCCTGGTGTTTTGTGATGTTTTCCTGCTGTTTCCTGGTGTTTTGTGATGTTTTCATGCTGTTTCCTGGTGTTTTCCTGGTGTTTTGTGATGTTTTCCTGCTGTTTCCTGGTGTTTTGTGATGTTTTCCTGCTGTTTCCTGGTGTTTTGTGATGTTTTCCTGCTGTTTCCTGGTGTTTTCCTGGTGTTTCCCTGCTGTTTCCTGCTGTTTTCCTGGTGTCCAGGCGCTGGGCAGGACGTGGGCAGGAGCTGCATCCTGGTGTCCATCGCTGGCAAGAACGTCATGCTGGACTGTGGCATGCACATGGGCTACAACGATGATGTGAGTGTCCCCTCCTGTCCCACCTGCATTTCTGGGCTCCTCCATCAGCCCCTGCTGGAGCTGGACCGTGCCAGAGCTGCTCTTTCCCCTTCAAAAACCTCCCTTCTCCTCAAGTATTCCATGAAATGTCAGCCCTCCTTCCCCTGGCTTGTGGGCTTGGGGGAAATGTTTATTAATGCAGCTGCAAATGCTCCATTCCAGGTGGGTTTGGACTCCCTGGGTTTCCTGTGAGCAGGAATCCTGTCCTTAGCTTTGGGGCAGCTCATTCCAGGTGGGATCCTCAGCAGGGACAGAGAAGGAAACTCCTGATTTTGGCTTCCCTGACACAGCAGGAAAGGAATGGTGGCACAAATATTCTGTAGGATTTAGTTCAAGCAGCAAATGTGCTGTGACAGGAAAGCTTTTGGGGCTTCGTGCCTCAGAGCCAGGATGTGTTCAGCACCCATTTTACTTGGGAGAGAAAATAATTTATTTGTGAAAGGGTCAGTTCTCTGTCTGTCCCCTCATTTCTGCCTCTCCCTGCACTCAAAAGCTGCTGGTGCTGCCTGGAGAGGGCTCAGCACATTCCCCATATCCCATTCCCTCCATTTTTTGTGGGATCAGTGGTGCTGGTGTTGGTGGAAGGAGCTCAGCACATTCCCAGTGTCCCATTCCTTCAATTTTTTGTGGGATCAGTGGTGCTGGTGCTGCCTGGAGAGAGCTCAGCACATTCCCAGTGTCCCATTCCTTCCATTTTTTGTTGGATCAGTGATGCTGGTGCTGCCTGGAGTGAGCTCAGCACATTCCCAGTGTCCCACTGTCCCATTCCCTCTCTGTTTTTTTTTGGGATCACTGTTGCTGGTGCTGCTTGGAGAGGGCTCAGTACATTCCCAATATCCCATTCCCTCCATTTTTTGTGGGATCAGTGATGCTGGTGCTGCCTGGAGAGAGCTCAGCACATTCCCAGTGTCCCATTCCTTCCATTTTTGTGGGATCAGTGATGCTGGTGCTGCCTGGAGAGAGCTCAGCACATTCCCAGTGTCCCATTCCCTCCATTTTTTGTGGGATATTAATTAAAATTAAATTAAATTTAAATTAAAAATACAGCTAAGGAATCAAGGGGTTAAATTAAAAATACACCTCAGAAATCAAGGGGTTAAGTTAAAAATACATCTCAGAAATCAAGGGGTTAAATTAAATTTAAAATACAGCTAATGAATACAGCTGGTGCTGCCTGGAGAGAGCTCAGCACATTCCCAGTGTCCCATTCCCTCCATTTTTTGTTGGATCACTGATGCTGGTGCTGCTTGGAGAGGGCTCAGCACATTCCCAATATCCCATTCCCTCCATTTTTTGTGGGATCACTGATGCTGGTGCTGCCTGGAGAGAGCTCAGCACATTCCCAGTGTCCCAATATCCCTTTCCCTCCATTTTTTGTTGGATCACTGATGTTGGTGCTGCCTGGAGAGGGCTCAGCACATTCCCAATATCCCATTCCCTCCATTTTTTGTGGGATCAGTGATGCTGGTGCTGCCTGGAGAGGGCTCAGCACATTCCCAGTGTCCCACTGACCCATTCCCTCCATGTTTTTTGGGATCACTGATACATTCCTGACGGGTTGCCTGTTCTCCCATGGCTGCAGAGGCGCTTCCCTGACTTCTCCTACATCACCCAGAACGGAAGGCTGACTGATTTCCTGGACTGTGTCATCATCAGGTGAGCCTCCTTCCTTGTCCCAGCTCCTTGGGTGCTGTCCCTGCCATCCCAAACACTTCCCAAGCCCATCCCTCCTGTTGGAGCTGCTTTTTCCACATCCTGCACGGCTGGAAAATGCCAACCCAACCCACCTGTGGCTGCACTCTCAGAGAGGGACACGAGCTGTGGGTTAGATTTGTAGTTAGAAAAGCAGCTTTATTTGTAGCTTTAATATCTCCTTTAAATAGTATATTAATGGGTTATAGCACAGTGATAATAAAGAAATCATTCAGCCTCTGAGCTCGAGTTACACATCAGCATTTCTTCCCACCAGCTTTCACCTGCATTTACAATACTAACACAACCAATGTGGATTTTTTTGGGTTTTTTTGTTTTTTTTTTTTGTTTATTTTCGCAGCCACTTCCACCTGGACCACTGTGGGGCTCTGCCCTACTTCAGTGAGATGGTGGGCTATGACGGCCCCATCTACATGACCCACCCCACCAAGGCCATCTGCCCCATCCTGCTGGAGGACTACAGGAAGATCACCGTGGACAAGAAGGGGGAAACCAACTTCTTCACCTCGCAGATGATCAAAGACTGCATGAAGAAGGTGGTGGCCGTGCACCTCCACCAGACAGTGCAGGTCAGGGGCTTGGGAATCAAGGGGTTAAGTTAGAAATACACCTCAGAAATCAAGGGGTTAAGTTAGAAATACAGCTAAGGATTCAAGGGGTTAAATTAAAAATACAGCTACGGAATCAAGGGGTTAAGTTAAAAATACACCTCAGAAATCAAGGGGTTAAGTTAAAAATACACCTCAGAAATCAAGGGGTTAAGTTAAAAATACACCTCAGAAATCAAGGGGTTAAATTAAAAATACAGCTACGGAATCAAGGGGTTAAATTAAATTTAAAACACAGCTAATGAATCAAGGCGTTAAATTAAAAATACACCTAAGGAATCAAGGGGTTAAATTAAAAATACACCTCAGAAATCAAGGGGTTAAGTTAGAAATACAGCTACGGAATCAAGGGGTTAAATTAAAAATATACTTAATTAATCAAGGGGTTAAATTAAAAATACAGCTACGGAATCAAGGGGTTAAATTAAAAATACACCTAATTAATCAAGGGGATAAGTTAAATTTAAAATACAGCTAATGAATCAAGGGGTTAAGTTAAAATACAGCTAAGGAAACAAGGGGTTAAATTAAAAGTACAGCTAAGGAATCAAGGGGTTAAGTTAGAAATACAGCTACGGAATCAAGGGGTTAAATTAAAAATACAATTAATGAATCAAGGGGTTAAATTAAAAACATAACTAATGAATCAAGGGGATTAAATTAAAAATACAGCTAATGAATGAAGGGATTAAGTTAAAAATACAGCTAATGAATCAAGGGGTTAAGTTAAAATACAGCTAAGGAATCAAGGGGTTAAATTAAATTTAAAATACAGCTAATGAATCAAGGGATTAAGTTAAAATACAGCTAAGGAAACAAGGGGTTAAATTAAAATTAATGATCGAATTAATAATAATTATTTATCCACATTTGATCAATAATTTAGTCGAATAATTGTAATTTATAATTAATAATAATTATAAAATTAATTATGATCATTATAATGACGTATTTATCCACATTTGGACAAGATGATGACAATAATTATAATTAATAACAATAATGATAGAGTGTATGGTGTTAATTACAATCTCGACGATTGGGCAGTAATTAATTGTAATAATTGGTGGGCAGGTGGATGAGGAGCTGGAGATCAAGGCTTACTACGCGGGGCACGTGCTGGGGGCTGCCATGTTCCACATCAAGGTGGGCTGCGAGTCCGTGGTGTACACGGTGAGTAGGGATTGCTCCAGGGAGTGCCCTTCCCTCAGCTCCCGGTGCCGAACAGCCCAGAATAACCCCGACATCCCAGAATATCCATAATGTCACAGGAACCCCAGAATAACCCCGACATCCCAGAATATCCATAATGTCACAGGAACCCCAGAATAACCCCGACATCCCAGAATATCCGTAATGTCACAGGAACCCCAGAATAACCCCGACATCCCAGAATATCCATAATGTCACAGGAACCCCAGAATAACCCCGACATCCCAGAATATCCATAATGTCACAGGAACCCCAGAATAACCCCGACATCCCAGAATATCCCGAAATGTCACAGGAACCCCAGAATAACCCCGACATCCCAGAATATCCATAATGTCACAGGAACGCGCGGCAGAGATATTGTGTTGTATATGTCTATGTGATATACGTGGTTATATTATGGTTATATTTGTGTTCGTGTTGTTTAGATAAATGATAGATCATAGATAAATGTAATATACGGATTTTGTATATTTCATGTGTGTCTTTAAATTTATATATATTACATAAGATGTATTATGTATCTTATATAATATGTATTATATCTTATATAAGATGCATTACATATCTTATATAATGTGTATTATATATTATATAAGATGTATTATATACCTTATATAATGTGTATTATATATTATATAAGATGTATTACATACCTTATATAATGTGTATTATATCTTATATAAGATGTATTATATACCTTATATAATATGTATTATATATTATATAAGATGTATTATATATCTTATGTAATGTGTACTATATCTTATATAATATGTATTATATACCTTATATAAGATGTATTATATATTATATAATATGTATTATATATTATATAAGATGTATTATATAATATATCTTATATAAGTTGTATTATATATTATATAATACGTAATATATATACATAAAATAGATTAAATAATAATTTATTTAATACATAATATATACATATATATTATAAAATATATTATTTAATACATAATATACACATAACATATATTATATAATATATAATGCATCATGTATAATATAAGTAATATATAAATATATAAATATATATAATAATATAATTTATAAAAATATATAATATAATGTATTTTATAATATTATGTGTTATATATTGTATTAATATTATATATAATTATTCTATATCTAATTATATAATATTTTATATATTATGTATTACATAATACATATTGTGTATTATATAATATATATTATGTAATATATATTATATGTTATACTATATTTTTATGTATAATATATACTAATATAAAATATACATAGAATATAAAATATATTGTATATTATATATGAGATATATTTATTATATGAATAATAGAAATATATATTATAGATATATTTTATATTTTATGTATATTTATATTTACATATTTTCTATATTAATTATATTATATTATATTATATTGTATTATATTATATTATATTATGATATAAATAAAATATTATAAATCTATTTTATACATAGTATATATTTAATATATATTTTTATATATGATACATTAGATAAATCTATAAAATATATGTAATATCTATTACATAATAGTATAGTGTATATATAATATATATTATGTAAGTAATATATTATAAATATATTACAAAATATATAATACTCTATATATTTTATATATTACATATTATATATACTGTCATATAAAATATAGATTATATTTTACATATGTTGTTATATATATTTTATTTATATATGTATGATATATTTTCTATATTATATTTATACATTATTATATATAAATATATTTATTTTATACATTTGAGCTTCCATTGGAGGCTCAAAATAATCTCTTACATATATATTTTTATTTATATATGTATGATGTATTTTCTATATTATATTTATACATTATTATATAAAAATATATTTATTTTATACATTTGAGCCTCTGTTGGAGGCTCCAAATGATCTCAAAGCAAAACCAGCAAATCTCCCTGGTTCTCTCCCCGCAGGGTGATTATAACATGACACCTGACAGACACCTGGGGTGAGTAAAAGCTGAATTTCTGGGACTTCTGGGGATTTCTCACTGCCAGGTCCCAGCACAGCTCCTGTTAATTGCAGGGGCTCATCAGCTTTAATTATTTGGAATATTTAATGATGTCTCTGCTGGAAATAAAAATGCAATTTTGAATAGTGGGAGTGAAGATATTTACCTTAAACCTGCCTGATAGGCCTTGATGCAATCTGAATATTCACATTAATTCATTTTTAACAGATTAATTCATTTTTAATCGATTAATTTATTTTTAGGGCTGTGTCCTCGTTGGACTTCACTGTTTGCAATGGTTTTTTCTTGGTGTTTTTTACTTTCTAAGAGATTATTAATCACAAACTTCAAGTGTTAGAATATTATAAATCTCTCATAGATGTATTTTCACTGGCATATATGAGAGATTTTTTACATCCCTGCTATTCAGGTGAATATTTTAATGCATTTAAAACTGGATACATTTAATAATGCATTTAAACTGGATAAATGTTGCTTTTTGAGCTCTGTAACTTCAATTTTGAGCTGGATTAATTTAAACAGAGCTACCACGGAATTCCAGAGGTATTATGGGATTTATTCCCATTTCCTTTATTTATTATATTCCTTTATTTATTTTCCTTTATTATTTTCCTGTATTTATTTATTCCCATTTCCACTTTACTCCCATTTCCTGTGGACACAGTGCCATTCCCCAATCCAGCTTGGAGATTTTCAGATTAAAAACTCCAGAAACCATTTCCTGCTGTGATCTTTGAATTTTAATGCATTTAAAACTGGTAATAAACTGGATAAATACTGCTTTTTGAGCTCTATAATTTCCATTTTGAGCTGGATTAATTTAAATTAAGCAACCACAGCATTCCCAAAGCACACTTTGTTCCCATTTCCACTTTATTCCCATTTCCTGTGGACACGGTGCCATTCTCCAATCCAGCTTGGAGATTTTTGGATGAAAAAGGCCAGAACCCATTTCCTGCTGTGATCTTTGAGTTTTAATGCATTTAAACCTGGTCATAAACTGGATAAATACTGCTTTTTGAGCTCTGTAATTTCAATTTTGAGCTGGATTAATTGAAGCAAAGCTCAGCATTCCAAAGGCACGCTTTACTCCTGTGGCCACAGTGCCATTCCCCAGTCCAGAGATTTCCAGCTGGGCTGGAGATTTTGAGATGGGTTTGGAGATTTTGAGATGGATTTGGAGATTTTGAGATGGGTTTGGAGATTTTGAGATGGGTTTGGAGATTTTGGGATGGGTTTGGAGATTTTGAGATGGATTTGGAGATTTTGAGATGGGTTTGGAGATTTTGAGATGGATTTGGAGATTTTGAGATGGATTTGGAGATTTTGAGATGGATTTGGAGATTTTGAGATGGGTTTGGAGATTTTGAGATGGATTTGGAGATTTTGAGATGGGTTTGGAGATTTTGAGATGGATTTGGAGATTTTGAGATGGATTTGGAGATTTTGAGATGGGTTTGGAGATTTTGGGATGGATTTGGAGATTTTGAGATGGATTTGGAGATTTTGAGATGGGTTTGGAGATTTTGAGATGGGTTTGGAGATTTTGAGATGGATTTGGAGATTTTGAGATGGGTTTGGAGATTTTGAGATGGATTTGGAGATTTTGAGATGGGTTTGGAGATTTTGAGATGGGTTTGGAGATGATTCCACAATGGGTTGCAGATTCCCAGCTGCATTAGAGGTTTTGAGCGGGGTTGCAGATTCCCAGCAGGGTCACAGATTTTGAGCTGGGTTGCAGATTTTGAGATGGGTTCCAGGTTCCCAGCGGGGTTGCAGATTCCCAGCTGGATTAGAGATTCCCAGCTGGGTTGCAGATTTTGAGCTGGATTGCAGATTCTCAGCTGGGTTGCAGATTTTGAGATGGGTCGCAGGTTCCCAGCTGGATTAGAGATTCCCAGTGGGGTTGCAGATTTTGAGATGGATCGCAGATTCTCAGCTGGGTTGCAGATTTTGAGATGGATCGCAGATTTTGAGCTGGGTTGCAGATTCTCAGCTGGGTTGCAGATTCTCAGCTGGGTTGCAGGTTCTGGGTTGCAGGTTCTGAGCTGCAGGTTCTGGGTTGCAGATTCTGGGTTGCAGATTCTGGGTCGCAGGTTCTGGGTTGCAGGTTCTGGGTTGCAGGTTCTGGGTTGCAGGTTCTGAGCTGGGTCGCAGGTTCTGGGTCGCAGGTTCTGGGTTGCAGGTTCTGGGTTGCAGGTTCTGAGCTGGGTTGCAGGTTCTGAGCTGGGTCGCAGATTCTGGGTCGCAGGTTCTGGGTTGCAGGTTCTGGGTCGCAGGTTCTGGGTTGCAGGCTCTGGGTCGCAGATTCTGGGTTGCAGGTTCTGAGCTGCAGATTCTGGGTCGCAGGTTCTGGGTTGCAGATTCTGGGTTGCAGGTTCTGAGCTGCAGATTCTGGGTCGCAGGTTCTGGGTTGCAGGCTCTGGGTCGCAGGTTCTGGGTCGCAGATTCTGGGTTGCAGGTTCTGAGCTGCAGATTCTGGGTCGCAGGTTCTGGGTTGCAGATTCTGGGTCGCAGATTCTGGGTTGCAGATTCTGGGTCGCAGGTTCTGGGTTGCAGATTCTGGGTCGCAGGCTCTGGGTCGCAGGTTCTGGGTCGCAGATTCTGGGTCGCAGGTTCTGGGTTGCAGATTCTGGGTTGCAGGTTCTGAGCTGCAGATTCTGGGTCGCAGGTTCTGGGTTGCAGGCTCTGGGTCGCAGGTTCTGGGTCGCAGATTCTGGGTTGCAGGTTCTGAGCTGCAGATTCTGGGTCGCAGGTTCTGGGTCGCAGGTTCTGGGTCGCAGGTTCTGGGTCGCAGATTCTGGGTCGCAGGTTCTGGGTCGCAGGTTCTGGGTCGCAGGTTCTGGGTCGCAGGTTCTGGGTCGCAGATTCTGGGTCGCAGGTTCTGGGTCGCAGGTTCTGGGTCGCAGGTTCTGGGTCGCAGGTTCTGGGTCGCAGGTTCTGGGTTGCAGGTTCTGGGTCGCAGATTCTGGGTCGCAGATTCTGGGTCACAGATTCTGGGTCGCAGATTCTGGGTCGCAGATTCTGGGTCGCAGGTTCTGGGTCGCAGGTTCTGGGTTGCAGATTCTGGGTCACAGATTCTGGGTCACAGGTTCTGGGTCGCAGGTTCTGGGTCGCAGGTTCTGGGTCGCAGGTTCTGGGTTGCAAGTTCTGGGTTGCAGGTTCTGGGTCGCAGGTTCTGGGTCGCAGATTCTGGGTTGCAGATTCTGGGTCGCAGGTTCTGAGTTGCAGGTTCTGGGTCGCAGATTCTGGGTCGCAGATTCTGGGTCGCAGGTTCTGGGTCGCAGGTTCTGGGTCGCAGGTTCTGGGTTGCAGGTTCTGGGTCGCAGGCTCTGGGTCGCAGGTTCTGGGTCGCAGGTTCTGGGTCGCAGATTCTGGGTTGCAGATTCTGGGTTGCAGATTCTGGGTCGCAGATTCTGGGTCGCAGATTCTGGGTCGCAGATTCTGGGTCGCAGATTCTGGGTCGCAGATTCTGGGTCGCAGATTCTGGGTTGCAGATTCTGGGTTGCAGATTCTGGGTCGCAGATTCTGGGTCGCAGGTTCTGGGTCGCAGGTTCTGGGTCGCAGGCTCTGGGTCGCAGGTTCTGGGTCGCAGATTCTGGGTTGCAGATTCTGGGTTGCAGATTCTGGGTCGCAGATTCTGAGCTGGGTTGCAGATTCTGAGCTGGGTCGCAGGTTCTGGGTCGCAGGTTCTGGGTCGCAGGTTCTGGGTTGAGATTCTCCCAGCTGAGGCAGCCGGGGCCGTTCCCCGCGGTGACCCGGCGCCGTTCCGTGCCCAGGGCCGCCTGGATCGACAAGTGCCGCCCGGATCTGCTGATCACCGAGTCCACCTACGCCACCACCATCCGCGACTCCAAGCGCTGCCGGGAGAGGGATTTCCTCAAGAAAGTCCACGAGACCGTGGAGAGAGGAGGGAAGGTACAGCGCGCCCTCAGAAACATCCCAGTACAGCCCAAAACGTCTCCAAATATCCCAAAACAGCCCAAAATAGCCCAGGATAGCCCAAAACAGCCCAGAATAGCCCAAAACGTCCCAGAATGTGCCAAAATGTCCCCAAATATCCCAAAATATCCCAAAACATCCCAGAATATCCCAAAACGTCCCCAAATATCCCAAAATGTCCCAAAATATCCCAGAATATCCCAAAATGTCCCAAAACATCCCCGAATATCCCCAAATATCCCAGAATATCCCAAAGTATCCCAAAACATCCCCAAATATCCCAAAATGTCCCAAAACATCCCAGAATGTCCCAAAATGCCCCAAAACGTCCCAAAATATCCCTGAATATCCCCAAATATCCCAAAGTATCCCAAAACATCCCCAAATATCCCAAAATGTCCCAGAATATCCCTGAATATCCCCAAATATCCCAGAATATTCCCAAATATCTCAAAATATCCCCAAATATCTCAAAATATCCCAAAATGTCCCCGAATATCCCCAAATATCCCAGAATATCCCAAAATGTCCCAAAACATCCCAGAATATCCCCAAATATCCCCAGAATATCCCCAAATCTCCCCAAATATCCCAGAATATCCCCAAATATCCCAAAATGTCCCCGAATATCCCCAAATATCCCAGAATGTCCCCGAATATCCCCAAATTTCCCCAATATCCCCAAATTTCCCCAGTTTTCCCCAAATCCAGTTTCAATCCAGCAGGAGCGGAGTCGCCCCCGGTGCTTCCCTGCAAACTGCAGAAAGAATAATTAATGATAAATAATTAATAATGATCACGTGAATAATAGTGATAGTTGTAATAATAATAGACACAATAATAATAATAAATATGTAATAAAACTACTTAATAATTACTAATAAATAATGAAGAGTGTAAAGGATGTCAGGAAGTGGGAGGGGTTTGACAGAAAGAATAAATAATAATTAATAAATTGGTAATAATAATAAACACACACTAATAAGTAAATAATTAATCATTTAAATAATAATAAATACATAATGAAAATACATAATAATTAATAATGCATAATAATGAATGGTAAAGGATGTCAGGAAGAGGGAGGGGGTTTGACAGAAAGAATCAATAATAATAATTAATAAATTGATAATAATTACAAAAAATTAATATTTTAAATAATAGAAAATACATAATAATAAGTAATAATGAATAATAAAGGATGTCAGGAAGAGGGAGGGGGTTTGACAGAAATAATAAATAATAATAATTAATAAATTGATAATAATTACAAAAAAGAATATTTTAAGTAATAGAAAATACATAATAATAAATAATAATGAATAGTAAAGGATGTCAGGAAGTGGGAGGGGGTTTGACAGAAAGAATAATAAATAGTAATTAATTAATAATAAATACACAATAATTAATAATAAAAATCATCTAAATGATACTAAATACGTAATGAAAATACATAATAATAAATATCTATAAATAAAAATATTTAAGTTAATAAATGCTAGTAATAAATACATAAGAAAATGCATAATGATTTATAATAATAATAAATATATAATAATTAATAGTAAATAAATAATACACACTAATTAAGTAATAAATGATAATAAATACATGATAAATACATAATGAATAGAAAATAATAATAGCTACAGAATAAGTACATATATACATAAATATATAATAATTAATAGTAAATAAAAATACACAGTAATTAAATAATAATAAATACCTGATAAATACATAATGAATAGAAAATAATAATAGCTACAGAATAAATACATATATACATACATATATAATAATTAATAGTAAATAATACACAGTAATTAAATAATAGATGATAATAAATACATATATAAATAAATATATAATAATTAATAGTAAATAAATAATACACAGTTATTAAATGATCAATTATAAATAAATGCATGATAAATACATAATGAATAGAAAATAATAATGGCTACAGAATAAATAAATACATAAATATATAATAATTAATAGTAAATTAATAATACACAGTAATTAAATAATAGATGATAATAAATACATGATAAATACATAATGAATAGAAAATAATAATGGCTATAGAATAAATACATACATACATAAATATATAATAATTAATATAAATAAATAATACACAGTGATTAAATAATTATAATAAATACATGATAAATACATAATTAATAGTAAATAAATAATACTAATTAAATAATAAACGATAATAAATGCATGATAAATACATAATGAATAGAAAATAATAATGGCTACAGAATAAATACATACATACATATATACATAACAATTAATAATAATAGTAAATAAAGAATAAATACATAATAAACACCAAACAAATTCTTTTAATTAAATAATAACCAATAATAGCGAGAAACGAATACCTAAGAATAAACACATCATAACTAAAACCAACAATAAATAAGCAATAAGCGCCTCGTTACAATGAAAGCGCAATGAAATGAAATGAGCGCTAGTGCTAATTAACGATTAATGATTAGGTGAGAATTAAGAGCCAGGGAGGCTCGGGGGCGGCGCTGAGCTCCGCGTCTCTCGCAGGTTCTCATCCCGGTCTTCGCCCTCGGCCGTGCCCAGGAGCTCTGCATTTTACTGGAAACCTTCTGGTGAGCCCTCGCTGCCCGGGCACGGCTCTGTCTGCAGGGAGAAAAGGGGAAGTAGAGCTCATCAAACGGGGAATTGCATCCCAAAAAAGTGTCCCAGGTTAATGGACAGCCAGAATAGGGAATTAGAGCTCATCAAACGGGGAATTGTATCCCAAAAAAATGTCCCAGGTTCATGGACAGCCAGAATATTGATTTATAGTACATGAAAAGAGGGAATTATACCCCAAAAAACTGTCCCAGGTTCATGGATAGCCAGAATAGGGAATTAGAGCTCATCAAACGGGGAATTGCATCCCAAAAAAGTGTCCCAGGTTAATGGACAGCCAGAATAGGGAATTAGAGCTCATCAAACGGGGAATTGCATCCCAAAAAAGTGTCCCAGGTTCATGGATAGCCAGAACAGGGAATTAGAGCTCATCAAACGGGGAATTGTATCCCAAAAAAGTGTCCCAGGTTCATGGATAGCCAGAATATTGATTTATAGTTCATGAAAACAGGGAATTATATCCCAAAAAACTGTCCCAGGTTCATGGATAGCCAGAACAGGGAATCAGAGCTCATCAAACGGGGAATTGCATCCCAAAAAAGTGTCCCAGGTTCATGGATAGCCAGAATATTGATTTATAGTACATGAAAACAGGGAATTATATCCCAAAAAAAACATCCCATGTTCATGGACAGCCAGAATAGGGAATTAGAGCTCATCAAACGGGGAATTGTATCCCAAAAAAATGTCCCAGGTTCATGGACAGCCAGAATATTGATTTATAGTACATGAAAACAGGGAATTATACCCCAAAAAACTGTCCCAGGTTCATGGATAGCCAGAATAGGGAATTAGAGCTCATCAAACGGGGAATTGTATCCCAAAAAAATGTCCCAGGTTCATGGATAGCCAGAATAGGGAATTAGAGCTCATCAAACGGGGAATTGCATCCCAAAAAACTGTCCCAGGTTCATGGATAGCCAGAATAGGGAATTAGAGCTCATCAAACGGGGAATTGCATCCCAAAAAACTGTCCCAGGTTCATGGAGAGCCAGAATATTGATTTATAGTACATGAAAACAGGGAATTATATCCCAAAAAACTGTCCCAGGTTCATGGACAGCCAGAATATTGATTTATAGTACATGAAAAGAGGGAATTATATCCCAAAAAACTGTCCCAGGTTCATGGACAGCCAGAATAGGGAATTATAGTTCATGAAAACAGGGAATTACACCCCAAAAAACGCTTGGGAGCTTCATGGACATCCAGAATAGTGAATTTTAGTTTATGAAAACAGGGAATTACACCCCAAAAAACCCTTGGGGGTTTTTATGGACAGCCAGAAAATTGATTTATAGTTCATGAAAACAGGGAATTACACCCCAAAAAAAACATCCCATGTTCATGGATAGCCAGAATAGGGAATTATAGCTCATCAAACGGGGAATTGTATCCCAAAAAACTGTCCCAGGTTAATGGATAGCCAGAATAAGGAATTAGAGCTCATCAAACAGGGAATTATATCCCTAAAAAACTCCCATGTTCATGGATAGCCAGAATAGGGAATTAGAGTTCATCAAACGGGGATTATATCCCAAAAAAATGTCCCAGGTTCATGGACAGCCAGAATAGGGAATTAGAGCTCATCAAACAGGGAATTATATCCCTAAAAAACTCCCATGTTCATGGATAGCCAGAATAGGGAATTAGAGCTCATCAAACGGGGAATTACATCCCAAAAAAAACCGTCCCAGGTTCATGGACAGCCAGAATAGGGAATTAGAGCTCATCAAACAGGGGATTATATCCCAAAAAAATGTCCCAGGTTCATGGATAGCCAGAATAGTGAATTATAGTTCATGAAAACAGGGAATTATACCCCAAAAAACGCTTAGGAGCTTCATGGACAGCCAGAATAGGGAATTATAGTTAATCAAACAGGGGATTACACCCCAAAAAAACCCTTGGGGGTTTTTATGGACAGCCAGGATTTATTTACCCCTCAACTTTTCTGCAGGGAATTTGGTGAGAAAGGCACTAAAACCTGCATGGTGCTGTTAAAAAATATTGATTTATACCTCAAAAAAACCAGGGAAATAGACCCCAAAAATTCTTGGGGTTTTTATGGACAGCCAGGATTTATTTACCCCTCAACTTTTTTACAGGGAATTTGGTGAGAAGGGCACTAAAACCTGCATGGTGCTGTTAAAAAATATTGATTTATACCTCACAAAAACAGGAAAATACATCCCAAAAAAACCATGGGAGTCTCCCAAAGTGGTTTTTTTTTTTGGGGGGTGTATTTCCCTGTTTTTGCTTTTCCCAACTTTACCACCAACCAGGATTTATTTACCCCTCACATTTTTTTTTTTTTTAATTTATTTTTTTTTTCCTTGCAGGGAAAGGATGAACCTGAAAGCTCCGATTTATTTCTCCACGGGCCTGACGGAGAAAGCCAACCATTATTACAAACTCTTCATCACCTGGACCAACCAGAAAATCAGGAAAACTTTTGTGCAGAGGAACATGTTTGAGTTCAAGCACATCAAAGCCTTTGACAGAGCCTTTGCAGACAACCCCGGGCCCATGGTGGGTGAGGGTTTGGGAGCTTTTTTTCTTTTTTTAATTCCAGTGTGACCCCAAATCTTGGGGGAAAAAAATCCCCCACGCCATCAACCCCACCTCAAATCCTCTCCTGGCCAGGTCACCTCTGTAAATATCCCATTTCTTCCTGGTTTTTTATTTAATTAAAGGTGAAAAGCTCCGAGAAAATCAAATTTTTTTTTGCATGTTTATGTCATCTGCGCATCCTGGTTCCAGGCGGGGTTTTCTTTTCTGCACAAGTTTTTGTTGCTGCTTTAATTCTGGCTGGTTTATTTAAAAAAAAAAAAAAAAAAAAAAAAAAAAAAAAAAAAACACCCACTCAGAGTTTTCCATCAGACACTGGGGATGCTCACAAATATTTCCTAAAACAGGGAAATGTTGGGTTTGTTTCTTTAAAACAGCTCCTGGGAATTTTAGATGAGGGTGGGGGGAAAAAAAAAAAAATCAAATAGGAAAAAATCCCCATTTGTGCAGTGCTGGGGGTGGGAATGGGGCGATGCTCTGCGTGGAAAAAAAGGGATTTAGGGTGGGAAAAAAGGGATTTTTGCAGTGATTTCTGGCACTCCTTTGGCTTGCAGGTGGTGTTTGCAACCCCTGGGATGCTCCATGCAGGACAATCCCTCCAAATCTTCCGGAAATGGGCAGGGAATGAGAAGAATATGGTGAGAAATTTTTTTTTTTTATTTTTATTTTTTTTTTTTTTTAGCGGGGGGTGATTTCTCACATTGATGAGAGTTCCAACTACAGAGATGGCAGCAAAGCTTTTCTTGAGGAGCTGGAATAAAAAGGACAAAACCCCTCTTTGAGCTGGCTCTAAACCTGGTGTTTAAGGTGGATTTGCCAGCCCAAATCCGTGGAATTTTTGATTTTCCTGGCTGGTTTTTGTGTCCCCAGGTGATCATGCCTGGCTACTGTGTCCAGGGAACTGTGGGCCACAAGATCCTCAGCGGGCAGAGGAAGCTGGAGATGGAAGGGAGACAAATCGTGAGTTGGATTTTCAATTTCCAGCACTGAAAAATGCCTCCAAATCTTCTTTACAGCCGGGGGTGCACTTGGGTTTTGTTTTTAATTTTTGCTTTAGCAAAGTTGGTTTGGTTTTTTCTTTCTTCTCCTTTTGCATTAATTTCTGCCAAAAAAAAAAAAAAAAAAAAAAAAAAAGGCAAAAAAACTTTGAGGGGCCTTCTGCTGTAAAACTGAGGTTACTAAATGTTAGTAAAATTAAATATATATTGATACATTTTGATATATTTTGATATAGTTTTCAATTTATATATATTGATATATATTGATATAGTTTTCAATTTATATATTGATATATTTTGATCTATATTGATATATTTTTCCATTTATATATTGATATATATTGATATAGTTTTCAATTTATATATTGATATATTTTTATATATATTGATAAATATTGATATATTTTTCAATTGTTATATTGATATATATTGATATATTGGTATATTTTTCAATTTTTATATTGATATATTAATATATTTTTCAATTTTTATATTGATATATTGATATATTTTTCAATTTTTATATTGATATATAGATATATTGATATATATTAATATATTTTTCAATTTTTATATTGATATATTTTTCAAGTTTTATATTGGTATATATTGCTATATATTGCTATATTTTTCAATTTTCATATTGATAGATTTTTCAAGTTTTATATTGATACATATTGATATATATTTCAATTTTTATATTGCTATATGTTGCTATATATTGATATATTTTTCAACTTTCATATTGCTATACACTGATTTCCATTGCTATACATCGCTATATGTTTCCATTTTCATATTGCTATACACTGATTTCCATTGCTATACATCGCTATATGTTTCCATTTTCATATTGCTATACACTCATTTCCATTGCTATACATCGCTATATGTTTCCATTTTCATATTGCTATGTACTCATTTCCATTGCTATACATCGCTATATGTTTCCATTTTCATATTGCTATACACTGATTTCCATTGCTATACATCGCTCTATATGTTTCCATTTTCATATTGCTATACACTCATTTCCATTGCTATATATCGATATATTTTTCAATTTTCATACTGATATATGTTTCCATTTTCATATTGCTATACACTGATTTCCATTGCTATACATCGCTCTATGTTTCAATTTTCATATTGCTATACACTGATTTCCATTGCTATATATCGATATATTTTTCAATTTTCATATTGATATATTTTTCAATTTTCATACTGATATATGTTTCAATTTTCATATTGCTATGTACTCATTTCCATTGCTATACATCGCTATATGTTTCCATTTTCATATTGCTATGTACTCATTTCCATTGCTATATATTGATATATTTTTCAATTTTCATACTGATATATGTTTCCATTTTCATATTGCTATACACTGATTTCCATTGCTATATATCGATATATTTTTCAATTTTCATACTGATATATTTTTCCATTTTCATATTGCTATACACTGATTTCCATTGCTATACATCGCTATATGTTTCCATTTTCATATTGCTATACACTGATTTCCATTGCTATATATTGATATATTTTTCAATTTTCATATTGATATATTTTTCCATTTTCATATTGCTATACACTGATTTCCATTGCTATATATCGATATATTTTTCAATTTTCATACTGATATATGTTTCCATTTTCATATTGCTATACACTGATTTCCATTGCTATACATCGCTATATGTTTCCATTTTCATATTGCTATGTACTCATTTCCTTTGCTATACATCGCTATATGTTTCCATTTTCATATTGCTATGTACTCATTTCCTTTGCTATACATCGCTCTATATGTTCCCATTTCTCCTTGCCCAGCTGCTGGGTTTTCACACGCTGGGATAACCAAGCCCCAGCTGCACCTCCCCGTTTGCTCTTTGTGACGAGCTCTGCCCAGGGCGGCAGCCGCGGCTCCTGAGCCACCACGAACAATGGCCCTGCTCCCCTCAGGGCAACTCAAATTCTGTGTGAAGGAACCCCAGGGGGCTCTGGGGTGTCCCCAGGAATTGATGTAAAACCCTTCTTCTGGCAGCTGGGAGATCCCACTTGGGATCCCTCAGCACAGGAAATATCCTGTAATGCCTTAATTAGCACTAATGAACTTGCGCTAATTGCAGTGATCTCTTGGACATGAGTTAGGATGGATTTCCAGGTGAGAGGAGGGAATGGCATTAAAACTTGAAAATCACAGTTTGGATCCCTCAGCACAGTCAGGTGGGGTGTCAGTCAAAACTCCCCTCAAGGAACTGATCCTGTAACACCTTAATTAGCACTAATGAAGCCCAGTTAATTGCAGTGATCTCTTGGATATGAGTTAGGATGGATTTCCAGGTGAGAGGAGGGAATGGCATTAAAACTTGAAAATCACATTTTGGACCCCTCAGCACAGTCAGGTGGGGTGTCAGTCAAAACTCCCCTCAAGGAACTGATCCTGTAACACCTTAATTAGCACTAATGAAGCCCAGTTAATTGCAGTGATCTCTTGGACATGAATTAGGATTGGTTTCCAGGTGAGAGGAGGGAATGGCATTAAAACTTGAAAATGACATTTTTGATCCATTTTGGATCCCTCAGCACAGTCAGGTGGGGCGTCAGTCACACCTCCCCTCAAGGAGGGGATCCCGTGACCCCGTAATTAGCAGTAATTAACTCCAGGGGGCCCTGGGTGCGTGGCAGAGTCGCTGCCAGCTCCCAACGGCGCTCTGCTCTCGCAGCTGGAGGTGAAGATGCAGGTGGAGTACATGTCCTTCAGCGCGCACGCCGACGCCAAGGGCATCATGCAGCTGATCCGCCAGGCCGAGCCCAGCAACGTGCTCCTGGTGCACGGCGAGGCCAAGAAGATGGAATTCCTGAAGCAGAAAATCGAGCAGGAGTTCCGTGGGTATCCGAGCCGCGGCAGGGAACGGCGGCACGGCTGCGAAATCGCGCCGGGGATCCATCCTGGGCCCCTCTGCAGAGGAGGGTGGGGTGGCATTCACAGCTCCCCTCAAGGAGCTGATCCTGTAATGCCTTAATTAACACTAATTAAACCCTGTTAATTACAGGGACCCCTTTGAATGTGAGTTAGGATTGTTTTCCATGGGATAGGAGGGAATGGCAATCACATTTTTGATCCATTTTGGATCCCTCGGCACAGTCAGGTGGGGTGGCACTTACAGTTCCCCTCAAAGAACTGATGCCTGTAAAACCTTAATTAACACTAATTAAAAGCTGTTAATTGCAGTGACCCCCTTGAATGTGAGTTAGGATTGTTTTCCATGGGATAGGAGGGAATGGCAATCACAGTTTTGATCCATTTTGGATCCCTCGGCACAGTCAGGAAGGGTGGCACTTACAGCTCTCCTCAAAGAACTGATGCCTGTAACCCCGTAATTAACACCAATTAAACCCTGTTAATTGCAGTGACCCCCTTGAATGTGAGTTAGGATTGTTTTCCATGGGAGAGGAGGGAATGGCAATCACATTTTTGATCCATTTTGGATCCATCAGCATAGTCAGGAAGGGTGGCATTCACAGCTCCCCTCTAAGAACTGATGCTGTAAGGCCTTAATTAACACTAATTAAACTCTGTTAATTACAGGGACCCCTTTGAATAAGAATTAGGATTGTTTTCCATGGGATAGGAGGGAATGGCAATCACATTTTAGATCCATCTTGGGTCCCTCAGCACAGTCAGGAAGGGTGGCATTCACACCTCCCCTCAAGGAAATGTTGGATTGGGTAGCACTTACAGTTCCCCTCAAAGAACTGATGCCTGTAAAACCTTAATTAACACTAATTAAACCCTGTTAATTACAGTGACCCCCTTGAATGTGAGTTAGGATTGTTTTCCATGAGGGAGGAGGGAATGGCATCAAAGCTTGAAAATGACATTTTTGATGCATTTTGGATCCCTCAGCAGAGTTAGCTGGGGTGGCATTCACAGCTCCCCTCAAGGAAATGATGCTGTAATGCCTTAATTAACACTAATTACACCCTTTGCAGATGTCAGCTGCTTCATGCCAGCCAACGGAGAGACCACCACCATCGTCACCAACCCCTGCATCCCCGTGGACATCTCCCTGGGCCTCCTCAAAAGGGAAGCAGCCACAGGTGACACTTCCCACCCCCCATTTCCTCCCTGCTGCTGCCTTTTTTTTTTTGGTTTTTTTTTGGTTTGTTTTTTTTTGTGGTTTTTTTTTTGTTTGGTTGGGTTTTTTTTGTTTTGTTTTGTTGGTTTTTTTTTTGTTTTGTTGGGTTTTTTTTGTTGGGTTTTTTTTTTTGTTGTTTTTTTGGTTTTGTTTTGTTTTTTTGTTTTTTTTTTTTTTTTGTAGCGCTGCCGTTGGTAGAAGGCTGTCAACTTATATTTAAAATAGAATTTAGAGGTTTAAAAATCCACCTGCACACCCTGCCCGGTTTTGCTTGCAGCAGCTTGGTTTGGCAGAGCTGGAGTCGCTTTTATAAAGCGAATTTTAGAAGGAATAATGGAATTCTTCCACCGGGCAGTGCTGTGGGAAGAGAGGGAGCTGCTGTGTATCACTAAATGTTGTTTCTTGGGTGCCAATATTTCTGATTGTGGTTAAACACCACTGAGGCATTGAAGAGAGAAGTGTCAGATCTCAGTGTGAGCCTCAGTCCTGGAGCAGTTTGGGGTGAAAAGAGCAGCTCCTGATGTGTTTTTGTGGCCCTGGCCCTGCTTTAGGTGCTGCGCCTGATGCCAAGAAGCCAAAGCTGATGCACGGCACGTTGCTCATGAAGGACAACGTGAGTACAGTGCTCTTGTGGCCTCTCAGGGGTTTTGTGTCCCCTGAGGGTTTGTGTGTCCCTTGACGGTGTTTTTTGTGTTCTCTGAGGGTGTTTTTTGTGTCCTCTGTGTTTTGTGTCCTCTCAGGGGTTTTTGTGTCCACTCAGGGTTTTTGTGTCCTCTCAGGGTGTTTTTTGTGTCCACTCAGGGTTTTTGTGTCCTCTCAGGGTGTTTTTGTGTCCCCCGAGGGTGTTTTCTGTCCCCTGAGGGTGTTTTTTGTGTCCTCTGTGGGTTTTTTTGTGTTCTCTCAGGGTGGTTTTTGTGTCCCCTGAGGGTGATTTCTGTGTCCCCCGAGGGTGTTTTTTGTGTCCCTTGAGGGTGTTTTTTGTGTCCTCTCAGGGTTTTTGTGTCCCCCGAGGGTGTTTTTTGTGTCCCCCGAGGGTGTTTTTTGTGTCCCCCGAGGGTGTTTTTTGTGTCCTCTGTGGTTTTTTTTGTGTTCTCTCAGGGTGGTTTTTGTGTCCCCTGAGGGTGATTTTTGTGTCCTCTCAGGGTGGTTTTTGTGTTCTCTCAGGGTGGTTTTTGTGTCCCCTGAGGGTGATTTTTGTGTCCCCTGAGGGTGTTTTTTGTGTCCTCTCAGGGTGGTTTTTGTGTTCTCTCAGGGTGGTTTTTGTGTCCCCTGAGGGTGTTTTTTGTGTCCCCTGAGGGTGTTTTTTGTGTCCTCTCAGGGTGGTTTTTGTGTTCTCTCAGGGTGGTTTTTGTGTCCCCTGAGGGTGGTTTTTGTATCCCTTGAGGGTTTTTGTATCCCCCGAGGGTGTTTTTTGTGTCCTCTGTGGTTTTTTTTGTGTTCTCTCAGGGTGGTTTTTGTGTCCCCTGAGGGTGATTTTTGTGTCCTCTCATGGTTTTTGTGTCCTCTCAGGGTTTTTGTATCCCCCGAGGGTGTTTTTTGTGTTCCCTGAGGGTTTTTGTGTCCCCTGAGGGTGTTTTTTGTGTCCCCTGAGGGTGTTTTTTGTGTTCCCTGAGGGTTTTTGTGTCCCTTGAGGGTGGTTTTTGTGTCCCCCCGAGGGTGATTTTTGTGTCCTCTCAGGGTTTTTGTGTCCCCTGAGGGTTTTTGTGTCCCCTGAGGGTTTTTGTGTCCCTTGAGGATGTTTTTTGTGTCCTCTGAGGGTTTTTGTGTCCCCCGAGGGTGTTTTTTGTGTCCTCTCAGGGTTTTCGTGTCCTCTCTGGGTGTTTTTTGTGTTCCCCGAGGGTGGTTTTTGTGTCCTCTCAGGGTTTTTGTGTCCCTTGAGGATGTTTTTTGTGTCCCCTGAGGATGTTTTTTGTGTCCTCTGTGGTTTTTTTTGTGTTGGCTCAGGGTGCTTTGTGTGTCCCCTGAGGGTGGTTTTTGTGTCCTCTCAGGGTTTTTGTGTTCTCTGAGGATGTTTTTTGTGTTCTCTGTGTTTTGTATCCCCCGAGGGTGTTTTTTGTATCCCCTGAGGGTTTTTTGTGTCCCCCGAGGGTGATTTTTGTGTCCCCTGAAGATGTTTTTTGTGTCCCCCGAGGGTGGTTTTTGTGTCCTCTGAGGGTGATTTTTGTGTCCTCTCAGGGTTTTTATGTCCCCTGAGGGTTTTTGTGTCCCTTGAGGATGTTTTTTGTGTCCTCTCAGGGTTTTTGTGTCCCCTGAGGATGTTTTTTGTGTCCCCCGAGGGTGGTTTTTGTGTCCTCTGAGGGTAATTTTTGTGTCCTCTCAGGGTTTTTGTGTCCTCTCAGGGTTTTTGTGTCCCCCGAGGGTGATTTTTGTGCCCTCTCAGGGTGTTTTTTGTGTCCTCTCAGGGTGTTTTTTGTGTCCCCCGAGGGTGTTTTCTGTGTCCTCTGTGTTTTGTGCCCTCTCAGGGTGTTCTTTGTGTCCGAGGGTGATTTTTGTGTCCTGAGGCAGTTTTGGCTCTCTCAGGCTGTTTCTTTTGTGCCCTCTGAGGGTGGTTTTCATGTCCTCTGAGGCTCTTTTGAGCCCTCTGAGGGTTTTTTTCATATCCTCTGTGTTTTCTGCCCTCTGAGGCTGTTTGTTGTGTCCTCTGGGGGTGGTTTGTGTCCTCTGGGGGTGTTTTTCATATCCTCTGTGTTTTTTGTGCCCTCTGAGGCTGTTTTTGTGTCCTCTGGGGCTGTTTTGAGCCCTCTGAGGCTGTTTTTTGTGTCCTCTGGGGCTGTTTTGAGCCCTCTGAGGCTGTTTTTGTGTCCTCTGGGGGTGTTTTGAGCCCTCTGAGGCTGTTTTTGTGTCCTCTGGGGGTGTTTTGAGCCCTCTGAGGCTGTTTTGAGCCCTCTGAGGCTGTTTTTTGATCCCTCTGAGGCTGTTTTTTGATCCCTCTGAGGCTGTTTGATCCCTCTGAGGCTGTTTTTGTGTCCTCTGGGGCTGTTTTGTGTCCTCTGAGGCTGTTTTTGTGTCCTCTGGGGGTGTTTTGAGCCCTCTGAGGCTGTTTGACCCCTCTGAGGCTGTTTTGAGCCCTCTGAGGCTGTTTTGAGCCCTCTGAGGCTGTTTTTTTTGAGCCCTCTGAGGCTGTTTTGAGCCCCCTGAGGCTGTTTTTTTGTCCTCTGAGGCTGTTTGATCCCTCTGAGGCTGTTTTTTTTGTGCCCTCTGAGGCTGTTTTTTTTGTGCCCTCTGAAGGTGCTGTCACATTTCAAACCCCGAATCCCCCTGAGCGCTTCTGCCTCCTCACCGCCTCGTCTTCAACCTCACCTTTATTTTCAAACATCATCCCCTGCTAGATCTTAAACCATCCCCTAGAGACCAGCCTGGCGGTGTCAAACATTTATTTACAATCATCCAGGTGGATGTTTTGTCCCACTCTCAGCTCTCCCTTTCCTCCCCACCCTCTGCAGCAAGAAACCCGCCGCGGAATTTCAGCCCAACCCTTCCCTGCCTCCCCCCGGCCCCAGGGCAGCACCACAACTCCCCCAGGCTCTGAGGATTCATTTTTCCCCCTTTAATCTCTTTTTTTTTTTTTTTTTTTTTTTTTTCCCCAGAGTTTCAGGCTGGTTTCCTCTGAGCAGGCCCTGAAGGAGCTGGGGCTGGCCGAGCATCAGCTGCGCTTCACCTGCCGCGTGCACATCCAGGACCCGCGCAAGGAGCACGAGACCGTGCTCAGGGTCTACAACCACCTCAAGGGGTGAGCCCTGACCCCTGGCAAGGCTTTTACAGCCCTCAGGGATGTTTTATCCCTGTGTTTTTTTTATCCCCATGTGGTTTTTTAACCCCAAGCAGCAAACCAAAACTTAGAGGAAGTGGAAAATCTCTCTAGCCACGGCTCGAGAGGTGAAAGGTGTCTGCCTAAGGAAGGCAGGAGCCTGCCCTGAAATGGAAAATGTAACCCCCAACCACCTCAAGGGTTGAGCCCTGACCCCTGGCAAGGCTTTTCCAGCCCTCAGGGATGTTTTATCCCCATGGTTTTTTTAACCCCAAGCAGCAACCCAAAACTTGGAGGCAGTGGAAAATCTCTGTAGCCACTGCTCCAGAGCTGAAAGGAGGTGTCTGCTCAAAGAAGGCAGGAGCCTGCCCTGAAATGGAAAATGTAACCCCCAACCACCTCAAGGGGCGAGCCCTGACCCCTGGCAAGGCTTTTCCAGCCCTCAGAGATGTTTTATCCCTGTGGTTTTTTATCCCCATGTGGTTTTTTTAACCCCAAGTAGCAAACCAAAATTTGGAGGAAGCAGAAAATCTCTCTAGCCACTACTCCAGAGGTGAAAGGAGGTGTCTGCTTAAGGAAGGCAGGAACTTCCCCTGAAATGGAAAATGTAACCCCCAACCACCTCAAGGGGCGAGCCCTGACCCCTGGCAAGGCTTTTCCAGCCCTCAGAGATGTTTTATCCCTGTGGTTTTTTATCCCCATGTGGTTTTTTTAACCCCAAGCAGCAAACCAAAATTTGGAGGAAGCAGAAAATCTCTCTAGCCACTACTCCAGAGGTGAAAGGAGGTGTCTGCTTAAGGAAGGCAGGAACTTCCCCTGAAATGGAAAATGTAACCCCCAACCACCTCAGGTGGTGAGCCCTGACCCCTGGCAAGGCTTTTCCAGCCCTCAGGGATTTTTTATCCCCGTGGTTTTTTATCCCCATGTGGTTATTTAACCCCAAGCAGCAAACCAAAATTTGGAGGAAGCAGAAAATCTCTGTAGCCACTGCTCCAGAGAGCTGAAAGGAGGTGTCTGCTTAAGGAAGGCAGGAACTTCCCCTGAAATGGAAAATGTAACCCCCAACCACCTCAAGGGGTGAGCCCTGACCCCTGGCAAGGCTCTTCCAGCCCTCAGGGATGTTTTATCCCTGTGGTTTTTTTATCCCCATGTGGTTTTTTAACCCCAAGCAGCAAAACAAAACTTGGAGGAAGTGGAAAATCTCTGTAGCCACGGCTCGAGAGGTGTCGGGGCATTGGTTGGACTTGATGATCTTAGAGGTCTCTTCCAACCTCATGATTCTGGGATTCTGGGATTCTGAGAGAGCTGTGTCGTGGTTTGGGATGAGGTGTCTGCTTTAGGAAGGCAGGAGCCTCCCCTGAAATGGAAAATGTGACCCCCCCCCCACCCTGAATTCCTGTGATTTTGAACTTAAAAGGCTCTCAGGTAAAGATATGGGAATAGGAATAACAGTTCTTTACTGGGAAAATTAAAAAAAAAATACAAATGTAATAGCACAAACGAAAAAAAAGAACCAAACCAGTGTCAGAGTGAGAGCAGGCCCTGGCAGGCTGTGGGTCAGGGTGGTGGCAGCAGTGCCATTCCATGGGGGCTCAGCCCTCCTGCAGTGCCAGCTGTGCTTCTGCTGGAGCAGGATCCTGGACACGGCTGGAGTTTTCCTCTGGAGCTCCAGGGGTGCTGGAGATGGGCCTGGGCTCCTCTGGGAATGCAGAGGAAAGCTGCTCCCCTGGGAATCCTGTGGAAAAGTTTCTCTGGGAATGCAGAGAAAAGCTGCTCCTCTGGGAATCCTGTGGAAAAGTTTCTCTGGGAATGCAGAGAAAAGCTGCTCCTCTGGGAATCCTGTGGAACAGCTGCTCCTCTGGGAATGCAGAAAGGAAAGCTGCTCCTCTGGGAATCCTGTGGAAAAACTGCTCCTCTGGGAATGCAGAGAGGAAAGCTGCTCCACTGGGAATGCAGAGAGGAAAGCTGCTCCACTGGGAATGCAGAGGAAAAGCTGCTCCTCTGGGAATGCAGTGGAAAGGTTTCTCTGGGAATGCAGTGGAAAAGCTGCTCCTCTGGGGATGCTGAGGAAAGCTGCTCCCCTGGGAATCCTATTTTTTCCCGACAGAGCAGAGTGGTTTCTTTGAAGGGAACCAGAAATCCATTTAGAGCTGCTGGGTTATTTCAGCTCCAACCCAGGCAGCTCAGCTGGGTTCCCTCGGCAGCAGCAGAATGTTAAAATCTGGTTTTCCCTCCATGCAGCTGCTGCATCCTGAGCTCTTCCCTCAGAGCAGGGCTCAGGCTGGAGCTGGAGGAACTCTGCAGCAATAATTCCTGCAGGAAATCCCCCGTGACTGATGGGAACACCAGAATGAGCTCAGCCCCTTTTCCCCTCCTGGGCTCAGCCAGCCACGAGAGGAACAGGCTGGGATTTGGGATGAAGACCCAGCATTTGTTTTCCCAAATAAATCCCCAATTTCTCCGCAGGATCCTGAAGGATTACTCAGTGCAGCACCTCCCTGATGGCTCCATCACTGTGGAGTCCATCCTGATCCAGGCCACAGCTCACTCAGAGGACCAAGGAACCAAAGTCCTGCTCGTGTCCTGGACTTACCAGGTGGGAATTCCCCATTTCTGACCCAAATCCCTCCCATCCCAAACCTCCCTCCTCTGGCTTTGGAGCACTTTGGAAGATGAGGGGAGTCCCTGCTGGTTCCTGAGCTTTTGGGGTTGAGCAGAAATGGTTTTACAGCTCTGTAAAGCAGAGAACTTCTGGGGTAATTCCACTTAATTAATTCAGTTCTGTGTTTGAGCTCTGCTGAGTATTTCACTCTGTATTTACTTGGAAAATTTCAAACAAGTAGAGAACTATTTGTGATCCTAACATTCTTTTATTTGAGTCATCCCATCATCTTCCCTTGCTGTGGCTGGATTATTCAACTTTCTGGATTATTAAACTCCTTCTCGACAGCTGGGAAATGCCTTTGGAAGGCAAAGCAATAAAATCAGTTTATTCCTGGATTTCAAGCAAAAATGGGGCTTTTCCTCAGAGGAAACCCCAGGGAGTTTCACAGCAATAGTTTGTCAGAGCAGCCAGAAATGAATTTGTGGATGGTTTCAGTTTTTAAACACAGCTCAGATCCTGCAGGGCCCAGGAATTCTCTCAGTGCATCCCGAGGTACCAAAATTGAATTTCCTGCCTCAAATGGGACAATCAAGGGAAGATTTTGCTCTCATCCTATTTCTCTGTGTCCCTTTTAGGATGAAGAGCTTGGCAGTTATCTCACGTCCCTGCTGAAGAAAGGGCTGCCCCAGAGCACCCCCTGAGAGCCCAGCCCAGGCTGCCTCACACGTTTTATTTTGTTTACATTCTCAATGCTTTTTGCTGCTTGGTTTTAATAAAAGAATTCCAGTGTTTGTCCAGTTCCTGCAGTGATGCTCACCAGCACTGGGATTTTCCCTCTTGGAAAAAAAAAAACAAAACTTATCCAGGGAGTCAAGAACCTGTTTTGAAACAGATCTGAGGAGGTTTAATGTGCAAACAACTCAATTTTTGAGTTGTTTGCACATTAAAGTAAAAGTTACTCAGTGTTCTCCCCTCCCACAGCTGATTTCCCTTAAAATCCCCTCAAGTGCTGCCTGAAACAATTAAAATTCAAAGTATAAAAGCACCACAGGAGCTACAGAAAGTAAAAAAACCCTGAATGTGCTGATACCCAAGCAGGAAAACCTCTTTAATTCCCCATCCTTCCCTCAGGGCCAGCTCCAAGGAGCCTCCAATCCAATTTTTTTACATTTTTCCATAAAGATTGTGCTTTATCTATAAAGATTATGATAAAACCAGTCCCCCTCCAGTGCTGGGAGGATTTTCCACAGCCTGGAAATGGGATAAAAAGAGCAATTTCTGCTAAAGGTAAAGGATTATTTGGGGCTGATGGTCCCTCTGAGGCTCTCACAGTGCCAGGATTTTCACCAAACCTTCCCAGGGATTGTAATTTAGAAAAGCTGGAGCTGATTTTTCTCACCAAGATTTAAAAATTGCTCTGAGGGAGAGGCCAGAGGCCAGCCTGGGCTTTTAACAGTAATTAACGAGGTGGCCAATTAAGGACAAGCACCTGGCTGGATTTCAGGCTGCATCTGGAAATTCAGATTTTTGTTGCTCTGCTGCTCTCAGCCCTTTACAAAAGTTTTGGGGTGAAGGAGCAGAAGTGAGCCTGTGCCTCTGCTACACCAAAACCCCCCATCCTGTGGGCTAAACTCGGTTCTAAGCAGGTTTTAAGCCAGGCCTGTGGTTTTCTGGTGCCTCAGAAATGAAAAAAAAATCCTCTCCAGAGTCTCACAGGGGATGGAAACTCAGCTCTCAGCAGTTAACACCAGAAAAGGGGTGAGGGAAGGTCAGATAATTCTGTTTACATCCCCAAATGGGAGTGGGGGAAAAAAAGAACTTTGGACATTTCAAGACCACACAGTGCAAAGAGCTGGGCTGAGTGTGTGGAGAGAGGAGCTTGTTTAGCAAAATCCTGGGATTTATCAAACATCTGCTCCCTCCTGAACCCCCAGGGATCAGTGCCCAGCCTGGAAACGCTGGGGAATTCCTGGGGAAGCCAAGGCAGCATGAGAAACCCCAAATTTGGCTGTGGGATGTGGGCAGCAGGCTGGGAGGCAGCAGGAAAAGAGGGAATTGCCTGGATCCAGCCATTTCCTGCCTTTCCTTCAAATCCCTCCTTCCTGGGATGTGCTGCTTGCCAGGAAACGGCCCCAGGTTCTACCAGCCCCAAAATTGAACAGATTGAGCCCAAAGCATCCCTGAACACAAGCCCAGGAGTGCTCTGGGGGCCTGTCCAAGGCTCCAGCTCCCCCAAGGGCTGTCCCAGTTTTCTGATCCAAATCTCCACCTGCTTTAACAGCCACCACATGAGGAAAAAATGGATTTTCCAGGCTTGGTTTTAAGGCAATAATTGCAAAGATCAGCTCTGGGTGGACCTGGAGTGGATCAGTTGAGTCCATCCCCGTGGATTTTCCTCCCACGCCTCCAGGCAGGCCTGGGAAGGGTCCCCAAAATTCTGGTCAGAGATGGTGAGCACCCTCCTGGACCTGAGGCTGAGCCTGGAGAAACTGAGCCTGGAGAGGCTGAGCCTGGAGAAACTGAGCCTGGAGAGGCTGAGATTGGAGGGGCTGAGCCTGGAGAGGCTGAGATTGGAGAAACTGAGCCTGGAGAAACTGAGCCTGGAGAGGCTGAGATTGGAGGGGCTGAGCCTGGAGAGGCTGAGATTGGAGAAACTGAGCCTGGAGAAACTAAGCCTGGAGAAACTGAGCCTGGAGGGGCTGAGCCTGGAGAAACTGAGCCTGGAGGGGCTGAGCCTGGAGAAACTGAGCCCGGAGAAACTGAGCCTGGAGAAACTGAGCCTGGAGAAACAGCCTGGAGAAACTGAGCCTGGAAAAACTGAGCCGGGAGAAACTGAGCCTGGAAAAACTGAGCCTGGAGAAACTGAGCCTGGAGAAACTGAGCCTGGAGAAACTGAGTCTGGAGAAACTGAGTCTGGAGAAACTGAGCCTGGAGAAACTGAGCCTGGAGAGGCTGAGCCTGGAGAAACTGAGCCTGGAGAAACTGAGCCTGGAGAAACTGAGTCTGGAGAAACTGAGCCTGGAGAAACTGAGCCTGGAGAAACTGAGCCTGGAGAAACTGAGTCTGGAGAAACTGAGTCTGGAGAAACTGAGCCTGGAGAAACTGAGCCTGGAGAGGCTGAGCCTGGAGAAACTGAGCCTGGAGAAACTGAGCCTGGAGAAACTGAGCCTGGAAAAACTGAGCCTGGAGAAACAGCCTGGAGAAACTGAGCCTGGAGAAACTGAGCCTGGAAAAACTGAGCCTGGAGAGGCTGAGCCTGGAGAAACTGAGCCTGGAGAGGCTGAGCCTGGAGAGGCTGAGCCTGGAGAAACTGAGCCTGGAAGGGCTGAGCCTGGAGGGGCTGAGCCTGGAGAAACTGAGCCTGGAGAAACTGAGTCTGGAGAAACTGAGCCTGGAGAAACTGAGCCTGGAGAGGCTGAGCCTGGAGAAACTGAGCCTGGAGAAACTGAGCCTGGAGAGGCAGTTCCAGGCTGGAGAGGGGCAGTGCCAGGCTGGAGGGGCTGGCAGGGGATTTCCTCACTCCCTTCAGGAATTATTCCCTGAGGAATTGCTCCCTTGAGGAATAACTCCCCTCAGGAATGACTCCCCTCAGGAATAAATCCCTTCAGGACTTAGTCCCCTCAGGAATTACTCCCCTCAGGAATTGCTCCCTTCAGAATTTGCTCCCTTCAGGAATTGCTCCCCTCAGGAATTGCTCCCTTGAGGAATAATTCCCTTCAGGAATTGCTCTCCTCTGGAATGATTCCCTTCAGGAATTGCTCCCTTCAGGAATTGCTCCCTTGAGGAATGATTTTCTTGAGGAATTACTCCTATCAGGAATTAATCACTTGAGGAATGATTCCCATCAGGAATTGCTCCCTTAAGGAATGATTTTCTTGAGGAATTACTCCTGTCAGGAATGATTCCCTTCAGGAATTGCTCCCCTCAGGAATTGCTCCCTTGAGGAATAATTCCCTTCAGGAATGATTTCTTTCAGGAATGATTCCCATCAGGAATTACTCCCCTCTGGAATGATTCCCTTCAGGAATTGCTCTTTTCAGGAATTGCTCCCTTCAGGAGTTACTCCCTTGAAGAATGATTTTCTTGAGGAATTATTCCCGCCAGGAATTAATCCCTTCAGGAATGATTCCCCTCAGGAATGATTCCATTCAGGAATTGCTCCCTTCAGGAATTATCTCCCTTGAGGAATTGCTCCCTCGAGGAATTAATTATTCCCTTCAGGAATGATTTTCTTGAGGAATTAATTCCCTTCAGGATAATAATATATAAAAATGATAATAATAATTCCCTTCAGGAATTACTCCCCTCAGGAATAATTCCCTTCAGGAATGATTTTCTTCAGGAATAATTCCCTTCAGGATAATAATATATAAAAATGATAATAATAATAATAATTCCCTTCAGGAATTATTCCCATCAGGAATCACTCCCTTCAGGAGTTATTCCCTTGAGGAATTATTCCCTTGAGGAATTAAATTACTAAAAAACTCGATAAAAATATGAGGAAAACCACAAAAACTTGATAAAAACGTAACTTGATAAGAACATGATATAAACATGAGAAAAGACAAAAAAACTTGATAGAAACGTGAGAAGAGACAAAAAATGTTAAAAACGTGAGAAAAGAGATAAAACCATGAGGAAAACATGAAAAGAGATTAAAAAACATGATAAAAACATGGAAGAGATTAAAAACCATGGTAAAAATATGAAAAAAGAGACAAAAATGATAAAAACATGAGGTAAGAGACAAAAAAATAATAAAAATATGTGAAAAGAGACAAAAAAACATGAGAAAAAGTTGAGAAAAGACACAAAAAATGATAAAAATATGAGAAAATACATAAAAACATGTGGAAAGAGATGAAAACATGATAAAAACATGAGCAAAAAGAGAAAAAAACTTGATAAATCCAGGAGAAAAGGGACAAAAACGTGAGAAAAAGAGACAAAAAATCAGCAAAAAAAAATCACCAAAAAATCTTTAAAAAAGAAAAAAATCAGAAAAAAAAATCAGAAAAATTCAGAAAAAAAATCAGAAAAATTCAGGAAAAAATCAGAAAAAAAAAATCAGAAAAATTCAGAAAAAATATCAGAAAAATTCAGAAAAATTCAGGAAAAAAAATCAGAAAAATTCAGAAAAAATATCAGAAAAATTCAGGAAAAAATCAGAAAAAAAAAAAAAAATCCAGGGAGCACCTGGGATCTGCTTCACTCCCTCATGGAAGCAGAGGTGGTGGAATCTGATTTTTTTTTATATAATTTAGGAATGGGCTTTTTATAAATTAGGAACAGTTTTAAAAGTGAGAGGAGTTTTAAAAACTTCTGGTGTGATGTGAAGGGCGAGACAATACAGATGGTTTTTCTAAGTGTTTAATTCAGGATATAATTTCTGTTGTAGGTGTTATAATTTTTTCTAATTGTTTAATTCATGATATAATTTCTGTTGTAGGTGTTCTAATTTTTTCTAATTGTTTAATTAATAATTTCTGTTGTAGGTGTTCTAATTTCCTTCCTGCTCAGCCCACAGAGCTCCTCTTCTGCTGGGCCACTCGGAGAGGTCAGATCTGAGAGGGGAGAGGAGAAAAAACAGTGATTTAGGGGAAAATATTGATTTAGGGGAAATAAAACATTGATTTAGGGGAAATAAAACATTGATTTAGGGGAAATAAAACATTGATTTAGGGGAAAAACATTGATTTAGGGGAAATAAAACATTGATTTAGGGGAAAAACATTGATTTAGGGGAAAATAAAACATTGATTTAGGGGAAAAACATTGATTTAGGGGGAAAAAAAACAGTGATTTTGGGGAAAAACACTGATTTCGGGGAAAATAAAACAGTGATTTAGAGGGAAATAAAACATTGAGGGGAAAACATTGATTTTGGGGAAAATAAAACATTGATTTAGGGGAAAACCATTAATTATATTATATTATATTATATTATATTATATTATATTATATTATATTATATTATATTATATTATATATAATTTTTATGTATTATATATTATATTATAGATGTAATTTATATATATTATATATATATTATATATATTATATCATATATATTTTATATATACCTATACAATGAATGTATCACTGTTTAGCAGCACGCGCTCATTAACAATTGCTAATCCCGTGGCGCTAACGAGGCCGTGCCCACCTGCCGGGCTGTACTCCACGCGCTGCAGGAAGAGCCCCTCGGGCGGGGCCGTGGCGTGCGGGGGCAACGCCCGCGGGTCCCTCAGCTCCAGCAGCTCCCGCAGCTGGCCCGGGGCCATCCTGTGCCGGCCCACGGCCACCAGCGCCCCGACCATCCTCCGCACCTGGGCGCGGCACGGCGCGGCGCGGCGCGGTCATCCCGCGCTCCTCCGGCCGCCGCCGCGCCTGCCTTGGATCCCGCTCCCGGCCTGGAGTCACCAGCCCGGCCCTGGCTGCTCCCGCTGTGCCTTTGGCACCCAGCACCTCATCCACCTCCACATCCCCATCCCAACTCTCCGTCCCAACTCTCCGTCCCCAGTTCCCCACCTCCAAACCTCCATCCCCAATTCCCCACCTCCAGATCTCCGTCCCCAATCCCCCACCTCCAAACCTCCATCCCCAATTCCCCCATCCCCAATTCCCCACCTCCAAACCTCCATCCCCAATCCCCCACCTCCAAACCTCCATCCCCAATTCCCCCATCCCCAATTCCCCACCTCCTAATCTCCATCCCCAATTCCCCCATCCCCAATTCCCCACCTCCAAACCTCCATCCCCAATTCCCCACCTCCAAACCTCCATCCCCAATTCCCCCATCCCCAATTCCCCACCTCCAAATCTCCGTCCCCAATTCCCCACCTCCAAACCTCCATCCCCAATTCCCCATCCCCAATTCCCCACCTCCAAACCTCCATCCCCAATTCCCCACCTCCAGATCTCCGTCCCCAATCCCCCACCTCCAAACCTCCATCCCCAATTCCCCCATCCCCAATTCCCCACCTCCAAACCTCCATCCCCAATCCCCCACCTCCAAACCTCCATCCCCAATTCCCCCATCCCCAATTCCCCACCTCCTAATCTCCATCCCCAATTCCCCCATCCCCAATTCCCCACCTCCAAACCTCCATCCCCAATTCCCCACCTCCAAACCTCCATCCCCAATTCCCCCATCCCCAATTCCCCACCTCCAAATCTCCGTCCCCAATTCCCCACCTCCAAACCTCCATCCCCAATTCCCCATCCCCAATTCCCCACCTCCAAACCTCCATCCCCAATTCCCCACCTCCAAATCTCCATTTTCAATTCCCCACCTCCAAATCTCCATCCCAACTCTCCATTTTCAATTCCCCACCTCCAATTCCCCACCTCCAAATCTCCATCCCCAGCTCTCTATCCCCAATTCCCCACCTCCAAATCCCCATTTTCAATTCCCCACCTCCAAATCCCCATCCCCAATTCTCCACCTCTCAATGTCCATCCCGAATTCTCCATCCCCAACTTTCCATTTTCAATTCCCCACCTCCAAATCCCCATTTTCAATTCCCCACCTCCAAATCCCCATCCCCAATTCTCCACCTCTAGTTCCCCATCCCCAATTCATTTCCAGTTCCCCATCCCCAATTCTCCACCTCCCAATGTCCATCCTGAATTCTCCATCTCTAATTCTCCGCCTCCAAATCTCCATCCCGAATTAATTTCCAGTTCTCCATCCCCAATTCCCCATTTCAATTTTCCACCCCCAATTCCCCATTTCAATTTTCCATCCCAAATTTTCCATCCCCAATTCCCCATTTCAATTTTCCACCCCCAATTTTCCATCCCAAATTTTCCACCCCCAATTTTCCATTTCAATTTTCCATCCCCAATTCCCCATTTCAATTTTCCATTTCAATTTTCCACCCCCAATTTTCCACCCCCAATTCCCCATTTCAATTTTCCATTTCAATTTTCCACCCCCAATTCCCCATTTCAATTTTCCGCCCCCAATTCCCCATTTCAATTTTCCACCCCCAATTTCCCACATCCACCCCTCCTTTGGGACTCAACAAAAATTCCTCTCGTGACCTTTCCCAACTCCCAAATCCTTCCTGCAGTGCTGCAGCCAATCCCTGGGCTGAGCTTGGGAGCCACTAATTTAAAAAATTAATTAACCAAAGCCCCCTGAGCAACCTGCTCCTGCTTATCTCTTAAAAAAGGTTAAAATGTTCAAGGTGGATTTATCCAGGGGGGAAATTTGGGATTTTGGAGTGCCCAGAATTTCTCTCCAAGCAGCACAAATCAGATTAAAAATGAGATTAGTGGCACCCATCAGGGTAAAATCAGATTTAAAATCAGATTAATGGCACCATCAGGGTAAAAATCAGATTAAAAATGAGATTAATGGCACCCATCAGATTAAAAATCACTAATTAGAATTTCCCTTCTCATTTTCCCTTTTTAAATGGTTAAAGCAATGCTTTTCCCTTTTAAAATGGTTATTTAAATATTTTAAATATTTTAGGTATTAAAAACAATTAATGTTATTAACATTAAAAAATTATTACTAAATTATAAAATTAAAATTATTATAATAAATATACTTTTATATCTATTTATATTTTATATTTGTTTATATAGAGTTGTTTATATTTATCTATTTATACACATTTATTTTTCTATTTATTCAAAAATATAAATAAATGAATATATAAAATTCATTATATAAAATAGTTCTATTTTATATAAATATAAATATACAAATAAATATATTTTTATGTATATTTATTTTTATATATATTTATATACATTTATAAACATATATATATTCATTTATACACCATAATAATTTATTATAATAAATATATTATAAATATAAAAATTCTTAAAGTTTCAAATACTAAAAACAATCTTTTCTTGCCCAATTTCCCCATTTTTGTGAGGGTTTTAGGCACAAATTTAGGAGATTTTGGGATCAAATCAAAAGCCCAGATCCTCCCTCTGCTGATTGCAGGTCCCTGTGATTATTTCAGCTGGAAATTTGCTCAAATAATCCAATTTTCACTCAAATTAATTCACCTGTCGGTAAAGGAAGGATTTGCCCTTCACCTTCACCTCCCAGAACTCCAGTCCCCTAAAAAAAAAACAACAAAAAAAAGCAAAAATAAAAATAAAAAAAGCTTTTTTTGTGGCTAAAAACCAGCTCTGCCAAAGGATTGGGGTTTTTTTTTTCCTCCTTTTTGCCGAAAAGTTGGGAATCGAGGGAAGAACAGCCGGGCAAGGCCGGGCCCAGCGCTGCTCGCACCTTTTATTATGTCAGGAAAAAAAAATCAAAGCAAACCCTTGGCAGAGGTGGATTTGAGGCACCAAAATGAGCAAAAATGCTGCAAAAACCCCTCCCAGAGCTGCTTCCTGATAGTTCCACTCTGCAGCCTGTCCCACCCAGCTTTTCCCCAAACCCCTGAGTGCCCGGGCTCTCACCTGTGCAGGTAGGAATAAAAACCAACCCAATCCTTTGGCAGAGGTGGATTTTAGCCACCAAAATGAGGGTAAATAGTGCAAAAACCCCTGCCAGAGCTGCTCCCTGATAGTTCCACACTCCAGCCTGTCCCAGCCTGGTTTTCCCTAAAATTCGGAGTTCTTGGGCTCTCACCTGTGCAGGTAGGGGAAAAAAACCCAAAACCCAAACCAATCCCTTGGCAGAGGTGGATTTGAGGCACCAAAATGAGCAAAAATAGTGCAAAAACCCCTCCAGAGCTGCTCCCTGATAATTCCACACTCCAGCCTGTCCCACCCTGCTTTTCCCTAAAAACCGGAGTGCCCAGGCTCTCACCTGTGCAGGTAGGAATAAAAACCAACCCAATCCTATAGCAGAGGTGGATTTTAGCCACCAAAATGAGGGTAAATGCTGCAAAAACCCCTCCCAGAGCTGCTCCCTGATAGTTCCACACCCCAGCCTGTCCCAGCCCGGTTTCCCCACACCCCTGAGTTCTTGGGCTCTCACCTGTGCAGGTAGTGGTGGTCCAGGAAGCCGGGGCCAGGCTGGAGCTGCAGCTGCAGCAGGGTCCTGACCGGGCTCTGCGCCGCCGCCTCGGCGCGCAGCGAGCGGAAGGAGCTGAAGTCGTGGGTGCCCAGCAGGAACTGGGCAGCTTCCCTCATGGCAGGGATGTCCAGGGGGCTGGAAGGCACACAGCACCCGCGTCAGGCCACCGGGAAGGGCTCAGGGGCTTGAGCCAGGCTCAAACAGCAAGGAGTTAGAGCAGGCTCAACCAGCAGTGAGTTAGAGCAGGCTCAAACCCAAATCAGTTCTGCCAGGCTCAAACCCAAATCAATTCTGCCAGGTTCAAACCCCTCTGAATTACACCAGGCTCAAACCCCACTGAATTATGCCAGGCTCAAACCCCATTGAATTCTGCCAGGCTCAAACCCAAATCAATTCTGCCAGGCTCAAACCCCATTGAATTATGCCAGGCTCAGACCTCACTGAATTATGCCAGGCTCAAACCCAAATCATTTCTGCCAGGCTCAAACCCCACTGAATTATGCCAGGCTCAAACCCCACTGAATTATGCCAGGCTCAAACCCCATTGAATTATGCCAGGCTCAAACCCCATTGAATTATGCCAGGTTCAAACCCCTCTGAATTCTGCCAGGCTCAAACCCCATTGAATTATGCCAGGCTCAAACCCCATTAGAATTATGCCAGGCTCAAACCTGAATCAATTATACCAGGCTCAGGGAATTACACCAGGCTCAAACCCCATTGAATTATGCCAGGCTCAAACCCCATTAGAATTATGCCAGGCTCAAACCTGAATCAATTATACCAGGCTCAGGGAATTACACCAGGCTCAAACCCCACTGAATTATGCCAGGCTCAAACCCCATAGAATTATGCCAGGCTCAGACCTCACTGAATTATGCCAGGCTCAAACCCCATTGAATTATGCCAGGCTCAAACCCCATAGAATTATGCCAGGCTCAAATCCCTCTGAATTATGCCAGGCTCAAACCCCATTAGAATTATGCCAGGCTCAAACCTGAATCAATTATACCAGGCTCAGGGAATTCCACCAGGCTCAAACATCAAGGAATTATGCCAGGCTCAGACCCCAATTATGCCAGGAATAAGTATCCCAAGGAATTCCACCAGGCTCAAACCTCATAGAATTATGCCAGGCTGAAACCTGAATAAATTAGACCAAGCTAAAACCCCAAGGAATTATGCCAGGCTCAAACCTGAATAAATGATGCCAGGCTCAGACGCCAAGGAATTACACCAGGCTTAAACTCCAATGAGTTACACCAGGCTCAAACATCAAGGAATTGTGCCAGGCTCAAACCCCAGTGAATTACACCAGGCTCAAATCCCAATAAATTAAGCCAGGCTGAAACCCCAAGGAATTGCACCAGGCTCAGACCCCAAAGGAATGATGCCAGGCTCAAATCCCAAGGGATTCCACCAGACTCAAAGCCCAGTAAATTAAGCCAGGCTCAATTAGCCAAGGGATTACACCAGGCTCAGACCCCAAACTCCTTTTGAGGAAGGAAGTCAGAGCTCTGCCCCATCTCCATGTCCTCTGTGACTGCTCCAACATCCAGGAAAGGCTTTGGGCTTCCAGGTCCTGACCTTGTTTTCAGTCTGAGCAAAAGAAATAACCCAAAACCCCTGCACAAATTCTACTTCAAGATTTTTTTTTTTTAATTTTTTTTTGGCCACCTCCAGGGATGGGCACTCCAAACCTCCCTGGGCAGCAATTCCCACATTTAACAGCCCTTTAAAAGGGGAAATTCCTCCTAAACCTCTCCTGGGACCCTTAAACCCTCCTGATGTCCAACTTAAACCCCAGCCTGAGGCCAAAACCTCTCCCAATTCCCTCTTATCCTATCCCAGAGCCCACCTGGGGCTGTCCCCTCCTGGCAGAGCCAGAAAATCCCCTTTATCCCCCTTTTCCCCCGCCCCTGCAGCCCTGATTCCCTGATTTTCCTCGCTGAGGAGTCTCCCCGGGGAGCTGGACTCACCCTCCTGCAGGAGCCCAGCACAGATCCCGCTCGAAGACGGGGATTTGGGAATGGTGGGCACAGCCCAGCAGCAGGCGGTAGATGTAGGTCCTGGAGAGGGCACAGAAACGGGCGTGGAAGGTGCTGGAAACCCGCTGGGCACTGAGGATGCTGTGGGACACAAGGGACAGGTGACAGGGACACCCAAATTCCAAAGGTTTTCCATCAACAGGGACACAGAAATTCCAAAGGTTTGCCACTGGAAGGTGCTGGAAACCCGCGGGGCACTGAGGATGCTGTGGGACACAAGGGACAGGTGACAGGGACACCCAAATCCCAAAGGTTTTCCATCAACAGGGACACCCAAATTCCAAAGGTTTTCCATCGACAGGGACACAGAAATTCCAAAGATTTTGCATCAACAGGGACACAGAAATTCCAAAGGTTTTCTGTTGACAGGGACACCAAAATTCCAAAGATTTTGCATCAACAGGGTCACCAAAATTCAAAAGATTTTCCACTGGAAGGTGCTGGGCGCTGAGGATGCTGTGGGACACAAGGGACAGGTGACAGGGACACCCAAATTCCAAAGATTTTGCATCAACAGGGACACCAAAATTCAAAAGCTTTTCTATTGACAGGGACACTGAAATTCCAAAGCTCTTCTGTCGACAGGGACACCCAAATTCCAAAGATTTTGCATCAACAGGGACACAGAAAATCCAAAGGTTTTCCATCAACAGGGACACAGAAATTCCAAAGGTTTGCCACTGGAAGGTGCTGGAAACCCGCTGGGCACTGAGGATGCTGTGGGACACAAGGGACAGGTGACAGGGACACCCAAATCCCAAAGGTTTTCCATCAACAGGGACACCCAAATTCCAAAGGTTTTCCATCGACAGGGACACCAAAATTCCAAAGATTTTGCATCAACAGGGTCACCAAAATTCAAAAGATTTTCCACTGGAAGGTGCTGGGCGCTGAGGATGCTGTGGGACACAAGGGACAGGTGACAGGGACACCCAAATTCCAAAGATTTTGCATTAACAGGGACACCAAAATTCAAAAACTTTTCTATTGACAGGGACACTGAAATTCCAAAGCTCTTCTGTCGACAGGGACACCCAAATTCCAAAGATTTTGCATCAACAGGGACACAGAAAATCCAAAGGTTTTCCATCAGCAGGGACACCAAAATTCCAAAGGTTTGCCACTGGAAGGGATTGGACACTCACTGGGCACTGAGGATGCTGTGGGACACAAGGGACAGGTGACAGGGACACCCAAATTCCAAAGGTTTTCCATCAACAGGGACACAGAAATTCCAAAGATTTTCTATCGACTGGGACACACAAATTCCAAAGGTTTTCCATTTACAGGGACACAGAAATTCCACAGGTTTGCCACTGGAAGGTGCTGGAAACTCACTGGGCACCGAGGATGCTGTGGGACACAAGGGACAGGTGACAGGGACACGGACATTCCAAAGGTTTTCTATCGACAGGGACACGGAAATTCCAAAGATTTTGCATAAACAGGGACACAGAAATTCCAAAGGTTTGCCACTGGAAGGTGCTGGAAACCTGCTGAGCACTGAGGATGCTGTGGGACACAAGGGACAGGTGACAGGGACACCCAAATTCCAAAGGTTTTCCATTTACAGGGACACTGAAATTCCAAAGCTTTTCTATCAGCAGGGACACAGAAATTCCAAAGCTTTTCCATCGACAGGGACACTGAAATTCCAAAGCTTTTCTATTGACAGGGACACCCAAATTCAAAAGATTTTCCACTGGAAGGTGCTGGGCACTGAGGATGCTGAGGATGAGAAGGGACAGGTGACAGGGACACAGAAATTCCAAAGCTTTTCCATCAGCAGGGACACAGAAATTCCAAAGCTTCTCCATTGGCAGGGACATAGAAATTCCAAAGCTTTTCCATCAGCAGGGACACAGAAATTCCAAAGCTTTTCCATCAGCAGGGACACAGACATTCCAAAGATCCCTGCAGCAGATGGAGATGCTCCAAAGGAGGTCACTTCCCTCAGGACCTGCAGGACTCTGTGCAGCCAGGAAAATCCCAACATCGCCGAGGTGGGCTGGGATGGATCCAGCAGAACCCTGTGAGCCCCAAAAGGAATTCCCTGCATCTCCCACCGACCCCAAACTACCCAAGAAGGAGCTCCCCAGGCTGAGCTTCCCTGTTTTTTTTTTTTTTTTCCACAGGCAGCAGGGAGAAAATTCCCTGTCCCTCCACACCCAAAATCAGCACCCCACGCAGCCTGGGAGCCACAAAGGAGGGCACAGAGACCAAACTCTCCCTGCCAAGGATGGGAACGGAGCATCCCTGAGCTCCTGCACCTCTCCCAAGGTGTTCCATGCGCTGGGTGTGACTCTCCCTTATCCCAAAGTTCTGCTGCTTCTCCACCCTGCAGGAAAAATCCAGCAGGGATTGTGCACAGAGCCACAGGCCCTGCAGGTGCTGCTTTGGAGCAGAGCTCTCCTTAGAAGGGAGTTTTTCTCCTGCTGTTTTTGCCTTCCTGCCTTTGGAATTCAGTGAGGGGAAAAGGAGCCAGGGGCAGACAAAAAAAAAAAAAAAACAAACAAAAAACAGGATAGATTTGGGACCACGGATGTCTTTTTATTTACTTTAAGGAAGGTTGGTGCTCTGGCTCACAGCCCTCCCCTGGCTCAGACCACAGAGGGAGAAATGAAAAAGCTGAGCCACAAAGATTTGCAGGAACTGTGGATATTCTCAGCTCAGTCAGAGAGAAAGAGAAAGGTTTTCTAACCAGGCGAGAGCCTGGGAAACAGTTGGGAAAGAATGTAAATAATTCTCTGATCGATCTTGTTGTTCACATTGTTTATAGATATGTTCTGCCACTGTGCATCATTCACTGCCCACCAATGGTGGGGGATGTTTTTACTCTAAGACCAATGAAATTAATCTTCTCGATGTTCTCTATATATAGAGCAGTATATTTGAAATAAATCAGAGCTCATTTTCTTTGCCTCCTGATCTGGAGTTCTCTGCTCCCGTCCTGCTCGACAGCGACAAGGAACAAGCCCAGGAATTGCTGCACTGCCATAAACCCTCGGGAGAAATGCAAATTCCACCCTGCAGGGGGGTTTGAAGGCAGGACCTGCAGCCTCCTCCAGCCACAGGAATGAAATGATGACATTTCTGTCCCTCTGTCCTGAGCGAACACCTGGGTGGTTTTTATTAAATGAGCATCCCTTCAGAAAGATCCTTGCAGAGGAGCTCCTTTCTGCACCTCTGATTCCTCAGTGCACGCAGCTTTTCCTGGTGCGATTGTTCCTTTTAGCCAGGAATGTTTTTCCAGAATTTTCTCCAGCAGCAGCGTTTCAGGCCCTGCTGAGACCCCATTTTTAAAAATGTTGGCAAATAAAGAACTGTGGCTTTTTTTTTTTTAACCTTTTTCACATTTTTTTTACCATTTCCAACCTGAATTTTGAGATCAAAGGAAAAAAAAAAAATAAAAAAGCCCAAAGACATTTAATTAGAAATGGCAATGTATGAGACAAAAAAACCCTCCTGCTCTCTCCAGTGACAACAGCATCTAAAAGCCAATTTTACAGGAGGTGGGAGGAATCCCAGCTCTGCCCTGTCACTCACTCAGCTTTTCTGGGTGGTTACAGAAGCAGGAACAGGAGGTGTGAGACTCCTACACTGCCAGCCCCACTTTGAGGACAGCAGAGCCCTCCTACAGCGACTCCAACTATGAAATATTCTCTGATTTTGGGGGATGGTGCTGGGATCTGAAATGCAGAGGACTCTCAGAACTTTAGGCCTGGAAGCCGAAGTTTAGAATTAAACCCAGGATTTGATGTGAGACCTTGGAAAAGGTGATTGAGACTGGGGTGCTGGAAGTGAGAATGTGGATTTATGGTTTAAAGCAGAGACACGTTAAGCTAAAAAGAGGAAAAAAGGAAAGGAGGAAAGGAGGAAAGAAGGAAATAAAGGAGGAAAGAAGGAAAGAAGGAAAGAAAGGAGGAAAGGAGGAAAGAAGAAGGAAAGGAGGAAAGAAGGAAACAAGGAAAGAAGGAAAGGAGGAAAGGAAAGAAGGAAAGAAAGGAGGAAAGAAAGAAAGGAGGAAAGAAATAAAGGAGGAAAGGAGGAAAGAAGGAAAGAAGGAAATAAAGGAGGAAAGGAAGAAAGAAGGAAAGGAGGAAATAAAGAAAGAAGGAAAGAAGGAAAGAAGGAAAGAAGGAAAGAAGGAAAGAAGGAAAGAAGGAAAGAAGGAAAGAAGGAAAGAAGGAAGAGGAAAGTTTAGAGTTTTAGAGTTTAAGCAATAAAAATAAAAGTAGTTACAGAGGTAACAAGGAGTTCAGAATGCAGCACTGTGGGTTTGTGTGCCAGAACATGATTGCCTAAGAGAGCTCACTCTGTAGCATGGGTCCATAAGATGAAATATTTAAGGATTGGGTCAAAAATATAAATATTCTTGCTAGCAGTGTTTTAAAAAGTCCTTAAAAAGTCTTGTAACCAGGGGTCTTGTGACCCTCTGAGCCATGCAGTGAAGATGTGAGCTGAACTCACCCCTCCTGCCTGTGCAGAAGATAAGAAAAATAAATCCCATCATCAAAACCAGCTCAGAGATCCCATCTCTAACTCATTGAAAACTTCAAAATCCCGCCAGGACGGGATCCTTCCAGATGGAATCCAACCCAAAAGGATCCTTCCAAATGTGTTTTTAATTTTAAGAGCCAGGGCAGTGACCATCAGGCCACCGAGAGGGATTTTACTCAGCCAGCCTGGAATTCTCTCTCCCTTCCAAGCTCCATCCACAACAATGTGCTCTCACCAAGATCCCTCTCTCCTCCAGCCCCTGCTTGCAACCACATCAAAGCCTGGAGGTTTCTGAGCAGAGAATTCCTCCTTCCTCCTGGCACAGGGGTTTTCCAGAGGGATGAGGACGTGCAGGCTCAGGCCTGTCACCCCCTGCGTAATGGGAAGAAGAGGAAGCAATTTTGGGAGAGGTTCAGCCTTGGGGAGAAGGAAAAGCTGATAAATTCAGAAGAGCTCTGCTCAGGTGATCAGAAGGTATCAGCCCCTGGCAGGCTTCAGAGTGAAACAGAACTTTCCCCACCTGAGATCCCACTCCTGGCTCCCTCTGGAGATCTTCTCTGGCTCAAAACTTCCTCCAGCAGCAGATCTGGCTCTCCTTGGATTGGTACTGATGCTCAGGTTTGGGCTTTTCTATTTTTCACATTCTGTGCTGATATTTCAGGTTTTGGCTTTTCTATTTTTCAGATTCTCTGCTGATGTTTCAGGTTCAGCTTTTCTATTTTTCACATTCTCTGCTGATATTTCAGGTTTTGACTTTTCTATTTTTCACATTCTCTGCTGATGTCTCAGGTTCAGCTTTTCCATTTTTTCACATTCTCTGCTGCTTTAGTGTGTGGCTCTGAGCTTCACATGAGGGGATGCTGAGCTCTGTGCACAGAGCAGGGAGACAAAACAATTCCTGCTCCAGCTGGGCACCAAGGACAAATGATCCAAAGCTCAGGCCCAGGAGCACAAACAGCGTGGGCTGGAGAGAGAAAAACAAGCAGGATGGGAGTGCCTGGGCTAAAGCTGGAATGGGACAATCAACTCCAAGGTGCAAATGGAGCAGAGCTGATCATTTTGTGACCAATCATCCATTTCTTGGGACCATTTGGGTTCACCTTGGGTGCAGCCCTGGCTGGGCTCTGGTGCTGCCCAAGGTGGATCCATGAGGAGATCCTTTAATAAATCCCTGCTTTATTCTTTAGCTCTGCCCAGCCTCTGTCCTAGCTCAGCCTTCACAGAGCATCAGCATCACAAACTCTGCTGACAGATCTGTCTGAGCACCCATCAGCACTTTCAGCTCTCTGGGACAGCTAATTCCATTAAAACTTGAAAATACAACTTAATTCCAGGCCTGAACTCAGAAGAGAAGGACTGAGGTGGGTGACACGACAAATGGATCACTCCAGTGCTACCCTCTGGCTGTAAAATCAGCTCCCAAACTGCTTTTGAGGAAGGAAATCAGAGCTCTGCCCCATCTCCATCTCCTCCAAGATCCAGGAAAGGCTTTGGCTTTCCAGGTTGGACGGGAGAGAAGAGAGAATTCCCAAACTGCTGAACTTCTCCTTGCAGGCAGCTACGAAACGACCCCTTCACCTTTGCAAATATCTCCTGTCTGAATACCCAAATTCCTCTGAGCACTGAAGTTTCCTCCTCTCCTTTAATCCCTTAACACCCCCCACCCCGAACTTTGAAAGAAGTGCATTATTTACATGCAGGAACTGCTTGGACAGGGACCAGTTTTTCCTGTCTTTGCAGTAAAAAGAAGCCAAAATGGGAGTTTTTTTTGCCTCACCGGATGGGCTCAGGCCTGAGGTGGTGGTTCAGCCCCTGGACGAGCTGCTGGGCAGTGAAAGCTGCCTTGCCCGGGGGCCTCTGGATGTCCAGGTGGGCGGCGTTGGCCAGAGCGTGGACGCCGCTGTCCGTCCGGCTGGAGATGTGGAACTTGATGGGAGCGCTGGGCTTCAGCTGCTGGGCTGCCCTCTGCAAGCCAGCAGGCAAAAATCAGCAATAGTTCAGGCAAAAATCAGCAATAGTTCAGCCAAAAATCAGCAATAGTTCAGCAAAAAATCAGCAATAGTTCAGCCAAAAATCAGCAATAGTTCAGCAAAAAATCAGCAATAGTTCAGCCAAAAATCAACAATAATTCAGCAATAGTTCAGCCAAAAATCAGCAATAGTTCAGCAAGAACCCAGCCAAAAATCAGCAATAGTTCAGCCAAAAATCAGCAATAGTTCAGCCAAAAATCAGCAATAGTTCAGCCAAAAATCAGCAATAGTTCAGCCAAAAATCAGCAATAGTTCAGCCAAAAATCAGCAATAGTTCAGCCAAAAATCAGCAATAGTTCAGCAAGAACCCAGCCAAAAATCAGCAATAGTTCAGCAAGAACCCAGCCAAAAATCAGCAATAGTTCAGCCAAAAATCAGCAAAAATTCAGCAAGAACCCAGCCAAAAATCAGCAATAGTTCAGCCAAAAATCAGCAATAGTTCAGCCAAAAATCAGCAATAATCAGCAATAGTTCAGCCAAAAATCAGCAAGGGATCAGCAAGAGCCCAGCCAAAAATCAGCAATAATTCAGCAAAAAATCAGCAATAATTCAGCAAAAAATCAGCAATAGTTCAGCCAAAAATCAGCAATAGTTCAGCAAAAAATCAGCAATAGTTCAGCAAGAACCCAGCCAAAAATCAGCAATAGTTCAGCAATAAGTCAGCAATAATTCGGTAAAAATTCAGCAATAGTTCAGCAATATTTCAGCACAAAATCAGCAATAATCCAGCAAAAATTCAGCAAAAATCTGGCAATAATTCAGCAATAATTCGGCAATTATCTAGCAATAATTCAGCAATAATTCAACAATATTTAAGCAATAATTCAGCAAAAATCTGGCAATAATTCAGCAATAATTCACCAATTATTCAGCAATAGTTCAGCAATAATTTAGCAAAAACTCAGCAACAATCTGGCAATAATTCACTGATTATTCAGCAATAGTTCAGCAAATATCCAGCAATAATTCAGCATTAATTCAGCAATAATCTAGCAAAAATGTCCTCCTCCTGATGCCCTGTGAAGGCTGAGCTGGAACAGAGCTGAAGAATAAAGTTGGGATTTATTAAAGGATCTCCTCATGGATCCACCTTGGGCAGCACCAGAGCCCAGCCAGGGCTGCACCCAAGGTGAACCCAAATGGTCCCAAGAAATGGATGATTGGTCACAAAATGATCAGCTCTGCTCCATTTGCACCTTGGAGTTGATTGTCCCATTCCAGCTTTAGCCCAGGCACTCCCATCCTGCTTGTTTTTCTCTCTCCAGCCCACGCTGTTTGTGCTCCTGGGCCTGAGCTTTGGATCATTTGTCCTTGGTGCCCAGCTGGAGCAGGAATTGTTTTGTCTCCCTGCTCTGTGCACAGAGCTCAGCATCCCCTCATGTGAAGCTCAGAGCCACACACTAAAGCAGCAGAGAATGTGAAAAATAGAAAAGCTGAACCTGAGGCATCAGCACAGAATGTGAAAAACAGAAAAGCTGAACCTGAGACATCAGCACAGAATGTGAAAAATAGAAAAGCCAAAACCTGAAATATCAGCACAGAATCTGAAAAATAGAAAAGCCCAAACCTGAAACAGCAGCAGAGAATGTGAAAAATAGAAAAGCTGAACCTGAGCCATCAGCAGAGAATGTGAAAAATAGAAAAGCTGAACCTGAGCCATCAGCAGAGAATGTGACAAACAGAAAAGCCCAAACCTGGGGCATCACTCCTGGCTACACCACAGCTCTGTGTTGCTCCCAGAGGAGTTTGGAGTTACTGTGGGTTGAAAAGAGTTGAGTGTTTGGGGGAATTTCTCCTGAAATCAGTGGTTTTTCAGCTTCTGCCCTGAAATCACCTCACACAGAGCATCCAAAATGCCATGAGAGCTTCCTTAGGGGGAGAAATTAAAGTCAAAATTAATTAGTCATCTCTAGGCTCTGCTTTGTGACATGTGAGCTTCCTTAAGTGCACAAAATAAAATGAAAAATATTCATCTCTCCATCCTCTGATTTGCGTTGTTGGGTGAGGGGGAAAAAAGACAGAGGATCGCCCATTTCAGCCCAAACCCCAGACAGAAAATTCAGTGAAAATTACTACAGAGAATAAGTGAAACATCTAAAAGAGTGAAAAACCACAAAAGAAGGCAGGAAACCAGAGGCATGACTCAGAATTTCCTTTTCCTTCCCATCCCCACTCCCGAGCACTGAACCCAGCTGTTTTTATTGGATTTTAATTTGGTACAAGAGTCAATAAAGTTCGAATTGCTGACTCACAAATACCTTCCAGACTCCTGTTGGGGCAGTCAGGGTTGTGAGCTCTCAGAAATGTTCCAAGAAAATGCACAGGGAGGCAGAGAAAAATGTAACCAAGCTGCAGGGGGAGGCCTGGGAAACAGAACCAAAGGGATTTTTTTCCCTTCCATTTGCAGTTCACATGTGGTTACAATTAACAGTGAAAAAAAAAAAAAACCAACCCCAAAAATCTGTATTTATCACCCCCAAGCAGAGAGAGGCAGACAGAAATGAAATCGTTTCCTGCAGCAGACCTTGGCCTGTGCCTCAGCAATTTGTCTGAGAGCAGGAGGTGATTTTTAAGAGCAAAGTTCCTCCAGAGATGTTTGGGTTTTGCAGGCTCCTCCCTCCCTCTCTCCACCCTTTTCTCCCCCTCCTTCCTCAGCAGACAAAAACCAGCCTGTGAAAACAAGAGTTGAGAGAGAGAACAGGAAAGAACATGGGAAATATGGTTTTTTTTTTTTTCTTTTTTTGGTGCAGCATTGCTTTGGATCCCTCAGTGCATCCCATCAGGATAATCGGGAGCCGAGGCTGGATCAGCACAACGCTGAATTTCTGCACTGAAAACCAGACTGGAGAGGAAAAGAGGAGCAAAGTCTCAAGTAAATCTGATTATCTCCCCTGCTCAGCTCAGCCAGCAAATCCACAGAGGTGCAGGACTGGGGCTTTTCCTTCCACAAATGGGATTTTCACAGCTGCCCTTGTCCACCAGATTTTTCCCACCTTTCTGAGCATCCCAAGGAGGAATGTCACCAGCACCAAATAAACCCCAGTCTGTGAGGCTCAAAGCTTTGTGGATTTTTCCTCTAGCACACGCTGATAATATTCTACCAACTGCTACCTCCAGCTTCAATTTTAACATTTCATTTCTTTTGGATGGGATAGAATCTCCTGAAAGAGAGAATTCCCAAACTGCTGAACTTCTCCTTGCAGGCAGCTACGAAACGACCCCTTCACCTCTGCAAATATCTCCTGTCTGAATATCCAAATTCCTCTGAGCACTGAAGTTTCCTCCTCTCCTTTAATCTCTTAATATCCCCCCCACCCTGAACTTCAAAAAAAAAAAGTGCATTATTTACATGCAGGAACTGCTTGGACTGGGACCAGTTTTTCCTGCTTTTGCAGGGCTTTCATCTGAGGAACTCCCAAGGTTTTGGTGCTGTTCATCCAGATCCCCAATCCTGTCTGGGATCATCTCTGGGCTCCCAGGGGTGGGACTGAAGCAGGAGTTCAGATTTCACCCAGCTACAAAGAAATGAAGAAAATGAAGGATTAAAGGAGCTGGGCTGTGCTCTGTGTGCTCAGAGCTCACAGCTCTCTCCTTTAAACCACAGGAAACATCCATTAAAAAAAAAAAAATTTAAATTATTTTTATTTAGCAGGTGCTATAAAAAATCTTGGCTTTGGCACCTGCTGGATGCCTCTCACATCTCAGCCATCTGAATTTATCCTGAATTTTTCCACACAGCCACATGCCTGGAGCAGCCAGGGTGCAAGTTGATCCCCCAGACAGGCCAGGGATGCAGGGGGAAGCATTAATTGCATTTAGCTGCTGTGTCCTGCTAACAGGCTTCCTTCACTGAGCCTGCCACAGTTTGAATTACGCTGGAATTTCCACTGCTGGCTGCCAGCATGATATGGATCCACATTCCAGCTTGCTTTTATTGCTCCCAGCTCACTTTTCCTCTCACGCTGGAGGGAAGAACAGGGTGATGAACATCACCCATGGCAGGGGAGCAAAAGTTCATCCACTTCCCTTCCTGAAGCCTGAATTAAAAACAAAAAAACAAACAAAAAAAAAAAAACCCCAAAAAACAACAACAACAAAAAACCCCAAAAAACAACAACAACAACAAAAAAACCCAAAACAAACAAACAAAAAAAAAACCCAAAAGCAAAAGCAAAAGCAAAAGCAAAAAAAAAAAAAAAAACCCTCCAGATTTTCCATCAATCTTTACAGGCATTGGGGATGTTTTGGAAAAAGAAATTTCTCTTCCCCTAGACTGGTCATGGTTCCATCCTCTGGAATGGCCTCAGACACAGAGGCTGCCAGGGAGCTGCACAATTTATTAATTACAGTGTTCTAATAATTAATGGCACGCAAGCTGCTGGTTGCAAAGTCATCCCTGACTCACTGGGTGCTATGTCAGCTGAAACGAATTAAAAAGCCAGCTCATTTTCAGCTGGATGGATAAAATGGAAGTGAAAATGCCAGGCAGGATACGCTGAGAACGTGGATTTTGTTAGAAGAGAAGGTTTCCAAAGCGATCTGCGACGTCACTGGGATTATTATCAAAACAGAGGCTGGAGATGACAGCTCTCTTTGTCTGTTTGAATTTCTTGCTCTTTTTTTTTTTTTAAAGGATGTGGGGAAGGAGGTCGTGCCAGAGCTGCCTTGCATAGTAAGGAGCTGGTGTTTCTCCCTTCTCTCCTCTCCTACTCCCTTTTCCTTTCATGAGGAACAAAATCTGCCCTCAGCACAGGGCTGCCGGCCAAAAGAGGCTTTTGTGAGGGCAAGAGGAGTTTGGGCAGCAATTCCCAGCAAAATGGGAAATGGGAGCTGGTTCAGGCAGGCCTGAGAGGGAAGGGAACTCTGTAGATCCCAAGCAACAGCAAAAGGAAAAAGGAGAGATCTTCCTCTCCAGCAGAGACATTTCTAAGAATTGAGACAGAGCCTGAAGTCCTGGATCTTAAAAGTTCCAAGGAATAACTGGAGGGAGCCAAATGACAGAGCTCCAAGCTCTGGATGTGGGGAAACAAGGCCTGGAATTTGCTTTGGGCCCAAATTGGGGTTCCAAGTGCTCCAACATTTGTCTCCAAAAAATAAAATGTTGTCAGCAAAGCTCACAGCCCTCAAAAAATATATGAAAAGCTCCTACAAGAGAAGTCCTGGATGTGAAAATTCCATGAATAACCAAAGGGAGACAAATGACAGAGCTCCAAGCTCCCCACGTGGGGAAACAAGGTCTGGAATTTGCTTTGGGCCCAAATTGGGGTTCCAAGTGCTCCAAGAATTGTCTCCAAAAAATAAAATGTTACCAGCAAAGCTCACCCTCTCAAAAAGAGATGCAAAGTTCCTACAAGAGACAGAGCATGAAGTCCTGGATGTGAAAATTCCATGAATAACCAAAGGGAGCCAAATCCCAGAGCTCCAAGCTCCCCACGTGGGGAAACAAGGCCTGGAATTTGCTTTGGGCCCAAATTGGTGCTTCAAGACTTGTCTCCAAGAAACAAAATGTTGTCAGCAAAGCTCACCCTCTCAAAAAGACATCAAAAGCTCCTACAAGAGACAGAGCCTGAAGTGCTGGATGTGAAAATTCCATTAATAACCAAAGGGAACCAAATCCCAGAGCTCCAAGCTCTGGATGTGGGGAAACAAGGCCTGGAATTTGATTTGGGCCCAAATTGGTGCTTCAAGACTTGTCTCCAAGAAGTAAAATGATACCAGCAAAGCTCTCAAAAGAGAGCTCTCAAAAAGAGATGAAAAGCTCTCAAAAAGAGATGAAAAGCTCCTACAAGAGACAGAGCCTGAAGTGCTGGATGTGAAAATTCCATGAATAACCAAAGGGAGACAAATGACAGAGCTCCAAGCTCTGGATGTGGGGAAACAAGGTCTGGAATTTGCTTTGGGCCCAAATTGGGGTTCCAAGTGCTCCAAGAATTGTCTCCAAAAAACAAAATGTTGTCAGCAAAGCTCACAGCCCTCAAAGAGAGGTGAAAAGCTCCCACAGGTAGCTCTGGACTAAAACAAGGCTCCGTTTTCTCTGCACAGTCGCAGGGCTCTGTCACAGAGCTGCACCAAGGATTAAAAAAGCTTTGCAGTGACACAGATCTGTTCAGCCCCAGCCCAAACTGACACAAACCCAACCAGCCCGTTCCAAATTCCACAAAACAGCTGCTTGGAACACCAAGTCTGCACCTCCCAGGTTATTTGCTTGCAAACAAATGGCTGAACATGCTCAGAACACAATAAGGATCTCATTACAGCTTTAATTTTGCCCTTCCCTTCGCTTGCCTTCCTGGCTTTGGGGAAAGCAGTGAAGTTCAAGGCTGCAGAGAAAAGGAGGAAGGAAGAGAAATTCCTGCAGGGCCCAGAAGTTTTCTATTAAAGCTGCTTTAAGGCTTCCCATGTGGTTCCAATAGACACAGCAGTGCCCAGCATCAATACCACCACATGAAAGCACCGAGCTGGCCTGCAAAGTGCTGATACTGGGAAAAAAGGCAACACCAAATAAGCTCATGTTTGTCTTTTTCTCCTCTTCTTTTCTCCTCTAATCACCCACCCTACCCATCTGCCTGCTCAGACATCACTGGGATAATGCAGAACAACTGCTGGGCTCACCCCATGTCCAGAGCCTGGGGCCCTGCATGGCTCAGAGGATGAGATAAATGGGACAGAAAATCCTTTTGGGCTCTTCTTCCATGGTCTGCACAATATTTAGCCACTTTCTCTGCCACGGTCTCGGGCAAGAAGCCACATGGATACACCCTGAGAACTCTGATTCCAGCCATAATTCCTCACACTTTCCTTTTGAGCTGATGCCTCAGGTTTTGGCTTTTCTATTTTCCATATTCTGTGCTGATGTCTCAGGTTCAGCTTTTCTATTTTTCACATTCTGTGCTGCTGTTTCAGGTTTTGGCTTTTCTATTTTTTACATTCTCTGCTGCTTTAGTGTGTGGCTCTGAGCTTCACATGAGGGGATGCTGAGCTCTGTGCACAGAGCAGGGAGACAAAACAATTCCTGCTCCAGCTGGGCACCAAGGACAAATGATCCAAACCTCAGGCCCAGGAGCACAAACAGCGTGGGCTGGAGAGAGAAAAACAAGCAGGATGGGAGTGCCTGGGCTAAAGCTGGAATGGGACAATCAACTCCAAGGTGCAAATGGAGCAGAGCTGATCATTTTGTGACCAATCATCCATTTCTTGGGACCATTTGGGTTCATTGGGTGCAGCCCTGGCTGGGCTCTGGTGCTGCCCAAGGTGGATCCATGAGGAGATCCTTTAATAAATCCCAACTTTATTCTTTAGCTCTGCCCAGCCTCTGTCCCAGCTCAACCTCCACAAGCACCACAGTGAGAGCAGCAGGGATTCTCAGCCCCACAGAGCCTGGGGATGTCCTGCCCTTGTCCCTTGGGGTGTCACCAAGGCTGCTCCTGGACAGCTCTGTCCTTCACCAGGGCTGCAGCCAGAGCAGAGCATCCCAAAGTGCTGCAATCTGGGATTTGGGTCAGACAGACCGACCACAAATGGGAGCTGAGTGACAAAATGTGCAATAATCAAAAACCTCTTATCTTCCAAGCAGGCACAAGCTTCATTTTGAACTCCATGATGCTTCCAAGACAGGAGAAATAATTCACCTTCCTTTTGATTCCTGACTCAGCAGCTCAACAGCAGCTTGTAATTAATTTACAATTTAAATTCACAACTGCATTACGACGCTCAGGTGACCCATTTTCTACTCCTGGGTGTAAAAATGTTTTTTTTTTCATTCCTGTTCACACTCTCTGCCAGCCCAAACAGCACCTGGGGTCCTCAAACCATTCCCAGGTCCAAGGGAATCCCTGGGAGCAGTGCAGGGATAACAGGATCATATTAAAAACAAAAAAAAAAAAAATTAAAGGAAGCAGCATGGAACAATGGACATCCTGCTGTGCTTTGTTCTGCAAACCTCTGTCAGGGACATCCTCTCCTGGGAGGAGACAGCACCCAGCTGCTAAATCCATGAAGGAATTGCACAAGAAGCAGGACTGAGGCAGTTTTAAGGACAAGCCACAAAGCTCAGGTGGGCCAGCACCCAAGCAGGGGCTCTCAGAGTCACTTCTGGGCTCAGTGAAGTCTCATCGAAAGGTTTACATCTTTTTTAGGGTCAGCACCTGAATCAGGACATCATTTTAGGTGTTTGCTTTTGAACTTTACAGTGTTTAGCACTCTGTTTCATTGAGTGTCCGTCTCAAAATGATATTTAGCCCTGGTAATTTCTGGAGCTGAACAATGTGACCCTAAAAGCCTCATTTTTATGACAACAGGACCTACCTCCAAATAATTCTGGACTCCAACCAGGGCCTGATCACTCTTGGTCTCCGTAACCCCACTGCAGAGCAAAACAAATATGATTTATTGATGGGTGGCAACATTTAGGGACTTGACAGAGCCCACCAACAAATCCAGGACTCCCTGGATCTTCCCACAGAACTTGTAGGGACCAAACACTGAGGAATGGGCAGGGAAAGTGCCTTATTGGTTATTAAACTTATTAAAAGTGGTTATTTTCAAGAAGGGATGTTGGAAATTAAGTGATCCTTCAAATGTTCCTCTCTGGACTGGCCCTTGAGACAGGGCCTTGAGACAAAGTCTGCTCTCCCAAATCCTGCTCTCTCCAAATCCTGCCATTCCAAACTCTGTTCTCCCCAAACTCTGCTGCCTAAATTCTGCCAGCTCAAACTCTGCTCTCTCCAAATTCTGTCATCCCAAATTCTGCTCTCCCCAAACACTGTTCTCATCCATTCCTTCCCAAACTCTGCTCTCCCTAAATTCTGCTGTCCCAAACTCTGCTGTCTAAATTCTGCCAGCTCAAACTCTGCTCTCTCCAAATTCTGTCATCCCAAATTCTGCTCTCCCCAAACACTGTTCTCATCCATTCCTTCCCAAACTCTGCTCTCCCTAAATTCTGCTGTCCCAAACTCTGCTGTCTAAATTCTGCCAGCTCAAACTCTGCTCTCATTGCTTCCTGCCCAAACTCTGGCCTGCCCAAATTCTGTCATCCCAAACTCTGCTCTCCCCAAACCCTGCTCTCCAAATCCTGCCATTCCAAACTCTGCCCTCTCCAAGCTCTATCCCCAAACTCTTATCCCCAAACTCTGCCCTCTCCAAGCTCTATCCCCAGGCCCTGTTCTCTCTAAATTCTATCCCCAAACTCTGCCCTCTCCGAGCTCTATCCCCAAACACTGCTCTCTCCAAAATCTGTCTTCTCTAAACTCTATCTCCAAACTCTATACCTAAAATCTACCCTCTCCAAACTTTCTCCCCAGGCTCTGTTCTGTCTATCCCCAAGCTCTGTCCTGTCTATCCCCAAGCTTTCTCCCCAGGCTCTGTCCTGTCTATCCCAGGTTCTGTCCCCAGGCTCTGTCCTGTCTGTCCCTAGGCTCTGTCCCCAGGCTCTGTCCTGTCTGTCGCCAAGCTCTGTCCCCAGGCTCTGTCCTGTCTGTCCCCAAGCTCTGTCCCCAGGCTCTGTCCTGTCTGTCCCCAAGCTCTGTCCCCAGGCTCTGTCCCCAAGATCTGTCCTGTCTATCCCAGGCTCTGTCCCCAGGTTCTGTCCTGTCTGTCCCTAGGCTCTGTCCCCAGGCTCTGTCCCCAGGTTCTGTCCTGTCTGTCCCCAGGCTCTGTCCCTAAGCTCTGTCCCCAGGTTCTGTCCTGTCTGTCCCCAAGCTCTGTCCTGTCTATCCCAGGCTCTGTCCCCAGGTTCTGTCCTGTCTGTCCCCAGGCTCTGTCCCCAGGCTCTGTCCTCTGTCCCCAGGCTCTGTCCTGTGTATCCCAGGCTCTGTCCTGTCTGTCCCTAGGCTCTGTCCCCAGGCTCTGTCCCCAGGTTCTGTCCTGTCTGTCCCCAGGCTGTCCTGTCTATCCCAGGCTCTGTCCTGTCTGTCCCTAGGCTCTGTCCCCAGGCTCTGTCCCCAGGTTCTGTCCTGTCTGTCCCCAGGCTCTGTCCTGTCTATCCCAGGCTCTGTCCTGTCTGTCCCTAGGCTCTGTCCCCAGGCTCTGTCCCCAGGTTCTGTCCTGTCTGTCCCCAGGCTCTGTCCTGTCTATCCCAGGCTCTGTCCCAAGCCCTGCTCTCCCAGCCCTGCTCTCTCCATCCCTCCCCGGCGCTGCTCCGCTCCCGCACGTGGCTGGGGCCCGGCGGGGCACGTACCTGTACCTGGTGCCAAAGTACTGAAAGAACACCAGGTACCGGGCAGGGGCACCGGCCATGGCTGGGGCACCACCCGGGACAGGCCCGGACAGAGCCCGGCACGGAGCGGAGCGCGCCGGGCAGCGTGGCCGGGCAGCGCCGCCCCTTCCCCCGGCCGCCGCCGCCGCTTCCGCCGCGGCACGGCCCGGCACGGCCCGGCACGGCCCGGCACGGCACGGTACGGTACAGTACGGTACGGTATGGCTCAGGTCGGCACGGCTCGGCCCGGCGGGGCCAGGGAGAGAGCGGGGCGGGCTCGGGAACGGGATGAGCTGGAACGGGATGTGATCATGGGGAACGGGATGGGCTCATGGGGAACGGGAAGGGCTGGGGGGAACCGGGATGGGATGGGGGAACAGGGATGGGATGGGGGGAACCGGGATGGGATGGGGGAACAGGGATGGGATGGTGGGGAACGGGATGGGATGGGGGGAACCGGGATGGGATGGGATGGGGGAACAGGGATGGGATGGTGGGGAACGGGATGGGATGGGGGGCGAGTGAGGATGGGCTCATGGGGAACGGGATGGGCTGGGGGCGAACGGGATGGGCTCATGGGGAATGGGATGGGCTGGGGGGCGAGTGAGGATGGGCTGGGGGGCGAGCGGGGATGTGATCGTGGGGACATTGGATGTGCTGATGGGGACCGGGGATCTGCTTATGGGGATCTGGGATGTGCTCGGGATGTGCTGATGGGGAACTAGGATATGCTTATGGGGAACTGGGATGTGCTCGTGGGGATCTGGGATCTGGAATGTGCTCATGGGGATCTGGGATGTGCTCATGGGGATCTGGGATGTGGGATGTGCTCGGGACGTGCTCATTGGGATCTGGGGTGTGCTCATGTGGATCTGGGATGTGCTCATGGGGAACTGGGATGTGACCACGGGAGTTGGGGATGTGCTGATGGGAGTCAGGATGTGCTGATGGGAGGGAACTGGGATGTTGTGCAAACATCAAACCCCTCTGGAGCCCTGTGCTTCCCCTCGGCTGCTCCTCAGCTCTCCAGCTGTGCCGCCTGCGACTCAGTTGGATGAAAGAAATTCATAATAATAATAAAAAATATAATAATAATATTGTTGTATTGATTTCAGCTAAAAAAACACATAAAGCAGGGGCCACAAGAGGTGCTCCCAGGCTGGGAGAGCTGGGAATGTTAAAAACCTGGAGAGGAGAAGCTCCAGGGAGACCTCAGAGCACCTTCCAGGGCCTGAAGGGGCTCCAGGAGAGCTGCAGAGGGACTGGGGACAAGGGACGGAGTGGCAGGACACAGGGAATGGCTTCCTTGGAGTGGAATTCCCAGAGCAGCTGCCCCTGGATCCCTGGAAGTGTCCAGGGCCAGGTTGGAGCACCCTGGGTGGGAACTGAATGATTTTTGAGGTCCCTTCCAACCCAAATCCTGCCAGCACGGGGCGTTCCAGGCAATCCCAAACCGTCTAGTTCAGGCTGGAAAGATGGGTCGGAGACAGCTGAGAGGAAACAACAGCTCCAGGGACAAAAATAAACCAAGGAAATGGTACAACACAAAGGCTGCAGATGTTCTCAAAGCCTGTAATCTGTATTTAAAACTCCTCCTGACACACTCAGCTGCAATGTCTGGATGGGCAAGGACCTCAAACCAGCAGGAAGAGGCACCCAACTCGTGGGCAAAGCAGGGAGAGGGAGGGAAAAATCCCTGGAGAGGAAAATTCCCCTGATGCAAGTCTGGGAATGGCAGAAGCCAGGCAGCTTTCAGGGCAAACAGGCTGTTCAAATGGAAGTGATGAATCTCAGCCCCGGAGGGGAGGGGGATTTCCAATCCCTGGCCTTGTGCTGCTCGTCTCCATCCCTGCTGGTGATGCCTTAGGATTTTAACTTCTGTATTTTTAATATATTCTTAATATTTTTTAAATATTTTATGTGATATATATTTTATGATTATATAGTATATCATAAATAGATATTTTTATTTTTTAATAAATTCTATTTTAATATATTAAATATATTTTAATATATTAACTATATATTCACTATATTACTTTATTATATCATATAATTATATTATTATATATTATATTATATTATATTATATTATATTATATTATATTATATTATATTATATTATATATATTATATTATATATTATAATACAATAATATAATATCTATATTATATATTATATATAATTATATATATAATATATTATATATAATATATTATATATAATAATATTATATATAATATATAATATAATATAATGTAATATAAAATAATATGATATAATATAATATAATATAATATATATAATAATATATTATAATATATTATTATAATGTATTATTATATTATTATACTATATTAAGTATATTCACTGTATTTTAAATATATTTAATATATTTAAAATCTATTTAATCTATTTAAATAGATTTTTAATATATCTAAATTCCACGTACAGGGTAACTTTCTGTCTTCCCATTTTGGGCAGACACAGCAATTCCTCTCCAGGCCTGGCAATCAAGGACCCCTCACTGCCTCAGGCCCCCAAAAAAAGTTAAACAAGAACGATTTTGGGGGGAGGAAACTTGGAATAAATCCCTTCATTACCTGAAGCTGTAATTGGGAGATTCACCCCCAATATGCGAATGGACCAAATTTATAAAAATATAAAAACCTGTGACTTGTTGTCCATTTTTTGGGGGGTTTTATCTGCCCTAAATGTACCTGAGGGCCCTTCAATAAACAGAATTGCTTTTAATTCTCCTAATTTTGTCTCTTCATTCTGGCCTCTGGTTTTGGGTAGCACAAAAAGGCATCGCTGGAGGCACCACGGGAAAGAAAAGATTGGTTTGACCTCACAAAAACAGAAACCACAAGAGCTCCTTCTCCTGGGCCAGGGCTAATTCCTTCCCCTGAATTCCTCAGAACACTCCAGCCTCTGATAACGCTTAAATAATTCAGATTTTTGCTCTCACTCTTGGCTGTGGCCAACAAATCAAGGTCTGGGTACAAGAGCCTGGTCTAGAGGTGAATTTTGGCTGTAATTTCTGTGCAAAAATGGCATTAAAAATGGCATTAAATGTCAAATTTCACCTCATTTCACTTCTGGGAACTCAGATGGAAATGAGAGCCTGGTCTGGAGGTGAATTTGGTGCTAATTTGTGTGCAAAAATGGCATTAAACATCAAATTTCACCTCATTTCACTTCTAGGAACTCATATGGGAACAAGAGCCTAGTCTGGAGGTGAATTTTGGTGCTAATTTGTGTGCAAAAATGGCATTAAATGTCAAATTTCACCTCATTTCACTTCTAGGAACTCAGATGGGAATGAGAGCCTGCTCTGGAGGTGAATTTTTGCTGTAATTTGTGTGCAAAAATGGCATTAAACATAATTTCACTTCTGGGAACTCAGATGGAAATGAAAGCCTGGTCTAGAAGTGAATTTTGGTGCTAATTTGTGTACAAAAATGGCATTAAACATCAAATTTCACTTCTGGGAACTCAGATGGAAATGAGAGCCTGGTCTAGGAGTGAATTTTTGGTGTTAATTTTTGTGTAAAAATGGCATTAAACTCAAATTTCACTTCTGGGAACTCAGATGGAAATGAGAGCCTGCTTTGGAGGTGAATTTTTGCTGTAATTTGTGTGCAAAAATGGCATTAAACTCAAATTTCACTTCTGGGAACTCAGATGGGAATGAGAGCCTGGTCTAGGAGTGAATTTTGGTGTTAATTTGTGTGCAAAAATGGCATTAAACTCAAATTTCACCTCATTTCACTTCTAGGAACTCAGATGGGAATGAGAGCCTGGTCTAGAAGTGAATTTTGGTGTTAATTTGTGTGCAAAAATGGCATTAAACATTGAATTTCACTTCTGGGAACTCAGATGGAAATGAGAGCCTGCTCTGGAGGTGAATTTGGTGTAAATTTCTGTACAAAAATGGCATTAAACTCAAATTTCTCCTCATTTCACTTCTAGGAACTCAGATGGGAATGAAAGCCTGGTCTAGGAGTGAATTTTGGTGTTAATTTGTGTGCAAAAATGGCATTAAACATCAAATTTCACCTCATTTCACTTCTGGGAACTCAGATGGAAATGAGAGCCTGGTCTAGGAGTGAATTTTGGTGTTAATTTGTGTGCAAAAATAGCATTAAACTCAAATTTCACTTCTGGGAACTCAGATGGGAATGAGAGCCTGGTCTAGGAGTGAATTTTGGTGTTAATTTCTGTACAAAAATGGCATTAAACTCAAATTTCACCTCATTTCACTTCTGGGAACTCAGATGGGAATGAGAGCCTGGTCTGGAGGTGAATTTGGTGTTAATTTCTGTACAAAAATGGCATTAAACTCAAATTTCTCCTCATTTCACTTCTAGGAACTCAGATGGGAATGAGAGCCTGGTCTAGAAGTGAATTTTGGTGCTAATTTGTGTACAAAAATGGCATTAAACATCGAATTTCACTTCTGGGAACTCAGATGGGAATGAGAGCCTGCTCTGGAGGTGAATTTGGTGTTAATTTCTGTACAAAAATGGCATTAAACTCAAATTTCTCCTCATTTCCCCACTCTCCTGTCCGTGGCTGGGTGAGGCCTCCTTGTGACATCTGCCAGGCCGCCCTGGGCCTCTTGCTTCGCTCACGGCTTCAGTTTAGGTGTAGAATTTTCTTTAAAAAATGGGATTTCCACGTCGGGCCCTGGTCTCAGTTCACACAAAGTTCATCTCAAGCCACCAGTGAGCGATGTGGTCGCTGCTGCCGCGTCTGTGGTGCGGGGTGGGCGGAAGACCGGGATTAATTAACCTTAATTAGCCACACCACATTTTGCTGCCTGTCCTGTGGCAACAGAGTTCGTCTGAGCTGGACCCACAAATCCAGATGTGCTCCTTGCCCGCGTGATTCCCGCAGATTTATCCCCAGCAGCAAATCCACTGCCTGTGGAAAATCCAATCTGGATTAAGGAGGGGCAGGATTGGTGCCAATGCTGCTGCTGGTTACGGAGTTTTACCCTTGGGATGGGGCTTGTTCTTCCTGCCTGGAAATCCTGCCTGGAAATCAAGGAGTGGTTTGGATTGGAAAGCTGAAATTCAGGAATTCCTGCCTGGAAATCAAGGAGTGGTTTGGATTGGAAAGCTGAAATTCAGGAATTCCTGCCTGGAAATCAAGGAATGGTTTGGACTGGAAAGCTGAAATTCAGGAATTCCTGCCTGGAAATCAAGGAGTGGTTTGGATTGGAAAGCTGAAATTCAGGAAATCCTGCCTGGAAATCATGGAGTGGTTTGGACTGGAAAGCTGAAATCCAGCTATTCTGGAAATCAAGGAATGGTTTGGATTGGAAAGCTGAAATTCAGGAAATCCTGCCTGGAAATCATGGAATGGATTGGATTGGAAAGTTGAATTTCAGCTATTCTGGAAATCCTGTCTGGAAATCAAGGAATGGTTTGGATGGGAAAGCTCAAATCCAGCTATTCTGGAAATCAGGGAATGGTTTGGATGGGAAAGCTCAAATCCAGCTATTCTGGAAATCAAGGAATGGTTTGGATGGGAAAGCTGAAATCCAGCTATTCTGGAAATCAGGGAATGGTTTGGATGGGAAAGCTGAAATCCAGCTATTCTGGAAATCAGGGAATGGTTTGGATGGGAAAGCTCAAATCCAGCTATTCTGGAAATCAGGGAATGGTTTGGATGGGAGAGCTCAAATCCAGCTATTCTGGAAATCAGGGAATGGTTTGGATGGGAAAGCTCAAATCCAGCTATTCTGGAAATCAAGGAATGGTTTGGATGGGAAAGCTCAAATCCAGCTATTCCAACCCCATGCCTCGATCAGGGTCACCTTCCACCAGGCCAGCTTGCTCAGCCTGACCTCGAATGTTTCCAGGGATAGGAATATTTCCAGCCAAACCCCTCTGGGCAATCTTTGACGCTGTTTTAACACCCTCATGATAAAAACTTCCTCCCTGACACGACCAGCTGCCCCTGAGGTTGCCACAACCCACCCGAGCTGGCGTCACAGCCAGCTCAGCCCCGAGCCACGCCTGTCCCGAGCGTCCTCTGGGCCTCACCCTCACCCGAGGAGGAACAGAAAACATTTCCTTCATGGAAAGGGCCACTGGATTTTGGAATGGGCTGCCCAGGGAGCTGCTGGAGTCCCCATCCCTGCCGGCTTTTAACGGCGTGCCAGGCCTGGGTGCCCAGGTGGAGCTGGCTCACGGGTTGGAGCCGATGGCTTCACTTTGAAAAGGACATGGAGGGGCTGGAGGGTGCCCAGGGGAGGCCAGCGAGGCTCCCAAAGTGTGAAATTGGCTCCTGGGGAGCAGCTGAGGAAGCTGGGTTTGGTCAGGCTCGAGAAGAGAAGGCTCAGGGGAGCCTCAGCATTCACAAGTCCCTGACAGGAGGGGCTCTTCAGGTGGGGGCTCGGCTCTTCTGCCATGCCCGCAGCGACAGGAGGAGGAGAGGAAGCTGAGGCAGGGGAGATTCCCATCAGACGCTGGAAAACTTGGGGTGCTCAGGCTTTGGAACGGCTGCCCGGGGAGGCGGTGGGGTCCCCAGCCCCGGAGGGGCCTCTGGGTGCTGCGGTTTGGGGGTGCTGAGCTGGGCTCCAAGCGCCCTCCAAGGCTGAGGGGTTCCTGGGGTCTCCGAGCTCCTTCCCGGCCTGGCAGAATCCACGGAGCTGGGGACAGGGGACGCGCCCGTGACACCCACCCAGCACAGCCGGGGGGCCGGGGGCGGCCGGAGGGGCAAGGGCTGTGTCCGAGCTGTGTCCGAGCTGTGTCCGTGCTGTGTCCGTGCTGTGTCCATGCTGTGTCCGAGCTGTGTCCGTGCTGTGTCCATGCTGTGTCCGAGCTGTGTCCGAGCTGTGTCCGAGCTGTGTCCGAGCTGTGTCCGTGCTGTGTCCGTGCTGTGTCCATGCTGTGTCCGAGCTGTGTCCGTGCTGTGTCCATGCTGTGTCCGAGCTGTGTCCGAGCTGTGTCCGAGCTGTGTCCGAGCTGTGTCCGTGCTGTGTCCATGCTGTGTCCGAGCTGTGTCCGAGCTGTGTCCGTGCCGTGCCTGTGCTGTGTCCGAGCTGTGTCCGAGCTGTGTCTGTTCCGTGTCCGAGCTGTGTCCGAGCTGTGTCCGAGCTGTGTCCATGCTGTGTCCGTGCTGTGTCCATGCTGTGTCCGAGCTGTGTCCATGCTGTGTCCGAGCTGTGTCCGTGCTGTGTCCATGCTGTGTCCGTGCTGTGTCCATGCTGTGTCCGAGCTGTGTCCATGCTGTGTCCGAGCTGTGTCCGAGCTGTGTCCGAGCTGTGTCCGTGCTGTGTCCATGCTGTGTCCGTGCTGTGTCCGAGCTGTGTCCATGCTGTGTCCATGCTGTGTCCGAGCTGTGTCCGAGCTGTGTCCGTGCTGTGTCCGAGCTGTGTCCGAGCTGTGTCCGTGCTGTGTCCATGCTGTGTCCATGCTGTGTCCGAGCTGTGTCCGAGCTGTGTCCGAGCTGTGTCCGTGCTGTGTCCATGCTGTGTCCATGCTGTGTCCGAGCTGTGTCCGAGCTGTGTCCGAGCTGTGTCCGTGCTGTGTCCATGCTGTGTCCATGCTGTGTCCGAGCTGTGTCCGAGCTGTGTCCGAGCTGTGTCCGTGCTGTGTCCATGCTGTGTCCATGCTGTGTCCGAGCTGTGTCCGAGCTGTGTCCGTGCTGTGTCCGTGCTGTGTCCATGCTGTGTCCATGCTGTGTCCGAGCTGTGTCCGAGCTGTGTCCCTGCCGTGTCCGGTGTGCAGGACGGGGTCAGCACTGTGTCCGTGCCGTGTCCGTGCCATGTCCGTGCCGTGTCCGGTGTCCGGTGTCCGGAGTCCGGTGTCCGGTGTCCGGTCCGGTTCTGTGCGCGGCTCCGCGGGAGGCGGGCCCGCGCTGTTCCCGGTGCCGTGTCGGTGCTGCGGGCGGCGGATCGGAGCCGTGGCGGGGCTGTACCGGGGGCCGTCCCCGCTACTGCGGGAGGCGGGCCCGTTCCGTGTCAGCGCCGTGGCGGTGCCGCGGGAGGCGGGCCGGGGCCGGTGCCGGTGCTGTGCCCGGTTCCGCGGGAGGCTGGGCCGTTCCCGGTGCTATCCCCGGTTCCGGAACGGTGCCGAGGGAGGCGGGCCGGGGCCGTAGGCGGTTCCGCGGGCGGCTGGGCCGTTCCCGGTGCCGTAGCCGGTTCTGCAGGAGGCGGGCCGCTCCCAGTGCTGTGCCCGGTTCCGCGGGCGGCTGGGCCGTTCCCGGTGCCGTAGCCGGTTCCACGGGAGGTGGGCCGTTCCCGGTGCCATAGCCGGTTCTTCAGGCGGCTGGGCCGCTCCCGGTGCTATCTCCGGTTCCGTGGCGGTTCCGCGGCAGGGAGGCGGGCCGGTGCCGGTGCTATCCCCGGTTCCGTGGGAGGCGGGCCGGTGCCGGTGCCGTGCCCGGTTCCGCGGCAGGGAGGCGGGCCGGTGCCGGTGCCGTGCCCGGTTCCGCGGCAGGGAGGCGGGCCGCTCCCGGTGCTGTGTCCGGTTCTGCAGGAGGCTGGGCCGCTCCCGGTGCCGTGCCCGGTTCCGCGGCAGGGAGGCGGGCCGGTGCCGGTGCCGTGCCCGGTTCCGCGGCAGGGAGGCGGGCCGGTGCCGGTGCCGTGCCCGGTTCCGCGGCAGGGAGGCGGGCCGGGGCGGGGGGCGGGCGCTGCCCGCGCGTCTCGGAGCCGGCGGGCGATGCGCTTCCTCCGCTGAGCGCAGCGCGGCCGAGCCGGCAGGATGACGGTGGAGTTCGAGGAGTGCATCAAGGACTCGCCCCGGTTCCGGTAAGCGCAGGGGCTCCGCGGCCGCCCCGGGAATGGCTCGGGAAGCGGTGGGGGGGGGGGAAGGACGGGCAGGGCCGCGCCCCGGCAGAGGGACCGGGCCCGGGAGGGGCCGGAGCCGGGGCCCAGCGCGCTCAGCCGGGGATGCGCCGGGCCGCAGGCGTTGCCCTGCCGTGCCCGCATCCCTCCCGCATCCCGGCTTCCCGTTCCCCGCGGCCTCCCTTCCGTGCCCCCCGTCCCCGCATCCCTCCGTGTCCCGCATCCCGCCCTCCCGCGCCGCCTTCGGGGATGGAACAATTCGGGATTCCTGGCGCTCGCCAGCGCCCGGTCCCGCTGGGAGCGCGCATCCCCGGCTGCGGAGCGCGCTCATTTTCCATGCGCTCACATCCCCATCTCTCGGAGGGCGGATTTTTTTTTATTTTTTATTTTTTTTTTTAAGCGGTCTGGGAGGAATCTGGGCTGTGACAACAAAGGCTCCGGCTTGGCTGTGCTCGCATCCTCCTCAGGCCGCTGCGGAGCGCCCGGGGCTGGCGGGGAAGGGAAGGGAAGGGAAGGGAAGGGAAGGGAAGGGAAGGGAAGGGAAGGGAAGGGAAGGGAAGGGAAGGGAAGGGAAGGGAAGGGAAGGGAAGGGAAGGGAAAGGAAGGGAAAGGAAGGGAAAGGAAGGGAAAGGAAGGGAAAGGAAGGGAAAGGATGCTCCGGGCGCTGCCGCTCCCTTGTGCCGGGAGCATCCCGGCTGCGTGTCCCGAGGGGCTCGGCTCTGCTGCTGCTGCTGCCCGGGGAGGAGCCGAGCTCCCGCAGGGAGCGATCCCCGCCGCCTCTGCGCCGCCTGCGTGAGCCAAATGCAGACAAAAGCCGGGCAGGAGCGACCTGTGTGTGCAGGGGAAGGAGTTATTGGGGGGGTTTTCTGCTTCCTGCAGATGGTCCGTGCTGTTCCTTCTCGGAATCTTTGTGTTTATTAGGGAAAAAAAAAAACAAAAAACCACAGCCCGACAAACCCCAAACCAGCTCGCGTTTTGTTTAGAAATGGTTTCTTAACCATTTAATGGTTTTTCCGGACCGCTCCGTGCAGAAGCGTCGCGGCGCTCCGTGGCCCAGGCTGGGCTGCCGAATCGTCGCTTTGGTGGCCGCGTGTGGCCGCGGAGCTGACCCGAAGCAGCCGGGCGAGCGCGGCTCCGTCATTGCCGCGGGGGCGTGGGGGGCGTGGGGAGGGTCCCGCCGCGCGTGGTTTCCCTGGAATTCTGCAGGAGATCCCGCTCTTCCTGCTGATGGGCAGTGCCAGCGGAGGTGACAGCTCCGGAGTCACGGAGTCATGGGACTTGGCCGTGAAGTGAGGCAGGAAATGCGTTCATCAGTCCTCTGCTCACTCAGCATCCATCAGGATTTATCCGCCTTTTTTCCCTTTTTCTTTTTTTTTTGTCTGGCATTAGGATTTGTCCACCTTTATTTCCCTTTTTTTTGGTCTGCCATTAGGATTTATCCAACTTTATTTCCCTTTTTTTTAGTCTGGCATCAGGATTTATCCACCTTTATTTCCCTTTTTTTTGGTCTGGCATTAGGATTTATCCACCTTTATTTCCCTCTTTTTTTCCCTATCATTAGAATTTATCCACCTTTATTTCCCTTTTTTTTTGGTCTGGCATTAGGATTTACCCACCTTTATTTCCCTTTTTTTTGGTCTGGCATTAGGATTTACCCACCTTTATTTCCCTTTTTTTGGTCTGGCATTAGGATTTATCCACCTTTTTTTCCCTATCATTAGAATTTATCCACCTTTATTTCCCTTTTTTTTGGTCTGCCATTAGGATTTATCCACCTTTATTTCCCTCTTTTTTGGTCTGTCATTAGGATTTACCCACCTTTATTTCCCTCTTTTTTTCCCTATCATTAGAATTTATCCACCTTTATTTCCCTTTTTTTTGGTCTGCCATTAGGATTTACCCACCTTTATTTCCCTTTTTTTGGTCTGGCATTAGGATTTATCCACCTTTTTTTCCCTATCATTAGGATTTATCCACCTTTATTTCCCTTTTTTTTGGTCTGGCATTAGGATTTATCCACCTTTATTTCCCTTTTTTTTCCCTATCATTAGAATTTATCCACCTTTATTTCCCTTTTTTTTCCCTATCATTAGAATTTATCCACCTTTATTTCCCTTTTTTTTGGCTGTCATTAGGATTTATCCACCTTTTTTTCCCTATCATTAAAATTTATCCACCTTTATTTCCCTTTTTTTTGGCTGTCATTAGGATTTATCCACCTTTTTTTCCCCCTATCATTAGGATTTATCCACCTTCCCCCCCGCCTTTTTTTGGCCTATCATGAGGCTTTATCCACCTTTATTTCCCTTTTTTTCCCCACCTATCATTAGGCTTTACCCATTTTCCCCCATTTTTCCCCCCTATCCTTAGGCTTTACCCACTTTTTCCTTTTTTCCCCCCCCATCATTAGGCTTTACCCACTTTCCCCCTATTTTTCCACCTGTATAATTAGGATTTACCCACTTTTCCCATTTTTTTTGCACCTATCCTTAGGCTTTACCCACTTTTTCCCATTTTTTTTCACCCATCCTCAGTCTTTACCCACTTTTTCCCCCTTTTTCCCCCCTGTATCATTAGGATTTACCCAATTTTCCCATTTTTTCCCTTAGTCTTTACCCACTTTTCCCCTTTTTTCCCCCCTATCATTAGGATTTATCCAATTTTCCCATTTTTCCCCCCTATCCTTAGGCTTTACCCACTTTCCCCCAATTTTTCCCCCTATCCGTACTCTTTACCCACTTTTCCCCAATTTCCCCCCCCATCATTAGGCTTTACCCACTTTTCCCCTTTCCCCTCCCTGTATCATTAGGATTTACCCAGTTTTCCCCATTTTTTTCCCCTATCCTTAGTCTTTACCCACTTTTCCCCATTTTTTTCCCCCTATCCTTACTCTTTTCCCACTTTTTCCCCTTTTTTCCCCCCTATCATTAGGATTTACCCAATTTTCCCATTTTTCCCCCCTATCCTTACTCTTTACCCATTTTCCCCCCTTTTTTTCCCCCTATCCTTAGGCTTTAGCCTATTTTCCCCATTTTTTTTCACCCATCCTTAGGCTTTACCGACTTTTTCCCCATTTTTCCCCCTATCCTTAGGCTTTACCCACTTTTCCCCTTTCCCCCCCTGTATCATTAGGATTTACCCAATTTTCCCATTTTTCCCTTAGTCTTTACCCACTTTTCCCCAATTTTCCTCCCTATCCTTACTCTTTACCCACTTTTCCCCAATTTTCCTCCCTATCCTTACTCTTTTCCCACTTTTCCCCAATTTTCCCCCCCATCCTTACTCTTTACCCACTTTTCCCCAATTTTCCCCCCCATCCTTACTCTTTACCCACTTTTTCCCCATTTTTTTCCCCCTATCCTTACTCTTTTCCCACTTTTCCTCCTTTTCCCCCCAGCTCTCATCCCCCCCCCATCGTGCTGCCCATCCACGTGAGCCAGAGCTGTGACCTCAGTGTCCAGATGTCTGTCCAGATGTTTGTCCCACATGGCACTGCCCCTTTTCCTGCTGCCGCCAGCGCTGATGGATGCCTTCATTTATTTATTTTTTTTTTTTTAATTTAATTTATTTATTCTCTGCGTGTCTGTGGGCTCCGGGCCAGCTTTTTTAGCATGCAGGCAGCATCACTCCGCTCTGCCACAAAAACAAACCCAGCTCTCAAAGCTGGACTTTTACCAAAAAACACTTATTTAAGCCTGGAATTATGAAGTGTTTCCCCCCGCCCTGCCTGTGAGAGGGAGAACAAGAGCTGGGGCTGGAGAAATGAGCTTGGCTCTTTCGGGAGGGTTGGAGGGTGTGCAGAGGGGGAATATTTAAAATTGTGAGCGCCTCGAGGATGGGAAATCCTGGGGGTAGAAAGGGGAAAAAAAAAGGAATTGAGTTGAACTATTTAGGGTTTACACCTTGAATATTGAGAAATGCTGATGTCAGAAGGAAAAAAAAAAGAATCAGGTGGAAATATTCAGAGTTTACACCTTGAATATTGAGAAATGCTGATGTTGGAAGGAAAAAAAGAAGAATCAAGTTGAAATATTAAGAACTTACACCTTGAATATTGAGAAATGCTGATGTCAGAAGGGAAAAAAAAAGGATCAGGTGGAAATATTCAGAGTTTACAGGTTGAATATTGAGAAATGCTGATGTTGGAAGGGAAAAAAAAGAATCAGGTTGAAATATTCAGAGTTTATAGGTTGAATATTGAGAAATGCTGATGTCAGAAGGGAAAAGAATAACCAAGTTGAATTATTGAGATTTACATCCCAAATATTGAGAAATGCTGATGTCAGAAGGAAAAAAAAAAAAGAATCAGGTGGAAATATTCAGAGTTTACACCTTGAATATTGAGAAATGCTGATGTCAGAAGGAAAAAAAAAGAATCAGGTTGAAATATTCAGAATTTACACCTCGAATATTGAGAAATCCTGACATGAGAAGGGAAAAGAAGAACCCAGTTGAATTATTGAGATTTACATCCCAAATATTGAGAAATGCTGATGTCAGAAGGAAAAAAAAGGAATCAGGTTAAAATATTCAGATGTTACAACGCAAATATTGAGAAATCCGGAAGTAAATAGGAAGGAAAAAGGAATCAGGTTGAAATATTCAGAATTTACACCTTGAATATTGAGAAATCCTGATGTTAGAAGGAAAAAAAAGAAACAATTTTAAATATTCAGAGTTTACGGGTTGAATATTGAGAAATGCTGATGTCAGAAGGAAAAAGAAAGAATCAGGTTGAAATATTAAGAATTTACACCTTGAATATTGAGAAATGCTGATGTTAGAAGGGAAAAAAAAAGAATCAGGTTGAAATATTCAGAGTTTACACCTCGAATATTGAGAAATGCTGACATGAGAAGGGAAAAGAATGACCCAGTTGAATTATTGAGATTTACATCCCAAATATTGAGAAATGCTGATGTCAGAAGGAAAAAAAAAAGAATCAGGTGGAAATATTCAGATGTTACAACGCAAATATTGAGAAATCCGGAAGTAAATAGGAAGGAAAAAGGAATCAGGTTGAAATATTCAGAATTTACACCTTGAATATTGAGAAATGCTGATGTTAGAAGGAAAAAAAAAGAATCAGGTTGAAATATTCAGAGTTTATAGGTTGAATATTGAGAAATGCTGATGTCAGAAGGGAAAAGAAAAACCCAGTTGAATTATTGAGATTTACACCCCAAATATTGAGAAATGCTGATGTCAGAAGGGAAAAAATAAAGAATCAGGTTGAAATATTCAGAATTTACACCTCGAATATTGAGAAATCCTGAAGTTAATAGGAAGGAAAAAGGATCAAGTTGAAATATTCAGAATTTACACCTTGAATATTGAGAAATCCTGATGTTAGAAGGAAAAAAAAAAGAATCAAGTTGAAATATTCCGAATTTACACCCCAAATATTGAGAATTGCTGACATGAGAAGGGAAAAGAAAAACCCAGTTGAATTATTGAGATTTACATCCCAAATATTGAGAATTGCTGATGTCAGAAGGAAAAAAAGAAGAATCAGGTGGAAATATTCAGATGTTACAATGCAAATATTGAGAAATCCTGAAGTTAATAGGAAGGAAAAAGGAATCAAGTTGAAATATTCAGAGTTTATACCTCAAATATTGAGAAATGCTGATGTTAGAAGGAAAAAAAAAGAATCAGGTTGAAATATTCAGAGTTTACACCTTGAATATTGAGAAATCCTGATGTTAGAAGGAAAAAAAAGAAACAATTTTAAATATTCAGAGTTTACGGGTTGAATATTGAGAAATGCTGATGTCAGAAGGAAGAACAAAGAATCAAGTTGAAATATTCAGAATTTACACCTCAAATATTGAGAAATGCTGATTTTAGAAGGAAAAAAAAAAGCATCAGGTTGAAATATTCAGAATTTGCACCTCAAATATTGAGAAATCCTGACATGAGAAGGACAAAAGAATAACCCAGTTGAAATATTCCGAATTTACACCTTGAATATTGAGAAATGCTGAAGTCAATAGGAAGGAAAAAAAAAGAACCAATTTGAATTATTGAGATTTACAGCCCAAATATTGAGAAATGCTGATTTTAGAAGGAATAAAAAAAAAAGAACCAAGTTGAAATATTCAGAGTTTGCAGCTTGAATTTTGAGAAATTGTGATGTTGGAAGGGGAAAGAAGAACCAAGTTGAAATATTCAGCCTTGTGGAAGAGGCAGAAATTTGATTTTTAAATGAAATTAAAATTTTAATTTTGAATTTAAAAAAAAATTAAAAATTGAATTATTAAAATTAAAAAAGGAATAAGTTAAAATTTTAAAAAAGGAAAAAATTAAAAATTAAAAAAATATTTTTTTAAAAAAATTAAATTTTATTTTTTTTAGAAATTAATTTTTTAATTTTTAAAATAAAATTAAAATAAAAAAATTAATTTTAAAAAATTTTAAATTTTTAAATTTTTTTTTACAAATTGATTTTTTAAAATTTTTAAAAATTTAAAAAAAATTAAAATTAAAAAAAAATAAAAATTAAAAAGTTTTCCCATCCCAGTGTAGGAATTATTCTCTTTTTCCTGCTCCATCCCTTCCCTGCGCACCTCCCAGAGCAGATTGGTGCCATTAACAAAAACCCGATTAAAACCCTCCTCATAATTAACATAATTAACTCATAATTAATTCGCTCTGCGTCCAACCTTATAAATCCCATTTCCCACAAGGAAAATTCGCTTTATTTTGAATGTTTGCAGTCCCGTGATTGAAATATTACCATTTAAAATGTTTAAATCAAATTAAAATTAAATATTAAAATGGAAATATTTCAGTGTTCACCTGTGGCTCAGCTCCAGCTTGGCAGAAGAAGCGGATTGGAGAGGCGTGGCTGCAGTGCCAGTAAAAAATTTACATTTTAAATTTAAATCATTTAAATTTTAAATGGATTTAATCGCCTGCCAGGACCTGTTCTTGCCCCACTAGAGAGAACTTTTATCTGCTTTTTATCTGCTTTTTATCTGCTTTTTATCTGCTTTTTATCTGCTTTTTATCTGGCTTTTCTCTCCCACCAGGAGGTTGGCAAATCGAGGAAACCTTTTTTTTAAATTATTTTTTTTTTGGGGTTTTTTTTGTGGGAAATGGATTTAATAGAGAATTCCTAAAATCTTTGCCTAGTGTCTGGAAAAATTGGATTTAAAATGTGGAATAGGGCAGAAAATGGTGAGGGAGAAATGGAATTAAAGCTTGGCAGAAGGCTCACACGGTATTTGTATGCAAAATTTGGGATTAGAAATTTGATTTAAAATGTAGAACACAAATTTTGTATGTAAAATTTGAGATAAATTTGATTTTTTAAATGCTGTAGAATAGGACATTGTTGAGAGAGAAATGGAATTAAAGCTTGACAGAAGGCTCACCCGGTGTGGGTTTGTATGCAAAATTTGGGATAAGAAATTTAATTTAAAAATGCTGTAGAATTTTGTAGATTTAAAAATCTAAAATTAATAATTAATAATTTAAAAATTTTGTAGAAATTTCATTGTTGAGAGAGAAATGGAATTAAAGCTTGACAGAAGGCTCACACGGTGTGGGTTTGTATGCAAAATTTGGGATAAGAAATTTGATTTAAAATGTGGAATAGGACAGAAAATGGTGAGGGAGAAATGGAATTAAAGCTTGACAGAAGGTTCACATGGTGTGGGTTTGTATGTAAAATTTGAGATAAATTTGATATTTAAAATATTGTAGAATAGGATATTTTTGAAAGGGAAATGGAATTAAAGCTTGGCAGAAGGCTCACACGGTATTTGTATGTAAAATTTGGGATTAGAAATTTGATTTAAAATGTAGAACACAAATTTTGTATGTAAAATTTGAGATAAATTTGATTTTTTAAATGCTGTAGAATAGGACATTGTTGAGAGAGAAATGGAATTAAAGCTTGACAGAAGGCTCACCCGGTGTGGGTTTGTATGCAAAATTTGGGATAAGAAATTTAATTTAAAAATGCTGTAGAATTTTGTAGATTTAAAAATCTAAAATTAATAATTAATAATTTAAAAATTTTGTAGAAATTTCATTGTTGAGAGAGAAATGGAATTAAAGCTTGACAGAAGGCTCACCCGGTGTGGGTTTGTATGTAAAATTTGAGATAAATTTGATATTTAAAATATTGTAGAATAGGATATTTTTGAAAGGGAAATGGAATTAAAGCTTGGCAGAAGGATCACACAGTATTTGTATGCAAAATTTGGGATTAGAAATTTGATTTAAAATGTAGAACACAGATTTTGTATGTAAAATTTGAGATAAATTTGATTTTTTAAATGCTGCAGAATAGGACATTGTTGAGAGAGAAATGGAATTAAAGCTTGACAGAAGGCTCACACGGTGTGGGTTTGTATGCAAAATTTGGGATAAGAAATTTGATTTTAAAATGTGGAATAGGACAGAAAATGTTGAGGGAGAAATGGAAATTTTGTATGTAAAATTTGAGATAAATTTGATTTTTTAAATGCTGTAGAATAGGACATTGTTGAGAGAGAAATGGAATTAAAGCTTGACAGAAGGTTCACACGGTGTGGGTTTGTATGTAAAATTTGAGATAAATTTGATTTTTAAAATGCTGCAGAATAGGACGTTTTTGAAAGGGAAATGGAATTCTTAAAGCTTGACAGAAGGAACAGCTGGTGTGGATTTGTATGTAAATTTTGAGATTAGAAATTTCATTTAAAAAATGTTACAGACCAGGACAAACATTATTCAAAGAGAAATAGAGCTGGAAATGAGTTTTTACAGAACCCTACGGACAAGGCTGGGTGACTTTAGAGAGACAGAACTGTGAAAGGTGCACTGGAGTCTTGAGGCACAATTCTAAAATTATGACGGGTAATTCATAATTACCATCATCATTACCCTAATTATGAATTACCCTTCATAATTCTGGAATTACGGTGCAGAGTGCTGCATGATTCTAAAGTTATGAAGGGTAATTTTAGATTATTGACTTTAAGGTATGTACAATGTAGTGTAGCTAAGACTGATAAGAAAAGAAATGCTTATAACGTAATTAAGAAACAGTTAATTTCTGATTTCAGTAGCGTGAATTATAATATCTGTATTGTCTCCCCGAGTGACCCAGCTTTGGGAAGGGACATTTTGGAGGGGATTTTCACCAGCCTCACGTGCTTTGTGTGCTCTCTCTCTCCCCCTCCCTCCTTTTCCTTCCCCTGTTTTCCCCCCTGAGCTGTGGGGCTGGAGAAGCAGGAAATCCGGGAGTGGGGGTTTGGTGTAAATGCAGGTGAGCCCGGGGGGAGGAAAAGTCTGACTCCAGCTCAGAGCCTGAATGATTTCTTTATTATAACCATGCCATAACTCATTAATATATTATTGAAATGAGATACTAAACTACAAACCTGCTTCTCTAACTCCCAAATCTAACCCACAACTCGTGCCCCTCTCTGAGAGTGCAGCCACAGGTGGGTTGGGTTGGGTTGGATTGGGTTGGGTTGGGTTGGATTGGATTGGATTGGGTTGGATTGGGTTGGATTGGGTTGGGTTGGATTGGGTTGGGTTGGGTTGGATTGGATTGGATTGGGTTGGATTGGGTTGGATTGGATTGGATTAGATTGGGTTGGATTGGATTGGGTTGGATTGGATTGGATTGGATTGGATTGGGTTGGATTGGGTTGGATTGGATTGGGTTGGGTTGGGTTGGATTGGATTGGATTGGGTTGGGTTGGGTTGGATTGGGTTGGATTGGGTTGGATTGGATTGGATTGGGTTGGGTTGGATTGGATTGGATTGGATTGGGTTGGATTGGGTTGGGTTGGATTGGGTTGGATTGGGTTGGATTGGATTGGGTTGGATTGGGTTGGGTTGGATTGGATTGGGTTGGGTTGGGTTGGGTTGGATTGGGTTGGGTTGGATTGGATTGGATTGGATTGGATTGGGTTGGGTTGGATTGGATTGGGTTGGATTGGGTTGGATTGGATTGGATTGGGTTGGGTTGGATTGGATTGGATTGGATTGGATTGGGTTGGATTGGATTGGATTGGGTTGGATTGGATTGGATTGGATTGGGTTGGGTTGGATTGGATTGGATTGGATTGGGTTGGGTTGGATTGGATTGGGTTGGGTTGGGTTGGATTGGGTTGGGTTGGATTGGGTTGGGTTGGATTGGGTTGGATTGGGTTGGGTTGGGTTGGATTGGGTTGGATTGGATTGGGTTGGATTGGGTTGGATTGGGTTGGATTGGGTTGGGTTGGATTGGATTGGGTTGGGTTGGATTGGGTTGGATTGGGTTGGATTGGGTTGGATTGGATTGGATTGGCCACCAGCCCCAAACAATCCTCACCAGAATCCAACCAAGCAATCACCCCAGGTAAACAATTCTCCAAACACATTCCACATGGGAAAAACAAAGAGCAGAAATAGAAATTGTTTTCTCTTTCTTCCCTCTGTGCTCCTCTGTGAAAAATCCTGAGAGAGAAGGGCTGTGCCTGCCCCAGGGGTTGGTTTTTTAGCGGAATGCTCAGCGTGGGGGATGGAAATCCGGGCGTCCTGCGGGGCTGAATCCTCTCCTGGCCTGGATATGGTGCTGGAGCTCTCCTCTGCTCAGCCCCAGTTCCTACAAGGCCAGCTTTGTTCTGCCTTCAGCCCACAGAGGATGCTTTATTTTCCTCCAGACCCTCATCCCTGCTTCCTCCTGATGATCCCCCCTTCCTTCACCCTCAGCTCAGTGCCCCGAGGAGGAGCACGGGCAGAATTCCTGAATTTTCTGTGAGCCTGGGAATGCAGGAATGCAGCAGGACAGGGATGCTGGTCCTGCAGAGGTGACTCAGGGGCTCGGAGGGATGTGACAGGCAGCAGGAAATCTGGGAATGGGGGAAATGTGGGGAAGGGGAAAAGGGGAAAAGGAAAAGGGGAAAAGAAAAGGGAAAAGGGAAAAAGGAAAAGGGGAAAAGGGAAAAGGGGAAAAGAAAAGGAAAGTGGAAAGGAAAAGGAAAAAGAAAAGGAAAAGGGGAAAGGGGAAAAGAAAAGGAAAAGGGGAAAAGAAAAGGAAAAGGGAAAAGGGGAAACGAAAAGGAAAGTGGAAGGGAAAAGGGGAAATGAAAAGGAAAAGGGGAAAAGAAAAGAAAAAAGGGAAAGGGGAAAAGAAAAGGAAAAGGGAAAAGGTGAAAAGAAAAGGAAAAGGGGAAAGGGGAAAAGAAAAGGGAAAGGGAAAAGGGGAAAAGAAAAGGAAAAGGGGAAAGGGGAAAAGAAAAGGAAAGTGGAAAGGAAAAGGGAAAAGAAGAGGAAAGGGAAAAGGTGAAAAGAAAAGGAGAAAAGAAAAGGAAAATGAAAGGGGCAAAGGAAAAGGAGGGAGGAGGAGGAGAGAGCACACAAAGCACGTGAGGCTGGTGAAAATCCCCTCCAAAATGTCCCTTCCCAAAGCTGGGTCACTCATTTTTCACGTGGGGATGAATTCCACAGGCACATTCCCCTGAAAAGTGGGATTGCACCCAGCCCCTGAGAGGAATAAATCAAAATAAGGGATGAGCAGTTGTAGGATTTCCATTCATGCTCCCCCAGCAGCCCCACAGACTCTCACCCTTTTAGGAAAGGGTTGTGGCACTGGGGAAAAAAAAAAACAAACCAAAATGTTTTTGCACCTCTGGGAGGGCACCAAATTGTCACTTGTCACCCGATGGCACCCAGCTCTGCCAGGGCAGGGGAAGGGGCAGGGGCAGGGACCTGCTTGGTGCCACTTCAGGGCTGGGTTTGGCAGAAAATTCCTTTTCAGCCCCAAACAAAGCGAGCCCAGAGGTTGGGGAGCTGCAGCTCCAGCCAAGGCCCAGAGGAGGGAGGGAAGGGGGAAAAAAAATTGAGAAAAAAAAAAAAGAAATAAAGAGCATTTAGTGCTGGAAGAGATCCCTGCAGGAGGAGGGGAGCTCCTCTGGGCTGGGGAAGTCTCAACAAAAGCTGCTGGAGCTGCTCCAGCCCTGTGGGTAAACGGATGCCACCGAGGTCACTTGGGGAGAAGGCACAACTGTTTGAGGCAATTTTTATTTTTTATTTTTTTTTTTAAATTTAAATCCATTTTGCTCGTCAAAGAAAGCAAACAAATGTCGTCCGAAGGGTCTCGTGGCACATAATGAGTCTTTCTTCAGCTCAGGAAAAGAATGTTCCTGTGTTCAGTTTCCCCGTGGCTCCAGGCCTGCGTCTCGCACTGGGGTTTCCTCAAAGCATCCTTGGAGATGTGGGGCTAAAATCAGTCAGCCCTGCAGCTGTGCTGGTCCGCTGCAAAAAAATAAAAAAAAAAAAAGGAAAAAAAGAGAAAAAAGAATATTCAGAGCAGAGAGGAAGGTGGGGGATCCATCCAGGGATAAATTCCTGCAGTGAGATCAAGGTGGGAGCTGCAAAAAAATAAAAATATTCAGGAAGGTGAGGGATAAATTCTTGTAGTGAGCTCAAGGTGGGAGCTGCAAAAAAAATATTCAGAGCAGGGAGGAAGGTGAGGGATAAATTCCTGCAGTGAGCTGAAGGTGGGAGCTGCAAAAAAAATATTCAGAGCAGAGAGGAAGGTGAGGGATCCATCCAGGGATAAATTCCTGCAGTGAGATCAAGGTGGGAGCTGCAAGAAATAAAAATATTTGGAGCAGAGAGGAAGGTGAGGGATAAATTCTTGCAGGGAACATTGGAAAAATAAAAATATTCAGAGCAGAGAGGAAGGTGAGGGATAAATTCTTGTAGTGAGCTCAAGGGTGGGAGCTGCAAAAAATAAAAATATTCAGAGAATATTCAGGAAGGTGAGGGATAAATTCTTGTAGTGAGCTGAAGGTGGGAGCTGCAAAAAAATAAAAATATTCAGAGCAGGGAGGAAGGTGAGGGATAAATTCTTGCAGGGAACTTTGAAAAAATAAAAATATTCAGAGCAGGGAGGAAGGCGAGGGATAAATTCTTGCAGGGAACTTTGAAAAAATAAAAATATTCAGAGCAGGGAGGAAGGTGAGGGATAAATTCTTGCAGGGAACTTTGAAAAAATAAAAATATTCAGAGCAGAGAGGAAGGCGAGGGATAAATTCCTGTAGTGAGCTCAAGGGTGGGAGCTGCAAAAAATAAAAATATTCAGAGAATATTCAGGAAGGTGAGGGATAAATTCTTGTAGTGAGCTGAAGGTGGGAGCTTTGAAAAAATAAAAATATTCAGAGCAGAGAGGAAGGCGAGGGATAAATTCCTGCAGGGAAATTTGAAAAAATAAAAATATTCAGAGCAGAAAGGAAGGTGAGGGATAAATTCTTGCAGGGAACTTTGAAAAAATAAAAATATTTGGAGCAGAGAGGAAGGTGAGGGATAAATTCTTGTAGTGAGCTCAAGGTGGGAGCTTCAAAAAAATAAAAATATTCAGAGCAGAGAGGAAGGCGAGGACTCATCCAGGCCTGGAAGGGGTTCCAGAATAAAATAAGCAGAATAAATTCCTGCAGGGAGCCCAGGTGGTTTCTGAGCAGTGATTTCTGTCAGCTCCCTGCCCCTCCATGACCATTAAACACGGCTGGGAAATGGTTCCTGAGGGAATCCAGCCCCGGCAGGAGCCCAGCTCAGCCCTGGAGCTCAGGGGTGGCTCTGAGGGATCAGAAAGGGACAAGAATTGAGTTAATTAAAGAAAAAATGGGGAGTTCTGAGGGCTCGGACGTGGGGGTTTTGTGGTGGGGTCATGGCTGGGTTTGGGATGGAGGAAAATCCCATTTGGAGCATTAATCCCCCAAAATAACCAAACCCCATTCGGTTCTGAACGGGGGAAAAGCTGAATTTTGGGCTTTTTGATCTTGGCAGGATTGAAATGGAGCTCAGGCCTGCACAGAGAGCCTGGGGATGAAAGCAAATATAGGTATTTCTGTATTTTTCTGAGGAGAATTTGGGATTTTGTGGTGCTGTGGGGTCATTGCTGTGTTTGGGATGGAGGAAAAACCCCTTTAGGGCATTAATCCCCGAAATAATCAAATCCCATTTGGTTCTGGGTGAGGGAATAACTAAATTTTGTGCTTTTTGGGCACAAAAAGGCTGGGCAGGGCTGAAATGGACTTTAGGCCTGCACGGAGAGCCCTGGAAATGTGGAGATAAAAGCAAAGCTGGGTATTTCTGTGATTTCCTGAGGAGAATTTGGGATTTTGTGGTGATGTGAGGTAATTCCTTTGCCTGGGATGGAGGAAAAACCCCTTTGGAGCATTAATCCCTGAAATAACCAAACCCCCTTTGGTTCTATGTGGGGGAAAAGCTGAATTTTGTGATTTTTGATCTTGGCAGGGTTGAAATTGAGCTTGGGCCTGCACAGAGAGCCTGGGGATGAAAGCAAAGCAGGGTATTTCTGCATTTTTCTGAGGAGAATTTGGGATTTTGTGGTGCTGTGGGGTCATTGCTGTGCCTGGGATGGAGGAAAATCCCATTTGGAGCAATAATCCCTGAAATAACCAAATCCCATTTGGTTCTGAATGGGAGAAAATCTGAATTTTGTGATTTTTGGGCACAAAAAGGCTTGGCAGGGCTGAAATGGCTTTAGGCCTGCACGGAGAGCCCTGGAAATGTGGAAATAAAAGCAAAGCTGGGTGTTTCTGTGTTTTCCTGAGGATAATTTGGGATTTTGTGGTGATGTGAGGTAATTCCTGTGTCTGGGATGGAGGAAAAACCCTTTGGAGCATTAATCCCTGAAATAACCAAACCCCCTTTGGTTTTAAATGGGATAAAAGCTGAATTTTGTGCTTTTTGGGCTGAAATGGAGCTCGGGCCTGCACAGAGAGCCTGGGGATGAAAGCAAAGAAGTTCTGGGTGTTGTTCCTGCATTTTTCTGAGGAGAATTTGGGATTTTGTGGTGCTGTGGGGTCATTGCTGTGCCTGGGATGGAGGAAAAACCCTTTGGAGCAATAATCCCCAAAATAACCAAACCCCCTTTGGTTCTGGGAGAGGGAATAACTGAATTTTGTGCTTTTTGGGCACAAAAAGGCTTGGCAGGGTTGAAATGGACTTTAGGCCTGCACAGAGAGTCCTGGAAATGTGGAGGTAAAAGCAAAGCTGGGTGTTTCTGTGTTTTTCTGAGGAGAATTTGGAATTTTGTAGTGCCGTGGGGTCATTGCTGGGTTTGGGATGGAGGAAAAACCCCTTTGGAGCATTAATTCCCAAACAACCAAACCCCCTTTGGTTTTAAATGAGAGAAAATCTGAATTTTGTTCTTGGCAGGGCTGAAATGGAGCTCGGGCCTGTACAGAGAGCCTGGGGATGAAAGCAAAGCAGATTCTGGGTGTTGTTCCTGCATTTTCCTGAGGAGAATTTGGGATTTGTGGTGCTGTGGTGTCATTGCTGTGTCTGGGATGGAGGAAAAACCCCTTTGGAGCATTAATCCCCAAAATAACCAAACCCCCTTTGGTTTTAAATGGGATAAAAGCTGAATTTTGTGCTTTTTGGGCTGAAATGGAGCTCGGGCCTGCACAGAGAGCCTGGGGATGAAAGCAAAGAAGTTCTGGGTGTTGTTTCTGCATTTTCCTGAGGAGAATTTGGGGATTTTGTGGTGCTGTGGGGTCATTGCTGTGCCTGGGATGGAGGAAAAACCCTTTGGAGCAATAATCCCTGAAATAACCAAACCCCCTTTGGTTCTGGGAGAGGGAATAACTGAATTTTGTGCTTTTTGGGCACAAAAAGGCTTGGCAGGGTTGAAATGGACTTTAGGCCTGCACAGAGAGTCCTGGAAATGTGGAGGTAAAAGCAAAGCTGGGTGTTTCTGTGTTTTTCTGAGGAGAATTTGGAATTTTGTAGTGCCGTGGGGTCATTGCTGGGTTTGGGATGGAGGAAAAACCCCTTTGGAGCATTAATTCCCAAACAACCAAACCCCCTTTGGTTTTAAATGAGAGAAAATCTGAATTTTGTTCTTGGCAGGGCTGAAATGGAGCTCGGGCCTGTACAGAGAGCCTGGGGATGAAAGCAAAGCAGATTCTGGGTGTTGTTCCTGCATTTTCCTGAGGAGAATTTGGGATTTATGGTGCTGTGGTGTCATTGCTGTGCCTGGGATGGAGGAAAAACCCCTTTGGAGCATTAATCCCCAAAATAACCAAACCCCCTTTGGTTTTAAATGGGATAAAAGCTGAATTTTGTGCTTTTTGGGCTGAAATGGAGCTCGGGCCTGCACAGAGAGCCTGGGGATGAAAGCAAAGAAGTTCTGGGTGTTGTTTCTGCATTTTCCTGAGGAGAATTTGGGGATTTTGTGGTGCTGTGGGGTCATTGCGGTGTCTGGGATGGAGGAAAAACCCCTTTGGAGCAATAATCCCTGAAATAACCAAACCCCCTTTGGTTCTGGCTGAGGGAATAACTAAATTTTGTGATTTTTGGGCACTAAAAGGCTTGGCAGGGTTGAAATGGACTTTAGGCCTGCACAGAGAGTCCTGGAAAATATGGAGATAAAAGCAAAGCTGGGTATTTCTGCGTTTTTCTGAGGAGAATTTGGAATTTGTGGTGATGTGAGGTAATTCCTTTGCCTGGGATGGAGGAAAAACCCTTTTGGAGCAATAATCCCCAAAATAACCAAACCCCCTTTGGTTCTGGGTGGGGGAAAAGCTGAATTTTGTGCTTTTTGGGCACAAAAAGGCTTGGAATGCAGCAGGGCAGGGATGCTCATCCTGCAGAGTTTCTGTTTGCTCAGAAATCTTCGTTCTGCTGCTCTGGATCCACCCCAGAGCTCTGGGGAGGAGGCAGCCAGACCCACCTGCCCTCTCCAAATCCTTTTTTTTTAATCAAACTGAGAAAAAAAATCCTTTTTTTTATTTTTTTTCACACCCCCCTGACAGACCAGCCGTGGGAATTCAGAACTCTGACCTTGCTGCTCTGCTTCCCTTTCCTCCCAAAATTTGGGAAGCTGCTCAAGCTTTTTTTTTTTTTTTTTTTTTCCATTAGGAAATAATTTGCTGTGATTTCTGTCAGGATTTCCCCTCTGGCCTGCACCGAGGGGTGGTGGAAATTAGAAATGCTCTCAGTGCAGCTCTTCCCCCTCTGTTTTACACCCAGAGAAATCCTGGAGAAATCCAGATGTTCCTGGGCAGGTTTGGCTGGGAATTGCCAAAGAGAATCTGGGGGGAAAAACCTGTTATCATTAGATCCATGACATCAGGAGTGCATTAGGAGGGCTAAGGAAGGATTTCATCTTTAAGCCATTAAATCCTGGAGTAATTGAGGTTGGAAGAAACCTCTGGAGGTCATCTAATCCCAACGACCTTCCCCAAGTAGCTCCTTGGTGCTGCAGGAGCTTGGGGCTGGCTGCTCATGGAGGAAAGCACTCAGTCAACTCAAATACTTGATTAAATTCCAATTCCCAATTCTTAAAATCTGAGCAGAAATGAGACAAAATAGAAGAAGAAGAAGAAAAAGAAATGGGGATTTTGTGTGCATTTAAAAAAAAACAAACAAACATATTTTTGCCTGAAAACTGCCAGATTTTTGCAAAATATTAATGCGAAAAATAAAAGTCAAGTGAACACAGCAAGCAACAAAACCCTGAAATCTTACTCATCCTGCTTCAAAGCCTTGTCTAAACATCCACCTCCAGCATCTCAGGGAAGGGTGGGAGCTGTAAACTGACATTTAACGAGTTCCAGACAGGGACTGGGGCTTTGTAAAATCGTTCTGAGCGCTGCTGCCAAAGGCAGAGCTGAGTTTGGGCACGGAAATGTCTTCACCTTGGAGAAAAGTTAATTCAGGGCTTGTGTACCTGCTTAAATCTCTGTGAAAAATGGGAAAAAACCAGCTCCAAACACCAGAAATGTCTAAGTGAAAACAAGATTTGGGCATTATAAAGAGATCTCTGTCGGAGAGGAGCTGGAGCTGATGGATTTGATGAAAAATTCAAATTTTTGAGGAACCACTGAGAGGAAGAAGAGATTTTTCAGCAGGCCTGAAAAACAAACCAAACCAGAAGAGAATAAAATAACGAAGAGGGAGATGATTTTGGTGTCACAGTGTCTGAATTTCTGCTGTTCCACCTGGATTTTCCTGCAGGAAACTCTCTTGCTCACACTGGGACAGCCTCCCACATCTCCATGGTGCCCACAGCCATCTGTGGAGAGATTTTAGTCAAGATTAGAAATCCACTTTATTCCATTATCCTGCAGCAAAACCAGGAGACCCCAACCACTGCAAGCAGCTCTTTATTACCATTTCTCCATTAAGAAATTGCTGGGAGGGAACAAAAAAAAAATCCCTTTATCCCAAGGACAGGGACATTTTAATGATGAGTTAAATCCCCTCCACACTCCTTAGCTCCCAAAAGGGACAGTAAATGAATTATTCTTTACAAAACCTAACATGAACCTCGGGTAAGGTGATAAAACAATTCCATTTTAATTTTTTTTTTTTTTAGTGACTTAAATACAAGCGGCTTTAAAATTATTTTTACAAGCTGGTTTTCCCTGGGTTTCTCCCACTTATTCCAAATTTTGGGGTGAGCCAGCAATTCCCAGGGGGAGGAAATGAGCAGGGGAATGGGGATGTCTGGAAAGGGAAGCAGCAGGAGAACACAGAGCTGGTGATTTGAGAGCTGAACATTTTCTGGCTGCTCAGGGTGGTTGAAAGGACAGGTAGCAGAAAATATCAATTCCTGCAGCAGTGCCAGCAGCTCAGATCCGTGTGGAATTAGCGTAACGCTTGCTATAAATAGATTTATCTGGGCCAGGGCAAAGCTCGGCTGCTTTTGCCCAGAGTCACCTCCAAACAAAGCAGCTCCTCTTCTGCCCCAGGGATTTCCCAGGAGATTTTTGGGGATGATCCCACTGAGGATGCAGAGGTTGCACGGAACCGACCTCTCCCTTTCGTGGCAGCCGAGCTCACAGGAAAAAAAAAAAAAAAAAAAACAACCCAAAAAAAAAAACCTTTGCCAAAAAAGCTCCTTTGCCAAAAAAGCTCCTTTGCAAAAAATCTCCTTTGCCAAAAAAAGCTCCTTTGCAAAAAATCTCCTTTGCCAAAAAAAGCTCCTTTGCAAAAAATCTCCTTTGCCAAAAAATCTCCTTTGCCAAAAACCCTTTGGGGCTGCGCTGCCGTGGCCGGGCAGGTGGCACCGACCCCAGGAGAACTTGGAGGAGAAGGTGGGGATTTTGTGGTGGTGTAAAGCCCTATGGAGCATTAATCCCCCAAAGAACCAAACCCCATTTGGGTCTGGGTGGGGGAAAAGCTGAATTTTTGCTTTTTGGGCTGAAATTGAGCTCAGGCCTGCACAGAGAGCCTGGGGATGAAAGCAAAGCTGGGTATTTCTGCGTTTTTCTGAGGAGAATTTGGGATTTTGTGGTGGTGTGGGGTCATTGCTGTGTCTGGGATGGAGGAAAAACCCCTTTGGAGCAATAATCCCTGAAATAACCAAATCCCATTTGGTTCTGAATGGGGGAAAAGCTGAATTTTGTGCTTGGCAGGGCTGAAATGGAGCTCGGGCCTGCACAGAGAGCCTGGGGATGAAAGCAAAGCAGGTTCTGGGTGTTGTTCCTGCATTTTTCTGAGGAGAATTTGGGGATTTTGTGGTGCTGTGGGGTCATTGCTGTGTCTGGGATGGAGGAAAAACCCCTTTGGAGCAATTATCCCTGAAATAACCAAATCCCATTTGGTTTTAAATGGGAGAAAAGCTGAATTTTGTGATTTTTGGGCTGAAATTGAGCTCAGGCCTGTACAGAGAGCCTGGGGATGAAAGCAAAGCAGGGTATTTCTGCATTTTTCTGAGGAGAATTTGTGATTTTGTGGTGCTGTGGGGTCATTGCTGTGCCTGGGATGGAGGAAAAACCCCTTTGGAGCATTAATCGCCTAAATAATCAAATCCCCTTTGGTTTTAAATGGGATAAAATCTGAATTTTGTGCTTTTTGGGCTGCAATGGAGCTCGGGCCTGCACAGAGAGCCTGGGGATGAAAGCAAAGAAGTTCTGGGTGTTGTTCCTGCATTTTTCTGAGGAGAATTTCGGGATTTTGTGGTGCTGTGGGGTCATTGCTGTGCCTGGGATGGAGGAAAAACCCCTTTGGAGCAATAATCCCTGAAATAACCAAATCCCATTTGGTCCTGAATGGGATAAAAGCTGAATTTTGTGATTTTTTGGCTTGGCAGGGCTGAAATGGAGCTCGGGCCTGCACAGAGAGTCTCAGAAATCTGGGAATAAAACCAAATCTGGGTGTCGTTCCTGCATTTTTCTGAGAATTTGGGGATTTTGTGGTGCTGTGGGGTCATTGCTGTGTTTGGGATGGAGGAAAAACCCCTTTGGAGCATTAATCCCCAAAACAATCAAACCCCCTTTTGTTTTAAATGGGATAAAAGCTGAATTTTGTGCTTTTTGGGCTGCAATGGAGCTCAGGCCTGCACAGAGAGCCTGGGGATGAAAGCAAAGCAGGTTCTGGGTGTTGTTCCTGCATTTTTCTGAGGAGAATTTGGGGATTTTGTGGTGCTGTGGGGTCATTGCTGTGTCTGGGATGGAGGAAAAACCCCTTTGGAGCATTAATCCCCCAAATAACCAAACCCCCTTCAGTTCTGAATGGGAGTAAAGCTGGATTTTGTGGTTTTTTTTTTTTTTCCTTTTGGGTGTGTGAGAGGCAGCAGTTGTGAGGAGTTTTTGTGGGATTTTTTCCCGTCCAGGCCCGTGTGATCTCAGGGATGGAGAATCCAGGGCCGTGGCTTGGCCTGGACTCAGCCTCAAATCAAAGCCAGGCTCCAGAGCCTTTCCTTGTTCCATTCCTTCCCGGGACATTTTCCCCCCTCACTGAAGCCTCTGCATTCCCAACTGAAAAATAATTTTAAAAAAGGGATATTCCGTGGATCAGGGTCTCCAAGCACAACCTAACTCCTCTCCTGCCAGGTACAGCCCAAAAAACAATTCCATGGCTTGGAATGTGGGGATCCAGTGGATTAATAAAATGGAATTTTTAATTAATCCCTGCTGGATTGCCCCAGAAGTGGCTCAGTGGGAATATTTTGGCCGCTGCTGAAGGCAGATTTGGGGTTTGTTGCCATCCCTCCCTTCCTTTTCAATGAGGTGATGCCTTTTCCTTCGATTTAATTTTCCCTAAAAATTAATTTTATTAATTAAAATTAATTTAAATTTTCCTTAAAAAATTATTTTTCCTTAAAATTAAGAGCCAGACCCGGTTGAGGGATAAAGGGGTTGTATCTCAGCATTTAATAGGGATTTTTATGGTGCAATACCTCGTTAGGGTGGGCTATGCTGAAATGTATAATCACAATTAGATCACGTCCACGATTTTATAGATTTTGCTAATTAGCATATTTAACAAAGGTGCCTCAATGAGAGGCTTGGATGAACAGGATGGTGGGAAAAGGGGAAAGGGGAAGGCCAAGCCCAGCATGAAAAGAGGATCAGGGAATCTCACGGAGCAGGAGAATCGTGGGGAGCACATTCCTCGAGCAATCCAGGCTTTTTTTGGGGTTCAGCAGGGAGGGATTTGGGGGTTCTGTGAGCAGAGTGGGGTGACAAGAGCTGGGAATGTCATCCCTGCAGGCCAGGGCTGGGAAATGGGAGATTGGAAATGGGATAGTGGGATAATGGACAGTGGGAAATGGAATAATGGGATAATGGACACTGGGAAGTGGGAAATGGGATAATGGGATAATGGACAGTAGGAAGTGGGAAATGGGATAATGGACAATGGGAAATGGGAGATTGGAAATGGGATAATGGACAGTGGGAAATGGGATAATGGACAATGGAAATGGGATAATGGAAAGTGGGAAATGGAAATGGGATAATGGGAAATGGGATAATGGACAGTGGGAAATGGGATAATGGACAGTGGGAAATTGAAATGGGATAATGGGAAATGGGATAATGGACAGTGGGAAATGGGATAATGGACAGTGGGAAATGGAAATGGGATAATGGGAAATGGGATAATGGACAGTGGGAAGTGGGAAATGGAAATGGGATAATGGACAATGGACAATAGGAAATGGGAGATGGGAAGTGGGATAATGAACAATGTGAAATGGAAATGGGATAATGGACAATGGGAGATGGGATAATGGATAATGTGAAATGGAAATGGAAATGGGATAATTGACACTGGGAGATGGGAAATGGGATAATGGACAGTGGGAAATGGGATAATGTACAATGGACAGTGGGAAATGGGATAATGGACAGTGGGAGATGGGATAATGGACAGTGGGAAATGGGAAATGAGCTAATGGACACTGGGAGATGGGAAATGGGATCATGGACAATGATGGGATAATTGGAAGGCCCAGCCCAGCATGAAAAGGCCCAGCCTTGGCAGAGGATCAGGGAATCTCAGGGAGCAGGAGAACTGGGGATGCAGCCAAGGGAACAGAGCCCCAGTGGGGGCTCAGTGCAGCTGCTGTGGCCGCTGCCACAAGGGAGGGCATTGTCCCCTGCCCCGGCTGTCCCTGTGCCACGGGCGCTGCACGGGCTGCCAGCGGCGGGCAGGGGACAAGGACAGGCAGAGCTGTGGCAGGATGGGCCCAGGACAGAGAGGATCCCCTGTCCCCGAGCGCCTGGGAGCCAGAGCGGAGTGTGAGCGGCTGTGCCCGGAGCCAGGGGACATCCAGCACTGCCACGGGCCCAGAGGGACACCTGGAACAGCCCCAAAGGGACACATGGAACAGCCCCATAGGGACACCTGGAACAGCCCCAAAGGGACACCTGGAACAGCCCCATAGGGACACCTGGAACAGCCCCATAGGGACACCTGGAACAGCCCCATAGGGACACCTGGAACAGCCCCATAGGGACACCTGGAACAGCCCCAAAGGGACACCTGGAACAGCCCCAAAGGGACACCTGGAACGGCCCCAAAGGGACACCTGGCACAGCTCTGCCATGGCCTCAAAGGGACACCTGGCATGGACCTATAGGGACACCTGGCACAGCCCCATAGGGACACCTGGAACGGCCCCATAGGGACACCTGGCACTGCTCTGCCTCTCTCAATGGCACCTTCTCACCGTTCCTCACCAGTTTTCTCTCAGTTTTGGCTCTCCAGGGGCTGAGGAAAGGCTGAGGAGGGGATGAGGAAGGAATGAGGAGGCGATGAGGAAGGGATGAAGAGGGGATGAGGAAGGAATGAGGAAAGGATGAGGAGGAGATGGTGGGGGATGAAGAGGGAACAAGGAAGGGATGAGGAAGGGCTGAGGAGGAAATGAGGAGGGGATAGGGAGAGGATGAGGAGGGGATGAAGAGGGAGCAGAGATGCACAAGCAGTTCCTGGGCTTCTGGAGCACAAAGAGAGCTTAGATGTGATTAATTGGCCAGAAATTAAGAGGAAAGCATTGAAGAGGTTTTGATAAGAAGAACTGACAGCCGTGGAAGACAGAATGCAAAGCCAAGTTGGGAGCCTGTGACACGACGATGAGATGAAAGATTTAAGGAAAGCAAAGCCAGTGGTCCAGGGGGGCTCTTTTTTGCCAAGCCAGTGGTCCAGGGGGGCTCTTTTTTGCCAAGCCAGTGGTCCAGGGGGGCTCTTTTTTGCCTGCCAGGATGCAGAGCTGCAGCTGAGGGCTGCAACCCCAGCTGCAATAAATCAGCAGCTCCGTGGGTGAGGCAAAACTGCTCTGGAGAGGCAGCAAAAACATTAATTTCCCTGATTTCCTTCTCTTTGCTGCCCCACCCTGTGTCGCTTGCAGCATCCCTGGTTTTGTCCTCTGGCTGTTCCCTGCTCCCGTGGCTCCCTGGGACCCCTCTGGCTTCCAGCTGGAGGTTCCAGGCACGCAGGCTCTGCAAATTCATTCCTAAAATTGATTCCTGCCGAGCTGCGTGTGCTGCGTGCGGGGCAGAGCGAATATTTAGGGATAAAACAAAGCTTTTCCCCCAGCAATAACATCCCAGACTAAACACAAACCTCGCTCCGGCTCTGGGTTGGGTTTCTCTGAAGTTTTTCTGCCGCTGGCGGGGTTTTTTTTAATCCCAACACAACTTTTCTGTGGAATTCCAGCCCTGAGTTTACCACACCGTTAGCAGCAAGGTGCAGGCCCGGCCTATTTTGCATCAAACTGATTTATTTTTGAATTAAAATCTTATTCAATCCCTCCTGATGGCCTCGAATTTGATGTAAATCAGTGGCCAGGCCTGCAGCCTTCAGCTGCAGGGTTTAATTTTATCCCTTGTAGGGTGTGATTTAATAAGGCCTGGGTTTTAATGTCTGGTTTAAATGCAGACATTTCCCAGTGAATTGTGCAATTCCTCAGCCACCCACAGCCACTCTCCCCTGACTCTGCAGCTGTCCTGCCCTTCTGGCCCGGAATTCAGGCTGAGGTTTGTGGGGGAGAGATAAAATGAGAGAAAAACGGAGAGGCAGCAGGAAAAGAGAAAAAGTGAGAGGCAACAGGAAAAGGGGAAAATAAGAGGAAAAGTGAGAGGCAGAGGGCAAAATAAGAGGAAAAAATGGCAGCAGGAAAAGAGAAAAAAGAAGAGAAAATAGGGAAAATATGAAACTGAGAGGCAGCAGGAAAAGAGGAAAAAGAAGAGAAGAGGGGGAAAAGAACAGGAAATCGAGAGGCAGCAGGAAAAGGGGAAAAAGAAGAGAAAAGGGGAAAAAGAAGAAAAACGGGGGAAAAGAAGAGAAAACTGAGAGGCAGCAGCAAATGAGAAAAAAATAAGAGAAAAGAGGAAAAAGAAGAGAAAAAGGGGAAAAAGAAGAGAAGAGGGGAAAAAGAAAAGGAGAAAAGAAGAGAAAAGGGGAAAAAGAAAAGGGGAGAAGAGAAAAGGGGAAAAAGAAAAGGGGAAAAGAAGAGAAAAGGGGGAAAAGAGAAGGGAAAAAGAAAAGGAGAAAAGAAGAGAAAAGGGGAAAAAGAAAAGGACACAAGAAGAGAAAAGGGGAAAAGAAGAGAAAAGGGGAAAAAGAGAAGGGAAAAAGAAAAGGGGAAAAAGAAAAGGGAAAAAGAAGAGAAAAGGGGAAAAAGAAAAGGAGACAAGAAGAGAAAAGGGGAAAAGAAGAGAATAGGGGAAAAAGAGAAGGGAAAAAGAAAAGGGGAAAAAGAAAAGGAGGAAAGAAGAGAAAAGGGGAAAAAGAGAAGGGAAAAAGAAAAGGAGACAAGAAGAGAAAAGGGGAAAAGAAGAGAAAAGGAGAAAAAGAGAAGGGAAAAGAAGAGAAAAGGGGAAAAAGAAAAGGGGAAAAGAAGAGAAAAGGGGAGAAGAAGAGAAAAGGGGAAAAAGAGAAGGGAAAAAGAAAAGGGGAAAAGAAGAGAAAAGGGGAAAAGAAGAGAAAAGGAGAAAAAGAGAAGGGAAAAGAAGAGAAAAGGAGAAAAAGAGAAGGGAAAAGAGGAGAAAAGGGGAAAAAGAGAAGGGAAAAGAGGAGACACCCCCGAGCAGAGGCAGCCCGGGCTGGGCTCTCCCGCTGCCGGCGCAGCGCACGCGGCGTTTCCAGCAGAGCCGCTGGAATCTGGGTCAGGCTGAGTCTGGAGCTGCCTCGTCAGCAGGGCTGGACTAAAGAAATAAATCCCTGGTGGCTTCCAGAGCGCTGCCATCCCTCCAGGGGTGGCACCGAGGGCATGGCGGGGACAGCGGGGGTGGCCCTGAGGTGGCTCCTGCCTGGGGACACGGCCCCGGGCCACCGGTGGCGTTCCCAGGCGTTTGTCCCGGCCTTGGCAGGGATCTGCACCCCAAGGAACAGGATAAATGTTGGGTTTGGCTTTGGGGGAGCGCCACAGACTGCGGGGGGGGGGGGGGTGGGAATTCCATCCCCCGGCGCAGGCGGGAGTTGGGGACAGGGGGGAAAGGGGAGGAATGGCATGGGGACAATGGTAATAGGAGATAAATGGCATGGGGACAGGGAGAAAAGGGGAGGAATGGCATGGGGACAGGGATAGAAGGGGTTGAATGGTGTGGGGACAGGGAGAAAAGGGGATAAATGGCATGGGGACAGGAGTAAAGGGGATAAATGGCATGGGGACAGGGAGAAAAGGGGATAAATGGCATGGGGACAGGGACAGAAGGGGTTAAATGGCATGGGGACAGGGACAGAAGGGGTTAAATGGCATGGGGACAGGGGGAAAAGGGGATAAATGGCATGGGGACAGGGATAGAAGGGGTTGAATGGTGTGGGGACAGGGACAGAAGGGGTTAAATGGCATGGGGACGGGGACAGAAGGGGTTGAATGGTGTGGGGACAGGGACAGAAGGGGTTAAATGACATGGGGACAGGGACAGAAGGGGTTAAATGGCGTGGGGACAGGGACAAAAGGAGATAAATGGTGTGGGGACAGGGACAAAAGCGGAGAAATGGCATGGGGACAGGGATAGAAGAGGTTGAATGGTGTGGGGACAGGGATAGAAGGGGTTGAATGGTGTGGGGACAGGGACAGAAGGGGTTAAATGGCGTGGGGACAGGGACAGAAGGGGTTAAATGGCATGGGGACAGGAACAGAAGGGGTTAAATGGCATGGGGACAGGGACAAAAGGGGATAAATGACAGGGAAAAAGGGATCCCTTTCCCAGAGATCTGGTCCTGCTCAGGAGCCTGGCAAGGGGAGGCAGCAGCAGGATGGGAATCCCAGATTTCCACCCCAGGATCTCGACCCCCAGTTTCTTTTCTCTGAACTCCCAGCATTATCCCGAATTCCCACTCCTCACCCACACACACCTGTGGCTGTCCCCTGAGCACTCCCAGGCCATTCCTGGCAGGAAAAATCCATGGAATTCTCCAGGGCCTGGGCAGGATGGGGATGCCATGGATGCTGTCACCATGGAGCTGTTGCCGTGGTGATGCTGCTGTGGATGGGAGGAAAGGAAAAAAAAAAGGAAAGGGGAAAGGAAAGGGAAAAGAGAAAGGAGAGAGGAATAGAAAAGGAAAGGAAAAAAGAAAGGAAAAAGGAAAGAGGAAAAGAAAAAGGAGAGGAAAAAAGAAAGGAAAGAGGAAAAGAAAAAGAGGAAAAAAGAAAGGAAAGAGGAATAGAAAAGGATAGGAGGAAAAGAAAAAGGAAAGGAAAGAGGAAAAGGGAAAGGAAAGGAAAAAAGAAAGGAAGGGGGAAAGGAAAAAGGAAAGAGGAAAAGAAAAAGGAAAGAGGAAAGGAAAAAGGAAAGAGGAATAGAAAAAGGAAAGGGGAAAGGAAAGAGGAATAGAAAAGGAAAGGAAAAAAGAAAGGAAAAAGGAAAGAGGAAAAGAAAAAGGAGAGGAAAAAAGAAAGAGGAATAGAAAAGGGAAGGAGGAAAAGAAAAAGGAAAGGAAAGAGGAAAAGGGAAAGGAAAGGAAAAAAGAAAGGAAAAGGGAAGGAGGAAAAGAAAAAGGAAAGGAAAGAGGGAAAGGAAAAAGGAAGAAGGAAAAGAAAAAGGAAAGGGAATTGTGGATAGCAGAGGGCTCAGGAGCTCTCAGATCAATGCTTAGGTAGGTTCATAAATGATTCAAAACTCCCTAAAAACCCCAAGAGTGGCTTTCACCTCATTTCACCTCCACAAAGTGTGTGTGGCAGAGGATAAAGATATGGAGGTGAAGCTTAAAATCCTAAAAATTCATCCCCTTTTCCTTCAAGGAGCTCTTTAATTTGAATTTGTGGAGGAGGCTGGGGCAGCTGGCAGCTGTCAATGCCCTTGTCAGGCTGCTGATGGTTCTGGGAGAAGGATTTGGGTGAGAAACGCTTTGGGTTTGTGCCAAAACTCCCTTTTTTATTTCAGGCAGAGCTCATCTCGCCCAGAGGCAGGCGTTGGTTTCGCTCTGTTTCAAACAGAAATCTGCCAGAGATAATGCTAATAATACTGATAATAATAGGAATTCCTAATTTTTAGGAATTCCTCACTCACTCAGTGGGGTTTATTCCCTCTGAATTCCTCCTGGAAGGTTTTTTTTTAATTAATTCCTCACCTAGTGGGGTTTATTCCCTCTGAATTCCTGCTGGAAAGGGTTTTTCAGGAATTCCTCACTCAGTGGGGTTTATTCCCCTTGAATTCCTCCTGGAAGGTTTTTTTTTAATTAATTCCTCACCTAGTGGGGTTTATTCCCTCTGAATTCCTGCTGGAAGGTTTTTCAGGAATTCCTCACTCACCCAGTGGGGTTTATCCCCTCTGAATTCCTGCTGGAAGGTTTTTCAGGAATTCCTCACTCACCCAGTGGGGTTTATTCCCTCTGAATTCCTGCTGGAAGGTTTTTCAGGAATTCCTCACTCACCCATTGGGGTTCATTCCCCTTGAATTCCTTCTGAAAGGTTTTTTTTTTAATTAATTCCTCACCCAGTGGGGTTTATCCCCTCTGAATTCCTGCTGGAAGGGGTTTTTAGGAATTCCTCACTCAGTGGGATTTGCTCAGGAGGCACAAATGGGATGGAATGGGAATGGTGGGGAGCAGATGTGGATTCCCAATCCCAAATTCCTCCAGGAATGAAATAAAAATCCTGAATCCAGGGATGAATTAAAATCCTGATCCCACAAACCTGAGAAGCTCCCTGAACAAAATTAGGATTCCAAACCCTTGGTGCCTGGTGGTTCCTGTCCCCCAGATTCCATCCCTGCAGCTCAGGGCTGGGATTTTCCAAATTTGGGTGGAATTTTTCAGGAATCAACCTTTAAAATCCTGATCCCACAAACCTAAGAAGCTCCCTAACTAAAATTAGGATTCCAAACCCTTGGTGCCTGATGGTTCCTGCAGGAATTTTGCTGTTCCTTTGGGATTTTCCTGTCCTTTTCCTGAGAGCAGGACCCCAAATTCCATCCCTGCAGCTCAGGGCTGGGATTTTCCAACTTTGGCTGCAATATTTCAGGAATGAAATAAAAATCCTGAATCCAGGGATGAATTAAAATCCTGATCCCACAAACCTGAGAAGCTCCCTGAACAAAATTAGGATTCCAAACCCTTGGTGCCTGATGGTTCCTGCAGGAATTTTGCTGTTCCTTTGGGATTTTCCTGTCCTTTTCCTGACAGCAGGACCAGTTCATGTCCCTCCAAATTCCATCCCTGCAGCTCAGGGCTGGGATTTTTCCAACTTTGGCTGCAATATTTCAGGAAGAACCTTTTAAATCTTGACCTCACAAACCTGAGAAGCTCCCTGACTAAAATTAGGATTCCAAAGCCTTGGTGGTGGGAGGCTTGCCCACGTTCCCAGGTGTGTGGTTAAGGAAATAAACTGGGTTTGAAGGTTAAATAAACTGGGTTTAAAGGGTAAATAAACTAGGTTTAAAGGGTAAATAAACTCAACCTCTGGGTGCTCTGCCAGGGAACACCCTGAGGTTTGCAGGGCTCTCTGCTGGGCTCTGCCCTCCCAAAAATCATTCCAGAGCCACATTCCTGAGTCCGGGAATGCCTCCTGCAAGTAATGATGTCATGTTTCCCTCGGGGAGGTGTGGGAATCCTTAAAACCCCAGGGTTTGGAGAGGGAGGCCTGGTGGCCTTTGCAGCTGGGCTGTGACAGCTCCTCGCTGCCACCTCTGCCCAGCGGCGTGGGGAGGAAGCAGATCCCGAAATCCCGGGGTGGATTTATCCCTGTCCAAGCCAAGCCCCACGTGTGTGGAGGAGCCAAAGGGCTGCTCTGTGTGTGTGTGTTTGAGGGTTGGTTCGTGAGGTTTAAATGTCGTAATTCAGCTTTTCAGGCAGCCTGGAAATGGGGTTTGGTGGGGCTGGAGTGAGGAGTTTGTGCCTGGTGGGGCTGGATGGAGCAATGGTTATCCCTGTGGCAATTAGCGCTGCTGTTAATTAACAGGACGATGCCACTAAATGAATTTGCTGGGGGTGTCTTTCCCTCAGTTTCCCCGTGGTGGAATCACCTGCGTCTCTTCTCCCAGCCCTGGAATTCATTCCTGAGGGATTCAGCGCCAAGGTTCCGACATCCCAGTGGGAACAACGAGCCCCTCAGCCCCTCTGGTCCACGCTCAGCCCTTCCTGGCCTCCTACCCAATCATCACAGGCTGCCAATTAACGACTCCCTGCTGCTAATTAACGATTCCCCCTTGCTGTTCCGTTGCAGGGCAACCATCGATGAGGTGGAAACGGATGTGGTGGAGATCGAGGCCAAGCTTGACAAGGTGAGGTCTGAGGGGGGCTGGTGCAGCCCCTGCCCAGAAATGGGGTCCCTCCAAGTGTCCCCTAAAATCTGAGCCCATTTCCAGCTTTTAAATTCATGTTCAGCACCCCAAGCTTGTCCCCAGACCTGGGGCCTGGCAGGTGTGGTGGAATCGAGGCCAGGCTTGACAAGGTGAGGGCAGTTTGAGGTCTGAGGGGCACTGGTGCAGCCCCTGCCCAGAAATGGGGTCCCTCCAAGTGTCCCCTAAAATCTGAGCCCATTTCCAGCTCCAAAATTGATGTTCAGCACACCAGGCCTGTCCCCAGGGCTTCTCTGAGCTGGGACAGGAGCTCCAGGCAGGTTGTCCTGTCCTGGGCTGGGGTTTTATCCCTGTCCTGTCCCAGGATGGGATTTTGTCCCTGTCCCTGTCCCAGGCTGGGGTTTTATTCCTGTCCTGTCCCAGGCTGGGATTTTGTCCCTGTCCCTGTCCCAGGCTGGGATTTTGTCCCTGTCCTGTCCCAAGCAGGGACTCTGTCCCTGTCCCGGGCTGGGATTTTGTCCCTGTCCTGTCCCAAGCAGGGACTCTGTCCCTGTCCCGGGCTGGGATTTTGTCCCTGTCCCTGTCCCGGGCTGGGATTTTGTCCCTGTCCTGTCCCGGTCTGGGATTTTGTCCCTGTCCCTGTCCCGGGCTGGGATTTTGTCCCTGTCCCGGGCTGGGATTTTGTCCCTGTCCCTGTCCCGGGCTGGGATTTTGTCCCTGTCCTGTCCCGGTCTGGGATTTTGTCCCTGTCCCTGTCCCGGGCTGGGATTTTGTCCCTGTCCCGGGCTGGGATTTTGTCCCTGTCCCTGTCCCGGGCTGGGATTTTGTCCCTGTCCCTGTCCCGGGCTGGGATTTTGTCCCTGTCCCTGTCCCGGGCTGGGATTTTGTCCCTGTCCCAGGCAGGGATTTTGTCCCTGTCCCTGTCCCAGGCAGGGATTCCCCCCGTCCTGCCCGTGACAGTTCCCAGCACAGCAGGAACGGGAAGGGCGCCTGTCCCCAAGCTCTGGGGGGGCTGTGGGACAAAGCCAGGCTGCTGCACACCCGGTGCTGAGCCTGTGCCCATGTCCCTGGGTCCCCTTGTCCCCATGTGTGTCCCCATGCCTGTCCCCATGTGTGTCCCCATGCCTGTCCCCATGTCCATGTCTCCATGCATGTCCCCATGTGTGTCCCCATGTGTGTCCCCGTGTCCCCGTGCCGTGTCCTCATGTACCCCGTGTCCCCGTGCTGTGTCACTGTGTGTGTCCCCATGTCCCCATGTCCCCATGTCCCCACATCCATGTCCATGTCCCCCCATGCCGTGTCCCCCTGCCATGTTGCTGTGTGTGTCCCCATGCCCCCATGTCCCCATGTGTGTCCCCATGTCCGTGTCCCTGTGTCCCTGTGCCGTGTCACTGTGTGTGTCCCCATGTCCATGTCCCCATGTGTGTCCCCATGTGTGTCCCCGTGTCCCCATGTGTGTCCCCGTGTCCCCATGTCCATGTCCCCATGTGTGTCCCCATGTCCGTGTCCCTGTGTCCCCGTGCCGTGTCACTGTGTGTGTCCCCATGTCCATGTCCCCATGTGTGTCCCCATGTCCGTGTCCCTGTGTCCCTGTGCCGTGTCACTGTGTGTGTCCCCATGTCCATGTCCCCATGTGTGTCCCCATGTGTGTCCCCGTGTCCCTGTGCTGTGTCCCCATGTGTGTCCCCATGTCCATGTCCCCGTGTGTGTCCCCATGCGTGTCCCCGTGCCGTGTCCCCGTGCCGTGTCCCCATGTCCATGTCCCCATGTGTGTCCCCATGTCCCCGTGCGTGTCCCCATGTGTGTCCCCATGTCCATGTCCCCATGTGTGTCCCCATGCGTGTCCCCGTGCCGTGTCCCCATGTGTGTCCCCATGTCCATGTCCCCATGTCCATGTCCCCATGTGTGTCCCCATGTCTATGTCCCCATGTGTGTCCCCATGTGTGTCCCCATGTGTGTCCCCGTGTCCCCGTGCTGTGTCCCCATGTGTGTCCCCATGTCCGTGTCCCCATGTGTGTCCCCGTGTCCCCGTGCCGTGTCCCCGTGCCGTGTCCCCATGTCCATGTCCCCATGTGTGTCCCCATGTGTGTCCCCATGCGTGTCCCCGTGCGTGTCCCCATGTGTGTCCTCATGTCCATGTCCCCATGTGTGTCCCCATGTGTGTCCCCGTGTCCCCGTGCTGTGTCCCCATGTGTGTCCCCATGTGTGTCCCCATGTGTGTCCCCATGTCCCCGTGCCGTGTCCCCGTGCCGTGTCCCCATGTCCATGTCCCCATGTGTGTCCCCATGTCCCCGTGCGTGTCCCCATGTGTGTCCCCATGTCCATGTCCCCATGTGTGTCCCCATGTCCATGTCCCCGTGTGTGTCCCCATGTCCGTGTCCCCGTGCCGTGTCCCCGTGCCGTGTCCCCATGTCCATGTCCCCATGTCCGTGTCCCCATGTGTGTCCCCATGTCCGTGTCCCCATGTCCGTGTCCCCGTGCCGTGTCCCCGTGCCGTGTCCCCATGTCCATGTCCCCATGTCCGTGTCCCCGTGCGTGTCCCCGTGCGTGTCCCCATGCTGTGTCCCCATGTGTGTCCCCATGTCCATGTCCCCATGTGTGTCCCCGTGTCCCCGTGCCGTGTCCCCATGTGTGCCCCCATGTCCATGTCCCCATGTGTGTCCCCGTGTCCCCGTGCCGTGTCCCCGTGCCGTGTCCCCATGTCCATGTCCCCATGTCCATGTCCCCATGTCCGTGTCCCCATGCGTGTCCCCATGTGTGTCCCCGTGTCCCCGTGCGTGTCCCCATGTGTGTCCCCATGTCCATGTCCCCATGTCCGTGTCCCCATGCGTGTCCCCGTGCGTGTCCCGGTGCCGCGGTGGCCGCAGCTGGTGAAGCTGTGCAGCGGGATGCTGGAGGCGGGCCGGGTGTACCTCACCACCAACAAACACTTCGTCAGCGGCGTGCGGGACCTGGCGCAGCAGTGCCGCAAGGACCAGATGATCTCGGTGAGCTGGGGGGCTGGGGCTGCTCGGGGGCTGGGGCTGCTCGGGGGGCTGGGGCTGCTCGGGGGGCTGGGGGGCTGGGGGTGTTTGGGGGGCTGGGGGTGCTCAGGGGGGCTGGGGGTGCTCGGGGGGCTGGGGGCTGGGGGTGCTCAGGGGGCTGGGGGTGCTCGGGGGGCTGGGGGGCTGGGGGTGTTTGGGGGGCTGGGGGTGCTCAGGGGGGCTGGGGCTGCTCGGGGGGCTGGGGGCTGGGGGTGCTCAGGGGGCTGGGGGTGCTCGGGGGGCTGGGGATGATCGGGGGGCTGGGGATGCTCGGGGGGCTGGGGATGATCGGGGGGCTGGGGGTGCTCGAGGGGCTGGGGGTGCTCAGGGGTCTGGGGCTGCTCGGGGCCTGGGGGTGCTCAGGGGCTGGGGGTGTTCGGGGGGCTGGGGGTGCTCGAGGGGCTGGGGCTGCTCGGGGGGCTGGGGATGCTCGGGGGGCTGGGGCTGCTCAGGGGGCTGGGGATGATCGGGGGGCTGGGGGTGCTCAGGGGGCTGTGGGTGCTCGGGGGGCTGTGGGTGCTCGGGGGGCTGGGGGTGCTCGGGGGCTGTGGGTGCTCGGGGGGCTGGGGGTGCTCGGGGGGCTGGGGGTGCTCAGGGGGCTGTGGGTGCTCGGGGGGCTGGGGGCTGCTCAAATTCCTGCTCAGGGGGCTGGGGATGCTCGGGGGGCTGGGGGTGCTCAGGGGGCTGGGGATGATCGGGGGGCTGGGGGATGCTCAGGGAGCACTGGGGGATGCTCAGGGTGGGGCTGGGGGCTGCTCAGGGGGGCTGGGGCTGCTCAAATTCCTGCTCAGGGGGCTGGGGGGTGCTCAGGGGGCTGGGGGCTGCTCAGGGAGCACTGGGGGATGCTCAGGGTGGGATGGGGGATGCTCAGATCCCTGCTGATCCCTGTTCCTGGCACAGAGAGGGCTGGGGGATGCTCAGGGTGGGATGGGGGATGCTCAGGGTGGGGCTGGGGGATGCTCAGATCCCTGCTGATCCCTGTTCCTGGCACAGAGAGGGCTGGGGGATGCTCAGGGAGCACTGGGGGATGCTCAGGGAGCACTGGGGGATGCTCAGGGAGCACTGGGGGATGCTCAGGAGGGCTGGGGGATGCTCAGGAGGGCTGGGGGATGCTCAGGGTGGGGCTGGGGGATGCTCAGGGTGGGATGGGGGATGCTCAGCGGGGGCTGGGGGATGCTCAGATCCCTGCTGATCCCTGTTCCTGGCACAGGGAGGGATGGGGGATGCTCAGATCCCTGCTGCTGGGAATGGATCACAAATCCAAGCCCCTCACGCTGCTTAAGCAGCCACTCCAAATGAGATTTGGTGTTTGGAGGGGTGCAGAGAGTCTGGTAACGGCAGGCAGGAAGGTCAGAGTGAGATCCACTTAAAATGAGACTGGGAGGGAGATCAGAGTGAGATCCACTCCAAATGAGACTGGGAGGAAAGTCGGAGTGAGATCCACTCCAAATGAGATTGGGAGGAAAGTCAGAGTGAGATCCATTTAAAATGAGATTGGGAGGGAAGTCAGAGTGAGATCCACTCCAAATGAGATTGGGAGGGGGGTCAGAGATCCACTCAAAATGAGATTGGGAGGGAAGTCAGAGTGAGATCCTCTCAAAATGAGATTGGGAGGGGGGTCAGAGATCCACTCAAAATGAGATTGGGAGAGAGATCAGAGTAAGATCCATTTAAAATGAGCTTTGGAGGGGGATCAGAGTGAGAGATCCACTCTGAGAGTTTTTAAATTTTATTTTTATTGTATTTTATTGCATTGTATTGCATTTTATTGCATTGCATTGCATTGCATTACATTGTATTGCATCGTATTGTATTTTATTGCATTGCACTTTACTGTGTATTATTTTTTGTCAGGAGTGCCTGGATAAATTTGGGGACAGCCTGCAGGAGATGATCAATTATCACATGGTAAGCAGCTGCCTCCTCCTGGCCCCTCGGTGCTGCTGGCCCTGTGCTTGCCACAAAGAGGGGTCCTGGCAGGGCCAGGAGAAAAGGAACAGAATTCACCAAAATCTTCCACTCCAGATGGTTTTTATTCCTTTGGGGCAGCACAGTTTTTCAAAACTATTTATATTTTCCCTTTCTTCAAAATAATTGATATTTTTCCCCCTTTTTCAAAATAATTGATGTTTTCCCCCTTCTTCAAAATAATTGATTTTCCCCCTTTTTCAAAACAATTGATATTTTTCCCTTTCTTCAAAATAATTGATTTTCCCCCCTTTTTCAAAACAATTGATATTTTCCCTTTCTTCAAAATAATTTATATTTTTCCCCCTTTTTCAAAATAATTGATATTTTTCACCCTTTTTCAAAACAATTTATATTTTTTCCCTTCTTCAAAATATTTGATATTTTTTTCCTACTTTTTCAAAATAATTGATATTTTTCCCCTCTTCTCTCTTCCAGATCCTGTTTGACCAGGCCCAGAGGTCGGTCCGGCAGCAGCTGCACAATTTTGTCAAAGAGTGAGAGTTTAGTATTTGTCTTTTCCCTTTGGATTTCATCTTCCTGAGCTTCCCATCCCACCTGTCCTGGGTGTGCAGGGAGCAGAACCAGAACCTCCCTGCAGGGCTGATCCTGCAGGGTGAACATCCCAAAATTCAGATCCTGCAGGGTGAACATCCCAAAATTCTGATCCTGCAGGGTGAACATCCCAAAATTCAGATCCTCTGGGATGAACCCATCCCAAAATTCTGATCCTGCAGGGTGAACATCCCAAAATTCAGATCCTGCAGGAAAAACATCCCAAAATTCAGATCCTGCAGGGTGAACATCCCAAAATTCAGAACCTGCAGGGTGAACATCCCAAAATTCTGATCCTCTGGGATGAACCCATCCCAAAATTCAGATCCTGCAGGAAAAACCCATCCCAAAATTCAGATCCTGCAGGAAAAACCCATCCCAAAATTCCAGATCCCTACAGGGCTGATCACGCAGGATTAACCCATCCCAAAATTCAGATCCTGCAGGATGAACCCATCCCAAAATTCTGATCCTGCAGGAAAAACATCCCAAAATTCTGATCCTGCAGGGTGAACATCCCAAAATTCAGATCCTGCAGGAAAAACATCCCAAAATTCTGATCCTGCAAGGCAGATCCCGCAGGATGAACCCATCCCAAAATTCCAGATCCTGGAGGATAAAGCCATCCAAAAATTCAGATCCTGCAGGATCAACATCCCAAAATTCAGACCCTGCAGGGCTGATCCTCCAGAATAAACATCCCAAAGTTCAGATCCCAACAATAACCAATCATAATAGTAATAAAATAAAACCAAAAAATAGTAAAATTAAAACAGTAATAAAAATAAAATAGAAAATATCATTCCCAACTCTCTAAAGAACAGCATGACTGAAGCTGGGATGGACCTGCTGGGCTGAGCTGGGATCCTGCTGCCACCCGGAGTTTATTCTAAACCTGATTTCTCCCCATTTCTCCCAAATTTTCCCAATTTCTCCCCGTTTCTCCCCGTTTCTGGCGCCCAGCGACGTGAGGAAGTTCAAGGAGACCAAGAAGCAGTTCGACAGGGTGCGGGAGGACATGGAGACCTCCCTGGTGAAGAACGCGCCAAAATAATAAAATAATCCCAAAAATAACCATAAAATAAACCCAAAAACATCATAAAATAATCCCAAAAATAACCATAAAATAAACCCCAAAAGATCATAAAATAAACCCAAAAAAGAACCATAAAATAAACCTCAAAATAGTAATAAAATAAACCCCAAAAATAATAAAATAAAATAGAAAATATCATTCCCAACTCTCTAAAGACTTGACTGAAGCTGGGATGGACACGCTGGGCTGAGCTGGGATCCTGCTGCCACCCGGAGTTTATTCTAACCCTGATTTCTCCCCATTTTTCCCAATTTCCCCCAACTTCTCTCAATTTTTCCCAATTTCTCCCCGTTTCTGTTGCCCAGCGACGTGAGGAAGTTCAAGGAGACCAAGAAGCAGTTCGACAGGGTGCGGGAGGACATGGAGACCTCCCTGGTGAAGAACGCGCCAAAATAATAAAATAATCCCAAAAATAACCATAAAATAACCCCCAAAAAATAATAATAAAATAAACCCCAAAATAATCATAAATATAATATAGAAAATATCATTCCCAACTCTCTAAAGACTTGACTGGAGCTGGGATGGACATGCTGGGCTGAGCTGGGATCCTGCTGCCACCCGGAGTTTATTCTAACCCTGATTTCTCCCCATTTTTCCCAATTTCCCCATTTTTCCCAATTTCTCCCCATTTCTCCCCGTTTCTGTTGCCCAGCGACGTGAGGAAGTTCAAGGAGACCAAGAAGCAGTTCGACAGGGTGCGGGAGGACATGGAGATCTCGCTGGTGAAGAACGCACCAAAATCATAAAACAAACCCAAAAATAACCATAAAATAAACCCAAAAACATCATAAAATAAACCCAAAAATAACCATAAAATAAACAAAAAAATAACCATAAAATAAACCTCAAAATAATCATAAAAATAAAACAGAAAATATCATTCCCAACTCTCTAAAGACTTGACTGGAGCTGGGATGGACACGCTGGGCTGAGCTGGGATCCTGCTGCCACCCGGAGTTTATTCTAACCCTGATTTCTCCCCATTTTTCCCAATTTCCCCCAATTTCTCCCCGTTTCTGTTGCCCAGCGACGTGAGGAAGTTCAAGGAGACCAAGAAGCAGTTCGACAGGGTGCGGGAGGACATGGAGATCTCGCTGGTGAAGAACGCGCAGGCGCCGCGGCACAAACCGCACGAGGTGGAGGAGGCCACGGGCACCCTGAGCATGGCCAGGAAATGCTTCAGGCACCTGGCCCTGGACTACGTGCTGCAGGTGGCCGCTTTTTGCCCTCCCCATGCCTCAGCTTTTATTTTTTCCAATCTTCAGACTCCCTGCTGCTTTCGTGTCTGGGTTTCGTATGAGGGCGAATGATCCTGCTCAAGTTCAGGATTTGCCTGATTTCCCTGACTTTTTTTCCTCCTGTTTTTTTTTTTTTTTTTTTTGAATTTAAATTTAAATCCTTCATTAAGCTCTCGTCACTCAGTAAGGATGCTGGATTTTTTTTTTATTTAGAGATGGGGTAGCTGAGAGCTCTTTGAAAAACTTTTAATTTTATTTTCAGTCTCACGTGAAGGGTGAGACAATACAGATGTCATAATTCATGCCATGCCAACTATTTCCTAATTACAATACACTGGAAGTTATCCAGTTTATCCAGATGAACTCCTATAATCCCATTTTGAGTGGGATTAGCTGATTTATATATATAAATTTATATATTATATATATATATATAAAAATATAAATATATATATTATATATTATATTATATGTTATTTATATAATCCATTTTCTGACCCAGGGGTGGGGCAGCTGAGAGGTGTTTGGAAATCTTTAATTTTCAGTCTCATGAGAAGGGTGAGACAATACAGATGTCATAATTCACACCACACAACCAGAATCCAACCATTTCCTAATTAAAATACACCAGAAGTGGTTTTTTTTTTTCCTTATTAGTGTTAATTATGCCGTGTTGTAGATGCTTTAAAGTCAATTATCCAAAATTACCCCTGGACTTTTTTCCCCGCCCAGATCAACGTGCTGCAGGCCAAGAAGAAATTCGAGATCCTGGACGCGGTAAGAGAGGAGCCCTGGCTGCTCCTCGGGGAGAAAATCCAATTTTTTGGGGGGATTTTCTGGGTGCTGCTCTCCCTTCCTTGTGCCCACGACAAAGTGGAAGGAAGGGGAAGAAGGATAAATTGCTTTGGGGAAAGTCAAAAAGGAAGAATTCAGAAAGAAAAATTAAAGAAATTAAAAATAATTTTTTTTTTTGGGGGGTGGGGGGGGGGAAATTTTCCATTTAATTCTAAACTTACGACCCCGAATTTCTGAAAGCTCCCTGCATTTCCAACCCCAGCTGTTGCTTCTCTCCCCAGATGTTGTCAAAAAAAAATCTCAAATAAAATTTTCCATTCAATCCTAAACTTATAAACCCAAAATGCTGAAATTTGCAGTTCCCATTCCAGCTGTGGTTTCTCTCCCCAGATGTTCTCCAAAAAAAAAATCTCAAAGAACCCCTTAGATTTAATTCTGAACTTTAACCTACAAACCCCAAATGCTGAAATTCCCAGTTCCCATTCCAGCTGTGGTTTCTCTCCCCAGATGTTGTCCAAAAAAAATCTCAAATAAACTCTCAGATTTAATTCTGAACTTTAACCTACAAACCCCAAATGCTGAAGGTCCCAGTTCCCATTCCAGCTGTGGTTTCTCTCCCCAGATGTTGTCCAAAGAATCTCAAACAAACTCTTAGATTTAATTCTGAATTTCAACCTACAAACCCCAAAATGTGAAATTTCCAGCTGTGGTTTCTCTCCCCAGATGTTGTCCAAAGAATCTCAAACAAACTCTCAGATTTAATTCTGAACTTCAACCTACAAACCCCAAATGCTGAAGGTCCCAGTTCCCATTCCAGCTGTGGTTTCTCTCCCCAGATGTTGTCTGAAAAATCTCAAACAAACTCTCAGATTTAATTCTGAACTTTAACCTACAAACCCCAAATGCTGAAGGTCCCAGTTCCCATTCCAGCTGTGGTTTCTCTCCCCAGATGTTGTCCAAAAAATCTCAAAGAACCCCTTAGATTTAATTCTGAATTTCAACCTACAAAGACCAAAATGTGAAATTTCCAGCTGTGGTTTCTCTCCCCAGATGTTGTAAAAAAAAAAATCTCAAACTCTTAGGTTTAATTCTGAATTTCAACCTACAAAGCCCAAAATGTGAAGTTTCCAGCTGTGGTTTCTTTCCCCAGATGTTGTCCAAAGAATCTCAAACAAACTCTTAGATTTAATTCTGAACTTTTACCTACAAACCCCAAATGCTGAAATTCCCAGTTCCCAATCCAGCTGTGGTTTCTCTCCCCAGATGTTGTCCGAAAAATCTCAAATAAACTCTCAGATTTAATTCTGAACTTTAACCTACAAACCCCAAATGCTGAAGGTCCCAGTTCCCATTCCAGCTGTGGTTTCTCTCCCCAGATGTTGTCCAAAGAATCTCAAACAAACTCTTAGATTTAATTCTGAATTTCAACCTACAAACCCCAAAATGTGAAATTTCCAGCTGTGGTTTCTCTCCCCAGATGTTGTCTGAAAAATCTCAAACAAACTCTCAGATTTAATTCTGAACTTTAACCTACAAACCCCAAATGCTGAAATTCCCAGCTCCCAATCCAGCTGTGGTTTCTCTCCCCAGATGTTGTCTGAAAAATCTCAAACAAACTCTTAGATTTAATTCTGAATTTCAACCTACAAACCCCAAATGCTGAAGGTCCCAGTTCCCATTCCAGCTGTGGTTTCTTTCCCCAGATGTTGTCCAAAGAATCTCAAACAAACTCTTAGATTTAATTCTGAATTTTAACCTACAAACCCCAAAATGTGAAATTTCCAGCTGTGGTTTCTCTCCCCAGATGTTGTCTGAAAAATCTCAAACAAACTCTCAGATTTAATTCTGAACTTTAACCTACAAACCCCAAATGCTGAAGGTCCCAGTTCCCATTCCAGCTGTGGTTTCTCTCCCCAGATGTTGTCCTTCATGCACGCCCAGTTCACCTTCTTCCAGCAGGGCTCCAGCCTCCTGCACGAGCTCGAGCCCTACATGAAGAAATTGGCCACCGAGGTGAGGGCAGGGCTGGACTCTGCTGCCCCTGGGCCCCAAAAGCGTTTTGGGATTTTCCCTTCTCCTGCCTGGAGCAGCGTCCTGGGGGCTGGAGCGGGGGGTGCCCACCCAGCTGTGGCTTTTTGCCCCCTGTTAACCCCTTTTTGCCCCCTTTTAACCCCTTTTTGCCCACTTTCTGTCCCTTTTTTTCCCTCTTTTTGCCCCATTTTTGCCCCCTTTTTGCCTTCTTTTCCCCTTTTTCCCCCTTTTTGCCCCCCTTTTCCCCCTTTCCCCCCTTTTTGCCCCTTTTTGCCCCCTTTTTGCCCCCTTTTTTGCCCCCTTTTTCCCCCTTTTTGCCCCCTTTTTACCCCTTTTTGCCTTATTCTTGCCTCCTTTTTCCTTTCTTTTTCCCTTCTTTTCCCCTTTTTGTCCCTTTTTGCCCCCTTTTTGTCCCTTTTTATCCCTTTTTGCCCCTTTTTACCTTTTTCTTACCCCCTTTTTGCCCCTTTTGCCCACGTTTTGCCCCCTTTTTGTCCCTTTTTGTCCCTTTTTGCCTTTTTCTTGCCTCCTTTTTCCCTTCTTTTCCCCTTTTTGCCCCCTTTTTGCCCCCTTTTTGTCCCTTTTTGTCCCTTTTTGCCCCTTTTTGTCCCTTTTTGCCCCTTATTATCCCTTTTTTGCCTTTTTCTTGCCTCCTTTTTCCCTTCTTTCCCCTCTTTCTTGCCTCCTTTTTGCCTTTTTCCCCTCCTGAGTGGGTGCCCACCCAGCTGTGGTGTTTTGCCCCCCTTTTGCCCGTTTTCCCCTCCTTTTCCCCCTCTTTTCCCCCCTTTCCCCCTTTTTTCCCCCTTTTTCCCTCCTTTCCCCCTTGTCATTGTTTTGGGGTGGGGTCTGTCAGTTTTTATTTTGGGGTGGGGTTATTTTGGGGTGGGTCAGCAATGTTTTGGGGTGGGTGTGTGTTGCTTTGGGCCATTCTGGGCTGGGGTTATTTGGGTCAGTGTTATTTTGGGTTATTTTGGGTTATTTTGGGTTATTTTTGGGTTATTTTGGGTTATTTTGGGCTGGGGTTATTTTGGGTTATTTTGGGTTATTTTGGGTCAGTGCTGTTTTGGGTTATTTTGGGTCAGTGCTGTTTTGGGTTATTTTGGGTTATTTTGGGCTGGGGTTATTTTGGGTTATTTTGGGTTATTTTGGGTTGGGGTTATTTTGGGTCAGTGCTGTTTTGGGTTATTTTGGGTCAGTGCTGTTTTGGGTTATTTTGGGTTATTTTGGGTTATTTTGGGTCAGTGCTGTTTTGGGTTATTTTGGGTCAGTGCTGTTTTGGGTTATTTTGGGTTATTTTGGGTTATTTTGGGTCAGTGCTGTTTTGGGTTATTTTGGGTCAGTGCTGTTTTGGGTTATTTTGGGTCAGTGCTGTTTTGGGTTATTTTGGGTTATTCTGGGCCGGGGTTATTTGGGTCAGTGTTTATTTTGGGTTATTTTGGGTTATTTTGGGTTATTTTGGGTTATTTTGGGCTGGGTCAGTGTTTATTTTGGGTTATTTTGGGTTATTTTGGGTCAGTGCTGTTTTGGGTTCTTTGGGTCATTTTGGGTTGGGGTTATTTTGGGTCAGTGTTATTTTGGGTTATTTTGGGTTATTTTGGGTTGGGGTTATTTTGGGTCAGTGCTGTTTTGGGTTCTTTGGGTCATTTTGGGTTGGGGTTATTTTGGGTCAGTGCTGTTTTGGGTTATTTTGGGTTATTCTGGGCCGGGGTTATTTGGGTCAGTGTTATTTTGGGTTCTTTGGGTTATTTTGGGTTGGGGTTATTTTGGGTCAGTGCTGTTTTGGGTTCTTTGGGTTTTTTTGGGCTGGGTCAGTGCTGTTTTGGGTTATTTTGGGCTGGGGTTATTTTGGGTTATTTTGGGTTATTTTGGGTTTTTTTGGGCTGGGTCAGTGCTGTTTTGGGTTCTTTGGGTTATTCCGGGCTGGGGTTATTTGGGTCAGTGTTATTTTGGGTTATTTTGGGTTATTTTGGGTCATTTTGGGCTGGGTCAGTGCTGTTTTGGGTTATTTTGGGTTATTTTGGGCTGGGGTTATTTTGGGTTATTTTGGGTTATTTTGGGTTATTTTGGGCTGGGGTTATTTTGGGTTATTCTGGGGTGGGTGTGTGTTATTTTGGGTTATTTTGGGTCAGTGTTGTTTTGGGTTATTTTGGGTTATTTTGGGTTATTTTGGGCTGGGGTTATTTTGGGTTATTTTTGGGTTATTTTTGGGTTATTTTGGGTTGTTTTGGGTTATTTTGGGTTATTTTGGGTTATTTTGGGTTATTTTGGGCTGGGGTTATTTTGGGTTATTTTGGGTTATTTTGGGTCATTCTGGGGTGGGTGGGTGTTATTTTGGGTTATTTTGGGTTATTTTGGGTTATTTTGGGCTGGGGTTATTTTGGGTTCTTTTGGGTTATTTTGGGTTCTTTTGGGTCAGTGTTGTTTTGGGTTATTTTGGGTTATTTTGGGTTATTTTGGGCTGGGGTTATTTTGGGTTATTTTGGGTTCTTTTGGGTTCTTTGGGGTCATTCCGGGCCGGGGGCCGGGGGCGGTGCCCCGCGCCGCCCCAGCGCTGCCCGTGCCCAGCTGGACCAGCTGGTGATCGCCGCGGCCGTGGAGAAGCGCGAGATGGAGCACAAGCACGCGCTGATCCAGCAGAGGGTGAGCCCCGGCCCGCGGGAATCCCGGGAATGCCGGGAATGCCGCGTGAACCTGGGAATGATTCCTGATGTCCCTGGGAATTCCTGGGAATGCCGCGTGTCCCTGGGAATGCCGCGTGTCCCTGGGAATGCCGCGTGTCCCTGGGAATGATTCCTGATGTCCCTGGGAATGCCGGGAATGCCGCGTGTCCCTGGGAATGCTGCGTGAACCTGGGAATGCCGCGTGTCCCTGGGAATGCTGCGTGAACCTGGGAATGCTGCGTGAACCTGGGAATGCTGGGTGTCCCTGGGAATGCCGCGTGTCCCTGGGAATGATTCCTGATTTCCCTGGGAATTCCGGGAATGCTGCATGTCCCTGGGAATGATTCCTGATGTCCCTGGGAATGCCGCGTGTCCCTGGGAATTCCGGGAATGCTGCGTGTCCCTGGGAATGCTGCGTGTCCCTGGGAATGATTCCTGATGTCCCTGGGAATTCCGGGAATGCCGCGTGTCCCTGGGAATGATTCCTGATTTCCCTGGGAATTCCGGGAATTCCGGGAATGCCGCATGTCCCTGGGAATGCCGCATGTCCCTGGGAATTCTGCGTGTCCCTGGGAATGATTCCTGATTTCCCTGAGCTTCCTGGGAATGCTGGGAATGCTGGATGTCCCTGGGAATTCCTGGGAATGCTGTGTGTCCCTGGGAATTCCTGATTTCCCTGAGCTTCCTGGGAATGCTGCGTGTCCCTGGGAATGCTGCGTGTCCCTGGGAATTCCAGGAATGCCGCGTGTCCCTGGGAATGATTCCTGATGTCTCTGGGAATTCCAGGAATGCTGCGTGTCCCTGGGAATTCTTGATTTCCCTGGGAATGCTGGATGTCCCTGGGAATTCCTGATTTCCCTGGGAATTCCGGATGTCCCTGGGAATTCCTGATTTCCCTGGGAATGCTGGATGTCCCTGGGAATTCCTGATTTCCCTGGGAATTCCTGATTTCCCTGAGCTTCCTGGGAATGCTGGATTTCCCTGGAAATTCTGGATTTTCCCTGATTTTCTGGAAATCCCAGGTTTTCCTGAGCTTCCTGGAAAAATCTGGATTTCCTGGAAATTCTGGATTTTCCTGATTTCCCTGGAAATCTTGGATTTCCCTGACCTTCCTGAAAAGTTCTGGATTTCCCTGGAAATTCTGGATTTTCCTGATTTTCTGGAAATTCCGGATTTTCCTGATTTCCCTGGAAATTCCAGATTTTCCTGACTTTTCTGGAAATTCCTGGCTTTCCTGACTTTCCTGAAAAATTCAGGATTTCCCTGGAAATTCTGGATTTTCCTGGAAATTCTGGAAATTCCTGATTTTCCTGGAAAATCTGGATTTTCCTGACTTTCCTGGATGTCCCTGAGATCCCCGTGGCTGTTGGGCAGCTCCAGCTGCTTGTTTATTATTTAATATTAATATTAAATATTATTATTTAATATTAATATTAAACCACAATTTTAGACTATTATTATTATTATTATTACTATTATTATTATTACTATCATTATTATTACTATTCTATTATAGTATATTATTTTTACTATTCTATTATTATTCTATTATTATATTTTCTATAATAATTATCCTATACTAAATTGAAATAATAAATTATTATCTAATTAATTAATACAGTATTAATTTATTGAGACTAGAGTTTTAGAACTTTAAAACACAATTTAAACAGAATAAACTCTGGTTTATCCTCAGAGCAGACCCTGAGGCGTCTCAGGTCTCCCACCCTTGGCGAGGATTCCCAGCCTGGAGGGTGGAAGAATTCATTCGAATAATATTAATAATAATGAGAATTAATGATAATGAATTATATTAATGATGGTAAGAAAGGGAAGGATCTGATTGGTTTTTTCTTTGCCTCCTCTTGCCCCGGCGCCGCTGCCTGGCCCTGCAGACCCTGCTGCAGGTGAGTGCCCGCCTGGGCCGGGCTCTGTTAGGCCAGCTTAAACCACCTAGGCCGGGCTCTGTTAGGTTAGGCCAGCTTAAACCACCTAGGCTGGGCTCTGTTAGGCCAGCTTAAACCACCTAGGCCGGGCTCTGTTAGGTTAGGCCAGCTTAAACCACCTAGGCCGGGCTCTGTTAGGTTAGGTCAGCTTAAACCACCTAGGCCGGGCTCTGTTAGGCCAGCTTAAACCACCTAGGCCGGGCTCGGTTAGGCCAGCTTAAACCACCTAGGCCGGGCTCTGTTAGGTTAGGCCAGCTTAAACCACCTAGGCCGGGCTCTGTTAGGTTAGGTCAGCTTAAACCACCTAGGCCGGGCTCTGTTAGGCCAGCTTAAACCACCTAGGCCGGGCTCTGTTAGGTTAGGCCAGCTTAAACCACCTAGGCCGGGCTCTGTTAGGTTAGGTCAGCTTAAACCACCTAGGCCGGGCTCTGTTAGGTTAGGCCAGCTTAAACCACCTAGGCCGGGCTCTGTTAGGCCAGCTTAAACCACCTAGGCCGGGCTCTGTTAGGTTAGGCCAGCTTAAACCACCCAAGCCAGGCTCTGTTAGGCCAGCTTAAACCACATAGGCTGGGCTCTGTTAGACCAGCTTAAACCACCCAAGCCAGGCTCAGTCAGGTTAGGTCAGCTTAAACCACCTAAGCTGGGCTCAGTTAGGCTGGGCCAGGTTGAGCCACCTAAGCCCGGCTCTGTTAGGTTAGGCCAGGTTGAGCCACTTAAACCGGGCTCAGTCAGGTTAAGCCAGTTTAAACCACCTAAGCCAGGCTCAGTTAGGCTGGGCGAGGTCCTGCCCTGCTCCCAGCTCTCCCCTCCCTGCCAGCTGTATGGTAATTATGGTAATTATGGTAATTATGGTGATTAAATATGGTAATTAACCCAGCTCTGAGCTGAGTCCCCAAAAGGGAGGAAGAGGAAGAGGAGGAATAAAGGAAAAAGGGCTGAGACCCCGAAACCCCAAATCCCCAAAACCTCAAAAGGGAGGAGGAGTAAAGGAAAAAGGGCTGAGACCCCAAATCCCTGAAACCCCAAAACCCCAAAAGGGAGGAGGAGGAGTAAAGGAAAAAGGGCTGAGACCCCCGAATCCCCAAAACCCCAAATCCCCAAAACCCCAAATGGATGAGGAGGAGGAGGAGGAGTAAAAGAAAAAGAGCTGAGACCCCGAAACCCCAAAACCCCAAATCCCCAAAAGGGAGGAGGAGTAAAGGAAAAAGGGCTGAGACCCCAAATCCCCAGTGGTTCCCTGGCAGCCCCAGGACGCCGCTCCCGGAGCGGGGACAGGGCTGGAGCCCTTCCCTTCCCTTCCCTTCCCTTCCCTTCCCTTCCCTTCCCTTCCCTTCCCTTCCCTTCCCTTCCCTTCCCTTCCCTTCCCTTCCCTTCCCTTCCCTTCCCTTCCCTTCCCTTCCCTTCCCTTCCCTTCCCTTCCGCACCCCAATCCCAGAAATCCTGCCCCAAAACTTTGGGATTTTGGCAGATTTCTCTCTCTTTTTCACATTCTGTTAATCCATCTCCACCCTGATCCCAGAAATCCTGGCAGAGTCACAAATCCTGCCCCAAAACTTTGGGATTTTGGCAGATTTGTCCCTTTTTCTTCTTTTATTAATCCATCTCCACCCCGATCTCAGAAATCCTGGCAGAGTCACAAATCCTGCCCCAAAAATTTGGGATTTTGGCAGATTTCTCTCTTTTTCTTGCTTTATTAATCCATCTCCACCCTGATCCCAGAAATCCTCCCCAAACTTTGGGATTTGTCAGATTTTTGGATGTTTTATTAATCCCTCTCCCCCCTGATCCCAGAAATCCTGTCCAAAACTTTGGGATTTTGGCAGATTTATCCCTTTTTCTTGCTTTATTAATCCATCTCCACCCCGATCCCAGAAATCCTGTTAAGAGTCACAAATCCTCCCCAAAACTTTGGGATTTGTCAGATTTTTGGATGTTTTATTAATCCATCTCCACCCCGATCTCAGAAATCCTGGCAGAGTCACAAATCCTGCCCAGAACTTTGGGATTTGTCAGATTTTTGGATGTTTTATGAATCCCTCTCCCCCCTGATCCCAGAAATCCTCCCCAAACTTTGGGATTTGTCAGATTTTAGATGTTTTATTAATCCCTCTCCCCCCCGATCCCAGAAATCCTGTTAGAGTCACAAATCCTCCCCAAATCTTCGGGAATTGTCAGATTTTTGGATGTTTTATTAATCCCTCTCCACCCTGATCCCAGAAATCCTGCCCAAATCTTTGGGATTTGTCAGATTTTAGATGTTTTATTAATCCATCTCCACTCCAATCCCAGAAATCCTCCCCAAATCTTCGGGATTTTGTCAGATTTTTGGATGTTTTATTCATCCCTCTCCACCCTGATCCCAGAAATCCTGCCCAAATCTTTGGGATTTGTCAGATTTTTGGATGTTTTATTCATCCCTCTCCCCCCCGATCCCAGAAATCCTCCCCAAAACCTTGGGATTTTGTCAGATTTTTGGATGTTTTATGAATCCATCTCCACTCCAATCCCAGAAATCCTCCCCAAACTTTGGGATTTGTCAGATTTTTGGATGTTTTATTAATCCCTCTCCCCCCCGATCCCAGAAATCCTGTTAGAGTCACAAATCCTGCCCAAATCTTCGGGAATTGTCAGATTTTTGGATGTTTTATTAATCCCTCTCCACCCTGATCCCAGAAATCCTGCCCAAATCTTTGGGATTTGTCAGATTTTAGATGTTTTATTAATCCATCTCCACTCCAATCCCAGAAATCCTCCCCAAACTTCGGGAATTGTCAGATTTTTGGATGTTTTATTCATCCCTCTCCTCCCTGATCCCAGAAATCCTCCCCAAATCTTTGGGATTTGTCAGATTTTTGGATGTTTTATTCATCCCTCTCCCCCCTGATCCCAGAAATCCTGGCAGAGTCACAAATCCTGCCCAAATCTTTGGGATTTGTCAGATTTTTGGATGTTTTATTCATCCCTCTCCACCCTGATCCCAGAAATCCTGCCCAAATCTTCGGGAATTGTCAGATTTTTGGATGTTTTATTAATCCATCTCCACTCCAATCCCAGAAATCCTCCCCAAACTTCGGGAATTGTCAGATTTTTGGATGTTTTATGAATCCCTCTCCACCCTGATCCCAGAAATCCTGCCCAAATCTTTGGGATTTGTCAGATTTTTGGATGTTTTATGAATCCCTCTCCTCCCTGATCCCAGAAATCCTGTTAGAGTCACAAATCCTGCCCAAATCTTTGGGATTTGTCAGATTTTTGGATGTTTTATGAATCCCTCTCCCCCCCGATCCCAGAAATCCTCCCCAAACTTTGGGATTTGTCAGATTTTTGGATGTTTTATTCATCCCTCTCCCCCCCGATCCCAGAAATCCTGTTAGAGTCACAAATCCTGCCCAAATCTTCGGGAATTGTCAGATTTTTGGATGTTTTATGAATCCATCTCCACTCCAATCCCAGAAATCCTCCCCAAACTTTGGGATTTGTCAGATTTTTGGATGTTTTATTAATCCCTCTCCCCCCCGATCCCAGAAATCCTCCCCAAATCTTTGGGATTTGTCAGATTTTTGGATGTTTTATTCATCCCTCTCCCCCCCGATCCCAGAGCTGCTGCCTGAGTCCCTTTCCTTTCTCCAGGACTTCTCCTGCGAGGAGCCCAAGGTGGAATTCAACGTGGATGCTCCCAGCGGGGTGGTGATGGAAGGTTACCTGTTCAAGAGAGCCAGCAACGCCTTCAAAACGTGGAACAGGTCAGGGAAAATCCCCGCTCCACCTGGGCTGCAGGTCACACATGGGTCACAAATGAAAGAGAATTAAAAGAAATAAATCAATGAAAAAAGTCATTAAAATCATTAAAGTGAGGTCGCTTTGAGAGGGTTTTCTTTGGGAATTTTAGTGATTTTTGCAATGAAATCGTGACCAGGATCCTTCCCTGCTTATTCAACAAATAAACAAATAAAATATAATAAATAATTCAAATTAGGTCAGTTTGAGAGGGTTTTCTTTGGGAATTTTAGTGATTTTTGCAATGAAATCATGACCAGGATCCTTCCCTGCTTATTCAACAAATAAATAAATTAATTTAATTAAAGAAATAATTAAAATCATTAAAATTAGGTCAGTTTGAGAGGGTTTTCTTTGGGAATTTTAGTGATTTTTGCAACGAAATCGTGACCAGGATCCTTCCCTGCTTATTCAAGAAATAAATAAATTAATTAAATTAAATAAGTCATTAAAATCATTAAAATTAAGTCGGTTTGAGAGGGTTTTTTGGGGAATTTTAGTGATTTTTGCAATGAAATCATGACCAGGATCCTTCCCTGCTTATTCAACAAATAAATAAATAAAATATAATAAATAATTCAAATTAGGTCAGTTTGAGAGGGGTTTTTTGGAATTTTAGTGATTTTTGCAATGAAATCGTGACCAGGTTCCTTCCCTGCTTATTCAACAAATAAATAAATAAATAAAATTAAAGAAATAATTAAAATCATTAAAATTAGGTCAGTTTGAGAGGGTTTTCTTTGGGAATTTTAGTGATTTTTGCAATGAAATCGTGACCAGGATCCTTCCCTGCTTATTCAACAAATAAATAAATTAATTTAATTAAAGAAATAATTAAAATCATTAAAATTAGGTCAGTTTGAGAGGGTTTTCTTTGGGAATTTTAGTGATTTTTGCAACGAAATCGTGACCAGGATCCTTCCCTGCTTATTCAAGAAATAAATAAATTAATTAAATTAAATAAGTCATTAAAATCATTAAAATTAAGTCGGTTTGAGAGGGTTTTTTGGGGAATTTTAGTGATTTTTGCAATGAAATCGTGACCAGGATCCTTCCCTGCTTATTCAACAAATAAATAAATAAAATATAATAAATAATTCAAATTAGGTCAGTTTGAGAGGGTTTTCTTTGGGAATTTTAGTGATTTTTGCAATGAAATCGTGACCAGGATCCTTCCCTGCTTATTCAACAAATAAATAAATTAATTTAATTAAAGAAATAATTAAAATCATTAAAGTGAGGTCGGTTTGAGAGGGTTTTCTTTGGGAATTTTAGTGATTTTTGCAATGAAATCGTGACCAGGATCCTTCCCTGCTTATTCAAGAAATAAATAAATTAATTAAATTAAATAAGTCATTAAAATCATTAAAATTAAGTCGGTTTGAGAGGGTTTTTTGGGGAATTTTAGTGATTTTTGCAATGAAATCGTGACCAGGATCCTTCCCTGCTTATTCAACAAATAAATAAATAAAATATAATAAATAATTCAAATTAGGTCAGTTTGAGAGGGTTTTCTTTGGGAATTTTAGTGATTTTTGCAATGAAATCGTGACCAGGATCCTTCCCTGCTTATTCAACAAATAAATAAATTAATTTAATTAAAGAAATAATTAAAATCATTAAAGTGAGGTCGGTTTGAGAGGGTTTTCTTTGGGAATTTTAGTGATTTTTGCAATGAAATCGTGACCAGGATCCTTCCCTGCTTATTCAAGAAATAAATAAATTAATTAAATTAAATAAGTCATTAAAATCATTAAAATTAAGTCGGTTTGAGAGGGTTTTTTGGGGAATTTTAGTGATTTTTGCAATGAAATCATGACCAGGTTCCTTCCCTGCTTATTCAACAAATAAATAAGTAAAATATAATAAATAATTCAAATTAGGTCAGTTTGAGAGGGGTTTTTTTGAATTTTAGTGATTTTTGCAATGAAATCGTGACCAGGATCCTTCCCTGCTTATTCAACAAATAAATAAATAAATAAAATTAAAGAAATAATTAAAATCATTCAAATTAGGTCGGTTTGAGAGGGGGTTATTGGGGAATTTTAGTGATTTTTGCAATGAAATCGTGACCAGGATCCTTCCCTGCTTACTCAAGAAATAAATAAATTAATTAAATTAAATAAGTCATTAAAATCATTAAAGTGAGGTCGGTTTGAGAGGGTTTTTTTGGGAATTTTAGTGCTTTTTGCAATGAAATCATGACCAGGATCCTTCCCTGCTTATTCAACAAATAAATAATTAAATTAAATAATTAAAATAATTGAAATTAAGTCGGTTTGAGAGGGTTTTTTTGGGAATTTTAGTGCTTTTTGCAATGAAATCATGACCAGGTTCCTTCCCTGCTTATTCAACAAATAAATAAATTAATTAAATTAAATAAATCATTAAAATGAGGTCAGTTTGAGAGGAGTTTTTCCTCCCTATTTCCCCTCCCCATTTTTCCCCCTTTCCCCCCCCTGTTTTTTCCCCTCATTTTTTCCCTCTGTTTTTCCTCTCCCATTTCCCCCCAATTTTTCCCCATAATTTTTTCCCCTGTTTATTCCACTCCCATTTTTTCCCCCTCCCATTTTTCCCTCTGTTTTTTCCCCCATTTTTTTCCTCCCACCTTTTTTTCCCCCCCTGTTTTTTCCCCTCCCATTTTTCCCTCTGTTTTTTCCTCTCCCATTTTTCCCTCTGTTTTTCCCCCATTCTTTTCCTCCCATTTTTTTCCCCCTCCCATTTTTCCCTCTGTTTTTTCCTCTCCCATTTTCCATCTGTTTTTTTCCCCCATTTTTTTCCTCCCACCTTTTCCCCCTCCCTGTTTTTTCCCCTCCCATTTTTCCCTGTTTTTCCCCCATTTTTTTCCTCCCATTTTTTTCCCCTCCCATTTTTCCCTCTGTTTTTTCCTCTCCCATTTTTCCCTCTGTTTTTTCCCCAATTTTTCCCTCTGTTTTTCCCCCTCCCATTTTTCCCTCTGTTTTTTCCCCAATTTTTCCCTCTGTTTTTCCCCCTCCCATTTTTCCCTCTGTTTTTTCCCCAATTTTTCCCTCTGTTTTTCCCCCTCCCATTTTTCCCTCTGTTTTTTCCCCAATTTTTCCCTCTGTTTTTCCCCCTCCCATTTTTCCCTCTGTTTTTCCCCCTCCCATTTTCCCTCTGTTTTTTCCCCTCCCATTTTCCCTCTGTTTTTCCCCCATTTTTTTCCTCCCATTTTTTCCCCCTCCCATTTTCCCTCTGTTTTTTCCCCTCCCATTTTTCCCTCTGTTTTTTCCCCCATTTTTTTCCTCCCACCTTTTCCCCCTCCCATTTTTCCCATGTTTTTCCCCCTTGTTTTTCCTCTTTTTTTATTTTTCCCACCTCCTGGGTGTCCATTTCCACCTGGATCCACCAGGGAGCCTGGGGGACAAGGAATGGCACCAAATTTCCCTGGAATTCCCTTCAAAGAGAAGGAATTTTTACCCAACCCCTTCAAAATCCCTCATTCCAAGCCTTTTTAAAGGGAACACCCCAATCTTTTGGGATTCATTTATTTCTTTTATCAATTAATATTTTTTTACCCCAATCTTTTGGGATTCATTTATTTTTTTTTATCAATTAATATTTTTTACCCCAATCTTTTGGGATTCATTTATTTTTTTTATCAATTAATATTTTTTTTACCCCAATCTTTTGGGATTCATTTATTTTTTTTTATCAATTAATATTTTTTTACCCCAATCTTTTGGGATTCATTTATTTTTTTTTATCAATTAATATTTTTTTACCCCAATCTTTTGGGATTCATTTATTTTTTTTTATCAATTAATATTTTTTTTTCCATGCAAACTGTGCATAAAGCAGTCCGCTGAAGCGTTGAATTATTGAATTTATTGAATTTATTTGATTTATTGAATTTATTGATTTATTGAATTTATTTTATTTATTGAATTTATTGAATTTATTTGATTTATTGAACTTATTGAATTTATTTGATTTATTGAATTTATTGAATTGATTGGATTTATTGAATTTATTGAATTTATTGGATTTATTGAATTGATTGGATTTATTGAATTTATTGAATTTAATTGATTTATTGAATTGATTGAATTGATTGAATTTATTGAATTGATTGGATTTATTGAATTTATTGAATTTAATTGATTTATTGAATTTCTTGGATTTATTGAATTTCTTGAATTGATTGGATTTATTGAATTTATTTGATTTATTGAATTTATTGAATTTATTTGATTTATTGAATTGATTGGATTGATTGGATTTATTGAATTGATTGGATTGATTGGATTTATTGAATTGATTGAATTGATTGGATTTCTTGAATTTCTTGGATTTATTTATTCCAAAGCCTAATGAAAAGTTGAATTTGCAGTGGGGCAGTCCTGATGTCTGTCCGTGTGTCTGTCCCCCCTCAGGAGGTGGTTTTCCATCCAGAACAGCCAGCTGGTCTACCAGAAGAAGCTAAAGGTCAGTGAGGCCACCCCAGGTGACAGCAGGGGATTACCAAGTGGTTCATTAACTAATTAATTAATTAGTTCATTAATTGCCTGGCTGGGGAATCCTGCAGGGAGAGGGGTGGCAGGAGCAGGGGAGGGACAGCAAGGCCACGAGTTGGAAAAAGGCAGCAAAGATTTATTAAATAATTATTTATTAATTATTCATTAAATATTTATTCATTGAATATGTATAGAATTAATTGATTATGAATGGAATTAATTGAATATGTATTTATTGAATAATTACTTATTAAGTAATTATTTGCCAACTGTTTATTTATTAAATAATTGCTGATTGAGTAGTTATTTCTTAATTCTTCCTTAGTAATGTGTTCATTATTTATTGTTTGTTTATTTATTCAATATTTTATGTGTGAAATAATTACTTATTAAGTAATTAAGGCCCCAGTAAAGGCTGTGACCCCACACGAATTCCCACAGAATCCCTCCCTGTGGCCCTGGGTCACCTGGGGGGGGCTGGCTCTGATCCTGCCCTCGGCTTGGGCCAGAGGGGTTGGGGGGGTTTGGGGGTCTGGGGAGGGGTTTGGGGGGTTTGGAGAGGAATTTGGGGGGTTTGGGGTGTTTGGGGTGTTTGGAGTGGAATTTTGGGGGGTTTGGGGTGTTTGGAGTGGAATTTTGGGGGTTTGAGGGGTTTCGGGAGGGGTTTGGGGTGTTTGGAGAGGAATTTTGGGGGTTTGAGGGGTTTCGGGAGGAGTTTAGGGGGTTTGGAGAGGAATTTTGGGAGTTTGAGGGGTTTGGGGAGGGGTTTGGGGGGTTTGGAGTGGAATTTTGGGGGGTT